>NC_134587.1:65886840-66609340 GCF_037038515.1 Microtus pennsylvanicus | reverse complement strand
AAGACATTGCCAGGATTGTTTCTTTTTACCTAGGGTCCTCTTGCCCACCTGGCAGGAGTATGTCTCTTCCTCCCTGGTCAACAAGGGTACACGTGGCCTGGCTTTTACTCTAGTAACAGATCACTTGAACAATTAGGACTTGTTTACGCACTGCCTCAGACTGCTTAAAAAGCTCCTGAAGGCCGGGTGGTGGTGGCGCACGCCTTTAATCTCAGCATTTGGGAGGCAGAGGCAGGCGGATCTCTGTGAGTTCGAGGCCAGCCTGGTCTACAAGAGCTAGTTCCAGGACAGGCTCCAAAGCTACAGGGAAACCCTGTCTCGAAGAGAAAAAAAAAAGCTCCTGAAGGCCAATCTAAATGTCAACGGTGTTGTGAATGGCTTGTCTTCTAACATTAATCAGCTGTCAATTTTTTAATGCATATTAATAGATATTCCAGTTATGTGTCCCAGCACTGCAGCCAGCTGCTGTGCGCATTGTAAGAACGGGCAGATGTATACATACAATTCAAGATGGCCGGCTGCAGTGAACACTGTCCCAGAGAATATGGTATACATGTACCATTGCGAATGTCTATTCAGCATAGTGTTTTTCATTGAAATGACAAGAATATATATTTACTCAGAATGTGCATTCATGCTGGCCACAGAGAAACAATCCGTTATGGCTTTCTATAATCGAAAGTATCCCTGATGGAAGCCTGCCATACCCCTGGGCTTCTCCTATCTCTAAGGCATAAAATCAAGCTGACACCTTTCCAGAGTTTTATGTAATATGTACTACTATTTAGACTCCTTATTAAGCCAGTGAGGAATTTTCATTAAGCCCCAATTTGTAGCTGCCACTCTGGAAAAAGGAACCATGAACAACCATCTCCTGGTCTGTGCTACGTTATATAACCACACCACCTTACATAAGCCTGACCCTCAACAGAAAGGTATTGATGGAAGGGTAGGTTTGCTCTGGAGAATGTCTGCTTTTAATTGGATTTGTCAACACGAAGAGCATTACTCTCAAGTGTTTTGTGGACAGCCCTGTTTTAGGGTTCCCTGAAGACCCCTGCTTTGCCCCCTTTGAGTCCCATGTTTTGTTCTGCCAAGGGCACTTTTGTTTTCTACATACTACTCCAAATAATCATCACCAATGAAAAGATTAGAAGGAATATGAAAAAAAGAAATAACTTGACCAAACTGTACTTAGGGAATATCTAAAATAATTTTCATTTAATGAGTTATATTGTCAGCCTCACAAAACTTTGGGATTTGATGCAGACAGTTGTCACTAAGCTACAAAGAAAGTGGAAACCTACTGAGGTACTTACTCCAAAGGATTCTTGACACTCTAATGACTGGACATGTGACAGCGAGCAGACAGTTTGCAGGCCAGAACCCTCAATAATATTAAGCCAGTTTATCATCACTTTCTTTCCACATCTACCTTCGTGAGCACCTCTCGATGCAGAGACCATTTATGACAAGGCTATAAACAGGTCTAGTTTAAAATGTATCTAAATGCAAGATAGAGATGTCAAGAATGTTTGCACCTTCTGGTTTCATTACCTCCTTTGCAAACCAGAAATTACTTTATGCTGAATTAACTGAAAGCCAGTACTCTGTAGTAGCAAAGATGACCAACATGTTTTGACACCACAAAGAACGGGGCAGAGTGGTGACAGTCTGTGATCCAGTGAAGGCAGGAAGTCTGCAGATGACAGAACCGTCCTGTTTAATTTCAACAGCACGATCCCTAGAGCAAGCGTCCGCTATGATCCATGTATATGTCCCTAATTGTTAACTGATGTACAGGCTATATGAAGCATGGTGCCACTTAAACCCACTGCTATCTCATCCTGCTAGCATGGGAGAGTAAGGCCAATTTCCCAGAGCTAAGTCCCATTTTCTGGACTATTGTATATACGAAATTCTAAGTGATAAAAGAAAATACAGGAACTCTGAAAACACACAGCAGAAGGGCGGCTCCTTCCAGATCACAACCCAGGACAGAATATAGAATTCTTTCCTTTAAAAGCCCCTAGTGCTTGAACTGGCTTTTTGGAGCCCATTCTCTTTGGAGGGATACCTTGCTCAGCCTAGATGTTTGTGTGTGTGTGGGGGGGGGAACGGAGGTGTTTGGTCCTGCCTCAAAGTGATGTGCCAGACTTTGTTGACTCCCCACAGGAAGCCTTACCCTCTGAGTGGATGGGAGCGGATGAGTGGAAGATGAGGACAGCAGGAGGAGGGGAGGGAACGGGAACGGGGATTGGTATGTAAAATGAGAAAATACATATATTTTTTTAAAGTTTCGAGTATATTTTGTGGTCTCCAGGTTTTATGCACTGAAAATGATGCATGCATACATGACGTAAAAGTAGACACTGTCTACAGCAACAAGGAAGGTGCGGTGAGGAAAAAGTAGGGGCGTGTGTTTAATGTGAATATATACTTGTATGAAAACTAATCAGCAGCCGTGTACTGGAAGGGAGGGATCTGGTCTTCGAGATAACTCACTTTAAACTGAAAGAGAGACTGAATTAGTATCTGGCTGTTCCTAAGATGATTTTTTTATGATAAACAATAAATCATAAGTAGAAAGTAATAATTATAAAATTAAATTACACAAAATGCATAGGTAATTATTACAATTGTGCCTTTCATGTGTGGATAAATTATGACCCCTCTAGGTTTTCAAATGGATTTATCAGAAAATTCAAAGTCAAGTTACTATATTTTCTTTTAAAAAAGGGGAAAATAAAAACCCAACACCCCTTTGCTCCCAGCACTCTTGAGGGAGAACAGGCAGAACTGTTCAAGGCCACCCTGGTCTATAGCAAGCTCTAGGCCAGCCAGGCCTACATAGTGGGGACCCTGCCTAAAAACAACCCTGCCCCGTGGCTTTGTTGGTACTTAAACACTTACATAAATAGACACTAGAATCTCAAAGCAAAAGACATGAGCGTGGAAGAGGTTAGCACGCACAGGTCTCCACGTGGAACAAGAATCTCGGAGAGTCTGAAACGTTTGAAGAAAAACTCCACATGTAAGACAGACATCCAAAATGGCTCAACATAATTTATTTTTTTATGTTAAAATGTACAGAGTTCTTTTGAAAGTCCTTGCTAGAAAGGGGGAAAGATATTACATACAAGGAGAGGAAGGGAGGCTACCTGGCCAGGAGCGCATGACATGAGAAATACAAAGGCGTCTAGGCGTCCCTCCCCTCACTCACGAGTCACCAGGAACAAAGTACAAAGAGGTTACAAACAGGAAAGCAAATGTAAACAGACAGGATAGACTTAGTTTGTACATGCGGCTTTTAGAGGCATCTGGAGCTCTATTCACACTCTCTAGAGATCTCTTTAAAGAGGATTTTTATCTTTCTTAAAATAGTTTTTAATATTCTACAACAAAGATAAAAAATTTTAAAGATGGAATGAAATGAAAAGCTCTTATTTTAAAAGGCATCAAAGTCACTAACAAGTGAGTTTTTAAATTTCTTTTTTTAGAAGATTACCCAAGTTATCTTGCTAAAAATACATTTTTTTTAAAACAGAAGTGAAAAAATGACAGGTACCAATATTACCATGTTGGATAATTTTCTTTTATAATATAGAAAAGAACATATTTTCTACAATAGTTCTACAGTCACAAAGAGGCTTGTGGAAAAGGGAGCTGCCTGATTGAATTTAGAAAGAAAGGAAAAAAAAACCACAACTGCAAACCAATAGAAACTGAATTCACGGCCCTCATTTCAACAGCTTCTCCTTCTGCCTTACCCACCCTCCTCCCCAACAGACCTCCCTCCCCTCCCCCCATCCCTGCCCCATCCCATTCAGGAAGCAATGACATAGCTGAAGATGTGGGAGAGGGCAGCACAGTGCACATTCTACAGAGATGACTGGGAACTGGAACAGTATATACAGAGAACTGGGTCCTACGCAGCCTTGCACATGCTCAGAGTCGATAGCGGGACAGGGTGGAGTTCTGCTTTTCTATCTAACACGCTTAATTGAGAAAGCCAATTAAGGTATATAAAAAAGCCCAACAAACCTGTGCATTTGAAAAAAATGTAATGCCTAATTAGTACTTTAAAAATTTATCTATATAAAATGTACAAATAAAGGAGAGAATTTATGCTTACAGTTATTTCTTTAAGCATTATGTCCTCCCTTTGGATATTTGACTGCACATACCAAGTGGTATAATAGTTTCCATCTTCTAATGATGGAATATATAATGTATATATATAATTATAATTATATATATAAATTTTTAACCTATCCCTGGAGCAAGTGAGAAGAGAGTGGGCGAACTAGTTAAACACGCGAGCGAGTGTCCTGAGCCCGGCCGCCCAGCTGTGCCCTACGATGCTGGTGGTGAGGCTCTCCTTGCTCATCACTCGCAGGAGAGCGGCTAGTGCACACTGGTCCATGGGATGAGCTCAGGACCTCAGAGCCAACAGAAGGAGAGGTAATGCATCATTTACGCAGCTATAGAAGTCACCATCGTCTCCCTTTGGACTCATTCTGTACCAGGTGGTTTCTAAATCACTGATACTCCAGTCATTCATGAAAACTGTATGGATAAAATGTGCCAGGCAAATCACAGGGCTTGCTCTGAGGGTTCCCAGAGTCAAAGGTGTAAGCACAAGACCTCAGTCCACATTTCCAAGTACATACTACACAAGAGGTGAGTGGAGTGTGCATGTTATGGCTGATTCACCAGGTGGTAAAAACCAAGAGGTGCATCCCTCTTTCTGACTGGTAACTGACCATCTGTATCCTCCAAAGGCTGGAGCAGGACTGCAAACAGCTTTCCTCTGAGATTCTGCTGTTAAGTGAGACTTACAGTATTTTTGTGTCTCTGAGTGCTGAGTGGGAATATTAAAAAAAAAGAATTATATTACACTTGATTCAAGAAAAACAGGTATTTCAATGAAATCTACCTAGAAACACTCTTGGGGAAAGGTTTCCAGAGGTGTGTGTTTGTACAGGGAGGGGAGGGAATTTTACAGGAGAAGCATTTCCTGCCTCACTTTATTATTAATAATAATAATAGCATTATGTTTCAGGAGCTTGGGATGCTCTCCATGTCCCCATCCCTACTCCCCTAAGTGCCTCCTGCTGGAATGAAGTGGGCAATGAAAGGTTGGGTTTGGAGGAAAGGGTCTGGCTGACCCTTGAGATGTATATATAACATTTAAAAAGGACAACATTGGGAGCTGCAGACAGTGAGGGGAAACATACATTTTAAAATAAAATAAGTTTCACGTTTACATAAATTCTGTTCATGTGGTGTATAAAGAAAGTAAGGCTCCTTTTAATTATGAAAAGATTTTGTGCATGTTTCCCCACCCAAATCCATTTTTAAATGAGTTCTACTGTAAAATGTTCAAGACTGAAGAAAACAAAAACCCAGAACAACATTGAACCCCCAAAAAAGAGATCAGGTTTTCTAAAAACAAAACAGTAATAATAATAATAAACCAAAGAAAAATTCCTCTAATTCTACAGTAATATTTTAACTGGAAAAAAGGTCCGTTTTTTTCTCTGGTTTGTCAGTATAAAAAGTTCCTTTATTTATATATATTTAAGCTTTTAACTGCAAGTTCATCTCGCTCATCTTCTCATGTAAGGTCCATTAAGTGACTGCTTGGGCACGCCAGCAGCATTCATATAGCTGTGATGGGAGGGGCCAGTGTACATCATGTTTCCATGAGGGTTTGGCTGCATAGGCTGCTGGGTATAGGCCTGGCTCCCCATCATTCCCATCTGCATCTGCATAGGATACTGTGCTGTCTGGTTCATGTAGGCAGGGTTACTATGGTAACTGCTATTCATCATGGGTTGTGTCATTCGATAGCTGTTCATGGCATTCAAGGTGTTCATATTCATGGAATTGACATTATAGGCTGGAGTGGGCATTAAATTAACCCCCATGTTCATGCCACGCTGAACAGCCAATGCTCGAGGGCCAGCCTGCATGGCAACTGCTGACGGGCTGCGGCCATATAGTTGTTGTTGGTGTGCAGTTGCAGAGGGTAAAGGTGCAGACTTGGAGCGGATAGAAATGTGCCCCTTGACTGGCATCTGCCCTTGCAACCTCTGAGTGTGAGGAATGCCAATGTTGGTGGCAGACATGTTGCACTGTAGCAGAGGTGATGTGAGGTTCATAGTAGTAGATGCCAAGTTTGGGGGTGGAGTCATGGTGGCTTGTGCTTGAGGGGTCCCAGCTAAGGGATGAGATGGAGCTAGCTGAGCCAGTCCAGTATTAGACAGAGAAACACTGGTTGCATAGGAAGTCACAGCAGGAGAATGGCTGTAAGGCATGGCATGAGGGTCCATAATGGTGTTAGTCAGCTGCTGCAGCTTGGCTAGACTGAAGGTGGCTGATGGCTGAGAGTAGCTGCCAGCACCAAAATCCCCTGGAATCCTCTCATAGATGCTGATGTTCCCAGTGCTTCCAGACTCTGGTATCTCCATAATCATTGGAGCCGCAGTGAAGCTGTTGTTCATACTGCACTGCGACAGAGGAGGCTGCTGCTGGGGTGGGGGCGGGGGCTGGGGCTGTGGGGGTGGGGGCTGCTGTTGCTGTTGTGGCTGTGGTGGGGGAGGCTGTGGTGCCGGTTGCTGTTGTTGTTGCTGTTGCTGCTGCTGCTGTGGTGGTGGTGGTGGTGGTGGTGGCGGCGGCGGTGGCTGCTGGTTACTGGGAGGCCTTTCCACCACACAAGTCTGAGGTGACTTGATATTACAGTTGGCAGCAGGCTGGACACTGCTTTGTTGCAGCATGCTGCAGCTGTTGCCCATGTTTGCCATTTGCTGAGTAACAACACAACTGTTCTGGGTGAGGCTGCTTGAAGACGACAAACCACCATAGGAGCAGCTACTCTGAGAGGAGTTATTCCCACAGATGCTGCTGCCCATGGTGGAATCATAGCTGCTTGGGTTCTCATAGTTCTCTGTGGTACTCTCGATGCTGCCCAGGTCACTGAAGCCACTGTCCACCACCTGCTGAGAGTGGTCTGATACGGAAGGCACATCCATCATGGGGCTGGTCTCCATGTTCTGCATAGAGGGTGCGGACAGCGATCCTTGCTCTGGGCTGATCTGTGTATAGCCACTCTCCAGGGCAGGCACGCTGGGGCTGCTGACTGAGCGAACTGATTGACTAGGATGAGATGGAATGGAAGATATTGGGCTATTATGCTCGGAAGCATGACAGTCTTCAACCATTGACATCTGAGGGTCCTCATCAGTGTGGGTGTAACTCTGCAGAGTCTGGCAGGCTGCAAGAGTTTCCTCACAGTCCTGATAGGCTCCTTCATGCTCACTGCTTTCTTCTTGAGTCAAAGACTGCACCGCCTGTACAGTTTCCAAGTCCAGTTCACTGTGTGGAATCTCTTCCTCTTCTTTTAGCTCAATTAGTTCTTCTTTAGTGTTTGAGTCTTCCTCGTGGTCCTCCTCAGACCCCGGCATGGTCTCTGACACCACAGATGCCTCATGGGAAGGCTGTTCCTCTTCAGAATCCGGCTCAGTTTCATCCTTATCCTTTATGTTCTCCCTACTGTCCTGCATGTTTGCATCTAAAAAAGACTCCTGGATGCCAGGCTCCTCCTTGGGGTCTCCTCCAGCTGCCTGCTCCTCTGGCTCTTTTGTCTTCAGGGAATCTGGATGGCCATCATCCTCGTCGTCAGCATCATGGTCCTCATTCTGGTTTGCCTCTGCAGTCACTTCATCGTCTTCCTCTGGCTCCTGTTCTTCCAGCTCTGGAGGCTCTTCCTCAGATTGCCTCTGCTCTTCCAAGGGCTTCTCATCTTCCTCATCTGCCTCGGGTTCTTTGGGTTCTGCCTCAGGACTGTTGCTACTGTCCAATGGGGACATGGCTCTAATGTCACTGCTAGTTGTGTCCTCTTCCTCCTCAGCCTCCTCGTCTGCTTCTGTATGCAGCTCCTCCTTCCTTTCTTCCAACAAGGGCAAGTCCTCCTTTACCTCAACGATTTCTTCATTCTCTTGCATTCTGGGTTTACGTCCAGGTTTGATGGGAACTATGGGCTCAATTATGCATTCTTGTGTAGAAACAGCTATGATTTCCTGATTCAGTTTAAATCCTGGTTTTCGTCCAGGTCTTTTCTTCCAGTGGATAGGTTTTCGGCTCTTGCCTTTGGGCCATCCCTTTTTCTTTTTCATAGGTGTAGAGGTATCTGGCTCAAGTGAAGCACTGCTTACATCACATTTTCGCAAGAGAGATACTGGCTTTAGGATAGGAGTGTCTGTATAGAAGAGATAAGAAAGTAAAGACAGGTTACAAGATCAGTATTCCTCTGAGACCAACATGTAAACAGAAGAATCTAAGGGATAAAGCTAATTAATGATATGAAAGGGCACACAATAAACTATCAAACAATGACACCATCCTGGGCAACATGATTCTGCCACCTACTAGGTAAAAGTAGTTTGAGGTCAAACTCTATGAAGATGCCCGAAACAAGCAGCAAGAATGTGTCAACTCTTAAGTTACAAATCAGCTTCTTCTGTTTCCTTTTCTGTAATCTCTTTGGTTTATTTATTTGTTTGTTTTAATTTCCACAAATTGTTACTTGAAGTGGGATGATAAGCCAATTCCTGCATACCACAATTGAGCCATCCCCTGTAAACAACTGTCAACAGGTTTATATGGGAACAATCGCAAGGCATTTAGTCTTAAACAAAGACTGGCATGTAGTGCTAAGCAAATAAGGAAAAGTCAAAGTGCCAATAACAGTTAGAGGGAATAAATTCAGCATTGGCATTACTTTTTCCTAAATCGTGGCAAAATATATGCGAGATAAAACGTTAATCATTTTAAAGTAGAGTTCAGTGGCATTAAATACATTCTCAATTACTATTAGTTTTTAAAGGCTATGAACACTGAGGGAGTGTCAAAGGTACGTTTGTGGTACAACTGGGGAGTCAACAAAAGCAATAGTTGTAGGAGAGAAAACTGTCAAGGTCATGGGAGCTGACATGTGGGACACTGTTGTGACACACGGTGACAAAGACAAAGCACCAAGTGCCAGTTCACGCCAAAAAAAGGTGAGTTTCCTAGATATATATCAATATATAACAAGAATAAAACACTGGATCATGATTTATAACAAAACAAAGACTTTAATGATTACTATATTAAAAGCACATATCATATAATAAGCCTTAAAATAAGATAAATGTGTCAAGTATGGTGTGAATTTCAACACTTGGGAAGCTAAGCTAAGTCACAAATATGAGGTCAGCGTGGGCTTCATATCTAGACTGTGTTACAAATACTCATAGTTCTTCCCATCATATGCACACTCACATGCATGTACATGCAAACATACACATACATATATACATACACACACAAGTACACATACACACATACATACACAGACACACATGTACACATACATACATAACACACACCACAAGAATTTGTTTTGGTTCTAGGGACTGAATTCAGGGCCCATCACCACCAAGTTCAATCTCTTGTCAGAAAATCCAAGTTCTATCTACTAGATTTCAAGCCAAGATTTTAAGAGAATAAAATAAAAGATTCTACTAAATAAGGCAAAAGATAAAGTAAAAGAGTACAAAGCAACATTGAACAACTGGATTTTATTCAAATTCAGCTGTGAAAATATTGAGGCCATTCACACAAACACAATGCAGGCGTAAGGCGGCACAATGCTTCACCACACCTAGGCTAGGATGCCAAGGTCTAGATTCTTCCTACCTCACACCATGGGAGCCTCAGCAGCTGTATCTCTGGATGTGAAGTAAAATAAATCTATTTTAAAAGTAAATGATTGGTAGTTTAGCAAGATCATATACCTTAGCCTGTTCTGTTATTGTTGCCAATTATGAGAGATGCATAGTTGGTTGCTGGGTTGTGCACCTGCAACCCCAGAAGAGAACAGGCTGAGGCAGGCCAGACTGCTGCATAGCAAGTGTCAAAACAGCAAAAAAGAAATGACTACTGACTAAGATACGTTAAAGACTTGATTCAGGAAGGTTCCCGACAGGGGAGGAAGTTCCTGTTGATACTAAGTGTGCCTCCTCAGCATTCACCCTTTCAGCAGAGGTAACTGAGCACCTGTCTTAAACACTCAGCATGCAGCAGTGAGCAAACAGACAAACACCAGAGACCACACAGCCTAGTAGTCAGCTACTCCACCACCCTTTGACTGAAGACTCAGGTAAAATCCTAGGCAATACTGGGCAAAAAGAAGAACTTCCGATAAGATATCCTGCAATGCTAAGAGCAGGTCCAGATTACAGAAACTAAATGCAAAAATGGATATGGATATATTACACACAACTTGCAGAGGTCCCTAACCTTCCCTTCCTGCCTTAGCGAGTCACACTCATTTTCAACCCTTTGTAGAAGGGTTTGTAGCTGTTCCTGCTATTTAAAGACACAAGAAGTCACTGTAAGAAACAGTTCTATAAACATACCATCCACATCATCTGACTCCTCTTCTTCCTCCTCATCTTTTGCTGGCCTCTTTGAGGAGGACTGACACCTAAGGACATCCTGTGAGGACAAGCGATGAAAGTACCCTCTGGGGAAGAGCTCATTTTCATCCTCGTCCTCCTCTTCTTCATCAATCTCAAATGTAGGCTCCAGTCTCGGCATTGGTCTCTCAGAGTCAGAATCTTCAAATGGTTCATCTAACACCTCAGTGGTCTCAGAAATAGTTTCTGTGACTACACTGCTATTGTGGTGCTTCCGCTTGCGGACTCTTCTTCTTCGGTGAAGAATTGGTTTCTATTTAGTAAAGAAAGCAAATATTTTATTTGTAGTAATAAACACTTTCTTCTGCTATAACCAAAAATTTTAAAATTTTGCAAAACTAGCATATTTAAAATGAAGATGCAGCTTGCTGAAAGATATTTTGGTAAAGATATAATGAAGTATTAATCATAGAGATATGGGTCAGTAAGATTGCTCAGTAGGCAAAGATGCTTGCTGGGCAACCTGGGCAACCTGACAACTTGAGCTCAATCCTTGGATCCCAAGGTAAAGCAGGGGTGTGTGGGAGACCTAAATCCTCAGGGTTGTCCTGACCTCTACATACCTGCTATGGCACAAGCCCACATACTCACATCATACACATTCAATGCATTCGTGTACACACACGTACACAAAAGGATTTCAGATATTAAATGCAATTTTAAGATGTAAAAAGCAAGTGTGTCCAAAGAGTGGATGTTGTTAGTGCATTATTTTTAGTTCAGTTAAATTGTACACTCTAAGGAGTCACCTGCTTCAACACTGAAGTAACTCAGATATCACTCCCTTAACTTTTTTTCAAGAGCAAAAGGAATAGAAACATTGTACCTCACACACCACCATGCAGTCAGTCTACTGATCAATAAATAAGCATGACATGTGAGGAAACCAGTTAGAGAGCACAGAAATGCAGAGCTGGAACGTGTTCACCTGGTGGAAAGCAACAGCAGCATATGGAGCATGGTACATCTTTACACTGGCCTGACCTAACAGCCGACAACCCAAGGATGACTGAATCACTAGAAAGGTTAGTACTTGCTCAAGGTCATTCGTCTAAGCACTGCTGCAGAACCATATATTGAGTCTCCTTTAAGTGAATTTTGAGAATATCTCAGTGCTTTGCATACAATTTCACTGCTGTTACAATATTCATGGTTTTTTACAAAAGAAAATAGCATATTTATTTTACCACATAAATAGGAAAAATAAACCCTAGGATGGCAAAGATATATACTCTTTATGATCATGCAATCAACAGTAAGGATAATCAGTTTAGTTTTTCTCTACTTCAAAATATACTGGGAATTTTCAATTACATTAAAAATGGCTCTGCTTCTTAGAGAAGGTGACTCTACAGCTGAGGCAAGAAATATTCAAGATAATTTTAAAATATCTTGCAGTGTCAGAGAAGGCTTAAAACAAAACAAACTCCTAATGATGGTGACACTAGGAATATAAACAGGAACAAAACTAAAAAACCTCTGAACAGCCAGTGCTGGGTGGGATGAGTTAAGACACAAGTTTAAAATAGCGTTACAAAGGCCCTTACTGATAGAGACAGCAGAATGGATACACAACCAACCTATGCAGACACTGCTCCTAGAAGAAGTAGCTACACATATCTTAAGTGTGATTTGCATGGTGCTTTCCTTTCCTCCACTACTGTAAGGGGGGGGGGGGAACGACAGCAGAGAAACCCAACAGGGTTAGTTTAGCATCAACAACAAATGGGTATTTACCTAGTTCATCACACATACGATACTCTATACTATCTACTCTACCATGTGACAACAGTGTTTCTTTGCCTTCCTCTCAATACACTGCCTCATTCTAACTGGTGCAGGATAATGTATGAAATACTGAACCTCACAACCTTCAAGGCCATCTCAAACAAAGTCTGAGAAACAACCCAGAAGAACTCAAAGAGAACACTAACTGTAACATGGAATGCTGGTTGGGATTCTGACCAGAAAAAGGCCATTTAGATAAACTAGAAGTCTGAACAAAGAAGGTCTACTAACTAACCCAAGTGTTGTAGATGACAAACTGTGACAAGTGTTTGGGACATATGGGAACCCTGCGTAGTGTCCTTGCAATAATGGTGCAAATTTGAAAACATCCTTAAAACGTTCTTCCTTTAAACAGCCCTGCTACAGAAAGGAACAATTTCATGGCTTTAGGGGAAAGCTGACTCTCATGGTTAGAACATGTCAGCCTGCTTCTGACTGGGTGGGCAATGTGGAGGAACACACCACAGTCTGAGATTATGACTAGTCCGTATCCTCCCCCCCCCCCCCCCAGGAATTTCACTTTCCACGCGTTCATGAGTCTGAAGTTTCAAGTTTATAAACTAACACACATGACCCGGGGTGTGCTCTATTTCAGAACTGCAGGACAAACAGACCTACATAATAAGTCATAGCTACAGGAGGACAAGACACAGAGACGCATCACCTTTCTTTTCAGTGTGGGCTTTGTGAGGATTGGTGGCGAGTTTGAGCGAGGACTTTCTGGTTCTTCCTCCTCCTCACTACTCTCGCTGAAGCCTCTAAAGACAGCCCTGTCCCCGTCACTATAGCAGCACGGCAATCTATCGTTCCCTTCTGGCACTCTGCACTTCAGGCTCTCGGGGCTTTTCTTCAGCTGGCCTCGCCACAGCTCAACACTCTCACTCAATCTTCCCTTGGGGATGTCAGCTTTCCCAGCTGGTTGCACCTGAGACGTTGCTGACTGTTCTTCAATTTCAGTGTATTGTTCTTGGGAAGTTTCTGATTTTTCCTCACATTCTCCATATTGTTCCTGAGGAGTTGATAATGCCTCATCCACAAGCACCTTGGAATCTTTATCACCAAAACGTTCCTGGGTCTTCCTGTTCTTCCTCCCACAGCGGCCCCTCCGAAGTGGCTGGCTGTTGGCAGGAAGACTGTCCCGGGGAAGGGCCTGTCTGCTCAACCGTGAAGAACTGGTCAGTTCCTTAACTTCTGGTTTCTTTTCACTTTCTATTAAAGAGGAAGAATCTTGATCTTTGTTCTCCCGAGACACAGACTTTCCCACCTAATTAAGGAAAACGAAACAAACAAAAACAATGCTGGTTAATTTTTCAGTCTGTTTGATTAAGATAAGAAAACAGAACTTAAAACAGCCTAGATGCCTCTCAACCAACAAAGACTGGATAAAGAAAATGTGGTACCTTTACACTGTGGAGTACTACTCAGCAGTAAAAAACGATGACAACTTGAAATTTGCATGCAAATGGATAGAACTGGGAAAAAACCCTACTGAGTGTGGTAACCAGACCCCAAAAGATGAGCACGGTATGTACTCACTCATAAGTGGATATTAGAAAAAAGCAAAGGATAACGAGCCTATAGTCCATGACCCCAGAGAAAGTACATGACCCCAGAGAAGCTAGGTAGCAAGGAGAACCCTAAGAGAAACATACATAGATGCTCCTGGGAAAGAGAAATAGACTAAAGATCTCCTGAGAAAACTGGGAGCGTGGGGGTGGGGGAGAGAAGGGAGGGTGAGAGAGGAAGAGAAGGAGAGAAGGGGAGAGGGAAGAGAGCTTGAGGGAATGAGATGGTCCAGATGAGGGAAAGACAGAGAGGGAGAGCAAAGAAAGATATTTTGATAGAGGGAGTCATTAGGGGGCTAGCAGGAAACCTGGCACTAGGGAATTTCCCAGGAATCCACACAAGGATGACCCCAGCTAAGACCCTAAGCAATTGTGGAGAGGGTATCTGAACTAGCCTTGCCCTGTAATCAGATTGATGACTATCTTAAATGCCACCACAGAACCTTCATTCAGCAACTGATGGAAGCAGGTAAAGAGATTCATAGCAGAACACTGGGTTGAGCTCCCAAAGTGCAGTCGAAGAGAGGGAGGAGCAAGAATATGAACAAAGGGGTCAAGACCATAATGAGAACACCCACAGAGACAGTTGACCTGAGCTAATGGGAGCCCACTGATGCTGGCCTAACAGCAGGGGAACCTGCATAGGACCAAACTAGGCCCTTTGAATGTGTGTGGCAGTTGCATGGCTGGGGCTGACTGTGGGGCCACTGGCAGTGAGACCAGGATTTATCCCTACTGCTTGTACTGGCTTTTGGAACCCATTCTCTTTAGAGGAATAACTTGCTCAGTCTAGATATAGTGGGGAGGGCACTGGTCCTGCCACAAAGCTATGTGCTAGACTTTGGTGACTTCCCATGGAAAGCCTTACCCTCTCTGGGGAGGAGGAAAGGTGGAGGGAACAGGAGGAGGGGAGAGAGTGGGAACTGGGATTGGCATGTAAAATGAAAAAAAAAAAGATAGTTTAAAAAATTTAAAAGAAAACAGAACTTTAGAAAGAAAATTATTAATATTTAATAGCTCCCATGAATGTTTTCTCCTTGGTGGCACTTTTAGAAACGTATTTACATGCACTACTCAGTTTAATTCTCACAATAACACAGTGAAGTATTATGATGCCCCTCTGTCTAACGGTGAGGTAACTTAAGTGAGGAATAAATTCAAAGCAGCTGACTCCAGGTCTTGTACTCAAAACCACTATGAAATGTCACCTTTGATATCAAAGTCAGTGTCCGTTGTCTGGATAGAAGATGAGATTACATTTTCTCAAAATAAAAACTGATAAGGAAGAACAGGCTAGATCACTGGTCCCCAATCTTCCTAATGTTGCAACCCTTTAATACAGTTCCTCATGTTGGGGTAACCCTCAACCATAAAATTATTTTCATTGTTACTTCATAACTGTAATTTTGCTACTGTTATGAATTGTAATGTGAGTATCTGTGGTTTCTGATGGTCTTAGGCGACCCCTGTGACAGGGTCTTTCAATATCCCGGGGGTCATGACCCAAAGGTTGAGAACCACTGGGCTATAAGAGCATGAGCAAGAGCAGACATCTGAGAAATATGGAATTTTGAAATTTCTTTTCTGGAATATTTAATTTAAATTAAAACATAATTCAATAGATGAGTTTTCTCTCTCTCTCACTTACCAAAGGGAGACATAAAGGATGAAAGCACAAAAAAGAATGTTAAAGGAAAACCCAAACAAGTTCTGTATCACCTGAAGAACACTGAAGACTGTAGAACACAGTACAGCCCACCACTAATGTTCTGAAGACATCTATGCATTCCGAAAGTTCTACCAAAAACATATGCATGCTTATAAATAATGTTCTATTATAATAATAGAATTATTATTTCTATATTATTTCTTAATGTTCTATTTTAAGAAAAATGTGTTTTACTTCCTTTTAACAACTGTCATATTCAGGCTCAATCAGATTCCTCAGTTACTACATATATAGCTTAAAATGTAATTCTTACTGGCTTGCCACTAAAGATTAGTCATAACTAATACACTGGCAGAAACCTAATTGATTCCTAGTGGTCTAAGCCTTAAAAACAAAATAAAATAAAAATGTAAATAAAAGTAAATATTCCTGAAATTTCAACTATTAAAATAAAACACTAAAATGCTAGTATAAATATCTGTGTACATATTTGCATGTGTGTATGTATGGAGAAGTCTGACACTGTGATGTGCATATGGAGATGAGAGGACAACCTTGGCTATCTTCCCTAAGGAATGCCATTTTCTAATTTTTTTAAAAGAATATTTATTTTTAAGTGTATGAGTGCATGCCTGTGCATGACATGCTTGCAGTATCTGAGGGGGCTAGAAGAGGGTGTTGGAGCCCCAACATTGCAATTACAGATGGCTGTGAGCTGCCATGCATATCATGAACCTGGGTCCTCTGCAAAAGCAGCAAGTGCTCTAAATCACGGAGCCATCCCTCCAGCTCCTCTACCTTATTTTATGAGACCTGAGACCCACCAAAGCTGGCCAGTTAGCTTGAGGGACTCCCATTCCCCACCTCCCCAGCACTGGACTTAAAAGTATGCACCACTGTGCCCAGCTTCTTAAAATGGGTTCCAGGCCCCTAATTTGACTATAGTAACAAGTAAGCATCTATCTCCCTGGTCCTCTAGGAAGGGCATTTCTTGGAAAGACATCATAATATATACTACAAATATTCATAAATGCTATAACAAACCAGATCATACCCTTATAGGGGTCTCTAATTCTCTTTCTTGGTCTTGGGACTCTTCTTTGTCTCCTTCATCAGCCTCCTCTTCTTCATCCTCTGAGACAACGGAGTTGGAGACTATGACCGGAGTCCAGCGTAAGCATTCTGGATCTACATCTACAGGCCGAAGATTCAACTGAAGCTTTGCCATGTGATCCTGGATAAGTTTTTCCCGGCGGATAATCACAAATCTACAACCAGAGAAAAGTTTATAGCAATCAACAATGTACTATGATAGATAACGAACAGCGAGGCACAACACACCAAAGACCCTAGAGACTATAGCTTCAAAAAGCGCTGTTTAGAAAGATGAACCGTTTAACTGTGTCAGCATGGAGTTAAGGAAGAGAGGCAAGTGAGGCACACCGCATACTGCAGGCTGAGTCACACTGGCTGACACACTAACTCAGACAACACACACTTTTCCCTGTTCACCTGACACCTTTTCCTAGTTTCCATTTGTTCAGCTCGAATGTTTTTTTTTCCTTGTGATCTTTCCTGACAATTTTAGGCAAAAGTAAATTCTGTATTTCACTTAGTGACATTTACTTGGGCAGTTAGTGAAGTAAAATGAACATATTTTACTTAATGACATTATTTCACATTGGAAGAGAGTAAGCTCCCAATACTAGAAGATAAACAATTGAGTGGCTTAAGTGCCAACTTTATACACTAAAAATGTTTATGTGTGTTCATCAGACCCAAACAGCACAGAAAGTGGTGATTCAACAATACATATTCTATTTGAGTGAATTGCATCAGGCATCCGGCCACCTGATCCCAAACCTACATCATCACCTTTCCCCTTAACCAGTCAGATGCTCTGTCAGCCTAATCACATTCAAAGGTATATAAGGGGTGTGATACTCACTGGTCACTGCGGAAGTCCAGCATTCGCAGGTGGTGGAGTGTGGAAGTAATGTCTTGAGGACAGACTCCAGTCAACTTGCTTAGTTTCTTAATGCTGATTTGTTTATCATTTTGGTGATAAAGGCACTCCAATATTACACTTTTCCAGTAAGCCATGTAGGAAAGACGACCTAGATCTGACAGTGGTTTCTCAGGGGACCCTGCTTGGCCTTCACGCTTTGATAACAAATAACCTGGAGAACCCAGAATTACAAACATGTCAGAGACCTTAGAAATGACAATGTCCCTTTATATGACCAACCCAAATACCAACCCATCAATGTTAATTTCAAAGGCAAATTCCTTCCAAAAATAGAGAATAAATGTGTAAAGCTACTTTAAAACAATTTGCAGAGATGGTTATATTGAACATTAGATAATGTTGTTTATGGTCAATATGTCAGCTCGTTAAAATATTAAAACTGCTAAAAACAAAATAAAGCTTTCTATCACAAGCTGCATTAGTAAGATTAAAGCAACAATGCTTTGTAATTTCCATGTATAACTAGGGGAGACAGGAAAAAAAGCCCAAACTTTGCTTTATTTTCACCACTAGAGGGCGACTACCATCTGTGATCTGAGAAGGACACAAAGGTTTGTGAAATTCTGTTAAGATTGTGGCTCCTTCAGTGAAGGTACTATTGGTCATTTATCACTTCCCCTCACCTTGGGAAGCATGAGTGTGCCACTGGGAGCATGCTATGGTATTACTCTTTCCTCTAGTTTAGTGCGTAACTTTCAAGAACTGGAATAAAGAGAAGGGGCAAAGTTTTCAGAGAAAAATCATTGTAAACAGAAATAGTAGAAAAGAAGTAGCTTTTGTCATTATGGAATATTTAAAACCAGTCTAAGAATGGCAATCTAGAAAAATATATTATACTAGAAAAGGTTAAAATGCACTGTAATCATACTCGTTTACATGCCTCAAAGTATTAGCTAATATATTTCCCTAACCTTATTTATTTATTTTGAGATAAGGTCTTTCTTGTGCAGCCAGGTGTGATTACATGTATGTATGCAACGCCCATGCCTACTCCACACACACACAAATTAGTCAGTATGGTCAAAAGACAAGTAAATGGTTCAGATAAGAATCAGTTTCTCAGGACCAGAATCAAAACCGTAAGTCTGGCCAGGCATGGTAGTACATGTCTTTAATTCTAGTATTCAGGAGCCAGAGGCAGGTAGGTCTTTGTATGTTCCATGCCAGTCAGGGACTCAAAGTAGGACCCTGACTCAAAAAACAAACTAAACAAAATATCTTTAGTCTGATTCATCATATCTACATAGGCTCTTTTTAATATTTTCTAAAAATTATCATTGAAAAAGAATGTACATTTCACCATCACCTCTTTAGGACTGTTAGCTTTTACTTTTGAACTCAGATTAAATTATTTCCCGTAATGTTCATTTTTTTAGGGCATTTAAAGCTGTGCTATGTACTTTTTAAACATTAGGTAGAACCATAACTAAACACACAGAGAGACATAGATTTACTCAGATATTGGGATAATGACACTAGGCAGTGCTGTATTTCCTTATTAACATTTGTTTTAGTAGTTATGCAACATTCCAACACTGCTGTGAATTAGTGTTACTGCATATAACTAAGTTCCACCAGAAATCAACAGCTGCACATTATAGACATTTACTGATCTCATAAAAACTGCATCAAACAAATCTTCTTACATTTATATATGTACGTGTCTGTGTGTGTAGTCAGTGCATGTGCCATAACACATAACATGCATGTGGAGGTCAGAGGGCAACTCACAGAGGGTGGCTCTCTTCTTCCAGCATGTGAGTTACAGGGATCAAGCTCAAGTCATTTGGTTTGGCGGCGGCATGTGCCTTTACTCACTAAGCCATTTCACTGGCCCCCACAAAACTGTATCTGATATTAGTCATTAAAAATTATTTTATACTAAGTCAAAATAAAAAGGACTGTGGCTTTTTAAGAAGCCCCCACACAATATGACAATAACTGGCGAGATGGCTCAGCAGGTAAAGGTGTTGCTGCCCAAGTTCAGTCTCCAGGACACACAAGTGGAAGGGAAAACCTAACTCCTGCAAGCTGTTCTCTGAGTTCCACGTGCATATTATGGGACATAATAAATAGTTAAGAAAGAGAGAAGGAAACAAAGAAACACAAGAAACCTACAAATTTTTAAATATATACATCTAAAATCTCCACTGGAAGAAATGAGAAAATATGTTAATATAATCCTTACTGAAATCGATGAGAAACCTGCCGTAGCCCTTACGTTGGTATTGGGGAAGAATCATTATACAAGAGACATTGTATTTCTGTTGGCAGTGCTTTTCCTGGTGGATAAAACAGAAGCCAAGTTTTAGAACAATAGAAAGGTAAAGCTGAATAGTAGTGCTTAATCATTAATAAACAAACACTACCAGTCAAAACCAGTCACATTCCTTTGGGAATAGCAATGCACATGAACAAAATGCCACTGGGAGAAGGGAAGGCAATGTTCATCACTATTACAGATGCAAAGCAACCATCCCAGAAAGGTAGTAACATAAAACACAATGATGCCACCCAATACTAACATCCACTAAAACCAAAGAGTGTTGATACCCAAGGTCAGGAAAGGAATCTGAGCGCCCAGTAATTGGGAGCACGATGTTGACAGCACCAGGTCAGCTGCTCCATACTAGTATAACATTCCAGGTAATCCCTGCACTGCTACAAGGAGCAGGATACCATAGACTGTATTACTTAATTGTACATAAAATATCCCTAAATGTGGGGCACAAATACACTTTCACAAAATAGCTGATGTATTTCCAATATTATTTAAGTAAGAAGGTAGCTCCAAAGAACTCTTACAAACTAAGACATCCCAGCAATCTGTTTAGTACACTTAAAACAGGGACTAGCTTCTGAATGTATCTGTCATACAGTGCCTAAAAATCCAGTTAGAGTATTTCTGTTGCTAACGAACTCTGAGAGGTAATGAGGGTGTTTACTTCACAAGTTCTATCTCTCAGCACCATGGGACTAGAGGTCATGCTAATAAAGCTCTTCCTCTTGAGTATACCAGCGGTTCTTTTTCCTAGGAGAATAGTCTGCTGAACGGTACTAGACATCTTCTAGCAGTTAGTAAGTTTCCGAATGTTCCTTCTATTTCCTTTCTGAAAAAGCTAAAAGGTCCCCCACCCCAAGGTTTTACATTCTGTTGTTCCTTCCTGAGAAGCAGTAAAGACTGTCCCAGATTTCTTCACGAATCCAAACATTTTAAAATCGCATACTTACTTTAGAAAAGTAGCCAACAAGGTGGCAGCCCTTGACATCATTTTGTGTCAGAACATAGAAAAGAAATGGCTCCACGTCATAATACAGAGTTTTGTGGTCAAGAAACAACTTTGCCAAGAGACACAGATTTTGACAATAAATGGTACTCACATTCCCATCAACCTAAAGGCAAAAAAAAAACAAACAAAATAAGAAGGTGGTCAGTAAAATGTTCTTTGGTTTTGGAGTTACACATATCAGCAACAAGCATCACTCGGTACCCTTAGTCTAGCCTGACTGATCAGAACACACAGTCTAAAGTATCAGAAATGACAGTATGATAATACCTGCTGTTCAAAGAAGAACAAACACTTAAGATCCTAAACCTCAACAAAACATGAATAGATAAAGAGGGAGGTAAGAACCTCAATTTGAAATGGCATTTTTGCTTTTCTAAAACAACAACAAAAAATTAACTTCAGGGATACTTCAGACAACAAGTTTCATTTTCAAAAGTATTTAGTTTAACCAACACTCTAAATGTAATCTCCTCTAAAATTTACTTATTAGGTAAAATATGAGACTGACAACGTGGCAGCAGCCTGATACAGTACTGTCTGACTACCACAATCTGGCACAGCCCCAGACAGAACTACAAGGGGAGTGCTAATTACTGCCACTCAGAAGTGCCAGGCAGGGTCTTAGGTGAGCACCTGGCAAAGGAGACTCAAGGTGGCCGAGATCAGGAGCACACACTCTGTCCATCCCAATATCCCTGTACTCTTGAGCTGAAGCTTGCTCTTGTATGAAAATGCTGATGGAGCCCATACTACCTATCTTAAGATCCCGCCACACTAACTGCACTCTAGATGTCACATTGATGTGGCTTCTTATAGATCACATACCTGGTATATGGAAAGGTCAAGAAGCACTTTGCTGCTGAGTACTCTCAAACAATACTGTATAATACACTTCTGAAACCCAGGTGACGTGTTCCCCTCTACTGACGAACTAAATCGTTCATCAAGTGAGGGAGATGGAGGAGATCCAGATTATCTGAAAATCTATCACTACATTAATTAACAGGACCCAACATACAAGTACTCAGTACTTGGCTCTCGAAGCAAACAACTGTGGACCAAGGAGTTAACGACCACTATTAATAATAACACAGAATCACAGATAAGAGTATAACTCATGCCATCATCATATCCTCCTATTACAATTTACTAAAGCTACTAAACACTCTTCCAGAAGACAGTCTTTTTGAATAACAGAAACACTTTTATTAACTGTTGTTTTGTTTTGCTTTTGTCCCTGAGACTGTAGCTCAGACTGGCCTGGAACTCACTGTGTAGCCCAGGCTGGCCTCAAATTCATGGCAATCCTCCTACCTCAGCCTTCTGAGATTATAAGCGTAAGCCAATATCCCTGGTTTACAAATCCTTTCTCCATGCCCTATTTTACGGATTCTAAGATCTATTTTTATCACATCCTAGTATAATGTTAAAATCGGCTGGCATTTTGTCAAATGGAATAGTAGAAATTTTAATTAGCAGTATTTCTCCCTTTTAGTGATATATAATATAGTAAGGTATTCTATGACTGACATTTTGAGTCAGTGAAATAAGAGTGATTTATTTTAAGGTCAAGCTTGTGGACTTGGTGCCATCTGGACTGGTCTGGTTCTGCTCCTCACATCCATGAATTACTGAAACAATAGTGAATGAACAACAGGTGTAGCATAGAGAGGACTGGTTTTGAAATGGTCAGGAAGACAGGTACTAGACAGCTACCTTACCTCAAAGACAGAAATATTATTCTTTCGGTAAATCTCATTGGCAGGAGGATGGAACCAACCACATTTCTTCATGTGCTGCTGTAGAATAGTTCTACTTTTCATATATTTTAGACAGAACTCACAAAGATACAATTTAGGCAGCCTGCAAATGATAATTAAAATAGGGCTTTATATTTTATAGATCTTCAAATTTCCATGACTCTTAACTTCTTTTGTCTCATTACCACCCATGTTAAAGAGTGGAAAGAACAGGGGCTGGTGAGATAGTTCAGTGGTTAAAGGCACCTGCTGCTAAGCCTGGCAATCTGAGTTTCATTCCCCAGACAAACATGGTAGAAGGAAAGAAACGACTTCCAAAAGTTGTCCTCTGATGTCTGTGTGCCACCCCCAAAATAAAAAGAATTAACTTAAAAAAAAAAAGAGTGGTAAGAATAAAATACTATTTCTATAGGAGAAAGGGGCCCCAAACTTTAGATAGAGCCACCAACTAAATAGCAGCAGAAGGGCAAAAGTGAGAAATCAAGATACCTAGCTCAGTAATTCTCCTATTAGACTAAAAATTCTATCTCTGAAGTCAATCAACCGACTTGAAAAAATCTCACATTGCTACTCCCTGGAGAATCTTTAATAAGCAGAATAAATACATAGATTCATAATTCCTTCCTTATTTATTTCTTTATGTTTAAATTTTAGGAAATAAGCTCTTGAATACTTACCAGGTATCAGATCCTGTGCAAGAAACATGTAAGTGTATATGTAGTGCTAGGCAAATGGACATGAAGTGTATACTGTAAAAACATACTTTATAAATGCTTTTAAGTATGAAACTGTAACACTGAATATGTTTAGGGACATATTATACATCATGTCCTTTCTGCCTCTAAAGCTGTTTCTTGCCTTACGTAGTTTAAACAACAACAAAAACAATAGTGTACGAAACCTTATTAGACAAAAGCATATTATTATTCTGGACAGGGCATGGTGGCATATGTATTTAATCCAAGCATTCCAGAGGCAGAGGTAGGCAGATCTCTGTGAGTTCAAGGCCAGCAAGGGCTATATAGTGAAACCCTGTCTATTTAAGATGGAAGGAAGAAAAGGAAGGAAGGGAGGAGAGGGGAGGGAGAGGAAGGAGGGGGAGGGAGGGAGGGAGGGAGGGAGGGAGGAGGGAAAGAAAATAAAAAAATCACCCTGGGGATGTTGCTGGAGGGCCACTGGATATTTAGCAGCTCTGGGTTATGTTCCTAGCTTTAGAAATAAAAACAAAAGGACAAAAGGTAGCACACCTTTAATCCCAGCACTTGGAAGGCAGAGGCAGACTAATCTCTCTGCCTCAGAGTTCTAGACCAGACAAGGCTACACAGTGAGAACCTGTCTCAAACGAAACAAAGCAAACAAAAAACAAAGACACAAAAAAAAATCACAAAATCAGGATGTGGTAGCATTGGTAATCCCAGCATTCCTATGGCAAGACGGGAGAATTGCCCAGGAACTTTTGGGTTGGCTAGCCTGAAGTACAGAGCCAGTAGCAGAAACAAGACCCTAACTCAACAAAGTGGAATCAGAGACCAAAAAAGTCATCTCCAGTGCCATGGCCCACATATGT
Source organism: Microtus pennsylvanicus (assembly GCF_037038515.1). Classification (NCBI taxonomy): domain Eukaryota; kingdom Metazoa; phylum Chordata; class Mammalia; order Rodentia; family Cricetidae; genus Microtus; species Microtus pennsylvanicus. The sequence continues at coordinate 66,585,146 of NC_134587.1, read as the reverse complement.
ACAAAGGTACATACATACGTACGTATATACGTGTACACACACACTCCTAAATTTTAAAAAAGGCTGTAAAAGTTTTTTGTTTTGTTTTGTTTTGTTTTGAGACAGGGTATCTCTGTAGCTTTGGTGCCTATCCTGGAACTAGCTCTTGTAGACCAGGCTGGCCTCAAACTCATAGAGATCCACCTGCCTCTGCCTCCCGAGTGCTGGGATTAAAGGTGTGCACCACCACTGCCTGGTGATTGTAAAAGTATTACTACTCAGCAAGAAAAATTAAGGCTTAAAATTATTCTTTCAGGTATTTTCATCTCAGTTGTTAATTTATATTCACTGACTAGCCTTGCAACTATAGTAGTAATTTGTGTTTTAAAAGAAGTCTGGTAGTAGTTAAACACTTTGGCCCATTCATAAAGTATACAAGGGGCCGAGCAGAAGTATCATAAATTAGCAAGATGTAAAAAAATAGCCAGAGATACAAAATCAAGTATTTTTAAAATTAAAGATAAAGGTATAAGCCAAGTCACACATGCCATATGGAGTATGACTCAGTAGTCAGTTTATGGCTATGTGATTCAGAGTGGGCTCACATTTAATCTCAGCCACCTACAAACTATATTGCCCGAATATGCTTGCTGGACAACATCTGCAAAGGATAGAAATCTTCAACCCCCAGAGTCAGACCAAAGATGCTTAGTTGGTTATCAAGCTCAATAGATGACAGTTATCCGTGCTATAATTTATAGCAGTAATTTTTACTTTCTTTTCTCCCATTTTACTTCATCATTTAATAGCCAAGGCACTAAACTGTGTTTGGTTTCTTCTTCAATAACTGAAATTATGCAAATCTGGTTCAAGCAGTAATCTCAAATTCTATGCCTCAAATCAAGACAGGAAGAGAATTTCCTTCCTTGAAAGACAGGCAAACGGAATTTCTTACACTATTTTCTTACGTGGGAATCAGCTCATTAAGACTTCAAGATGACCTCACAGCAAAGAGTACCATGAAGTACTAATCTCTGAGTAGCTCAAGTGGAGGCTGCCCAGGTGTCAGGTTCTTCCCTGGGCCCCATCCCTATTATATAGTATTGCTTCACTGATGTTCTTTTACTTTGGTTTACCTGTTTGTGTGAACCAGGGAAAGATCATGTAATTCACAGGAATATATAAATACTTGGATCTTTTGCAGCACATCCTAAAGCACAATCCTATCCCCTGCTAAGATTTTTCTTCCAGAATCCTTTCTTTCTTGTTTGCTGCAAAATTTCTGCATATTATGGGACTATGTTTTAAAGGTATTTATTAAGAAATTAATCTAGAAGTGCCAGTATAAAACAGAAATTCCGTAAGTAGAGACCACCAAAACTCAGGATAGAGGCTTATCATTTGAAAAAGATATGATCTCTGGGCTGTGGAGAGGGCCCAAAAATGAAAGTGCTTTCTGCAGATCTGCAAATCCAGAACCCAAAGGGACACCTGCTGGGGCTGGCTGCCCATCTGCTACTTCAGCCAGAGACGGAGGATTTCTGAGCAAGATAGCTAGTGAAACTACCTGTATAAGTGAACTGGGTTCTTTTGAGAGGTCCTGCCTCAAAAGAGTAAGTAAGGAGAAGAATCATACAGGAAGATTTCCTGTATCAACCTTGACCCTCGCGCCATGCTTGCACACACAGAAACATGTGCGCCCACTCACACGTGATCATGCATATACCAAAGCACATATACCACAAACACAGTAAAAAGAAAAAAAGTAAGATCTCTAAGCATTTTACTTAACTCAATTAAAAAGAACTTACAAGTAAACCCATTGAATTCAATTGAGTAGAAAAATTTAGCTTTTAAATATGTATCTGTAAGAATGAAAACAAGGACAGAAAAAAATCTGAAATTACTAAAGACACTATTACACTGCTGGATAACTCTCATGGAGAACTAAAGGAATTACAATGAATAAGGAAATATATAGAAATGTCTAAAATTTTGCTCAAAGAAGCTGACTACATAGTTCCTATCTTGTTTCTTTCTGTCTGCTATTATGATTCTCTTTATACTTTTTGGTTATTTTCTGCTGACAATATTTACTCCTTCACTGAACCAGGCCCCTCACGAATGGTTCTAATAACAATCCTATCAGAATACACAACATTAATTTAATGAATCCTTCTGCCTTACAAGACAAAAATCCATAGTTGTAGTCTCATCATCTTCTCCAAGTACAAAAGCTGGCTCTCTACACCAACTCCTCCCTTGAGTAGAAGAGTCGTGGTGCATGTGGTTTCAACTTAACTGCATTGCAATCTCTGGACAGCTGACATATTAATACTTGTGATACAGAAAGCTTGTAAAGAACTTGTTCTAAAATGATGGTAACAGGGACCAATGAGATGGCTCAGCAGGTAAAATAATCTTGAGTTTAATCCCTAGGACTCCCATGGTGGAAGGAGAGAACTGGCTCCCATGGTTTGTTCACTGATTACTACATTTATGCTAGGGCACACATACAAATGTAATGTAAATTACTTTTTAAAATGACATTATTTAAAACATCATGAAGAAAATAAATGTTTAGCTTATTTCTTTTTGATCATACATGATTATAACTATTCAAAACTCCAAAGGAATAAATGACTGAGTAACAGGGTACTATAGGAGTTGATGAATTTCTTGCCTTCCTTTTAAATGTACAGCCCCCCCTCACACACATACACAGATCATATAATTTAATCTTTTCTTAATAAATTCACCTTAACTGTTGCTATTCATGATACTACTTGAAAGATAATATCACAGTATATTAGTCAGTCAATTTAGTATGGTTACAGTTTTAAACAATAACTTTGGACAGGAATCAGTCAGGGACATCTAAAGTTAGCTAGAAAAAAGCAGCTGTTAAAGCACTGCTATTACAGACATTTGAAAGCCTTTCAAATGTAAAATAATGAACTGTATGAACCACCACTGGATATTTTCTAGGTCTAAATTCTTAAGGGATTTAAAAAAAAAAAACAGCAAAGGGCTCTCAAAACATACCTTGAATATTCTTGAGGATATGGAGAGGAATACCAGGTGTGAATTTCATACTTCCCAAACTCAATGACAGAGGGACAGCGGACTTGTGGGTCAGGGGGCCCAGTTACTCCGACTTTCTGTGCAATCAAGAAAAATACTGTACAAGTTAGCTAAATTAAATACATCGATCTAATAACAACAAAATAATAATAATATTAATGCCTGATCTACACGCTGTCTTTTCAGGACCCACAGAGTTCAATAAGTCAAGAAGTAAGCTATATCTTTAAATAGTAACAAGTCTTGAAGTAAGCTATATCTTTAAACAGCAGGCTCGAATGAATGCAATGTTAGCAAATCTCCTGAAACCATGCGCTGTGTCACTGACTTCTCTGTCTAGTGACACTGGACACGTATTTCCTCAAATAAGCCTACTCCATTAATGATTTAATTATTAAATGAAACTGCTGGGCAAGATATTGACTACTCCCCAAGCAAGCAACAAAACAAATGACCTACACTGATCATATAAGCACACACGGAAAAGAAGGAATTTTTAACTTGGGAAAGTAAATAGTTAAGAACAGTATAAAAGGAATATGACAAAGCAAGTACCAAAAAGGTCTTCTATTGTACCACATGTGAGAGTGTCTTCACTAGCAGCTGTACACAGTTAGAATAAACAACATCACACGTGTTTTACACAGGCCAATCTTGTCCTCCTGTCTACAAATGCAGTCTCGAAGCTCCCCTCACTCCTGTAAAAACCTAAAGTGCACTGTCGAGAAAGGAGTGGTGTTTGTAGCCTCAATGACTTGGTCTTCTACACCAGAGGTTCAGATACAAGCTGTAGGTTAAAACTTGACCTACAAGGTCAGATTTAAAACATTAAATTCAAAGGCAATCTGATTAACTCTGCATACAATCTAACAACAAATTCATATATATATATGTATATATATATACACACACACACATATATATATGTATGTATGAGTTCATCATGAACATTTTACAAACATCAACTCAGGTGAAAATGAGGGAACTACAATTCAGGGTGACCAGATATAAGTATTAATATCTCTTCATCAAAAAAAATCAAAATTATCCTTCAACATTGAGATTAAAAGTCCCCTTTTGGAGCCCAGAGATCATATATAACAAAACTACAAATGTGAACACTTCTATTCTCTGGTTTGATTGAAATTCATTAGTAAGAAAGTGCTTCAGCACATCTGATTTGATAATTCCCTCCTTCCTCTTTCCTAATCATTCCCTTTCCTCAGAGGGCAAGGCACTTAGCTCAGGTTTCACGCTGGAATACAGCCAAGTGAGACCAAGCTCTTCCTGAGACACATTCAAACAAAGATGATTATCTTCAACTAGCTGGATAAAATGCACTGTATCACCAGTGAGTACCAAGGTTCCTCCAACCGTACAACAATACAGAAACAAACCAAAAAGATTAAAAGACAATTTAATAAATGGATTTTAAAAGGCTGTTCTTTAAACTGCATTCTAGTTCTAAGTACTCTAATTTCTAAAGTAGGATCTTTTCTTCTACCTCTGCAGTTCACAACAACAGAAGTAGTACAGGAAAACAGAATAACCAAAACCCAAATCTACCTTACTGAGGTCTGAATTAAACAGGAAGTATAAAGGCTAACCCATGCACCTGCTGTGATGCAGCCAGCCATGGGAGACTCCTCCCGTCAGTCGCCCGGTGCTCCTCTAGTCGGATACCCGATGAAAATGTGGAGATCCAGTTCCAGTATAACTGTTTACACATTACCACAGCTAAGAGCCACAATCCCTCTGCCTACAGACACCTTCACCTCTGCGCTGTGCAACGCTCTGGCACATGCGCTCGTGCACTTATGTACTCCACCACCCTCAATTCCCCTGTGTAGCCTGCAGAGGAAGGATTTTCCACTCACTCAGGTTTAAAGTCAACAAGGCTCTACATGAAGAGGAAGCATCTATACATGTATTCATTCATTCACTTGCACTGTTCCTGATCAATTACTGTATTACTACAAGATCATAAAAATTTCTGATCCTTCTGCTTTCACCTCCTAAGTTCTGGGATCATAGGTATGTAGCATTTTATGTGATGCAAGGGACCAAACCCTGGGACATTGTGCATTCTAGGCAAGCACTCTTAACCACTTTAGATCACTACTTTCAAAACATCTTCCTTTTCTACATATCTTCTAAACACAGCCACCAGCACTCTAGATCAGGAAGCGCCCTATTAAAATAAAATCTCTCATAGCATTCTTCCTTTCTTCCTACTATCACTTCGCATTTTTATTTTGTATTTATGATTACTTGCCATTTGTGTCACAAATGAAAGTTCACAACACAAACCGAAAGTTCCTGTTTAGTACAAAGTCAGATACATATTCTAAATGAATCAATCTCATGGAGAAAGATCATTACATCAGAATTTCTATACATTCCTACTTCAATTGCTAATGATTTAAACATACAATATCTAGTTGGTTATGTTCTCAATGCAAGATACAAGCTTAATGAATGGCTGCAGGGTATCCCTTTCTTGGAGTCCCTGCCAGTCTTCAGAGTTCATTTTCACTTTTGCCTAGTGTGCACTGCATAAAATAAAACAGAAAAAGTGCTGGGTGTGATGGTGAATCTTAATGAGCAAGTTAGCAAAATTTGAAATCACCTAGAAAACATATACCTCTGGGTGTGCCCACTGGGCATTTCCAGAGTTTAACTGAAGGAGGGAGACCCCTCACATTCATATTGGGCAGGACTTCCGAATAGGTGGTCTAAATATAAAGAAGCTAGAGAAATAAAGCAATGCTGTCTGTCTGCCTGCCTTTGCTCCTTCCTAAACATGAGGCTCATCTAGATGGTGGCTGCTACAGTCCTCCCCCGAAAGCAGACTCTAGGCTCTTCAGTTTTCCAATTTGGACTGAATATGAGGCAATTAGGAATCTTCTAAACCTTTAATACCAGACAAACTGCTGAAGCATCCACGTTCAAGGACTAAACAGCTACCAGCCTGCACATGACCACTGTTGGACTATCCTACCCCTACTGTGTGAGATAACCTACTAAATCCCTTTCCATGTGTGCACACACATCTACTGGCCTGTTATTTTGTAAAAGCTTGCCTATTACCCTACCTCAGGAAAAGCACACACACTACGTGCCATATCACTACGGTAGTAATGTCCTGGGAGGCTCAGCAGCCCCTTTGGACTCTCTCTGATCATTTTTCCCTCATATGCCCATTACTCCTATTCTCATCCCCACATCTCTCCCCACAGAAACTTACATACAAATGTTCATCCGTTAAACAAAGCCTTGACTTCAGTCTAATCAATCAGTTTACAGTAGTAAAAAAAGACAATGTGTCTGCTCTCAAGGCACTTAAATCCTAGAAATAAATTCAAGCTGGGTGTGGCAGCACAAGTCTTTTTTATCCCAGCACTTAGAAGGCTGAGACAGGCTTTGAACTCAAGACCAGCCTGGTCTACACAGTAAGCTCTGGGACAGCCAGGGCTACATTGTATCAAATGAAATCAATTCAAGAGATGATAAGAAAATAGGAAAAACAAGCAGAAAATGGTGAGTCCGTAACACAAGTGGTGTGCTCACAGTGCTACCCTTAGTTTCAGCTGGAAATGGCCTCTCTGGTAACATGTGGATATCAGAAAGAGCAATCCGGACAAGGAATATCAAGTACTATGGGAAGACCATAAGACCATATTTGATGTCATCTGAGGGAAAGACAGTGCCTGGGATTGGGTAAAACAAGAAAGCGTGGAGAGCAGGCAGTCAGAAGCAAGCAGGCACAAGACCACCTAAACATACAAGATAAGGATACAGGTTTGGGTTTTTTTAAGTTCTAAGTAGGGTTAAAAGGCACTGGAGGTTGTCTGAGCAGAGAAGTGGCACAATCCAACTTAAGTCACAAACTAATTACCCTATGTAAAGAGCAGACCAGAGACTGAAGCCAGGAGACAAAGGAAAAGTGGAGGCCAGAGGGTCAGTCTGGGGGCTATGGTAATACCCAAGCCAAATCTGGTGGTTGTGAAGCAATCAGCAGCAGTCATATCCTGGACACAATTCTGACTCTACTAATGGATCTAATGTGGAGCACAGGCAAGAATGCTTGCTACCTGTTTGTCTAAGCAAATGTGCACACAGTATGACTGCTATGGTTTAGATCTCAAATGTCTCCCCAAAGTCACAGTTAAAAGACATGGCTGCCAATTTAAACACTACTGGAAGATCAAAGAATCCTCGGTATACGAGGCTTAACAGAAGGAAATTGAGTTACTGGACAAATCTTTACAGGGTTACTAGGACCCTGTTTCTGCCATTCTCTCTCTCTTCTTGACCTACATGTCACCTGCTTTTACCATGATGCACTACTATCTCTTAACCTCAAGAGTTTTACTCACATAGCTACCAGTACAAACCAAAAGACCATGAATTAAAATCTCTGAAGCGAGTCCAAATAAACCTTTCCTCCAAGGGCTAGAGAGTTAGCTCAGCAGCTAAGAGCAATGGCTTTTGCAGGGGACTTGGATTTGATTCCCAGCACCACAAGGGGCTCACTTGGAGTCTGTAACTCCAGTTTCAGGGAACATGAATTTGAGACACAGACTTACATGTAGGAAAAATAGTAAAATAACCAATTTTAGTATAATAAATACTATAGTAAATAGTATTTACTATAGTAAAATAACCAATTCTACTTAAGAAAATATACATAATATGCTCCCTTAATATTGGTAATCAAAGCAAGGTAAGTTTTGGTAAAATATAAGTAGTTGCAGTTTGAAAGGAATTCTGTAACGAGGAAGGCTACACACCTGCATAAATAACCACATCCTGTCTCAGTAAGCTGCTCCTGTAGTTTTTCCCACCATACCATCAGTCCTGCTTCCTTGCTCTGCAGGTCCCTGACTGCTCAGCCTCAATGTACAACTTTACCTGCAGCGCTTGTTCCTGGATGTCACGAAATAATTCCATATCTCTCTCCGTCATGATTTCCTGGCTCCCAAAAAGCCGCTCCTCATTTTCTTGTTTGCTATCCCAGCCATCCTGATTGTCTACACAGAAAGAAAGGACTCACATGTTATTTGCACTGTCTTCAGTACAGCATGAGCTGTCAATCTGAAGAACTTAATATTACTTATGTACTACCCAAGAAAAGGACAGCATTAAACTAACTCACAGAAACATTACTCAAGTATTAATAATCTGTCCTTCTGATGAAAATCCCAAATTGCCTTAAATTTTCCAAAAAATATGACATAACCAAATTTAAATTCATTAAAAGATTAATTTCAATAGACAGAACAAGAAAAGGGTATAAGAATAGAAATTTCATTTCGAAACAGGGTAACTATTGACACGTTTAGCAGGAATTTAATGTGTCAATAATCACCAGTCTTAAAAGAGCTACCTTGACTGATACCAGGAAACACTAACTCCCTTCACATTCTGGGTGCCCTGTTAAAGCACAAACTCCACAAACCTGAGGACCACAGATGATAATCCTCTGGGTAAGTATGAAAAATTATGATAATCATCCACTAAATGATGGCTCTTCCTCAACTGGGCAAAATAATTAGTGAAGGGAGTATGGGGATTATGCAGATCATTATCCTTTGCATTTGAAGATGACACTGCTGGTGACCTCCTCTGTGAGTATGGCTGAAAAGACCAATCAGTGACAGTTCTTTTCAAATTGACTGTATATACTGGCTCTGTTATTCATTTAGTACAAGAAGAAAAAAGACAAAAACTCAAGGATGAAAACATTCTCAAACTGAAAAGACAGTACAATCTAATGTAACCATGTAGTTTTAATGCCCCCTAGTGCACAACACGGATGGATGCAGGCATAGACCTAGTATTACATTCTGTGACACTGTATAAAATGATGCACAAATTGTTCCTTAATATTTACAATGCATAAATAAAATCAGAGTCCATTAAAGCAAATGCAGAAAAAATTAAAGCTTATTGTTTCTCTATATATTTTTATACACTTGCTAGAAGAGCTTCAATTTCTAAGTTTCCAGGAGGTTCTTCTAAAAATCCATTTCCAGCACAAATTTTAGGAGTCTTTTTGCTGTTGTTGTTTTGTTTTGTTTTTAAATATAACCTAAACGGGCTATGCATCTCGGACAAACATGCTCAAACTAAATATCATCTTAAACTAGCATGGTGCATCCTGAATGTAAACAGTAACTTATGTCACTCTGGTGAAAAGTCACTAAGCCAGAAAAGGAAGGACCAGAGACGGATGAGGGCCTTCTCTCCTGGACCTTTTCTCTTCACATACGCAGGAAAGAAGAAGCAGAAATACAACTATTTGTTCATGGAACATTTGAGAAAACAAAAATTAAGAAATTCTCCTGGAGTAGGTGAGCCCTTAAAACTTAAAAATAAATAAACAAACAAAACAATAACAAACAAAAAGCATCCTCTTCTGCAATAAGACCCCAGGACTTTGATCCTCATGATCCAGCTGATTTTTATTTTTCAGATTTTCTCAAAGCCCTTTCAACTCTTTGAAAGGAGATGTCATGGCTACTTTCTCTAAACTCAAGTCTCACTACAGAGGGTATTTACTTACAGCTTTCAGAATCAGGAGAGCTAATCACATTCCTCTGACTTGAAGCTGGAAGTCAGGCTGGAACTACATAGGAACCTCCTTCCCTTCCCGCTTAACACATGAAAACTTACCCATGTATTTCCCCCAAGATTTAAAGTAGAAAATCACATATATCATCCTGCATATATTTTGGTCTTTCCTCTATAGTTAAACAAGCAGCAGTTTAACTACAAATGTCTTTTCTAATTTCCTCCCAGGAACAAAGCAAAAGCCATGGTGCTTCAAGTGTTACACTATGAACTTCACCCCTGGCTCAAATTCCTGCCACAGCATTATGTAAGTATGTACCTTTAATACATTCATATATACCCGATTTTTGTGTTGACACAGAGTCTCACTATGTATCCCAGGCTGGTCTTGAATATGGGTCCTCTTGCCTCAGACTCTCCAGTGCTACGATTACAGATCCAGGCAACCGGGCTTGTCCATAAGTTTTACAACGAAATGTAAACTATTCTATATGACTAGCGTTAACGCAAATAATACATTTTCAGAATATTTTTGTTTCTAAGCTTGGTTCAAACTTTTACCTGTGGGCCAATCTGAAGTGCTTGATTTTCTGTTGCCCTTTTTCCTGATTCTGTACTGCTCAGAGTAGTCTACCACCTCCCCACGGGCTTTCCGCCCATCAGGAGAAGGGGTGAAGAATTTGGTAAGGCCATCAATGAGCCCTTTGGTTTTCTTGTTGAACTTCAAGGGGACATTGCTATCTCTGCAGAAGTCCAAGCCATCTATTCGCTCTAAATATCCTTCTTCTGATGACGACGCTGATTGACTGGAGAGAGGGATTTTACGTTTCCGACCCCTTCCAGGACCAGTTCGCACTTTGCTAAAGGGACCTTTTGATCTAAAGAATCAAACAGGAAAAAAAAATGTAACTATTAAAAAAAATCATTATAAGCTTTATATCTAATATAAAATATAAATTATAACGTATAGATTTATTTTTAAGTATATATTTATATTAAACTAGCACTAAGGAGGCAGAGGCACATAGATCTCTGTAGTGACTTTAGGCAAGCCTGGTCTATATAGCAGACTCCAGGACAGCTGGAACTGTGCACTGAGAACCTGTCAAAAAGAAAGGAATGAAAGGGGAGGGAGGAAGAGAGAGGGGAGGAAAGGAGGGAAGGAGAGAAGGAGGAAGAAGAGAATAAGAAAATTCATAAACTATAATCAGTAATATTGTCTTAGAACCATCCATTTCCAGGAAGCCTAGCTATAGTGGGAAGAACCCTAGAGTAGGAGTTAGAATACATGTCTGTCCAATTTTGTTACTGTCATATATCTAGGACAAACCACATCTTTAACCTCACTGTCTTCCTCTGGCAAATGAGTTACATCAGTGAACAACTACCTTTCTAGGTTATAACATCCTCTAACACGGTGATCACTGTGCCAAAGAGTTATAATTTCACCTCTAAAAACAAAGACATGCTTACTCTCTAGAGATCAGAAATCAAAATACCATGTTTAAAGGCAAATTAGAGCCTGATTTAAGATGAAAACCATCGATACTGATTCTATGTCAGGCTGCTAATGCTCATTCATTTCTGTTATATCACCTTCAAGATAGTACTAAGTGTAGAAAAGGTACATAAATTTGAGACTAAAAAGGTTTACAGATTTGAAAACATTTTTTATATGACCAAAGGTAAATTACTATAAAGGTTTTTCTGAAACAGAGAAAGCTACTGAAACTTGTCTCAACACTTCCAGAAATACCCTTGTTTCCCAGGCTACAATTTTTGATTTTTTGATAACAGATGAAAACATATTCCTTTATCTCAGGAGAACACAAATGGGACTTGGTTGTCATCTCAGTAAGATCTGACCCAGTGACCTGCTGGTGTCTACAGATAAACAACTGAGGCTGCATCAGTAAGAGTCACATGACTGCAGGCTTTTCTCTGCTGCTTTTACACAAGGAGCAGCATAGGGAAAGTTAAGCATCAGTCTGGTGCCAGACTTAGGTTTTAACCCCAGTTCAACACTTAATGTGTAACTTCATGTAAATTAATATCTATATGCCTTAGCTTCCACTTCTGAAAAATAAAGTTAACGATGGCACCTACATTTCACTAGGTCACTGGAAGAACTGAATGACTGAAAAAAAGGCACTTAGGTAGTCCTGCCTGGCACTTTATTAAGAGCCAGTAAAAGTGAGCATGTATATAAAAGTACCAGTTATAACAACAGGACTCTTTTTCACAGAGAAAGCAAGTGACTCCTATACTATGGAGAAGGCCCTATCCTTTTCTCCCCTCACCTTGCCATAAGAGTACAACTTACACCGTGTTTTGTTTCTTTAACCTGTTTTTTGGACGTCCTATTGGATTAGCATAGCGCCGTTTTATCTGCGCCGCCTTCTTTTGTAGAAGTTTTCGCCCTTTTTTCCTAGGTCGACATATTTGACATATCCACATGCCTGTAAAAGAATAAAATTCTATACAAAAATGTAGCTACAAATATACTGAGAGATTTCAGCTATTCCAACTCCATAAGGTTAAGGACTAATGTGAAAATCTAATGAAACGCTTCAGGGAAAGAAAAATAGACAGGAAAACATAAACATATCAGCATCTATAAACAGCTACAAGAAATTCATACACACCCTCGAAGCTTGCAAATGGACAGGGTCCCTGATTCTCAGTCAAAAATTTCTGCTCTAGCTGGGTGCGGTTGCACATGCCTTTAATTCCAGCAGAAGCAGGTAGATCTCTGTGAGCTCGAGGCCACCTAGTCTGCTTACTGAGTTTTAGAATAGCTAGATACCTAACAGAGACACTGTGTCAAAACAAACAAACAAACAAGCAAAAACAAGGGAAAGGAAAGAATAAAATTCTGCTTTGTAAGTAGGACACAGATATTAGTACCTAATTATAATCCTACAATAAAGAGCCAGTTTCTTAGACAATAAAGAGACAGTTTCTTAGATTGATTACAGGACAAGGAAGGGGAAAACCAACAGTTTGGAAGATTATATTATAATGCCAGAAAATAGTCAGAGGGGAACCTCAAAAGGACTTGGCAGTCAACTTGAAGGTGTTCCCAATGGCCAAATAATTAAAACAATGAAAAAATCATCCACAGAATAAAAAGCTCATGTGTTGCTAATGATTTAAGCAATTTAATAAATGAATGTTCAGAAGGTGGTAACAGTTACTTAAGTCAGAATTTCGATTAGTCAGTTTAGAAAGAATGTGGACTAGACAGTCACCATTATGCAGATACCACATTAACAACTACATAGGCAAGAAAGATTGAGTTGCTAGGTAATAGGCAAAAGGGAAAACCTGGCGGGTTTATGACTTTAACTAAGTGATCAGAAATAAAGTATATATCACTACTACCTACATGTTGTGATACACTAGGAAGAGCAGCACGTCATCTTATTGTCAAACTTATAAACTTGATCTAATCATAAATGTGCTGAAATAACGGACTAGTACTCTCCAAGTAAGTTAAGGTCAGGAAAGACAGTTTGAATAATTATCACAGGCTGAAGACAATCGAAGAGGTATGACACTAAGTGGGAGATCCTACATGGATCTAGAGAATTCAAATGAGATCTCTAGTTATCACATCTTGACTTTCTGGATTTTGAGTCTTATGATTTTTTGTAAAATGATAACATTAGGCGAGCTAATAAGAAGATAACTATGCTCTACTATTTTTCCAGCTTTCTCTAAGTCTAAATAAATTCAAAATAAAATCTTTCCTGCCATAAGCTGCTATAAAACTCCCTTTGTAGAAGCTAAATGCACAGGAAAGAATTCCTAAGAAAATCTCCTTATCTTGAAAGAGTCTCAGGTGGCCTCATATCTCAAATTCAAACAGATGCAAAGGAGAGGTAAAGAGAGTTATTCATGCCAGGCAGTGGTGGCACACAGCTTTGATCCCAGCACTCAGGAGGCAGAGGCAGGCAGACCTCTGAGTTAGAGGTCAGCCTGGTCTACACAGTTGAGTTCCAGGACAGCCAGGACTATACAGAGAAACCCTGTCTTAGCGGGTGTGTGTGTGTGTGTGTGTGTGTGTGTGTGTGTGTGTAAAATACTTAGGGTGTTTCAAACAGTGACAATAGGATGGCCAGGACTATACAGAGAAACCCTGTCTTAGCGGGTGTGTGTGTGTGTGTGTGTGTGTGTGTGTGTGTGTGTGTGTGTGTGTGTGTGTGTAAAATACTTAGGGTGTTTCAAACAGTGACAATAGGATGGCCCAAGGGTAGCTGAAGGAAGAACTATCAGTGGCTGTAAACTGTGGTTGAGTCCCTTTTCACCTCTAAGCAGACATTACCAAATATCCTACAAGTGTCAAACGTAGGAAATTACAAATCAAAATCAGGAGTTCAAATAAGAATCTATGGGCATGTAGTAGGGAAAACGGGGTACCAACTAAACTGAAATAGTCTCTTGTCACTACAACCTACTGAGTTACTTCTCTGGACCTTTCTTCTTTCTAAAACAGAAAATGGGGTCACAAAAAGTTACCTAGACTGGCCTTGAATTCACTTTGTTCAGGCAAACCTTGAATGATCCCTGTCTCTCAGGATGCCCAGGAAAGTTGGGATTATAGTTCTATGCCACTAGACAAAGCTTTACATTCTCTTTTAAAATTGTAAACATATGATCAAATGGTTCTTTATGGAAATCTAACCAAAGAGCAGTTATATCCCAGTCAGTATCTCTTAAGGAACAAGTGTCAAAAGAATCTAATAGCATTAAGCCATACCTTATGATTTGGGTACTTATTTGGTTTAAATAAATCATATCTAAGTCTAGGGCCCTGAAAAGCACTGAGCAGAGTTACAGCCAATACATTCTAATACAATTTCATTTTCTCCTTTAAAGGAGAGATCTCAAGATACCAAACGAGCTAAGTACTTTAGCTTCTAGCTAAAGACAGCAAGTACTTAAACATAAACTATTTCATCCTGCATAGACACTGCAATGTTGAAAATAAGTGGAAATAAATTTTAAAAATGTTAATAAGTATAACAGAAAGTATATTCTACCTTTAAGATGTCAGCTGTCTATACAATCTCAAAATAAAAATCCGTTATTTTCTTCATCTTAACAGCAGATAAAATGTGCTTTCACTAATACCCTTTTTCTCAGGGACGTTATATGATTTTTCAGAAAGGATTCTCACCTTTTGGCATCCGTGTGAGTGGCGGATCACAACACTCCATGTGAAAACCTCGGTCACATGAGTCACAAAAGAGCATGTTATCCTTTAAAAAAAAAAAAAAAGAAAAGAAAAAGGAAAAGATAGTTTTGCTTAACCTTAGGAGACAGAAAAATTTCAGGACTTGTTAAGCCTGGGAAGCTTCAAATATTACCATATTAAAACTTTCCTTAATTAGTATTAACTCAGGAAACAGTCTGAGTTAGCAAAAAGTTTCGCTACATTCAATCTTGGTGAAGAACTACAGGTTCAGTATTTTTTAGTACATTCATAGACAGATAAGAGCTAACCCCAATCTGTCTTAATAAAAATCAAAAGGATGACTTGTATTTAGGAAAAGAAACAATAAATAATTCATAAATCAATACCTCTATAGTGCTCAAAAGAATTGGGAGTTTTCTTCAAAACAGTTTATATCTCTGCAAATACATGGTCAAGCTGCTTTACAAATCACCTCGGACCAGCCTACATTCACGACAACAGTATTCCAAACAAATGATCTCTACCTGGAAAGAGCTACTGAATGGAATAGCCAGAGCAGAGACAAGACACTCACTGCATTTTTGCCTTGATCACGACAAGAGCTGCACGTTTTACACTCGATGCACTGCCACCTTAAGGCCTTCACTCTCACTGTCAGTTCTGTGGAAAACTTTAAACAGGATGGATGACCTAATAAAAGAAAAAAACTTCAGTGATGAAAAATCAAAAATTATTTTGTAATTATACTATATAAATGTTAAAAAAATGGCAATTATCTTAACTATATCAGATAAAGAAAGATACTCCTGGAAGCTTGCCATACAATGTGTCATCAAGACTTGGCACTCCAAGTCAGTTTTCCTAAAACCAAACAGGATTTAGCACATCTGCCCACATTGTAAGCATAAAAATCATATCCAAACTTGTACTGAGCCTGCATCAAAGTAGTATGCTTGTACACATGCTAGTAATTATATAAATACAAATATGCCCAGGCCACCTCTGAAAAAACACACAAAAACCTATTTATACACATTTTGGTAACACTCTAGCAAATAGAGCTGTAAATATTTTAAAGAACGATTTTGGCTCACATTTATACCCATTTTTATGTCTCATTTTAAAAGTGTTTTAAATTATTTGAGGGTGGATACATGTGTGTCAGAGTTGGAATATAGAAGTTGGAGGGCACTTTTGGAGTTAGTTCCCTCCTTCCACCTTTACATGGGTTCTGATGGGTTACCAGCTTTCAGAGAGTGACTTTACTTGCTAAGCCATCTTGCCATTCCAAATACAATTATTGTTGGTATTATTATTATTTATTTACTCACTGTGTGTGAGTACATATGTGAGTACACACAGGCATGAACAAAAGTCAAAGGGCAGTTTACAGGAGTCGGTTCTCTCCTGCATCAAACTCAGGCTGTCTGCTTGGTGATAAATTCCCCACCCACTGAGCCATTTCACTGGCTATGATCTCACTGTTTAATGGGAACAGTTTAGCTTCATAATTTAAAAATATAGGATAAAAAGACCAAACCTTAAACAATTACATACTTATGATTTAAGCTACAACTAAAAGAAAAGTAGCATTTCTCCTAGGATGAGCGACAACAGCAGCTGGAGGGAGCAGCAGTGGAAAGGAAGGGATGGAGTCTACTCCCACAAATCAGTATCACGTTGATTCTCCAGTTTTCAGACTCAGCTACATTTGTTCATGTTGTGGGATATTTTGGTTGCACTCTTGACACTCTCGAGGCTTTATCTCAAATCAGAGGGCAGGACTAGCTACTAGCTGACTGAAATTAGCCATAGAGGTTTTGGAGGACCGAGGTTTTGGAGGACCCAGGCCATACAGACACAGGAAGTAGTAGGGTGGAGCTTAGATTCTAGGCCCTTTGGGATCAAGGAAGGATAGAGAAAAAGAGTATGTCACTGGTCACTTCTCCACTGCTTCTCCAAACAATCAGGGTTTTACCCCAATATCTGACTCCTGAGTTTTTATTGACCAAGAAATAATTAGATCAATGCTTTAGTTCCAGTGCTTTAACAGTAATCTTTCCTCTTTTCCCCATTTCTAAAGAATCGATGAGGTAGTAAGCTTGTCATCAAAACATGGACACTGAAGAAAAGCAAGAGAGGAAGTGTGGCCTACATACATGATCTCTAATAATAGCCATTTTCATGTTTTACTTTCCTTCTAAAACTAGCTGAAAGTCACAGCTATAGAACGCAGAATGTGTAGTTTGTTTTGCTTTTCATTATTTAATTCTAGTAAACTTCATGTTTTTATTCTTTAAACACATTATACAATACTTATTTGATAACTGATCACCCCCATGACCATTTCCCTATTGTTAAATACTTACTGGTTGATTTTTCACCCGGACACAAACCTATACATATCTTGGAAGAGAGATTCCAAAGTGAGAAAATGCTTCAATAAGACTTGTCTGCAGGGCAAGTGTGTCGGGTGCTATCTTGATTAATAATTAATGTGGTAAGAGCATCACCCTGGGCAGGTGGTCTCTAGGTGCTTTAAAAAGGCAGGCTGAGCCAGCCAGTAAGCACTGTTCCCCACGGCCTCTACTTGCGTTTCTGCACTGACTTGTTGCAATAATGGACTGTGATGTAAGCCCTCTTTCCCTCTTTCTGCATGGTGCTTGATCCCAGCAATAGAAACCTTAACCCTAGACATCATGGCTACAGGTTTCTCACTTTAAATTAACACTATGAGGGTGGGGGAACCTCCCAGAAGGAAGACTGGTGAATGCAATGACATTTTCAGTTGTACTGGTTTAAATGTACAGGTAAACATTTCCAAGTCATGCTGTAATGTCCAGTGCCAGTAACCAAGTATGAACACTTCATTGGACTTCACTCGCGTATGCACTGAGCTTCCAATACATATTGTTTTAAACTCTAAAACTTACATTTGGCATGCATTCTTGTCATTCTATAGGTAAAGCTCTTTTTATATGTTCAGCAATTGCTTTCGTTTATGTAAGGTGCTTGTTCACAGACTCTTTAGAGTTCATGCTTAGAAAAGTATTTCTTCAACTCATATAGCTTTGAATCTTTCCCATACATAATGTAATTATTTTCCCCAAAGTATTCTTGATCTTTTTATTAAGGGTTATTTATGTATTGTTGTGGGATATTTGATCACACTGCGACCCCCAGGTTTGTGTCTGCATTAATTAAATAAAATAAACATTGGGTCAGGAGGCGGAATTATCAACTAGTTGACAGAAAATAATCATAGAGAATCACAGGGTATCTGTAAGACGACAAAGAGATGCATAAGAAGTACCAGGGAGGGACTTAGAGTAGCATGGGTTCTGCAGGAGTGAGTACACTCTCTTTCATAGATGGTGGCAAAGAGAGAAGGCCAACTAGTTGCTACTCAACCTCTCTGAGCTAGCAGGTTTTCACTCTAGCCTTTGTCTCCCGAATCTTACTGATAAACAGAACGACAGAGATTTAATAAAAACTCTACTTGGTGGCAGCAACATGGCCGGTGCCTGCGGGAACAGAATTCCCACCAGGCCAAGGCCTGAGTAGTTGGGCCACTGGCAGAGAAGCAAGCCAGTAACTGCAAAACCATATTTGTTGGTTAAAACAGCAAGAGATTAAAGTGCAGCCCCTGTGCCTACAGAAAAATAACATGTTTTAAAATATTTTAGAAAATATCAATTTACAGATGTGACTATGCTCATGCTTCCTTCCTTAATCACTGTTATAGCCAGTTTCCAAAATGCCTTTCCCCCCTAAGTAGATGTGTTCTCACAATGAAGTAGGGTTGATCTGTATAACCAATACAATATTGCTGAAATGACAGCATGGCTTCTACACGGCCGTTACAGAAGATACTCAAGATTCTTCCTTGTTTTTTGTGGATGTGCTCAGAGAAAGCCAGCTGCCATGTTGTGGATATTCACACAGCATCATCTACAGGTCCACATGGCAAAAAACTGAGGATTCTTTTCACCAGGCAACAGCCTTAATTTGAGGGCCAGATAAATGAGCCATCATAGAAGCTTTAGGTGTCTGAAATACCAATTAAAATCCTAAGTATATCCTCATAAGATATCAAGTCACAGTGCCTAGATAAGCCACTTCCAAATTCCCAAGGCACAGAAACAGTATAAAATTAAAATGTCTATCATTGATAAGCTGCAAAGTCTTAGTTTAATTTATTTCTGTAGCAATAAACAACTGCTATTATTATTTTTATAGATTTAAAAAAACTTGCAAGTAAACACACACACACACAAAGACAGACAGATCCAAAGTCTACATGTCTCAGTGAGTATATATAGTTAAAAGTCACTGGACTGGAAGCTATGGAACTTCATACTGGATTTTACACTTTCACTACCAAATACACTTTTATGAATTTACCCACTATCAAAAGTAAAAAAAAAAAAAAACATGAAAGAGTTAGTACTGGAAAAACAATTAGCTTTATATTCTCTTTCATAGCTCATAAAATTAATTTCTGAGAAGAGCTCCATTACTAAAATAGGAAATCACTGCATTATACAACATGCTGCTATATTTTTACCTAACCACTGTTTTTTTATAGCTTTTGTGTTTTACTATAAAACCTACCCAGAGTTCACTTTTGCTTATAATATTGTACTATGTATGGTCTTTCAGCACTCAAGATTTATTCCCATCTTCTTCTAATGCTTCTATAAATAAAAACTCAAAAGCTTGAGCTGGGATGTAGCTCACTTGGTAGAGCACTTGTCCGCCATGTGTAAAGCCCTGGGTTCCAGTGCACTCCAAAGCAGAAACTTATACTTACAGGCACCTTCCCACTTAGACTCTAGGAGTAAAATGCACTCTGCCATCTGGGCATGCTCAGGGGATCTTTGAGGTAAAAATGAGACAACAGTAGTCTTCCTTCTCTAGCATTATTTCCTAACAATAAGCAGAGTCATGAAGAAAACAGTGTTCTGGTGTCCTGTAGATAATAATGACAGCCAAATCGGCATCTCAGGACCAAGAACTCACAACTTTTAATAGAGCCTTCCTATTTCCAGTTCTCCCTACCAGAGAAATACAGGACAGCTTTACAGCCTGGTAGTCACTTCTGCAGGAGTCTTAGGCTCCAAAGCCTAACTTATCAGCACTTCCAATGATTTCATAAATACTTAATTCCAACATTAACTTCTTTAAGTACCTACCACAACTTCTGTATTCTGGTCCAAATCCTGACTGTTACTGTTAAAAACACTGAAAATGCAAACAATGATAAAGACAATGCTGCTTTATTAAAGTTGTCCTGCAACATCTTGTGGACCCCTAAATATACAACGTAGAGTAAGAATATCTCTGGAATGAGGATATTAGAAGACTCAGAAAAAAATCTTTCTATAGGCTCAGGATTTCATAGGTACAATAATCTCCAATGTCACAAAGATGTAACAATCTAGAAAAACAAACCTCTCTTTCTGGTCTATGCATGAAGTCTGAGACAAATAAAGAAAAAAAAAGTAGTGAGGTTGCATGTGTGTGCACACCTGCATTCAGCTGCAGCTCCTGAGGAGTCATTCACATGTTTTGAGACAGGGTCTCTTACTGACCTGAGGTCACTAAATCGGCTAGGTTGTCCAGCTAGCAAGCCCCAGGGATCGCCCTGTCCCCATCCCACAGTACTGAGATTACAAATGCACACTAGCTAAATGTTGGCTAAATGTTACACTGGCTCTAGGGATTAGATTGGGTCCTCAAGCTTGTGCATCAGCCTGAAGTGTGTTTATTTAAACAAACAAACAAACAAACAAAACACTTTAAACTGACTGCGGGATTTAAACAGGCACTTAATATGAAATATAAAGATCAGAAAAATATAAGTTCACAGAACATTTACTAAAAACACCTGAAATACTAAAATTAACTAAACATTTCAGCCATTCAAATTCCTCTGTAGTGTAAAAGCTCAACTCAGTTACTGAAAACCAGAATTAAGTTAAAGCACGCTTTTGGCAAAGATAAAAAAATACCAACTCATTTAGGCAACCTTCTCCTTGTCTTGCAGATGTGTTAGAAGGCAAACAGGAAGCCACATACCACTATTGCCACAGTCTGCGCAGGAGATGAGTTCCTCAGGCTTCTTTTCCCGGTTTTGTTCTTTTGTACCAAGACAGAAACTACAGATGGGTATTGGTTCAGCAACTGGCTGCAGAGAAAAACAGAAATGATTCCACTACTAGTACATTTTTTAGAAGTAACATAAAATTAAAATTAGTTTTACATTCTATTCTGAGTTTACATAACTTTGGGACAATTATATCACTCTTCCTAAAATTCCTACTTAGTAAGTTTTCATAAAGCTTGCTTTTAGCCAAGGTGTAAGCACAAAACTAATTATATCTAGGATCGGATCATTATCTGGGATACATGTGATCTGGAAAGACATATACAAAAGCATAATATAAGACAGAACACAGTTAAGTACTATAAGAAACAAGAAATAAACACTACTACTCTATGTAGTACTGGCCTAAGAGAGAAATTCCCACTGTGATTTGGGAGACAAGATAGGGTACATTTAACACTTCCTCCACTCCTGTTAATGAGTACTTAGTAAGCTGGTCAAGTGACAAACACATAAGAAGCAAAGTGTCTATTTCACCTTCAAAGTGCTTCCCTCTACCCCATACTTGAAATGGAGAGAAGGCAATACAGTTATTATCAATAGGAAGGACTCTGATGTACACAATGCTAAAGCCAGTTTTAAGTGCAATGCTTCTGTGTAAGGGAGGAAAACCAGAAAGAAACAAAACAAAACAGAAAAGGGCTAAATCACTTTGTAAAACTGAAGAAATTGATCTTTTAAAATCAAGAAAATGTATACATTAAATATTTTCCACTTATGTTTAGTTTTAAAGATTTTTTTTAATGTATATGAGTACTTTGCTGGTAGGAGGTATATATGTGCATTTGTACATGCCTGGTACCTAGAGACCAGAAGAAGCTGTCAGATCCTCCAGAACTGGAGTTACAGATGGTTATGAACCCCCATGTAGTTCCTAAGATTTGAACCTGGGTCCTCTGCAAGAGCTGTACGTTCTAAAACACTAAGCCATCTCTCCAATCCATTATTTTCAACTTTTTTTTTTTTGAGAAAAGGAAAAAAAAACAAGTTTCCGCCTCCTCCCAGCCTCCCATTTCCCTCCCGCTCCTCCCACCCTTCTCCCCCTCTCCCCACTCCTCTCCCCGTCCCTCTCCAGTCCAAAGAGTATTTTCAACTTTTATACATAAACTATATCCTTAAAAGGCTAAGCGTAATTTACAGTTGAAGAAAGGAATGAGACTCTTCCCCAATCACTGTGTGTGTCCGTGTGCGTGAGTGCAGGTGTGTGCCATTGCATGCATGTGCAGGTCGGAAGAAAACTTCAGTTATTTTTGGTCCTTGCCTTCTCCCCTTTGAGAAAGGGTTCCTGTTGCTTGCTCCTGCATTCACCAGGGTAGTTTAGCCCACGAACTTCAGGGTATTCTGTCTCCACTGCCCACCTCACTGCAGGAACCTTTATGTAGATGCTGGAGATCCAAACTTGGGTACTTATGCTTGCCTAGGAAGCACTTTACCCACTAAGCTATCTCTCAAGACTTGGATTTTATTCTTCAGGCAAAAATAAAATAAAGTAATTAAAAAAAAGAGCAATAAGAAGTTAGTGAGCCAGATGAAGCTGGCTATGTAGCTCAGTTGGTAGAGTACTTGCCTAGCACGCATGAAAACCTGGCACTGATCCCTAGCACCACATACAGGTGAGGCAGCACACACCTGTAAAACTAACACAGGAAGGCAAAGGTAAGAAGTTTAAGGTCACTCTAGGTTACACGGAATTGATGGTTTTTCCCAGGAATAACAGCTAAGACCAAAAAATTAATGTTTTAGTGGCTAGTAAAATCTTAAAAGAAAAACAGATATGGAAAAGTTGGGTATAATATTGACACATTTAAAAATCATTTTAAAATAACCAACATAACTGTGCTAATAACAGTGTAGAGTGGAAAGATCAAATGAGAGGTGAACAGCTAGAAGTTGCCGTAATTAATACTATGGGGTGGAGAAGGCTACCACGGCTTTTCCTTAAAAAGGAATAGGGAACAAGAACTAAAAGTAGGGCAGACTTCATATAGGAGTGAAAATTTTAAGAAGTAAACTGTAAAGGCCTAGAACACAGGCAGACTGTAGGTCATAAATATGGGGTTTATGGTATGGCCTCTAATGTCCCACTGCAAGATTTTAAGCAGAGAGGGATGGTGTGATGGCTATTCTTGGTTGTCAACTTGACTATATCTGGAATGAACTACAATTCAGAAATGGAGGGCATGCTTGTGATGCAGATCGTGAGGCAAGAAGACAACACGGTTTTGATCTACATCTTGAGCCAGAAGACACACCTTAAATATGGACCACACCTTCTGTTAGAAGCGAGGCTTGCCCTCATCTTGTCAGCACATCCACTCCTTCACTGGCACTGGAGCCTACTTCTTTGGGATTCCAGCATAGACAGAAGACCAGCAATAAACACCCAGCCTCATGGAACTGAGCAACTACTGAAGCCAGGTGCCTTTCCACTGTCAGCTATGTGACATTTGCACCTTTTTTCTTTTGGTTTTTCAAGACAGGGTTTCTCTGTAGCTTTGGAGCCTGTCCTGAAACTAGCTCCTGTAGACCAGGCTGGCCTCGAACTCACAGAGATCCGCCTGCTTCTACCTTCCAAATGCTGGGATTAAAGGAGTGCACCACCACCACCCAGACATTTGCACCCTTTAAAAGTGCCGGTCAAAGCAAGGCTTGCTCTCTGGTCTCTAATCTCTCTTATCTCTTGCTCCTCTTGGTCTTTTCTTTCCTCTCTTACCTCTTCTTTTCTCTCTTGTTTCTCTTCCTCTTGTCAGTCTGCCTCTCTCAAGTCTCCACTCGGGCATGGCCTTTCACTCTTCCAATCTTCCCCAATAAACCTTTTGCACTAACTCTGTTGTGTGTGGTATTTGTTTAGTGGCATACTTTGGCAAGGTCTACCAAAAAGGTACTCACTTTGCCTTTCTTTTTTATTTATTCTTTCATTGCAAGATTCTTGGACTTTTAATCCACAACTAGCCATTATTCATTATTGGATTGTAGCCTGTAAGTCATTCCAATAATTCCCACATATATGGGAACACACACACACACACACTCTTTCTATATATATATATATAAAGAATAGAGAGAGAGAAATGTGTTTGTATGTGTGTACGTGTGTGTGTGTGTGTGTGTGTGTGTGTGTATGAGAGAGAGAGAGGGAGGGGGGTGCGTGTGTATATTGATTTTCATTCCATAAGTTCTGTGACTCTAGAGAACCCTAACAAATACAGACAGATGGTGGTGGTTTGAATGAGAATGGCTGCCATAGACTCATATATTTAAATGCTTGGTTCCTAGCTGGTGAACTGTTGGGAAGGATTAGGAGTTGTGGCCTTGTGGATGAGGCGTGTCACTGGGAGTGGGCTTTGAGATTTTAAAAGCCCACAGTAGTCCCAGTGTCTCTCTCTTCCTACCCATCACTCACCTCACCCTGCTGCCTTTGGATCAAGATGTAGAGCCTTCAGCTACTTCAACAGTACACTGCCTGCTGCCACACTTCCCACCATGATGATTATGGAGTATCTCTGAAACTGTAAGAAAGCTCGCATTTCTCTTCCTTGTGACTGTTGTCTCAACATGTATACTCTCACCAGCTCCAACACCATGCCTGAACCTGACTGCCTGCTGCTATGAAGAGACTCACCTTGTGAAGCTACACTAAATGCTTGCTTTGATAACTGCCTTGATCATAGTGTCAATTCACTGTGACAGAAAAGTCACCGAGACAAAAGCATGGCCAAGTTTTTATAAACAACTTTTTTGAATATCACACATAGTAAGTATGATATTTAAGTAGTTCTTACAGTGTCACCAACAAGCACTGTCTATGTGTAGTGAGGTTGTCTTTGCAAAAGTTTCAGTCTGGTCTCCTTGCTGTCCTTCCAACACCTATAAACATTGGTGTTCCTCATCTTTGACATCCATTTTCCTATTCCTCATTCTCTATTCTTTTCAATCCACTCGATCTGACTGGGTGCTTTCAGTTATCATCTGCTTGTTGATGTCATTAAAATTCTTCTCTAGACCACTGTCTCTACTAAATTCTGAACATTAATAGCCAAATCACCACTGATATTTCTTTCAAATAATCACATTTCTATCAATGTTTATTCATTTCTTTAAATTTAAACGTTAACTTTCTAATTAAAACATGCAAGTACAGACTGTAAGTGTACTCCCTAAATTATTATGTAATCAATACCCATAGAACCAGCACCCAGGTCACATGAACATTAGACCTCAGCAATCTTCCCAATATGCTACTTCTTCCTTTCTTCCCAAGGACAGCCATCCTGACATAGTAGTATAGAACTGTGATTGAAAAATAAAATATTGATTGTATTCTGCACTTGGATACCTTATTACACAGAATACAGTGCTTGTGTGGACACTGTAAGAACTACAGTAAGAAATGAACACTGTTATAAAGGGAACAGAAAGCAGACAAGAAATCGAAAATAAATGTGGCTTCAATATATGGCATGAAAGGTAAACCCATTTTATAAAGTGGAAGAGAGGATAGAACAGTCAAATATGCAAGCGAACAGGTAGAGAAACAAGTAGGAACACACTACAGAACAAGGCCTATAGCTACTCTTACTTGTGCTTATTAATTCTAAATAAGCTGAATTTCCAGCCATAGTACTCCAAGTACACAACATATATCTAGTAACAGCTAACAGTAACAAACAACGGTACAGAACGATTTCATTCCTAGCAAAGGTTTAGGGAAACTTTTAAAGTGCAGGTAAAGACTGGTTTTAACAATGTAGAGTAGTGCAGAGATATATGTGCCTTGGGGCAGGAATAGTAAAAATGGGGAAAGCTAAACATGCTATTTCTTATAGTTTTACTTATTTCTGGAAAATAAGAAATAAAATTGGGGCTAGATTTTTACTTCAGTGGTAGAACACTTCCCTGGGTTCAGTCCTCAGCTTCGGGAAAAAGGAAAGAAGGGAGGAAGAGAGGGAAGTCAACTGCCAAAAGTGTGTCTTGAATCGGCTAGATAGAACATTCTACAACACAAGAAAAGCAATGATAGAAGAATTTCAGAGGTAAAACTAGCTGAAGCCAAAAAGAACCTAACAAAAACATTGCCTATCAAAATGGAGAACGGAGGAGTTGGGGAGATGGCTCAGTAGTTAAGAGAGCTTACTTTACAATTACAACAACCAGAATTTGGATTCAAGCACCCATAAAATAAGCCAGGTATTCTGCAAACACCTGTTAATTACAGCTCTGATGTCCTTTTCTGACCTCTACACATACTCATACACAGGTTCACACAAAGACACACATACACAATAAATACTTCTTTTAAAAATGGAGAATGGACACATATTTCTAATCAAGACAACATCAGAAAAGCATGCATCAATAAAGAAAACAGAGGAAAGAACGGTGGAGTCCTTGCAGAATAGCCTCCACCTCTCTGCTACAACAAAGGGCAACATCATTGGCCAGGTATGGCAATAACTGCTTTTACTCTAACCCCTGAGGCAGAAAAATCAAGAACTGGAGGCCAACCTGAGGTACAGAGCAAGAACCTATCTATACATACAGCTAGACAGACAGACAGATACACAATAGATCTATACAATAATCTGTTTCAAAATATGTCTTCAATGATTTTTCACTCAATACCAAAATTAATGTAATTTTGTCATTTGCAACATGGATTAAACTGGAGGACAGTACATAAAGTGAAATCACCCAGTACAAACTGGGCTTTGTTTACCACAAGTCAAATTTACTGAGGTCATTCAAATCTATTCATTCAAGCAGTGTGTGGGACATTACAAACTGGCTGCCTTGTTACTTGTTCCTTTAAGGCAATGATACATGTCTAAACCTGTCCTGGGTTCATGAGAGGGTGGGTGAATATAGGCAACATGAAAGCAGCAGAAGACGAGAGAGACTAGAGGACTCGAGGGATCAGGAAGAGGAAGGGAAGGGAAGGGGATGGAAGAAAAGTTAGTAACAATGTGTGTGGGACTAGAGAGATGGCTCAGGTTAAAAACACTGGCTGTTCTAAACCCAGGTTCAATTCCTAGCTCACAACTGTCTGCAACTCTAGTCCCAGAGGATTTGGTGCCCTCTTTCGGCCTCTGTGGAGATCAGGCACGAATATCTTACATAGACATACGTGGGGGTGGGGGGAACCTATACACCTACAAAAAGAAAAGAAAAATGTATGTTTTGAAACTAATTATTGTGTATGTTAACTTAAAATGTTTTTAATTTGAAAAAACAAAATTCAACATGCAAAATAGGAGGAAAAGTACATGTGTATGTACAAAACGACATAAACAAAAGAAAGTAGTGTGATATACTGACCTATTGCTTCAGATCAAGTAAAAAATATTTTTTTAAAAGAACACAAACAGAAGAATATTTTAAGCTTTCCAAGTAAGACTCTACAACCAAGACTTCGATTCTCTTGTATCATCACTGAGAAAAACTGAACAGTACTGGTAATTCATAAAGGTCTACAAGAAACCAGACAATATGCTATA
The DNA here is from genome assembly GCF_037038515.1 of Microtus pennsylvanicus. Lineage (NCBI taxonomy): Eukaryota > Metazoa > Chordata > Mammalia > Rodentia > Cricetidae > Microtus > Microtus pennsylvanicus. The sequence continues at coordinate 66,557,644 of NC_134587.1, read as the reverse complement.
TAATGACTGTTCATAGACCTGTCCAAGCATAATCCTTGTACCTTACTGTTCCCATGATTTATGTAAAAGTAAACTGATTCCTGCAGCTAAATTTACACTCCATTAAACACAGCAGCCAGAGTGAACCCGTTAAGAGTTAAGTGAAACATGTGATTTAGTTGCCTCAAACCATCTAGAACAAGTCTCCGTTGCAGATTAAAATGCCAAGTGAACCACAAGACACTGTGTGACCTGCAGCAGCCTAACTCCAAATCCTACCCACTACACACATCTGACCTCACCACCTACTGCCCTAACCTCCAAAATGCCCCTCCATCACCTCTGCTTCCGTTTTCCTCACAAGTCAGGAAAACCTAAGCAGGGCCTCTGATCTGCTCTCTTCTATACAGACTGTTGGTCTAAATCTCTCTGATCTCTACTAGAGTCTTGTCAGTAAGGCTTTCTCTAACACCCTAGTAAACACGTCAAAGCAATCCACCCACCATAATAATCACAAGGGCCTTCCTTGCTTTACTTATTTCCTTAATTCTTTTCATTAATTAATATGTGTATGGTTACCTAACTGACATCTGTCAACTACTATAAACTCTATAGAGGTTTTGGTTTTTATCTGTTTAAAACAATACATTACAAATGCTGACAACAGTGCACAACAAATAATAAACACTGCATACATATACTATAGAATACCTGGCAGAACAAAAACAATAAAAATAGTACTTCATATGGAAAGAAAAATGAAACACAGTATACTGATGCGTGGGTGTTTACAGAGTCCTCTCACAATGATGTCATAGCCTGGACAACCAGGTGAGGCTTCCTCATTACCACTCACCTCTGGTGCGCTCTCTGAAGCACTGGACTCTGGGAGTACTCCAGTTGTACTTTATGTCTGCTGTTTATGTCAGAGCTTCCTTTCACTGTGACCTCTTTTGGCCCAAAAAAATTTTTATACAAGCCCAGTTATATAGACATAAAAAAATAGATATACAAATTATATTTAGTAATAGTAAATCGTAATGAAATTTAAAATAGTTCTTTGGTATTTTACCATTTATTAAAGATGAAAGTAAATTTGTATAGTAAAATGGATAGGTTTATTTATTTTTTTACATAAAGAATTAAATCTTGGATGGATGTCTGAAAGTGCAAGGCACAGTGCCTCTTCAACGCTGTTCAAAATCAACCAATACTACAATTGTGCAAGTGCTTTTTTTTTAACCTAAATAGTTAAAGTACAAAATGTCAGAAGTATGATTAGGGCCATTTATAAATTAGAGAAATTCTGTCTTAAACCAAACTCAAAATTCATTTAACTTTTTATGAACTTTGTCAGCAACTCAAATAGTAATCTTAAAAAACAACCACTCTGACACAACACAATCCAAAGATACAGTTTTGACACTCACATAAAGAAGAATGACAACAGGTACACACTAATTATGGTGATTGTTTTCCACAAATAAACCACTATGTCTCTGTACCAGTAGAAAACGTTTTAACTGAATGGTAAAAACACTGGAGTTCATAACTGTTTTTCAAATGTGAGCTGAGGCATTCTGGGTAATGTTCAGTGATGCTGTTGAGGCAGTGCACAGTGCTCATGTTGTAGGTTCAGAACCAAGGACACAGGGAAATTGTACAATGTGATACAGGTGAGCAATACCACAAACATTTGGTTTATTACACATTTGATTTTCATTTAATTTTTGTCTGTTGCACATTCGAGACCGTCCACTGTTACTGCATTTTTTAAAGCCCCACATTCAGTTATATGACATTATGGGGTTGCACCAATATAAGATGTTGAGCCACTTTTTATAAAGATGCACTGCCCCTTTAAGCACCATGCTGAGATATTCCCAATAGTCACCAGATGGCAGCATTGAAACAAACACATGAACTTTTGAAACCATCTTTGAAAAACACACAATAAGAAAACTAATCCAGTGACTTCGGTTATTTGAAATTTATAGCATGAAATATATCTTACATAAGGGGCATTTTTGAGACCTCCAAATTTATCATGAGATACAGTCTTTTTAAAGCCTAGTGAAAATTAGAATAAAGAAAATATATGAACAGGTATTCAGGAAGAGCCTGTCTCAAGACAAAAAGACATTCAAGAAGTACCTAATTCATATAACAATGATACTGACAAAGACTAGTAACACTAACATGAGACAATAGATGATTGTGGTGGTTTGAATGTAATTGTTCCTCATAAAGCCATAGGGGTGGCACTATTCGGAGGTGTGGCCTTGTTGGAGGTAGTGTGTCACTGTGGGGTGGGCTTTGTGGCCTAAGCTAGGCATAGTGTAACAGTTCACTTCCTGTTGCCTGCAAATCAAGATGTAGAATTCTCAGCTCCTTCTCCAGCATCATGTCTGCCTGCCTGCATGCCTACCATGTTTCTCGCCTCTGAAACTGTACGCTGCACCCAAATGAAATGTTTTCCTTTATAAGAGTTGCTGTGGCCATGGTGTCTCTTCACAGCAATAAAAACCCTAAGATAATAATGAATGCACCATTCTTCCAGACCTGAAACAAAATATCTATAAGACATGCAAACAATGTTGGACTAAATTACTAAAACTCATTTTTAAACCAAACGGTATATCATAAAAAGCCACTTTGAACTTCATTTTTTTTATTAGGTACCTAAGACCAGCAAATTCAAGAAATGAGAAGTAGAATGCAGATCCTGGGTCTGGGACAGAGGTTATTGGTTAATGGGTAAAAGGTCTGAGATGATAAAAAGTCTTAGAAATGAACAATGATAATTATGGTTCCACGACATTCTGAATGAACTAATGTATTTATGTAGTGTACATAAAGATGGCTAAACCACAAAATCTTATTCCATGTATATTTTAGCACAGCAACAAAGAACCACAGCTGGTTTATCATGTTCTTACGAAGCACATGATTTGAGTACACTACAAATTGCCCTCACTTTGACCCCCGTATTTTTACCTACTGCTGTGACACTCGTTCCCTATGCTATCTTATATGTGTACTGCTGACTGGATTTAGAAAAGCCACTGAAGTGCTCCACAAAAATCAAAACAATTTAAACCAACTATTAATAATTAAAATTTTACTGAAATTAAAATTTCACTATTTCATACTTATTATACCTACATAAAGGCTGAATTTTCTTATCCAGTTACATAAAAAATAACTCACCTTAACAACTTCATGGCAAGTCAAGTCTAAGGATCAAAAATCGTGCATCAAGTAATGCTCGTTATCAAAGATCTATTTCTGACACCATTTCTCTTATCTAGTAAGATTACTCTGCATGAACCACCATAAACTTCTCTCAAATCTCTTCTTAAAGTGACAACCTAGATCCTACCTCTTTGAGTCTCCCAGTGATTTTCAGGACTTTGTCCTGACCATTTCTTCTCCAACAATCAGGTAAATATAACTACAAATTAATTCTCTATCAAAGATATATAATTCACAGAACTTAATTTTTAGCAGATGCAAAACACTGAAAATATCTATTGCCAAAGCATCCTGTTATATATATATAATAAATACCTAAAAGATAAAGACTAGGTCTGGACTATTCTCAGGAATGCCATCATGAAGGAAATGAAAAAGATGTTCAAGTTGAGTACTAGGGGGCTGGAGACATGGCTCAGTGGTTAAGAGAGCTTATTGCTCGTCCTGAGGACCTGAGTTTGGTTCCTAACACCCAAACAAGGCAGTTTATAATCCCTGCCCTATAACTCCAGTTCTAAGAGACCAAACGCTCTCCTCTGGCCTCTATGGGCACCCACCCACACAGCATCCAAACACAAACAAGCACATAAATAAAATAAGTCTTTCTAAAACAATGAGAGGTGGTGGTGATGGTGGTAAAAACTTGACACCGAAGCACCATGTTCCCCTGCAGCCAGGTTAAGTCTTCAATCTCCGTTTTACTGAGCAGTCCACTTCCTCCCTATAATCACCTTCCACAGCTTCAGCTCCTTCCAAATCCCTTTTGACAGTTTATGTCACACTCTTTAATTCTTCCAATCACACCATCATCACCTTGAGTATTAAATGAACTAAATGTACTAAAATGAGACTTTCTTGAAATTAGATTACAGTGTCAGAGAACAGTGTTTATTTCCAAAGAGGTCATTCAGTTATGTATGCAAACCCTCTCCACTAGATTCTATAATCTGGGGAACTGTAATTAGGTGTAACTAAATTGAATTAATTTTATCACTAATTTATTCAAGAGCATCAACATTCAGATACAATGGTAAGATTGGTGGCAAAAGAAAGTCAATTAGATTAGTAAAGATCAATTTCAGCTTTCATTTTTACTATATATGTCAATTTATAAATTTAGATTAAGTAATCATCTAACAGTAAACTAAATGACTTTTTATTACTTAGTTGGGTGACAAACAATAATAGAAATGCTTGTCAAATTTAATTTCTTTAAACATTTTTATTACATTTATTTACTGTGTGTGTACACATGCCACCCTTGGACACAAACAGAGAACAACAGCCTTTGGGAGCTGGTTCTCCCTCTTTGAGGCTGAACTCAGACTGTCAGGGTTGGCAGCAAGCACCCTTGCCTGCAGAGCCATCTTGCTGGGCTTCTGAATTTAAACTGAATCCTAGGAAGCTGTGGAGGCTTATCTTCCGAATGTTTAGGGATTATCTGAGAGCTGTTTTCTGTCAGTGACACCCCATCTTCCTCAGTCATCCAAACAGGTTTTCCAAATGATGATTCCTTTGTTCTCATTTCTACTTCAGTTTCTTTTATATACCTGACTCTTGAGGTTTAACATGCAATCTCTTATATGTACTGACACCCCTGGCTTTATGTCCTAACTGTTTTCTACACACTGCTGTCAGATTAATCCTGAAATGTTTTACCCAATTACTCACAAGGCTCAACCTAACATTCCAATGGTTAACTGCTACATGCTAGCATCCAATCCCTTCTCCAAGTACCAACCTCCCTAGCATTCCACCTTCCTCCACTCCTAATCTACTCACCTATTTACAAAGGGTTCTGTTGATTTCAGTCTTGATATCTGGAACTTAAATTGTAAGCCTGGCTGGCCTTGGACTTGCAATCACCTTCTTGCCTCTGCTTCCTGAGTGCTGAGACAGGCTTGAATCACCACACCTGGCCCAAGGTAATACCTTCTGTTCTTTCTCCAAATTATTTTATCCCTTCCTTGGCAGTCCCTTGTGTCCTTCCCTTGAGAATCAGTTGGAGTATTGCTTAGAGACACACTGGGTGCTCCCAGTTCTAGCATTATTCTGGACAAGACATCTCTTTAGTATAAAGGGGTATGATAACCGACACACTTAACCTTTAAAGTAATCTTGAAAACTGAGATAAGGCAGTGCTGTCACCTAAGACCATCAGAAAACACAGATATTTGCATCACAATTCGTAACAGTAGCAAAATTAGTTATAAAGTAGCAATGAAAATAATTTTACAGTTGGAGGCACCACAGCATTGAGGAACTGTATGTATTAAAAGGTTGCAGCATTAGGAAGGTTGAGAATCACTGTCATAAGGAGCCCCAGCATTGTGGGGTCCTTTGTCCAAGCCTTTGGAAGCAACCAGGCAGTGGGTCCTCTTCACAAAGTTGAGATAGCTCCGTGTAGCTGCTTCTCCAACCACTGAAAAACTCAAACTTCTCTCTTGGTTCCCTCATCCAAAGAGGTAATAACTGCTTCAGTAAATTAACACCTTCTCTGTGTTATTTCAGTGTTCCTTTTCTTTTCATTTCAGATCTATCTGCTTTATCAACTCTCTATACTACTCTCTCCAATGAAATGTCTAGTGTTGACTTGCATTTCTCTGGCTAGGTCTGGACTGGTATACTGTAAGATATCTTAATAACTTGGCATACCTAGTTAGTCTTTAGCATCAATTTAACTGGATTCAGAATGAACATAGAAAACATGCCTTTGGGTGTGTCTATGAGGATGTATCCACAAAGGTTTACCTGAGCATGGAAGACCCATGTGACCATGAGCAACACCATTCCTACAGTCTAGGATCTAAACTGTATAAAAAGGAAAAAGTTAGCTGAACACCAGCATTCACTCCTGGGGCTTTCTGGCTGAGGATGCAATGTTATCACCTGCCTCTAGTTCCTGCTGATACAACTGCCTTGCCATGATGGACTGTGAGCCCAAATGAACCTGTTCTGCAAGCTGCATACGCAACTAAAGCAGCATACTCATCTATTTGCAGGAAGTCAGCGAACCAAACTGCCTTTCCTTCAAAATGCATATGTTGAAGTCCTAACTCACAGTATCTTTCTGTATTTGGAAACAAAATCTTTAAAAAAGCAATTAAAGCTAAATGAGGTCAAAGGACAGAGTCCTGATCTACCAGGACTGACATGTCTTAGGAGAAAGAAACACACCAGGAAGTAGTGGTGTATGCCTTTAATCCCAGCACTCTGGAAACAAAAGCAGGTGGATCTCTACGAGTTCAAGGCCAACCTGGTCTACAGAGCGAGTTCCAGGACAGGCTCCAAAGCTACAGAGAAACAGATACCCTGTCTCGAAAAACGAAAAGGAAGAAACACTACAAGAATATAAGCATAGAAAAATGCCATGAGAAGTCATAGCAAGAAGACATCAATCTGCAAGGCAAGAAGTCTTAACAGAAACAAACTTCATCGGGCCCTCATCTGAATTTCTAGCATGCAGAACCATGGTAAAACAAATATCAGCTGTTTGAGCCACCTCATCTATGGGATTTGGATATGGCTGTCTTAGCAGACTATAAACTTAATGAACTCATATCATACTAGTCTCATCTTTAATGTTACCTCCACCACACACCATTAAGCCATTGTACTTATAAGGATTCTGAGGTAGATGCTGAGAAACAAAGCTGTAATAAAGCCAACTCTCTGTTCTTAGCTCATATACTGCAACTGAAAGAATAGTGCAGACACACTAAGTGTGTGATAGTATAGCATGGACCATTTTAAGGAACAACTCAAGGTGCCCCACTGAACCTATTCAAGATACGGCTGTCCCAAACTACTGCAAACACAAAGGACTGGTACTGGGTCGTGGGGAGAATCTCACGTTATTTTCTAAAGAACTACGAAGCTTCAAATATGTATTATTATGTATGTGAGTGTTTTGCCTCTGTGTATGCAAGTGCACCACATGTGTGCTTCTCCAACTGGAGTTACAGAAGGTTATGAGCTGCCATGGTATTACTGAGAACAAAATCCAAGTCCTCTGCAAGAGCAGCAAATGTTCTTAACCACTGAGTCATCTCTAGCTCCATCAATTATAAAGCTTTTTAAAGACTAAGAGTTTAACCTTGTCATTAAGCTTCAGGAAAGAATAACAAGTTGGGGTTTTGTTTTTCTTTAAAAAGCAAAACAAAACAAACGCAACAACCTTTGTTTTGCTTTTTCTTTAAAATCACTGGAGGTCTAATATTCTGGATACTCAACTTTATTAGCAATCTTGAAAATAAGAATCACAACTGTCTTCCTTAATGCAGTAACAATGAACAAATGAAGCAGTTTCAGCTCTGCATAAGGCTATGCCTGATGCGAACCAGCAGTTACAGTTCTGTACTTCTGGACTGGGGTGTGGCTCCATGGTAGAGGACTTACACTCACTACTTCCAGAAATACAACAGAAATCAAAGCACTTCTATATATAAACAGAATTACATAGTAGCCTTTGGCCCCTTTCCCACAGCACAGCACATCTGACATTTACTCATGGTAATTGCTGTATATCACAGTTTGTTCCTTTTTGTTGTTAGTAACATTCTCTAATAAGAACAGACAACAGTTCATTTATCTATAGTCTAAATGAGAAACATCAATAAATAAAAGTTATTTTCAAATTTTGGTTCTTATGAATTCAACCACAGTAAATATTTGCATTTTAAACATCAGTAGTTTCCTAAGCTGTCTTCAAAATTCTTTGAGAAAATAGCTTTCTTCCAAAAAAAATTTTTCAAAACAATTTGAGTTAATTATCAGTACCTTATCTTTTCCACACACACAAGCATACTGTATATCAACATAGTATCAAATTAAGATTCTTCTTTCAGACTTAAATATGTTCTTCCTTCTTCATGCACAACACAAAGCCTTAAGGGGTTAACAAGTTAAAACGTGATGACAGTGGCTTTCAAAAGAAAAGCCAGGGTGCTGTAAAGATGGAGTGCACAGTGATGTAATGCTCAGTAAGGAAAGCCTGACAAATGAGGCTGTACACCTACAGAGATCAGGGAAGGAGGCTGAAGCAGCCAGCTTGGTTTCACACTGCCAATATTTTGGCAGATACTAAATTTCTTCTGCTGTTTTTCTAACCAGAAGTTTATCTATGTAAAATCACCAGATCTAAAAGTTGAAAGGAGGAGCAAGAATAGAAAAGTTATCTTCCAGGAACCCCTATGTGCACATTGGTATGGCACAAAGATGTCTACAAAGATAACATGCTGCACAGACTCCAATTCTGCAAGTCTATGTGTACACAGATGCATGGCTCCATTGAAGGCACAATTGCAGAAAAGGGAACTGTCACTGGGGGAAAAAACAACCCATAATTAAAGTCTTGCCTCCCAAATAAAGAGTCCCTACTAAAACTGTTCTCAGTCCTTGGGAGAAAGAGATGAGGGTTCTAGCCTGATAGAGAATAATTTCTGCAAAAAAAATCTGACCTGATCTGCCAGCCCATCTAAAGCACAGGCCACAGAAATAAATCAGTAATGTTTCTGAGAAGAGTATTCTATCAAATAACAATTATAAAAATACCTAATGTACATCCACCACTTTCAATTTTTCATTGGGGAACCAACACTGACTTTTAATAAACAGCCCAGATATTTAGTAACATAGTCTTGTCTCTACCTAAGAAAGACTCCTGTTTTAGCACTCTGCTGCGCATCTGTAGCCTATGTACAAACGTGTGTGCGCATAATAGTTATATTGAAAGCAAAACCGTAATCTAGGCTATAAAATTAAGAGCTCTGAATTTGGAGCTCACTGAGTTTTATTAGTTTCTATAAATGAACACTCTACCACCATACGTCTTAGCTATTCCCCAAACACAATACAAAGTCACACTTGCAGTATTTTAAGAAACCAGTTAATTTTATTTTATTGAGAAAGGGTCTCATGCATCTCCCCAAAGTCACTGTGTAGCCAAGGGTGCCCTTGGACTTCTGATCCTCTGCCTTTCACCTCCTCAGTACTGAAATTACAGGAATGTACCATCATACTCAGCTCACACGGTAGCAAACCCAAGTTTTGGGCCTTCTCGGAAAGCCCTCTACCAACTCAATTATTACCTCACCCCTTTTTTGAGCTAGTCAATTTTGTCTAGTCTAAAACCCCCGAACACTTTAAGATCATAATGCTGTCATTTCTAAAACTACTACAACATCTGGGGCAGGAGAGATGGCTCAGCACTTAAGGACTATGTACTGCTTTCCCAGAGGACAATTTGGTACCCAGGGGCGGCTCACAAGTACCTGTAACTCCAGCTCCAAGGGATCTAATGTCCTCTCTGGCTTCATGAGCATTGCACTCACATACACTAACCCACACTCAGACGCACACATACACACACACACACACACATAATTAATAAAATAAATCATTTTTAATGGATGTGAGTGTTTTTCCTGCATATATGTGCACCTCTTGCACATCTACTGTGTGTAGATAATGATACAAGATGACACTGAATTTCCTAGAACTGAAGTTATGGATAACTGAGAGTTGTAATGTAGGTGCTAGGAATCAAACCCAGGTCTTCTGAAAGAGCAGCCAGTACTGTTAACTGTGGAGTCCTTTCTCCAGATCCCAAAGTAAGTAATTTGTTTAAAAAAAAAATACATAAATACCCCCAAGAATAGACCATGAAAAACAAACAGGAGATAGTGTTGAGATAAGGATTTATTTATAAGTAACTTTTATTTTACAACAGCACAGTTCTTATGTTCATAGTAGCCTCAACCCAGATTAATTTGGGTCCTCTTTCATATCAATAAATCAATAGCTAACGGTGGTAGATACCCTGACAGAAAATAAATTCTCTAATCCTAATTCTCCAACTACAGAGATGTCAGGGCTGTTAATCTGCAAAATGGTATATTTGGTATGATTATTCTTCAGGTCTCTGAGTATTCTGAATATACATCAGGGTTCCCTACTCCCAAGTCATCCATAAATCTAGTCAAAGGTAGCCATAATGGGTAATTAGAAAGAGCAATCACAACGAATTGGCAATAGTGAAAGCCAGTGGCCAGTCTAGAGTGGGTACTTTCCAAGCATGTGGACTGAGTTCAGGCTCTAAACACTTTCAATCCATAGCATCTAGAGATGGAGAATTAAAGTTGAGTTAGCCTGAAACAATAAAAATTTTCCCAAACCAAGTAGGTTCATTACAATTTCAATTGTTAACATCATAATGCCAATCAATTTAAATTCCATTAAGTCAATCTCTCATTATCTTGTTTCATGACAAGAAACAATATATTTAGAATTAATTCTTTACATAGAATATGCATTTGTAAATTCTATTCTACATAGACCCAAATACTACAGCCTAATATGATGAATAAAAGATAAGGTGAGAGTATAAACACACAAACTTGCTGCACAGACACCAAATCACAACGATCTCATTAGGATAATCTGAAAACAACATTTTTAATTCCAAAAATCCTGAAACCTAGGGCTAGAAGTGTGACTCAATGTTAAGGTGCTTGCCATTCAAGTGTTAAAAGTGGAGTATGGATTTCTATGACTCATGTAAAGACAGGGTGAGCATGGAGGCTGGCTAGTAATTATAGCAAAAACAGAATCCTTAAAGCAAGCTGGCTAGCCAGACTAGCATATTAGCAAGCTCTAGATTTGACTGCAACAAGCTGCCTCAATGGACAGGGTAGAAAGTGATTTAAGAAGATTCCTGATGTCAAATTCCAGCTTCCACAGGAACACACATACATACATGAACACACACCACATACCTAAGAGAAATGCTCCACCTGCTAACAGTCTCTCTTTCACTGTCTAGACTATTCTAAGAACTTCTAGAGGAAAGAAAATGATCTGTGTCTGAGCTATCTAAGAGAGTAGTCACTAGCCAATGTGGGTTAGTGGTACTGTCATTAAGTTGTTTTTAATTAATTTAAAACTAAGTGTAATCAGGTGGTGGTATCACACACCTTTAATCCCAGTACTCAGAAGGCACAGGCAGGCAAATCTCTGGTTTGGGGAAAGTTTGATACATAGAGTGAGTTCCAGGACAGTCAGGGCTACACAGAGAAACCCAGTCTTGAATGGATGGATTGGTGGGTAGGGGGGTGGGGGGATGAATGGATAGATAATTAATATAGATAAGACAGGTAGGCAAGCAGGCAGAAAAATAAAATTAAGTGGCTAATTACAATTATATTGGCACAACTCTACACCAATGAAAGATATCTTAAGACTGCAATTTTCAATTTGAATAAAGAAATATAAAAAATGAACACATGGTATCTATAAAGTTTTAGCTTGCAAGTGGCTTTGAACAGAAACTACAGTATACAAAACTCTGAATGCACAGTACCCTGTGCAAGGTTAGCTTTTAAACCAAGTGTCTCAGATCACATTTCATCATTCATTTTTAAAATAGTTTTTTTTTGATTTTATGTGTATAAATGTTTTGCCTGTATGTATGGATATGCAACTCATGCATTCCTGGTACCTGAAGAGGTCAGAAAAAGGCATTTGATCCCCTGTAACTAGAGTCATGGGTGGTTGTAAGCCATCATCTGGGTCCTGGGAAACAAACCCTAGTTCTCTGCAAAAGAACAAGCGCTGTTAGCTACTGAATTATTACTCCAGGGTCTCTAATATAAAGCTGTCTGGTTTAGTTATCAATTACTAAAGATACATCAATGAAAGCACTGTAAATATTTACCCACAAAACTGAAAAAGAAAGGTTAAGAGTAGTAAGATCTATTTGATTTAAATGAAATAAAGAAATGAGATATAAGAATTGAGATATAGTAAGAACTGGCTATTACTTTATATAAGAATAAAATTATCAGTATCATTTTTAGCACTGATATTTTAGAACATTTCAGAGTAACTGTACTCCGGATGGAAAGTGCTTTCCAATAGTGTCTCATGAAGGAAGTAACTTACGGGCAAAGAGAAAAGCTTAAGATGACTAAAACATGTGGACCTGTGTGCTTTTTTAATATCCTACTTGGTGTTTTCTGTTTTGCTACAAACATTAGCATCCTTTGTCAAATCAAAAGATTTGAATTAACTACATTCCATAATCAGTTAAATTAAAATTCCATGTATGCAGTATCTCATTACAGAAAAAGAACTTACTTGTCTAACAGCAGCAACAAAAACAATTCTGGAGTGACAACCTTATCTTTAAAGTTATTGTCTCAATTACATTATTCTTACAACTTCCAAACTAAAACCTAAAAATAGAGGACAAAGTTCTACAATGTGACTTGCTTATGATTTTCAATTTCCAAAAATTCTGAAGTCTATTAAGTGAAAATAAACTTAAAAATCCAACTCTGCTTTTCACGAGACTTCAACACAAATATTAAAACACTATCTTTCCAAAAAACAAACAAACAAAAAACTCAAAACACTACCTTTCCAATCTTTATGAAAGATAATTAGGGCTGGAGAGATGGCTCAGAGGTTAAGAGCATTGCCTGCTCTTCCAAAGGTCCTGAGTTCAATTCCCAGCAACCACATGGTGGCTCACAACCATCTGTAATGGGGTCTGGTGCCCTCTTCTGGCCTGCAGGCATTCACACAGACAGAATATTGTATACATAATAAATAAATAATTTAAAAAAAAAGAAAAGATAACTAGAAGGAGTATGCAAACTTATCTGGGAATATCCTTCAACACCAATCCAAAAACTTAATGAACAATTAATAGGTCAGAAGATCATTTAGTCTAAGTACTTGCTGAGTGAGCTATCAAAATACTAGTTTTCTATGGGGGGGGGGACGATGTTTGTACCCAAGGGTACAATTAGTTACTAATTTTGGCACACATTCAGAAATCTTGGCTTACCCTCAAGGTTTTAAGGAAGTCCAAGACTTTTCTGCCTGGCTACCTCCAACACAAGTCTTTTACCAGCTCCAAACTTTTCTCTGTATGTACAACTCCTCCAAAGAACCAGAGTGTGAGTAGACTTACATCTGCTGACCTGGTGCTTCCTTTCATCTTTGAGGGTGGGGTAGTACTGGGTTTGCCTGACAAAGTATGTAACAAGCCTAAGCATCACTAACTTAATAGTCATTCTAGTCAGGCTTAAAAGCCATTTGTGCAGCACCACTATGGGTCCAACCATTATTGGCACCAGATTCTCTTTGTCTCTGTCCTAAATTTCTGACAGTTGGTTAAGAGAGTAGCTATAAAAAGAACTAATAAGAAGCCTGAGCTAATGGGCCAATTAGTTTATAATCTTATGTAGACCTTCTGTGTGATTCTTTGGGACCTAATGACTGTGGGAACCGGGCAAGACAGAAACCCCAACAAGCAGCCCCTCCTGTTACATACACGTTTTAAAAAAATAAGTTAACATAGCTTTCTAGGTCTTAACATAACCTATGACATAAGTGATATACTCAGTTATGAAGGCCTGTTATGAAGATCACTGTAACACAGTGTCCGTCTATTATGGAAGCACTAAGAAGTGTGTCTAAGACAAGGTTTAGCAGAGTTTCTCCCTGTGAGTATTAAAAAGAACTTTACATTTTGCAAATCACAATACTTGTATCACCCAGAGCATTAAAAATGCACATAAATACAAAAATAAAAATACCTCACTAAGATGCTAAGTGAATGAGGATAAATGAAGTGAAGCAGTCCCTTAATATCCACAAGAAATTGTTTCCAGTCCCCACCTCTAAAAATACCAAAATCTAAGAGAGGCTCAAAAGTCTCATATACTATGACACAGCATTCACATAACCTATGTACATCCTCCCAAATACATTTTAAATCATCTCTAAATTACCTGTAGTACCTAATGCAATGCAAACGCTATATAAAATAGCTATACTGTATTGTTTAAAGGAAAGACAAGAAGTCTACACATTTAGTGCAGTTCTTATTTTAATCTGCAGCTGACTGAATCTGCATACATAGAACCTGTAATACAGAAATGACAACTGACTATAGTGGATGTTTACATTTGTACTGGGGTGGGAGATCCAAAAGAGCAAGGAAGAAGTTAATAGGGTGTGGCGCCTGCTTGTAACTACAGTATACCAAAAGGCCAAGGTATTGGACTTAAGTACTACAAGTGGAGGATAAAATACTTCAGAGAGCACACTGAGATAAAAACATAGGAGTCAGCAAGATAATGGAAGCTCTCTTAGGACAAAGGTCTTTTCTGAAGGCTCAATTCCCTGTACTCACAATAGTCCTATGTGTGGTTTTTGTCACAACTTACTGAATGAAAAGAACCTATTTTGAGAGATAATTATGTAACCCAAAAAAGAAAAGATGAAGGCCTGAACCAAGAAAATGAGGAGATAGGGGAGGCTTGACTAACCTGATGGAGTAATGACTTGGTGTTTTGCTCATCGATACTCAATGTCACCTTCCCCTTCACTAATGCAGCAGAGTCTGCTGGGGCTCAGGATATACCACCCAAAAATATGACTGTAGGAGGCCAGAATGTGCCACCCAAAATAGACTTCTTTGGCCTATTTTGAGTTCGTTATTTTGTTAGTTTGAGAAACTGCAGGCACTGAAAATGAAAAGGCATTTACATCCGACAGAAATCTACCTAGTAAAGTATAAGCAGCAAGACGGTTTCCTTGAGATGACCCCTATGGAGATTTTACCTGCACAGCAGGACTGCCCGAGCTCCCCCAGTAGCTTGGTCACCCTTTCTTCACCATCTACTAATAATGACTCTGACCCCTCCTTTCTGCAGTTCAGGATAATTTTGTTTTGTTTTGCATATATGTTATATGTATGTTTGTGTTCATGTACATATGGGTATGAATGTGCATGTGTGTGGTATATATGTATATGTTTATGTAGATATGGGTGTGTATGTGTATATGGATACCAGAAGCCACTATTGGGTGTCTTCCACAGTTGCTTTCTACATTTTGATGTATTTATTTATTTTTGAGACAGTCTTTCACTGAACCTAGATTTGACAGGCCAGCCTAGCCAATGAGCTCCATCCCCAAAGCTGGAATTTACAAAATGTTACAAAATGAAGTCTGGTTTTTTAAAACATTGTGCTTGGAGTCTGCACTCAGGTCCCATGCTTGTGCAGCAAGCAATTTATCCCACCAACTTAATTTATATCATTTGAAATTTAAACCTGGCAATGACAGTGTGAAAAACATTTTCTGAACATCTTAACAGAGTTGTAGACAAGGATTAACAGCAGCTGCAATTTCATAAATGGTTTAACAGACATGTAACAAATGCAAAGAGAACACTCAAGATTTTTTTCAATGCTTGTCATTTTCATGGGCTTTGTAAGTCTTTCTAGAGGTAGTGTCATATGGCTGGAAAGTACTGAGTTGAGTATAAATAAGAGAAAGGAAAATTCTTTATAATCTGAAACACTTAACAAAAATGACAGCACCACTTCCATGGGAAAAGATGTCACCTCTCTTTTCCTTCTCTAGGTTTGTTCTACTTGGCTGATGGCAGCAGACACAAACTATTTGTATCAGTCTTCTTTGAAAGTTAAGAACTGAGAATTCATTGTGGCACACAGCTCTAATTCCAACACCTGGGATACAGATTAAGCATTGAGGTCGCTTTAGCTACACAATTAGAGGTTAAACCTTGTCTCAAACAAAACAAACATAAAAATTTTACAACTGATTTTAATCTACAACAAATGACAAAGTCAATGAATTACGTAGCATGCAAAGAGAATAAAAGAAAGTTTCTACTGAAAAATTACATATAAAAAGTTCCCAACACCCCAAAGCACAGATTTAACAAGAAATTTATAGCAGGCTCTTGCCTAGCACATTAGCCAATATACTGTCATTTATTTGTTTCCATATGATACCTGACTCAATGGTGACCACAAACCAACCATATAAAACATTTCTTTTGCTTGGCAATAAAATGGATTTATTATTTAATCTGTCTTTACTTATCTGTGCTAAATGTCCTAACACTTAAGGTTTTTCTCTATTTTTATTACATTGATTTAAGCTATACCATATATTTTGACATATATACATACAAAAATGATTGCTTTGATATATAACCATGTGTTATGTATGTAAGAATATAAAATGACAGAAGCAAATTGTACACCCACCATTTCTTGACTTCCTTTCTATCTGCTGTGGCAACCAGTACCTTAAATGTACACCTTCTCAAGAAAACACACAGGCGTTAATAGATGTCACTATTAGCTGCAGTCCTCCTAATTATGTCAGATCCTCAGACCTGTGTATTAGACTAACTGTGATTTTCATCTTTGGCTTACATTTTGTTTCCATAGCACTGCAGCACAAACACTGTACTATCTCTATCTGGGTATTCAATTCCTTCCATTGCTGTTTTTCAGATCATCCATGAGCATGCACACACGCACGCACACATACACACATATTTTATTTACTGCCTGGCCTTGTTACTTAATGTAATATACATATTGTGGCCATCGCATGATTTTTTTAAGGTAGAATAATGAAAGCAGTGTATTTTAGTTTACCCACTGACCCATCAATAGACACATACATTATTTCACTGTGTTGGCTATCAAGTGTTATGCTTTAATGAAGATATACACCAATATCTTTAGAAGCGAGTATCTTCATTTATTTTGGTCATATGCCCAGAAAAAAGATTATTGGGTCATGTGACAATTATACTTTTAATTTTTTGAGGTGCCTCTATATTATTTTCCATAATGACTATCCTATTTTACATTTCTACCAACAATACACTAAAATTCTCTTTATCTACCAGCATTTGTTACCTCTTACCTTTAAAAAAAAGTGTTCTTTGGCAGTTTTATCTGTGTATGTAATTTATTTGTTACACAGCCCAATCCTCTCACCCTCTCTCTTACAATGCAAGGTAGGACCACAGGAAGCCCAAGATGACAGCAAAGAGTGACAAAGGCGTGGAGCTACTAAAAAGACAGTTTGGTGGAAATGCCTGCTGCCTTTTATTTAAATGATGCCTTTTCTTGTGGTCTATTCTTATCTAATGAGAACAAAGTGTTCACATTTGCCTCACTGCTGTGTTCCCCCCCTGTTAATCAGTTTCCCAATAAAACAAATCCTCCTCCCACCCCGCATGCTTTTGTAAAAATAAGTAACTGTATCCTAATTGGTTTGGAAGTTCCCTAAGCATGATCGAATAAAGCATAGGTCCCTATAGAAAAGCTCCTTTAAAAGTTCAAAGCATGGGTCGACTGATCTTCCAGAGGACTCAGGTTCTGTTCCCAGCACAGACATGGATAAAGTGGCAGTAGGACACAGAGCAGCTCAAGAGGTAGGGTCATAAGTCATATATGTTATGGCACGGAAAGTGTTTAAGCAGAGGAGTCAATTTAATTTTAAAATGTGATAATACTAGCAAACAGAGCATCTTTTTACTATTCCTAGGATTTTACATGTTCTGTACTGTCAAGAACAGTAATTATTTGTGTGGCTATTTCAACTGAATTACAGATAGATAAAATTAATCCAGTTCCTCAAGTAGCCATGTTTTAAGAACTCATTAGCTAATTCTGGATAGCGCCACAGTACTTCTATCACTACACAAAGTCACATAACACTGACGTATGTTAACACAAATCCTTATAGCTTCTTTATGAAATAAACACCCTGTTAATCTCCATAGAAAAATATGTGGTACAAAACATTAAAGGTCATAAAGCAAGTAGTACCAGTGTGGAATGCTAACCCAAATGGTCTGAAATTTAAGCCTATGTTCTTAATCTCTTCAGATGAAGTCATTCTGGGCAACTGTGTTGACTGGAAAAAGAGGATGATATTAAAGGCAAGAAAACCAATGAGGAAACTAAGGTCAGGCATAAGAAAATTGTTGAAGAACAGTAGGCTAGAATGGAGATGAGGTTAATTAATAGAGCTATTCAAAGGTATGAGAAGAGTGGGAACGGCTTAGAACTCTAAAGGCAACAAATGAGGTGTGAAAAATAAAATGGAAGTTCCCATTTTAAGAGTTAGTCAACAGAAATGGCTCTTACTACAGTAACAAATTAGGAGAGCACATTAAAATTAACAAATCCTATAGGGATCACTGCCAGTGAGAAATAACACAGATAAAAGCTACCCGGTGAGTTATACAAGCCCAGAATCCAGAAGAGAGGTCTGAAATTAAGATAGGAAATTCATCATCAGTTCAGCGAGGTCCAGAGATAGCTCAGGAAAGTGGAAGTGATAGACAGACCATAAGGATAATAACAAGTAAGATACATGCACAAGATAAAATGCCAGGAAACTTTCTTTAGTCATTACCAAAACGACAGGAGGAGGGGAAAAAAATGCTTAAGAAAGAATTATCCCAGAGACAGAGGGAGAAAAGAACAGTCAGTAAGTACAAGAGGCTGTTTGGAGGTCAAGTAAAATAAACCTGAAAACTTCAAACAAGAACAATTTAAAGCCAGGTGTGGCACCACTCACCTATAAACCCAATACTTAAGAGACAGAATCAAGACCAAAGTTAGCCTAGGCTATACAACAAGACCCCATGTCTAAAACAGGAAGAAGAAAAAAGAAGAAGAATTTATACGAATATTGTAGGGGTAAAAGCCAGACTGCAGCAGATCTGAAATAAACATGTAGATTTTTTTAGAAGAAGCTTAAAGATAAAAGTAACAAGGCAGGGGGCTGGAGAAGTAAATGGCTTAGCAGTTAAGAGCACTGGCATTCTTCCAGATCACCAGAGATTGATTTCAAGCACCAACATGGTGACTCATAATGGTCTGTAACTCTGGTTCCAGGGGAATGAGCTTACATAGATGAACAGATTCAGTTCTATCTATAAGAGAGAATATGGGAGTATGTGTTAGGATGAAAAAGCCGAGTCTGAAGGAAATACTGAATTACTGTAATTCAAACAGATTACATAGAGACAAATCCTGGGCTACAAATCAGTGAGTAGAACCCTACCACATGGTTGGATGAATCAATCAGTCCTGTAGAAGAGCAGGAAAGGAAAATGTTTGCTTTAACTTTTTAAGATAAGGATGCAAGATTACAGGGACTAATTAATAGAGGACGATTCATAAACTTGAAATTAGGAGAACAGCATTTAAAGGCCAGGAAATGGCTCAACGAGTACTTGCAGCCAAGTATGACAACCTGGGACCTATGTAGCACAAGCAGAGAACCAAACTTCTCCTACAACTTGAACTTGGCCTTACTGCTCGCACACACACACACACACACACACACACACACACACACACACACAAAATGCAGTACCCTCCAATCAGAATCATGAAGGTGACTTAAACAGCGAGTATAGTAGAAATAAAAAGAAAGGGGACAATTAGGAAAACGGTAGTCAAAAATAAAGAATTTAGGTTTCCAGAAGTACACAGTCCTGCGTCCAAACATTTTCAGGGAGTGTAGTTATCTCACTTATCTAAATTTCAGTTACTAAATTAAACTTACTTTTTTATCCCCTGCAACCCTTAAGCAGTTCCTACTCCAGATACTGGCTCTAAGCATTATCTTGGTACTTGGTACTTTTCTTCCACTGCATCCTAGATACACACCAAGACACTCCCACTAAAACCTGGGCTCTGCCACCTCTGCTGGGGTCTAACTTGTTTTCCTGATTATTTTTTAAAGTTCCTCAGGTTTTTCTAAAGACAATTAATGTCAAGACCTACTGCTTTGGAAAAAACAGGGATTTTGATAGATGTGGTGGTACAAGTCTTTGACCCCAATACTTGGGAGGTAGAGGTAGGTTCAAGGCCAGCCTGGCAGCCTGGTCTACAAAGTAAGTTCCAGAACAGTCAGGGCTACATTGAGAGACTTGTCTCAAAATTACAAAAAAAAAAAAAAAAAAAAAAAAAACAAAACAAAAAAAACCAACCCCCCCAAAAGAAAACAAAAACAAAGATTCTCATCTAGGTAATTCTAGCTCTCAAGAAGCTAAGCCTTGAGGATTATCAAAAGTTCAAAGCCATCCTGAGCCACAGTGAGATCTTGTCTCAAGAAAATAAAAGAGTAAACAAGAAAACGTTGAAAGATAATGTAAACACCATTAATCAGACACTTAAAGGGTCCCTAAATAATAGACTTGGAAATACTAATATACAGCACCACACTCAAAGCAGCAATATATTATATTCTGAGTTCTGTTTATTATAAATTATAGAACACTCTGGAGTTATATGCTTCACTGTAGTCAAAGACTAAGAAAATCCAGAATCTATACTCTACTAAATTAAAAGAATTGCAAACCAACAACTCTCTAGGACAACTGCCCCCATCTAGGTCCTATAATATCCTATATATACAGAATCTACCCACTATGCAAACAAGGAAAGGCACAGGCATGAGCTGTCTTCTTTTACAGACAGTAAACTCTTACACAAACATTTTTTTCCACTCCCCAATTTGCTGTCTGCTGCTTTCCCTGTATGGTTTATTAGCAATATTACAAATTTTTCAAGCTTGTCCTGGGTATTTAACAATAAAAAAACAGTGCTAAAGATGATACTTTTTTTTTTTTTAGATAGGCTCTTGCTATGTAACCCAAGCTAACCTGGGTCTCAAGATCCTCCACACATGTGCTGTGATACATGTGCCCCCCAGACAGATAGACACACAAATATATAAATAAAATGAGTACATCTACAGAAAAGGCCAATCCCTAAGTGTCTTTACAACTGATCTACCCCTGACTTGTTAACAGTCACCACAATATATATATATATATATATATATATATAGAGAGAGAGAGAGAGAGAGAGAGTATGACACAAAATTATACCACATGTATAAATACCACATTATTTTTAAAAATTGAAACAAATCCAGTTTCAATTTGGTAATATGACAAAAATTACTATTTTGGGCCGTTCTGGGGAATCAAACACAGGGCCTTGTATATACTAGTTAAGTGCTCTACCAATGAGTCAAATCCAGTCCTGCAAAATCTGTATCATCTATGTCACCACACCCTCATCTCTTTTGCACTATTTTTTGCATTTACAAGGTTTTTTTGTTTTCTTTATTTAAAACAAACAATAGCTCTACTAAATAGGACAAGTATTCATTGCATTCTTAATAAAGTATCACAATAGGCTAATTACCAATTACAAATTATTCTTACTATCATCACTATTATAACTAGATAAAATATTAAACAATTTTACTATATAAAGGCTGTTTCCAAACCACTAAAACGTTGTGACTCTTCATTCTCAGTAACTTTAAAACATATCCCATTTTGTTTGTTTATTAGCATAGCTGTTTTAGTCAGTATCTCTACCATAAAAACCTAAGCTGGGAGCTAGAGAGATGGCTCAGCAGTTTAGAGTACTTCCTGTTCTTCTAGAAGGTCTGGGTTCAATCCCTGGCAACCACACAGGGCTGCTCACAGTGAAATCTGACATCTCTAGCCCCTGTGAGCAACTCTCTACATATGTTCATGCGTCACACACACACACACACACACACACACACACACACACACACAGAAATAAAATCTTCAAAAAAAAAATCAAAACCACAGTCAAAGACCTAACTCTGAAAATTCAGAACACAAATGGCAATAAAATTAGATAATATGGGCTACCCTAGTTAATCATTGTATTGAGAAACAAGAAATTGTAGGAAGCAGGAGATCTATCACTTAATCTTTCTGATCCAGGTGACTTACTTAGCTGAGTAATACACTCAAGCTTAATTAAAACTCTCCCTTTTCCAACAAAATGTTTCAGTAAATTATGCTCAAAAATACTCTACAGAAAAACATTTTAATTATTTGGACTATCATCACAAAAAAACTAGTCACACCACGGCTGGAAAGATGGTGCAGTGGTCAAGAATGCAGGCTGATCTTCCACAAGACTCCTAGAATCTATACTACAAACCATCTGTAATCCCAATTCCAGGAGATCTGACACCCTCTTCTGGCCTCTGTGGGAACTGCATTCACACAGCACACAAAAATACATGCAGGCAAAACACCCACACAACATAAGACAAAAAATAAATAAAAAGACCAGTAACATGGAACCTAAACTATATATATTATAGTACCCCACAGCTACCCAAATCAACAGACACATAGCATTCCAGAAGTGCGGCCTACAGCAGGTACTCAATACCTATCTGAATTAACTGACAACTAAAGGTGGGATCACTTCTGGCCACACCTTCCTTTCTCCATCACTGTCAGATACACTCTGGGGATGTGTATATGTCTGTATTTAGAATACAGAGGTTCCATAACAGCAAGCCAACCCATTCTGCACAGAAACTGACTTGATAGTTTGAAAAAGAGAAAGGAAAGTAGTTAAAATACAATGAAAGGAGGAGATTTATAATCCATTCAGAGGAGGAATCATTTCTCACCTTTGAGTTCACTGTTTTATAATTCTGAAAGCGGGCTCTTCACATCTTTGGGGAAAGTCATTCAGGAAATACACTATTGAAAATAGCGTATGAAATGAAAATCATTTAAAAATATAGAACAAATCTCATCAATTCTAATTTCATAGATATCATAAAAGCAGCTGAGAACAGCTCAAAATGCAAAGTACACTCTACTGATCAGTCAGTGCACATGGAATTCTACCCAAAAGAAACACAATCTTCCTAAACATCTACTTCCAAATATATTAATTTCAGTTAGTAGCACTACACATTAGAGCTATGAAGCAATGAACAGATATTTCTAATCAAAGCAAACCAGTAGGTTTCTACTAAATGAAATGTCCTTAATGCAAGGCCTTACGAAAAGCCTTCAGTTCAGCTGCAAAACACTGTACGAGGGTCCTCAGGGTTCTTTCCAAAAGTCAAGTCCCAGAATCCTAGAATCTGTATTTGTCCTGTACTGTATTATCAACTGGCTGCTTTTTAAAGAACATACACAACTGACACTTTATGTAAGCCTGGTCTTTTAAAATTAAAATGTTATATGTAGCTCAGTGACAGCTCATTCTTATAGTTCCTATGAGACTCCTGCATGCATACAGACAGACAAAAGTAGAGAGAGGGGAGAGAATTCAAGCAAGGGTCTTCTAGAGTACATGCACACACACAAGCACACAAATAAATAATAAAATAAATCTTTTTAAATTAAAATGTACTGTATTGGACTCTCGCTAAATGGATAAAACTAGAAAAGATCCTATTGAGGGCAGTAACTGAGACCTAGGAAGACAAATGTCACATGTTCTATTTGTGGTTCCTAGTCCTAAGTCTTCAGACCTAAGTAAATAACCTAGAGTGAATGCAGAGGGACCATGGGACACGGAAGAGGAATAAGGAGGGGAACAGCAGGGTGCAAGTCACCTGATGGAGAAAACAGCGAAGGGGAGATCCTAATTAATGAGGGAGGGAAGTAAATACAGAGGAAAGAGGGAAGGGGTGAAATCATAGTAAGGATTGTCCAAAAAAGTTGTAAGCATATTATTATCTATCTAGTTAAAATTACATATAATAGCATCTAAGTATGCGTACACACATGCATATATAGTTTAAATGAAATCCTCCAATCTGGGCTGACAATACCACCATAAGCTATAGACAAAAACTCTAACATCAGACATGAGATTTGAGTTGGTGGTCAGGGCTGTCCAAGAGACTCCCAAAATATCTAACTCATTGCTGTTGTCCTTGGTTGCCCCCAAGGGGAGGAAGATAAGTCCCACTTGCTGAAGAAACCACACAATTCAGACACTGGACCCAGAGGCCCTGTGCTGGACCTGAACTGTAGCCTCCTTCCAAGGGCTAGCCTTCATCTTACTAGAAGGCATCGGGCAAACTTCTAAGGAAGGGACGCAACCAACAGTCCTGTCCACTATAACATCTGTGACCCACAATGGCCAGCATGGCACAATAACCTAAGGATGCAGTCATGGCATACACACCTTGTCAGTAACTAATAGTTCCTCTAGTTGGATTTTTTTTTAATTTATTTTATGTGCATTGGTGCAAAGGTGTCATATAAGATCCCCTGGAACTGGAGTTACCGACAGTTGTAAGTTGCCATGTGGGTGCTGGGAATTGAACCCAGGTCCTCTGGAAGAACGGCCAGTGCTCTTAACCACTGAGCCATCTCTCCAACCCCACCCCACCCCACCCTCATCCCCGTTGGATTTAAGACCTGCTCAACAAGAGGGAAATAATGCCTGGTACTGGAAACCTAGCCAACTACCCAAGGTTAGTGAAGTCGTAGATCTTGGAGAGAAATTTACAATTATCACTTTACTAAACCAGCATAATCTCTAACTAAAGTCCAAATTCGTATCCTCATACCCACAGGTTAAGTGTAGTTCCCACTCCTCATCAAAGAAACTTTCTTTGCAACAGAAACCATTACAAAAAACCCACAATTGATCAAAACGCAGTTGGTAAAAGCCAGTCCCAACCAATATTTGTACAACACAAAGCTGAGGGATCATTTCAGAAGAGTAGAAGAAAAGATTTTTAAGAACCAAGGGAACAGGAATTCTGCTGTGAGATTCTATCTCCGAGAAATGTCACAGAGTCTACACCCATGAAGTTTCATTAACAAGGCTGCCTAAACAAGACCTGAACTACTAAAATACCAATGGACATGCTAACACAGAAGAGGGAAGCTTGAAGTGCCCCAAGTCTAAACAAAGAACTGCAGGCAACAGAAGAATGCCAGAGAGTGAATGGGTCTTCTACAGGGAAGAGTCCCATAGCTGGTTCTCCAGTACCAAGCCTGAGACCATACACATACAGTAACATTACATAGACTGAGAAGGTTGTATTTAGAAAAATATATATATTTATATGTATATGTGTAACTACATGCAACAACTAAAGGAAAGGTTATAAATTTGAGAGACTAAGGAGGTGCATGGGAGGGGTTTGAGGGAAGAAAGGGAATTGGTACAATTATAACTGCAAAAAATAATATTATAAAAAATAATTCACCAATAAAATATACCACTGCCAAACATAGCAGTACATGCCTCTAACCTCAGTACTAGGAGATGAGGCAGGAGGATTTCTACAAGGCTGAGCCCAATTTGGGCTACCTAGAAAGACGATGTCAACATCTTCCCTCACAAGAAAACAAAAGAAAAATGCTGATTGTTACTTAAACAAAAATTTGTTATTTAATGGGATGCTGATAACTACAATGGAGAATGGCTCAGAGATTGGGGCGCTTGTTACTCTTCCACGGCCAAATTCAGTTCACAGCACCCACTTCATGCAGCCCACAACCATCTTACTCCAATTCTAAGGATCAGACGTCCTGGCCTCTCTGGGCACACACACAATGAATGTACAATGTGGTGATGGGGGGGGGGGCTTCTTACGGAAAATGCAGAAGTGGGAGGAGGTAAAGAGAAACAGCAGGACACAAGTGATCCCCTGGGGAAACTGGAAAGCAGATAGGCTCTCTAGGAACAGTGGAGGAAGGAGAATACAGGTGGGTAACGAATCATACTATTAACTGTTTACATACAAAAAAACAAAAATTGTAATACATGTAATTCTGTGTATAAATGTGCATAAACACACAGTTTTAATGAACGTTTCTTTTCTGGACTGATGGTGCCCCCTCGAAAAGCCAAACATCTCCAAATAAAAACCCAATACTAGACATGAAAAGCCTCTTTTGAGTTGCTGGTCAGGGCTGTCCAAGAGACCCTGTAATCCACTGCTGTCGCCTTCTAAAAGTGGAAAATAAGTCTCTATTGCTGAAGACACCAGCCCTTCAGACTCAGGGCCCAGAGACCCCTGAACTGGAATTGACCTGAATTCCCCTCTCTGAGGCCTAGCTTTCATAGTACCAGAAGTCGCCAACAACCTTACCCAGCTACGATGCCTATGAACCACATCAAGGACCAACATGGCATGACGTTAAGGATGCAATAGTGACCCTCACATCTTGACAGTAACCAACAACAGTTCTCTAACTGGACTCAACAAGAGGGAGGCCATGCCTGGTACTGGAAACCTGGCTAACCACTGAATACTAGTGAAGTCATGGTTACTGGAGAAGAAACTACAATCACTAATTTACTAAATCCCTAAAAACAAATTTATTAACATCCTTATACTACAGGTAAGTGTAGTCTTCACCCCTCATCAAGAAAACTTCTCTTTGCAACAACCATAGACTACTCCAGAAAGCCACAGCCAATCAAAGGGTAGTTGTGGACTCCAGTCCCAATGAGTACATCTACAAAACTGAACAAGGATGACACCAATGAGCATGCCAAACTAGACAGAAAAGCCCACAAGGTCTCAAATCTACACAAAGAACTACAGGCAACTGAGGAAAACTAGGAATCAGAGAGGTGGCTTTCCCCAGGAAAAAAAATCACACCAATTGGTTGTCCAGTGCCAAACAGTCATGAAAATATACATACAAGTAACATGTAAAGACTGAACAGGTTATAATTAGGAATATATGTATGTACACATGCAGTGTATATGTGAAAAATGTGTATGTACGTATATGTATGTAATAACCATTAGTAAAAAAGAGGTCATATATTGGAAGGAGATTTGGGAGAGTAAAGGAAAGGGAGAAATGTTGTAATTATATTACCATTTCAAAAATTAAACAATAAAAACCTTCTCCCAGAAATAGCTTGCATGCTATATACACTAAGGTGTACAACACATTAACAGTTCACTCTACAAATAATGCAGAGTGCCTTATACTGACATAAGACAGTATCAATGTAAAGGAATAGTCACAGACAAAATTCTTCCTGTGCCCAAATATTCTCCATTAGGGCCAAGCTGTACTACTATTAAGATACACCTTCAAGTGCATAAGATGACAGAATAGCACACAACAGAGGAAGGTACGTGTGTATGTACAAAACACTCCCGAACTTTTTATAATACAGAATACTGTATTCCTGTCACATATAACTATAGCTGTTACAAATAACATTTAGGATTTCATCATATATTAAAGCCACACTGGGTGTGGTGGCACACACCTGTAATTTTAGCACTTCTTGGAAGGCAGAGACAAGGTTTGAGGCCAGCCTGGGCTTTACAGCAAGACCCACTTTCTCAAAAAAAACAAAACAAAACAAAATGTAACATATGATAGGAAGCTATACAAAACACAGAGTTGAGAGTGACTGATTTGCTAGCGATGGATCTTAAGAATCTGTCTCATTCCTGTCTAACGACAGCCTCAAACAAAATGAAAAAAGAAAGGAAAAACTCCTTGGAGTGAACCACTCATTTCAAAGCCAAATCTCCGGTATTTCTAATTTTATCAAGTTGCAACTGTAAGGTACTAGAAGAACCTTCAATCAAAAGTTTTCATGCTAAGCTAAGTTAGTTCTTATAATTAAGTCAACATTCTATACTCTGAGTCTTAGACTTCAAAGACTTTAAAGTACTACAACAATTAGCATCTACTAAGCTTTCACAGTGGGAACTCACAAAAGCTCCCCAAGTCTTGACCCTAGAAATGTGACCGTGAATCCTATTCTAAACTGCACCATCAACACCGATGCCAATGTTTCTTACCTTATCTTTCTCATGTGGAAGCAGTGACACTGGAGGTAAACAAGAGAGCGACTCACAGCCCTCTTTCCCATCAGCACTGGCTGTCTTAGTGTTGAGTCGGTAGAGAGGTCCATCTTTAAGGAGTCTGCCATGGCCAACGGCTCGCTTGATGGCCAATCTTAACTGCTGGTGAAAGCCTGAGGCAGCACTGCCTCCACAGGCAGCAGACACATCCTTCTGGCTTTTCAAAAAGCGTTCAATACTTTTCAAAGTTGAGCCTCCAGACTCTGCCAAGCCCTCAAATGCCCGTTTGAGTAACTTATTCCAATCCACACTTTGTTTATTATCCAATTTTCCATGGTTTCGAGGTTTAGGAAGTGCTATTCGCCCAGGATTATCAGGATCTTTATAGGAATTGAGACCTTTGTTTGAGACTTTTAAAATTGTCCCATCTTTAACACTCAACTCCAACTGCTCTAGAACAGTTTTACGATCCAAGCCATGGGATGAAGACACGGCATTGCAAATCCTTTCTTCTGAAGGTCGCTGTTTCTGCTTCTTTACTTTTTTGATGGCCTCCAAAATCCACTCCGTGTACAACGGGTTAGCGAGTTTTACCATGGTGAGGGATTCCGTATATCCATAGAGTCGCTACCCTTTATCCTGATGCTGAGTAAGTCTTACACAGTGGAAAACAAGATTCTCGGAGGGTGGGAACCAGTAAACCATAGCATACAAGATTTCCGGCCTGAGTCTTCCCTCCTTTCACAAAACAGAACTGCAACCTAATTTTACCTTAAAAATCAAAACAACGTGTTGTTTCTGAAGTGTCTTGGAACTCCTCAATAGCACCACACACTGGTCCGTACTCCACTCATACTCTCGGACTCCGAACATCTCATTCACAGCTCCAAGCAGAAAATGAGCATCTTAAGCCTGAAAAGCAATTAAAATAATGTCAGTTTTCCATCAAGGCCCACTCTAGAAATAAGTCACCAACTGAAACATCCTAGGCTTTTCTTAAAGCAACGTGTTTATCAAGCACCCTTCGGAATTTAAATATCATACTATCAAAATTCCAAAACAAGCACTGGAAACCACTAGAATAAACACAAAAGAAAAAAAAAGATATGAGTAGTTAAGGTAAAATGAAGAAATAAAATGAGATGTTCCAGGAGTGACCTTAAGCTATAACTAACCAGAGGAGTGCTAGCTTGTCCTCCGCAATCTGTGCTCACCAGTCTATGGGTGCAACTCTTCCTCCATAATTTTCCCCCAACAAACTATTCAGTACTTCAACAAGTGTCTGGGTTAGTAGAAAGAATCCTGCAATGAAAGCAAGAGTGAATCATCTTTCAAAATTCCAGTGAAGAAAAAAATAGCCAATAAGATATGCAGAAAAAAAAGGATATGCAGAAAAGCACTGAGGACAATTTGGCTAGTCCATATACTAAAGAAAAGCAGCATGTTTCACGTATCACAATAAGGTTATTAACATAAACAAAAACAGTGAAAATATCTTGGTGTGAAAGTGCTTAAAGAATTTTAAAATAATCCAACTTTCTTCAAACTTTTACTAACACCCGTATACTGAAGGGAGTAACAACTGACAACATGCTTATTTATAAACAATGTACAGATAAACTAAAATAAGGCCTGGAATCACTGGAATCAGATGCAAACACTACACATGAAATGTATAATATGGAAAGTAAATATTGCCTGTCTGTGTGTTTATAGAGAAGTGAACCTGATAAAGACGTGAACTGGGAATTACTATCTCAGAGTGAACAGTCAGGAAAACAAAAGCAAACAGACTACTTTTCTGGGTCAAGAATCCGGCAAATACACATTTCTTAATGACTAAAATAATGTGAATTCTAAACTTTTCCCTCCAAAACCAAGTTTAACTTTGAACTTCTCTTATTCTGGAGAGCATGTACAATCTAAATACAGCTAAGGGGGTGTGGGGGGAAGGTCCTCCAGCAAGTATTCTTAATAGTGACATTAAAAGCAAAAGGAAAATTGATACATGTTGGGGAAGAAACAGTACTATAACTCTGGTAAGAAAGCGAAGGGTGCAAAAAAAAAAAAAACAAAAACAAAAACATTAGTACCTGGGGCCAAAGTTTATTTCAAAATTAGCTAGCTAAAAGAAGTCCCCTGGGGGAAAAGAAGCTTCACTTTGGAGAAGGTCTTTAGAGAATAAATAGGATTGCTACTCCAGCAAAGTTTTTTTATAGACATTAACTTTAAAATAATGAGAATTGGGATCTAAGAAGGTGGGAACGTCCTATGTGGTTAGGCTTTCAGGTAAAGAATGAATGACAGTCACTCATTGTCCTTCCGGCCGGAAGTTTCAAAAATCTCCAGGTCTGCGAAACCAACGCGCTAAGAATCTGAACCCTAACTCTCAGAAAGTCCACTAGCTGCTAGGAAGCGAGACCAGCCGGCTCCAAAAGCCCTTCCCGCTCCATCTCCCACCCCAAAACCCATCTTCGCGCCCTCGATCTAAAGCCCAGAGAACTTTAAAAACTTGAAGCGGCCGAGCAGAGTAGTTTGCCAACGGACTGCTCCGCCGTTCCCATTCTATGGAAACAGAGCCCAAAGAGTAAGTTAACAATGAAATCACGTGGAGTTAAGAGCACCGTGAGCTCTGTCCCCCAGCTCCAAGCGCTAAGCTCCAAGGGGCCGGCTCCGAAGAGCAGCGATGGGACACCGGCTGTGACGAAGCCTGACAGGTCGGGCAGGTCCGGCCCAAAGTCGCAGAGCTCTTGACAGGCAAGCCCGCCGCCACCCGTCCCGGCTCGGGGCTGACAGTCCGACAGACACAACACCACACGTGCCGCCTGCTCCGCACCACAGCACCCACCAGGCTGTCACCCCGCTCGGCTCCAGCCCGCTCGGGTCTCCGCGCGCTCGGCACAGCCCGGAGTGCGCGCCCGGCGCCGGGAGCGGCGGGCGGACGGCGGGCGCGCCCCCGAGGGAGAGCGGGCGAGCCCGCACAGCAGCCCCAGGCTCCGCGGCCTGGCCGCCGGCCGCCCGTGAGCGCCGGCTCCCGGAGTGGACCGCCGGCGGAGCGAGGGACGGCGAAGCGGAGGCGCGGACCGGGCGGGCGGGTGGCGCGGGCTGGGCCGCGGAGTCGGACGCGAGGGGGCGGCCGCGGCGCCAGCCCGAGGCCTGGCGCAGAGCAGCGGGAGGCGGCGCAGGCCGCGGCGGGGCCTGCAGCAGCCCGCCGACCCTGCGAGGCGCCCGACGAGACTCCGGGGCAGCTTAGCCTCGGGCTCGGCAGCTGGGAGCGACCGGGGGAGGCCCCTCGGCCACTTACCTGGGGGGAAGACAGCCGGGATCCCGGGGGCCCGGGCCGGACCGCGGAGATGCCCCAAACTGACACGGCCGCCATCTTGGAGACAGTGAGCTCCGACTGGGGGGAGGGGAGGCCAGGCGGCGGAACAGCCGCGGGGGGAGGGGAGCGTCGCGAGGGAACGGCTGCCTGGGGAGGAAGCTGGAACAGCCTGCGCGGGAGGGAGGGGAGGAGCCGAGGGGCACGGGAGGAGGGCAGGCCGGTAGCTGGAAGAGCGGGCTTGTCGCCGGCCGGGGCCGGAGGGCGGGGCGGCCGGGGAGGGGGAAGAGCCGCTGGGCGGGTCACGTGGGGCGGGTACAAAAGGCCGAAGCCAGACTGGGAGCGGGAGTTGGCCGGGCTGGAGGCCAACAGCTGGGGGCGTCCCTCCTCCTTCCACCCGGTGCTGAGGTCTGGCGGATGGCGAGGCCAGAAGCGGAAGGTGCACCCGGATGACATAGCCCGGGAAACTTGGGGCCCGGCGCTTGGGTGGGGCGGCTTCGGCGCGTCGCCGAAACCGGTAGCTCGGCGGCTCGGAGGACCCCGCGCGCGCGGCGTTTGTTTCCAATCCCGGGCACTTGCTCTCGCCCGGGTTTGCACCGCGTCCGTCTCAGTGGTGCGGGGCCTCCACGGTGGCTCCCGGAGCCCCGGTGCTGCGCGGGCAGACGCGGGTGGCATAGGGGCACAAGTTCCTTCTTTTGCCCTCACCTTTCGGCCCCCTCTGCACTCAAACTTATAGTCCCCGTGGTTCAAAGAATATAGTCTGGCCGGCAAGGGGAGAGGGCATGAAGTTGGACAGCCTGTCAACCAACAAGATGCCCACCCAGGCACACTCCTGTCCCCTGCTAGACCTCCTTGGAAACATCTCTATAAGAAACAGCACATACCGAGCTCAATTTCTAGGACTCGGACAAGGTCACATAGCTATTGTGACACACACTTGCGTTTGGAACCTGGGTCTTTCTCGTCCTTTCGTGCCCTGTGCAGATTCTGCTTGTCCACACTGATGACTGAACCTCAAAGTGACACTTGGCCAGGCCAGCTCTGCTGTCTCTTGGCTACCTGTTTCTTTGTCTTGTCTTGATCCACTAAAAACTTTTTAAGAGATTGTGTCTCTCTCACACACACCCCTTCGCTGGAAAGACATTAAATGTACAACAGTTTAAGAAGTGAATTGCTGCTACCCAACTTTAATCTGCTTTGTGTCCCCTTCCTAGATTCCTCCCCCGGGTCTCCTTTTATCACAGCTTTGCGTTAAGAAAAAGACAAAGAAAAAAACACCTGTTAGTTGCTGCTCTTTCTTTGGTGTTTGCTTTCTTTTCCTAACTAACGTGGTATTTACTTTTCACTTTACACTAAGGTGTAGTCCTAATCATTTTAATGCATTCCAAGACAAATGTTCTTCCACAATGTTTTTGGCATCCTCGGAGTCATACATGATGTACATAGGTTAGGACTCACTTTTGGTGAATAAACATTTGTGAGCTGCTGAGAGATACGTTTACACCTCACCTCATGTCTCGCTTCAAAACCTCATTCTCTGCTTTCATATCTATGTAGCCCTTCTCCATTCTTAACTCCTGGCCAGACGATTAAGCATTGTAGACAGTTAAAGCCTTTCCATATTAGTAATAGCCTGGAAAACTCAAATGAAGGGCCTGCAGTGCCCTATGCTGACATTGATAACATAACCAGTTGTGGAGAGGTTTTTTGAGTCGCCGTTAATCGCTTATTGCCAAGTCCTGGGTTACATTACAGTATTATTAGAAGACAAATTTGGAGACAGAAGGATAACCACTAAGCTGAGGATTCAGTGGGTACCCTGTTTTAAGGGAATATGGGGGAGGATGATGGAGCAAAACACCTAGTAGCATCCTCTGGCCTCCAAGAATGGACACACATATGACTTTTTTAGATACATGTTGCTAAATGGCATACTCGAAGATCTTTGCAAGTTTTGCAGCAAAGAGAAATCGATTTTTGCAAGGGAAGAAGACTGCAGGTGTCTTCTTCCCTTGCAAAAAAACAACAGGATTTATTTTAGCGTAACTCTTAGGTTTTGTTAGAGATTTTTGTTTTGTTTGTTGATTTTTTTTTTTTGAGACAATTCAGGCAGTTGAAGGTTATTTCCTCTGTCAACCAAAAAAAACCCCACAGCTCTCATCTTAAAGGGTTTAAGCTTATTCTGGATCCATTCTATGGCCCGGGACATAATTTCTTCATTTTTAACTTCATTAAAACCAAGATTAGTATTTTTATCACTTAGAAATTTACCAGGTGGAATATTAATATCATAGACAGTTTGAAAAATCTAACTACTGAAGTATTTAAGAACCAAAAAGTAAGAGACAATAGTTACTCTGTACTCAGTGGTCAGTGGTGTTGAAGATGAGTATCATCTGACGTTTTTTTGAGCTTCACAGGGGTGACCTCAGTGCCTGGATACAGTGCTGATCTTTCCATCGGAAGGGAGTCTTTGATGTACGGCTTTCTTCCTTTTAGTTGATGAAGTTATCTGGTTTTCCTTATCCTTAGATGAAGACTGTGGTTTTAATGTTATCACAACTAAAACCCTTTATGATATTTGTCTTATATGTTATCTAATAGACTAAGTTGTATAAACATTTAAATACTTGTTCATTAAAGCAAGTTTCACAATCACTAATTAGGTAGGAATATTCAAGATAGGTATAACTCTCCAAATAGAATTTTTTTTATAGTTAAAGCAATGACTAAAAGAAAGAAAAGGCTTTTGTAATTAGATCTTAAAATTCTCTATGATTTTGAATATTTTTTACCTGAAACATTTCTAAGTGATAAAATAATACTAACTTGGTTTTCATAAAGTTCCCAGTGAAGATATTACATGCTTTCATTTGATCATGCCTTTTTGTTATGACTTTGTCGACCCTAAGCCCCTACCTTATTCAAAACTGGTGTTTAAAAGATTCAGGAGTTTTCACTATACACATATGTGTGTGTGTGCACACATATTATCTATATTTGGATAAAATGAAAAAATTATTTTTTCAATTAAACTTGAACTCCGCTTACTCTAGCTAGAGAGACCCAAAGACTTGTGTTAAAACCATTTTTATCCAAGTTATACAAAAGACATCAATCTCTAATAACAGCATTCTTGATGCAGTTACCTTAAGTTCTGATGTTTAATTTTGGATACAAGGACAATTAGCCAGGATTTAAAAATGAATTAAAGAGTGTTTGTATTTTATTAGTTAAGTGGGGAGGCAATACTATAGTAGCTCCTTTCAAAGTTCTGTTTCTAAGCATTTAAATACAAGTGAGATAGCTCATAGAATTGAAATAACTGTAAATACTGGGGCAACATACAGTCAATCTAGATTTTAAATTAGGCAAAGTTTTGTTATTTTAGACATGTGACCTTGATCTGTTACCTTCACACCATTAGGCCACAATTACTGAATTACTTAAGTTTTGGTCTGATAATGCTGCTATATATGTCACATGTAAATGTTATGTCAGATAAAGAGGGCGCAAGAAAAACAATTCATATATGTGTCATAATGGCTAATAGTTGTGATATGATCAGGAGTTTCTTTCTTAATGGCTATTCATCTGAAAAGAGCTATCCAGCCCACTCCTCAGCCTCATCTACATCAGATCCCAGGAGTGAGCTAGGCTATGACCTTATAATAGTTAACAAATAACATGGTTCCCACGTGCACAAAATGTGGTCCTTGGTCCACAGGGATAACTCTGCATGAGGATCCTGGACAGAAGCTGTGTCCGCAGAGCCTGGCTGCAGATGAGATGAAGAGCTTGCAATGCTGCAAGTCTAGGAACTAATTACCTAATCTGGGCTAGCGTTAGCCCCGCAACAGCTATTCCTTGCCTTCCTCTGTGTCAAAGGTGAATAATAGATAAAACCTGTAATTTATTAACTTAAAAGCCAAGAATGTCACCAGGTAGCATATTAGGCCTATAGAACACTTTTCCCCATCTTGCTATACCTGCCTCTGTGATTTACCCACCAATGTATTTTAAACTTGCCTTGACTTATGACTTTCATTGTTCTATAAAACTATGTAAAACTTTGTGAAATTCCTTCCATGTTGGAACATGAAATCTGGGGTAACCTACATCTGTGTTCCTGGGCCACAGTCACTCAGAATGGCTCCAGAATAAACCGCCTCTGATACCCTTTAAGTCAAAAGAAAATTTGCTTGTCTGTGCTACCTAGGGAATGTGTGTTTGGGTTGGTTTTATGTGCTACTTTTGGGGCTTGCTTTCTCAACTTCGACCCTAAAATCACCATCTTCTCCCACCGAACCTGAGGATTATCTTGCCTATATACACAAATGTGTGTTCCAGACATTGGTGGCCAATAAGTCCCTTTTATGTGTCTTCCAATAAAATTCTGTCTGACCTAAGAATATGGTTTGTCTCTATTGCATGTTGTGGGGTGTTTCCCTGACACTTGGATAGGAAGGGACAAGTGCCTCCTTGGTGTCTTTATGATCAGATCAGGCACTCATAAAATGCTTAAGCTACAAGTCTGACAGTGTCACCGGAGAAACATCAGGGCAGAAACAGAATTAGACATTTGAGGAGTGTCAGGAAACAGAGGCCAAATGATGATAAAACAAAAACAAAAATGCCTTCAAATTTAAAAAAAAAATGCCTCTTGAAACCAGAAAGGAAACAAACAAAACAGAACAAAATGTCTTAAAATGCTTTCAAAGCAAACAAGATAAGAGACCTTAAATGAAATTCTTGAAAGCAGACCAAATAGGTAGTTATCAAATTAGGTCCTTAATCAATCATCTCAGAATAGACAAACCATCAACCAAAACGGGAGGGAGCGATGCAGGTGCCTGGCTCATCCAGCGAACACTTGTTGTGACTCCATAATAGTCAATAAAAAGCCCACCGTTCTCATCTTAGAGGGAATGAGGGTTGCTTTATTCTGGAGCTGTTCGAAATGACCACAGCTTGGGAACACGGGTTTAGGTTACCTGAAATTCCGTGTTCCAACGTGGAAGCAATTTCATGACATTTTAGAGTTTTACATAACAAAGAGAGTCCTAAATCAAGGCAAGTTTCAAATACAGTGGTGGGTTCTTTAGCCAAGTGGTTACAGCAAGGTGGGAGAAGCTTTTCGGTAGGTGTCAGATGCTATCTGGAGACATTCTTAGCTCTGGGCTTGGTAGTAGTCTGCTACACTAAGATTTCAGAAGGTTCTTATCTACCAGTCACAGGAAGCTAGCAGGCCAGGAATGGCTGTTCCCGGCTAAAGCTAGCTCAAGAAAAGGTGATTAGCCTTTGGACCAGCAACATTCCATTCTCCCCAAGGCGCTACATTCGCATGACTCAGTCTCTGTAGACACAGCTTCTCTCCAGTTCTTATCCACACCTTAATATGCTCTAGAGATCTCTGCTTTTCAGCTATCCTTGGTAATCATGTTTTATGCATTGCAGGTCAGTTCAAAAGTCAAAGAGACCAACTTTATCATGTTTTCACTGGAAATATTTTGGTACATTTACATGTAATATAATAACTGCTAAAATTTAGACTTATATTTATCATATTTATGTTTTGTTTTATTCTGGTTAATCCATTTTGTATCTTTTGTTCTATCTTGCCTTTTTTCTGCGTTAATTAAAATATTTCAATTATGGAAGCTAGAAGGATGGCTAAGCAGTTTAGAGCGTTTGTGATTCTTTCAAAGGACTTCAGTTCAATTCCTTGTCTTTGTCATGTGGTTGATGACTGCCTTGTAGCTCCAGTTCCAGGGGATCCAACGTCCACTTCTGGACTCTGGAGGCATTGGACACGCATGGCATACATTTACACAAACAGAAATACATACACATAAAAATTAATTAGATAACTAATTTGGGAGCTCTTCCCTGGGAAGGCTCTTTCTCCCACTGGCAGCATTCCTTGGTTGCCTAGTGCTTTGTCTAGAGTGAGGACCCTGGGAGATAGTTCCCTTCCATGTTACCTTGTCTGTTGGTGTCAGCCTTGTTAAGGTCACACTAAAGCAGCATGATGAGATGTCATGAGTGGAGCTTCTCAGACATTTCTAGGTGACACAATCTCACAGCAAACTTCCTGTCCTAGCTCCGAAAATCTTTCCACCCGTTCTGCTTTGACATCTCAAAGCCCACTTCCAGGATGGACCTCCTCCAACAGGGCCACACCTCCTCCAGAAAGGCCACACCCTCTAATCCTTTCCACACAGCTCTAGCAACTGGGGACCAAGTATTCAAACAGATGAGCCCTTGTAGTTCTCCTCTAAGATCCATGAAATCACTAACCCTTGATGGTTGGCAGGT
The DNA here is from genome assembly GCF_037038515.1 of Microtus pennsylvanicus. NCBI lineage: Eukaryota > Metazoa > Chordata > Mammalia > Rodentia > Cricetidae > Microtus > Microtus pennsylvanicus. The sequence continues at coordinate 66,520,287 of NC_134587.1, read as the reverse complement.
TTCCAGTACCTTGTAGAGTAGGTTTTTAAAAGCTGTTGGTTTGGTAAGGAAAGCAGAGAAAAATGTATAGCGCAATAAAAACAAGGGGGAAAAAATCCCAAAACTGTTAAACAAACAAAAAAAAAACACTAATTTCTGATCCCCGCTCCCATTTTTTAAAAAACTTCTTATAAAATAATTGGGAGCCTAGTAAATTAAAATAAAATGCTTTTGGTTACTACAAAGGATGAAAGGCACTTATTGCACTTTTATGTATAAAATGCTATGCCAGTCGTTTTTGTAGTCCATAGGCATAACAGCTCAGTAGGACTATTGTGTTCCTCCCTTGGAAGCTTACATGGTGCCTTCTGGTACCCTGAAAGCTAGTCCTTGGGACTTTCAGGTCAGAATCTGCCCCCATCCTATGGGTCTTTTGTCCTAAGTGCATGGTGTCTATAACAATAGAGATTTATCTTCACCTTCTAGGAAGTAGGCAAGGGCAACAACAATTGTCTGTATGTTTTAGGGACCACTTGGACGGCCGCGACCAACAACTCAAAAGGGGCTGTAGTAATAAGGAGGGCGGCAGCAGGGTTGCGTCCCCAAACACCCCAGCCGCCTGCCTGGCTCGGCTAGCTTATGCCCCAAATAATTACACAGATACTGTATTCTTTTAAACACTGCTCTGGCCCATTTCTAATCATCTGTGTAGCGCCCCTAGGTGCGCTTACCGGGAAGATTCTAGCCTAAGTCCATCCTGGGTCGGAGCTGGGGCATGGTGTGCGTCTTCCCTGGAGCAGGCAGCATGGCGTCTCTCTGAAGGCGTCTGCTCTGGAGAGGAGAGCTGTCGAGTCTGACCTCACTTCCTCTTCCTCCCGGCATTCTGTTCTGTTTACTCCACCCACCTAAGGGTGGGCCTATCCAATGGGCCTAGCAGTTTCTTTATTGCTTAACCAAGGAAATCAACAGATTGATATATGACACTCCCCCATCACTTCCCCTTTTTCTGTTTAAACAAAAAAGAAAGGCTTTAACTTTAACATAGTAAAATTACATATAACAAAACAGTTATCAAGTAAAAGTTACATCAGAAACATTTATACATATAACAAAATTGACCTTAAATCTCTATCAATGCAAATTATTCATACCTATATCATTTCCCCCTTTAAATGTAAAAGAACATTTATAAATAATATTTTGGGAACATGGGCGCAGTTTTTTCTCTCCAAACTGCTTCCTGCTGAATGGGGGCGTCGTTAATTAGGTCTTTCATGGTACAACCTGTGTGCCAGGTTTATCTCAGTTGGCAGTTGAGCAAGGCAATTTTCTGAAGATGTTCACAGCAACCCTTCAGGAGGACGTGGTCCATCATACCAAATCGGAATAGAAGAAATGAACAGGGTCTCATCCTCTGTGAAAACAAAAGAAGACTCTCTCCAAAGCATCATATCCTTAGACCCAAATTCTGAAATCATACCCTCATGATATCCGTTCTGGTTCCACTTGGCAGCCCATATAATGAAATGTCTCTCTGTACTTAGCTCCTTCACAGTCAAAAATTTTAAAGAAAACACAATGTACATAATCCAGACTCTTTGTGAATTTTTCATTTTTACGCGGCTTAGTTTTACTCTATCACTTTACTTTATTCTGTCTCTTTAAAGACTTTACTTTTACTTTTTTTTTTTTAACCATTAACTTTATTCTCTATATTCTTTTTCTTCTCTCTCCCAAGCCTACGTACATTCATCCAACAGTGTGACTCATTCAGTGGTCTGAATCTGTCCTATTGTGAATCTGCAATTTTTTACTATCCAGGAGCACTTTTGATTTGCGCCTTTAAATCATTAGGCGCTTAAGAATCTAAGCTGAGACATTCCTAAGTTAACTTTTTGCTTTTTGAGCGTACATCTGTGGACCAGGCTGTCTTTGAACTCTCAGAGATCCGCCTGTCTCTGCCTCCCAGGCATTGGGATTAAAGGTGTTTGCTACTACACCTTGAACTCACAGAGATCTGTTCCTCTCTGCCTTCTAGGCACTGGGATTAAAGGCATGTGCTACCACACCTTGAAGTCACAGAGGTCTATCTCCCTCTGCCTCCCAAGTGTTGGGATTAAAGGTGTGTACTAGGACACACAACAACTCTCTTCCTTTTTTTTTTACTCTAAGAACTTTAACTTTTAGCTTGCATATATTTTTAACACACAGTAAACCATTTAGAAATTTTCTTTGTCTTTGAATCCCTCTTTACTGTATATCTCTCTTTTTCTGACCACAAGAGCCTTTAAATTACTGAGCAATATCAGTAGGACTAAAGGTGTGGCTTTGCCGGCTGGATCCTTAGCTTTCCAGCCTCATGGCGGATATACAGGCTGCAGCCATGTTTATAGCCACACCTCTATGGCATTCAAGGTCCCTGCCAGCCAGCAAGCTACAACAGACAACACTCAAGTCCTCTCTCGGTAGCCGGCCCTCCTGCCTCAAACAGTCAGAGTTTGCCCTGGCAGGATGGCCCAGAAAGCCGGCATTTTTAAACGGCACAGCTTTTTTCCTGCTACGGCTGAAAACCGAAAAGCATGTGTTCAGCTTTTCATCAACACTGTTTAAGTGTTTTGTGGCAGGACCTCTTAATGAGCCGCAGGGTTTTGCAGCTAAAGCTGAGTCAGGAAGCCTCTTGGGGCTACCAGGTAGGAGCGGCACTCAGCACTTTAATTCTGAGACTGAGCGTGCAGCACAGAAATTCTTTTCATCCAAGTAACATCCAAATCTGACAGGCAGAGCACTGCGCAGTCTAAAAACACGTCTCTGTATGGCGGCAGGAATCCGCCATGCTCTTCCGCCTGCCTAAGCCTGATTCTGCCTTCTGCCCAGGAGCAGGCGGGAAGCTCTGAGTCATCGCACCGTCTCAGAGCACTCTCCTTCCGATCCCAAGCGGGAACACAAACATAAAGCCAGAGTTTGCACTGGCGGCAAAGCCCCGGGAAGCCGCGCTTTAAAATAACGCAGCTTTTTTTCTGCTGCTGTCGCTGAATCAGGAAATCTCTCTACAGCACGCCACCAACAAACAGCAAAAATCTGTGTTAAACGCTCTCTTCCTTATTTTTAAGCCTTCTCAGGTTTTTTAAGTGGGTTTAGTTAGCCACACGTCTGGGCGCCAAGGGGCTTCTCATACCTGGTATTAGATAGTTTATGGCTCTTGGGGGAAGCATTGTCAGCCCAGATTGGAAATTTTTACTTAAACTATATTTATGTATAATATATATATATGATAATATACATATATGCATTATATAGTGTATATATATATACACATACACACAGGTGTTATACTTAATTATAAGCAGAAAAGAATGTGATTCCTTGTGACTTTTCAGCCATCCTTACTGCTAATTTGCCCTCCTCCGTCTTCTGTAGGGAGCAGGACCCCCTACGTGAGTGAAGACCTAAGCGTTCTATTGACAGTGACACGGCCATGTCAAGGAAATCACAGCCTCAGACTGAGAGACAATGGCAAAGCTTCCTCTGGTATGGATGTTGACACTGTGCGAAGAGAATGTCCGCCATAGCTTTCTTCCCACTGATGCTATGGCCTGAAGATTGCTCCTCTACGGAGGCTGCTCCTACCAAGATTAGCTAAACGTGTCCTTGCTCTAGATGTACACCATAAACTCTGCCCCCTGTTTATCTGTATGTAATAATCCCAACTCTCTATTAAACCCTGTATATAAACACTGATGTTTCCCCAACCAAGAACCCAGACCACTTGTCCCTCACTTTTTTTTTAATTTATTTTTATTTATTTGCCATGAGTATCCAGTCCCCTGAAGTTACAGACAGTTATGCGTTGCCATTTAGGTGCTAGGAATTGAGTTCAAGCTCTCTGGAAGAGTACCCAGTGCTCTTAACCCCTGAGCCATCTCTCCAGCCCCAACCCTGGCTTTTTTTGTTTTTTTTTGGGGGGGGGGTTGGTTTTTTCAAGACAGGGTTTCTCTGTGGTTTTGGAGCCTATCCTGGAACTAGCTCTTGTAGACCAGGCTGGTCTCGAACTCACAGAGATCCGCCTGCCTCTGCCTCCCGAGTGCTGGGATTAAAGGCGTGCGCCACTACCGCCCAGCTCCCTGGCTTTTCTTTCTGTCACTTATCTATCTTTCCTTCATTCCCTCACCATGCTGGTCATGTTTGTCCCTGGAGCCATGCTGGACATAGCACTCTTGTGTATTAATCTCTGTCTTCCTCCTTAATTAAAGGCCTCCCTCGCCCTTTTCACACCACTGTACCCTGCTATTCCTTTCTCTATTGCTCCTCCCCTCCCCACTCACTGATGGCCCCATTTTTCTCCTATGGTTTCTTCTTTATCTTTCTTAAAGATCCTGCAGACTACCAGACCTTGGCTACCTAGTCTCTGGTGATCGTGAAGAGATGGGATGACACCGGGCAAAATTACCTTTAGCTATCTTACGCCCTTTAATGGTCACTTACCTTAAATCTTGTATCTGATCTAATTCTATCAGATAACCTTTTCAGTTCGCACTAAGCTTAGCAGGCCTCTACTCCCCACCACCTCTGAAACGAAACGCTAGGATATCCAAAACCCATAAAAGAGACTTCATCAAATCATTTAGGCTAGCCAGTATTCCCACCACGTCAATGAATTTGACTATAAAAATGCATGTAGCCTCCTCCATAGTAAAACATGTCTTTGAGGGAAACTTGAATCCATTTGCAGGCCCCATGGTCACTCATATTTGGCTCCAAATAAACAACTTTCTACGTCTTTTAAAACAGTTTTCTGTCAACAGCCTCCCTTACCCAACACGGTGTGTGTTTATTGTTGTGAGTATAATTTAAGTGACATAAGACTTTACAGTTACTCTATTATTCTGTGCGGCATAGACTCAACTATATAAAACCGGCATTTTAATCTCTTACTTTGTGCTTTCCTCCAACGTGTATTCCTGTGTGTCTCATGCCTCTCGAAAGCCGTAGATAACTGGAATGGCAAATACTTGTCACTTCTTTGGCCATTCAGTCAAACTTTTGTCAACCATACTTTAAAACGTATGTGTTATGAGCTTAAGCTGTAGAAACAAGAAATGAGGGCCAGAGACATGGCTCGGTGGCTCAGTGGCTCAGTGGCTGCTCTTGCAGAGGACACAGTTTCAGTTCCCAGGATCCCCATGGCAGCTCACAACTGTCTGTAACTCCAGTTCCTGGGATGTCCTCTTCTGGCCTCCATGAGCACCAGGCAGTACATGGCACCAGACAGCATGTGGGCAAAACACTTCATATGCATAAAAAAAGATCTTTAAAAAGAGACAATTTACTTAACGAAGGAATACATCAAAGTATTAACTAGCTATTTTTGACTACTGTGATTATATAATTTTAGTTCCTTTATACTGGGCATTCTTCCATTTTTAAAACCGGATGAGTTAGTTGATGTGGGAGTCCCCTCTGTGTGCCGTGATCACCACTGATAAATAAAGGAACTGCTTTGGACCTATAGCAGAGCTATAGGGGAACAGAGCTAGATGGGGAAAACTAAACAGAATGCTGGGAGAAAAAAGGGCAGAGTCAGAGATAAGCCATGGAGCCACGGGAGACAGATGCTGGGAACTTTACCCAGTAAGCCACAGCCACATGGCGATATACAGATTAATAGGAATGGGTTAAATTAATATAAGAGTTAGCCAATAAGAAGCTAGAACTAATGGGCCAATTAGTGATTTAATTAATACAGTTTATGTGTGATTATTTCAGGTCTAAGCTAGCTGGGCAGCCAGGAACCAACAAGCAGCCTTCTGCCAACAGTTAATTTTTAAGACATTGTTAAGATCCATTTTGAAATGTCATGTGCTCATCATTTTAAACATGTTTAGGAAAAAGAACACATCAAAAAAAAAAGTACGTATTTAAAGCACTGGCTTACAGGAAAATCTGGATTCTGACGCTGACTTTGCCTTTCTGTGTAGTTTACTTGTCTCATATATCCACAGGATTATGGTTCAACACCATTGAAGGTAGTTCTAAAGATGAAAAATAGACAGACATGAAAAGTATCCATAGTGTTATTGTTTCTTAGGGCTGACCAGGTGAAAATGTAAGCCTTTCTTGGTAGTAACTAGTCTGCCTTAGCTGGGGCCCAATGTGTGCATTACCATTCAACTGACTGACTGACTGACTGACCCCAACCAGTGAAAACAAACGTTCTCTAAGTGTATATACAAAGGAACAAACTTACCTAGAGGTAAAATGGGTGAATTTCTAATAGGGAAGGGAATTGCTGTCATGTGTTTCGCATACCATATATTTAGTGGATAATATTATTTAAAAAGAGGCTATAGTGAGCTAAAAGTGCATATTTGAAACTCCAGAACAACAATAAAAAATAAATAAAATTGAAATAAAGTGAAATAGGCCAATAGAAAATAAAATTGAATCCCTAAAACAGCAAAAGAAGAAATAAAGAGAACAATACATGAGAAAAATAGAAAATTATAATGAGATAAATATTTAAACTTAACCATATTGATGAAAATATTAAACATAAATGATCCAAATATACAGTTAAGAGGAAGAGATTGTTGGGCTGGCTATGAGTATGAACCAAATACTTCTTATCTACAAGGAATAGATTCTAGATAAAAATATATGGATTGAGTAAATGAATGAAAAAGATATGCCAGGTAAACACCAGCTACAAGAATGATGGACTGGATCTATTATTATCAAATACAAAATATTAAAGAATTCCAAATAGTACCAGGGATTAAAAAAAAGATTTTTCATAATAATGAAAGAGTCAGTTCATCAAGTAGACCAAATAATCACAAGTGTTTATGAAAATGACTGATGATTAAAAATAGAAACAAAATAAGTAATATTTCAGTTTGCTTTCTATTGCTGTGATTAAAAAAAAAACTAACAAAAGCCAACCAGGGGAGGAAAGGGTTTACTTGACTTATACACTTCCACATCAGGGTCCATAATCGACTTGGAAACTCAAGCAGAAACCTGGAGGCAGGAACTGAAGAAGAGACCATGGACAAATGCTGCCTACCCGCTTGTTCCCTATGCTCTGCTCTTTATGATACTTGCCAGGACCACCAGCCAAAGGATGGCACCACCCACAGTGGGCTAACCCCACCCCTACATCAATCATTGATCAAGGAAATGCCTGCAGGTAATCTGATGGCATTTTCCCAATTGAGTTTCCTCTTCCCAGATAATTCTATCTCATGTAAAATCGGCCAAAAAAAAAAAAAAAAAAAGAAAGAAAGAAAGAAAGAAAGGAAAGAAAAGCTAGCACAAGTAATGATATAGAATACTCGAATAGCATCGTCAAAAATATGATATAATTATTATAGGACATTATACCTAATCAAAGCAAATGCTGTGTTACCTGCCAATGCACAAAAATTCAACAACATGGATTATATTGTATATATTAAATATTTAATACGATCTCAACCTCTTAAATTATTGAAATCTCTTATGAGATACAATATATCTAACTTCATTTTGAAAAGATAATTTCTAGAAATCATCTGGAATGATCATCAAATTTTCACAAATCAAACAGCACACAAAGTCAAAAAAGTTACAAGAGAAATAACTTATTGAATGACAAAGAAAGGGAACACACAAGTTTGTAGAATATAGCTAAAACTGTGTATCAAAGAAAACTTGAGAGCATTAAAGGATTGTACTGAAACCGAGTCATGGCTGAGGGTGTAGCTTTGTGGTAGAATTCCAGTATCCCCCTCTATCCCAGAGAAGAAAAATAAGTGTTTGAAATAAATTAAGAATTCACTTAAAATATTTAAAAAGGAAATATAATTTCCATGGTAAGCTGAAGAGAGGAAGTTATATACAACAGCCATCGATTAGATGGAAAGCAGAAAAACGGAAAATTCAATGAAACTAAGGACTATGAAATTATTAATAAAATCGATAAAGTTCTAAGAAGATTGACCAGGAAAACAAAAATAAAATAATTATCAGTACAAAGAATGAAAGGGAGCTGTAAAGCCCATGCATATTAAATAAAGCTGAATGCAGTGGCACACTCGCACTTCCCAGGCACTCTGGAGCCTGGGGCAGGAAAACCATCTGAACCCACAAGTTCCAGGCCAACCCTGACAACAGAGTGGGGGGCACCAATCAATAAGGAAAGCAAGGCAGGTAAAAAGGGCCAGGGCTGTAGTTGAGCTGATAGAGCGTTTGCCTAGCGTTCAGAAGGCTGTGCATAAGCTGGCTGAGGCACACACAGGGAACCCCAGCGTGGTGGGAGCAGGGAAATCTGAAGGTCAAGGTGTCTTTGACTACATAGTAAACCCAAGACCAGCTGGGACCACACGAGACTGAGGGAAGAAATGGAAAAGGGAGATGAAGAAAGAGAATGAGAGTAAGAATAATGAATAACTTCATGCCAATATGTAACTAAAATTTGTCAAGAAAAACTATCTTGAAGGACATAATATAGCCTCAGGAAGGAATGGGTTATTTGTTTTTTGTTGTTATTGTTTATTTTTTTTTTTTGCAGTAATGAGAATTGACCCCAGGGTCTGATACAAACTAGGCAAATACTCAAGCACTAATCCATATTCTCAGCTCCTCTTTAACTTTTTATTTTGATACAGAGTCTTGCTAAGTTACCCAGGCTGGGCTTGAACTTGCTCTGTCATCCAGTCAGGTCATGAATTCTGTGGTCTGAGGCCCGATCCTAATTAGTCTTCTCGATAAAAACACAGGGTCAGATAGCGGGGTAAAAGCTGAAGGATCTGAGAAGCAGAGCAACAGCCACCAGAGACTTCTAACCTCTTCAAATCCTCAGACCAACAGAGCTGAGATCCTGTCTCCACCCTGCCTTATCAATTCCTGTCTGCATCCATGTTGTCACTTCCTGTTTCCTCTCTGTACAGACCTCCAGACCTCTATTGTTAACTAGTGGCTGGATCCACCCTCTGATCTCCAGGCAAGCTTTATTTGTCAGAACACAAACAAAATATCACAACAGTGATACTCCCTACCACCATGCCCAGAATCTTATGCTATCAAAGTAATTAAAATTTATAGTTAAGAGCATTCCTCTTACCAGATATGGCGGGATACAACCATAAGTAATCTTAATGTTTGAGATCTTGAGGCAAGAAGACCTTGGATTTGAAGCCTCTTGGGCTATGTAGTGAGACTATGTTCCCAAAGAAAGTAAGGACAAAAAATTGCCAACCTGATACATATAACAGTTTGATGAGCTAGGAAGACATTGTGTGATGTCAAGTGCGACAAAATCATACAGACGCTGTCCGGTTTCAATGGTGTGAGCTACGTAGTTCTGTCTGGCTCTGAAACAGAAGGTAGAACAGTAGTCACCAGCAGCAGGGGGAGAGGAGGAAGAAATGAAAAGTTGTTTAATAGTTATAGAAATCTGGCTTTGCAAGACGACAGTGTTGGCTATATGACATTATTAGTGGATTTCAAAGGACTGAATTATGTACCTAAAGCTGGAGCAGGCAAGTACAGAAACTAGTTTAGCAACCTGGGTCTCAAATGAATTTGGGATACTCACGCCAAACAAATACACTTTGCCAAACAAAGCACCCAGAAGCCTGTTAGCAACCTAGGACCCCACCTGCATTGAGCTGCATGCACACCTCACTCCTCCCTTTAGCAACCAAAACACACACACACACACACACACACACACACACACACACACACACACACACATATGTAATCCAGTATATTTGGAGACTACAGACAATGGGGCAATCCAGGTTGGACTGGTTTTAGGCTCATACCCGATAAAACAAAACTGTGTTTCCATAGGAACAATTCCTACTTACCACCTTACCTTATGCCTGTGTGTAATTGCTTATCACATGGTTAAAGCCGGATGCTTCATGGGGAGAGACATTTGTAGTGAGCAAAGCTGTGCATCAAATGGAGAAGCACCCAGACTCTGCCCCTGGGAATCAAACGCTTTAGTCTCTTGAAGCCTACAAAAGTAAGCCAATATATAATAAGTGAGGCCCTTGAGTTCTTCGCTCAGTGGCTCACTGTCCGTCTAGGCAGTGCATTTCTGGTCTGCATCAACCTATCAGAAAGAGCTGATTTGAATCAAGCTACCCTGCAACTTTTGCAAATCAGTGTGAGTACTTGTTTCAGTCCTTCGCACAAGAGGCCAAGGACCTAGGAACCCCTGGTTCAGACCCTGGACTGGTAACAAAATGATGAAAATGATAAATTTTATGTTTTTTAATGTTTGTTCACCATAAGTATTTTTTAATCAAGGATATTTCTATATACTAAGGACAAACATCTGGAGACACAAACTGTGTACGATAGTAATATTTACAATTACATCAATAGTTAGGGGAATTCTGACAAAAGGTTTCCATGATGTGTTCACTGAACACTATAAAACGTGAAAATAAAACAAAGAGAAATTAGTGAAAAATTAAAGAAAATGGAAAGATTTACCTTCTGTGGGAATAGAAAATACAATGTTGATAGCTTTTATTCCCACTGATCTGTAAAACCAATGTGACCATACTCATAAACCAGAAGGCTTCACTTGTAAAGAACAAGCTCATTTGAAAACTATTACGGTAAAGGACACGGAACTGTCCTTTAACTTTGAAACGGACCAGGATGGACGGATCTATAGGACTCAAGTGCCTTTTGATTTGCGTTTGAAAAATAATTTTCTTAGCATGACGAACTGATGAGCTTGATGATAGCATTTTCAGGTGTGTATTATTGCACTTTGCCTTTCCCCACACCTGATGATAGCAGGAGGCCTCATGCAGCGCCCATCCTAGTAATGTGGGAGGTCCTTCTGTCTATGTGTTGCTTTTATTGGTTAAAGAATAAAGAAATTGCCTTGGCCTGTTGATAGGGCAGAACTTAGGTAGGCAGGGAAAACTGGACTGAATGCTGGGAGGAAAGAAGGCGGAGGGAGAGAAGCCATGAAGCCACTGGAGACAGACATGCTGAAACTTTGCTGGTAGGCCTTGACCTCGTGGTGATGCACAGATTACTTGAAATGGGTTAAATTAAGATGTAAGAGTTAGCCAATAAGAAGCTAGAGCGAATGGGCCAAGCAGTGATTTAATTAATACAGTTTCTGTGTGATTATTTCAGGGCTAAGCAGCTGGGCTCCTACACCCTGACAAAAGACACTTAGTGAAGAAAGAGTTTGTTTTGACTCCCAATGCTAGGTTACAGTTCATAACAACAGAGAAATCTCAGTAATAGGAGTCTGAAAGACCTGGTCGCACTATATCCATAATCAGTTTCAGAGAGCAAAGAATGCCCTTGTTTAGATGTATTTTATTTATTTATTTCATTTGTTATTTATATATCTTTATAGTTATTTAATTTATTTATTTTTAAGACAGAGTGCCTCTACGTAGGCCTAACTGTCCTAGAACTTACTACATAGACCAGGCTGGATTGGAATTCACAGAATTCGTCCTACCTCTGCCTCCTGAGTGCTGGGATCAAAGGCATGGACCCACCATGCCCTACTCAAGATACTTTTCCTCCATGTTGTATAATACAGTCTAGAATGGTGCAGCTCACCCTGAGCAGATCTTCCTTCCACAGCTGAGATAACAAAGAAATATCAGACATGCTCAGAGGCCCAACTCCTCAGACCCAGGTAACTCCAGATTTGTCAGGTTGACAATTAACAACACCATTACAAATCTATCCTTTGCCAACTTGAGATCAAAACACATCACTTTTAAACTATTACCGTCTATCTTTTGTCCTCAAAGACTTATGTGAATCTCAAACATAAAATACAGCCCAACTTCAAAGGGCCATGCTGGCAGCAACAATACAAACTTTCTCAACTATGAGCTCCTATAAACAAACAAACCAAAACCACAGCAAGTTATACAGGGCTCAAGAGTTTGGAGCACTCGTTACTCTTACAGAGGACCTGAATTCAGCTCCCAGCACCCACATGGTAGTTAGCAACTGTTTGTAACTACAGCTCTAGGGGTTCTGGTGGCCTCTTCAGGCACTAAAATGCACAAGGCACACAGACATACATGCAGGCAAAACACCCATGCATATAAAATAAAAATCAGTCTTTTTTTAAAAAAAAAGTTATATACTTCCAACATATAATATTTCAGAGTAAACATTTATATTCTTAAATGGAAGATTTGGGCCATAGAGGGGAAACAATCACATCAGAACAAGGAAATCCAACTCTTTCAGCTTCATGTCCAGGATCTGGAATTTATAATGTAATCGACTCACTCCACAAGGCTTGGGTCTCCTGACTCTTCCAGCTCTGCCGCCCTCAGCACACACAGACTCCCTCCTGGGATAACTCTCTTCTGTTCTTTCAGCTCTCCTCAGGCCTGCTCCCATGGTTCTGGGATTGCCATTGTAGCTGAGGCTTCAAGTTCACCACTTCAATAAATAGCCCCTCAAAGAGCCTCTACTGGGACTCTGGCTGTTCCCCACATTGCCTGACATCAGGCTTCTTAGCTGGGGTTTCTATTGCTGTGACAAAACACCATGACCAAAGCAAGTTGAGGAGGAAAGGGTTTCAAAGCATAGTTCATCATCAAAGGAACTCAAACAGGGCAGGAACCTGGAGGCAGGCATTGATGTAGAGACCACAGAGGGTGCTACTTACTGGCTTGCTCCTCATGGCTTGCTCAGCCTGCTTTCTTAGAGAATTCAGGACCACTAGCCTAGGGATGGCACCTCCTCCATCAATCACAGGAAAATGCCCTACAGGTTTGCCTACAGCCTGATCTTATGAAGACATTTTCTTCACTGAGGTTCCTTCCTCTCAGATGGCTTTATCTTGGGTCAAGTTGACATAAAACTAGCCCACACATCAGGTAACTTCTATGAGACCCTCAACCTTACATTCTCCATCTTTGCCCATCTCCCAGTACAGCGCAGGAGGTCTCTACAGTCCAGCTCTGTTTATCAACTATAGCTGCCTGAGTACCAGCCTGCCTTGAAATTTCCTCTGCCAAGTGAATTAGTCCACCATCTTTAAATTCAGCTTCACCAAGGTTCTCAAGATGTGGACAGATAAGGCCAAATTCCTGGCCAAATTCAGATGAATAGCCCTTATCACAATTCCTGTTAATGTGTTTGTTCCTACCGGAAACCTCAGAAGCCAGACGCTCCAGAGTCCACATGTCTCTCAGTATTTTTGATTTCTAAGCTCCTATCACAATGGCCTATGAAACTCTGCTCACGGCATTCAAGGGTTTTCTAACCCATCGTTCAAAACTCTTCCACCTTCTTCCCACAAGTCAGTCCAAAGGCTCATATACCACATTTTCACTCTTATATTACCAACTTCACTTCGGGGTACAGTTTGGTGTCTATCAGTGAATAGTGCTCTTGTCTTGCCTTATCACTATCCTAGAGCAACAGTTCTGAACCTGAGTCTTAACCCTTTTGGGGGGGGTCAAATGACCCTTTCACAGGGGCCACCTAAGACCATCTGCATATCAGATATTTACATTACCATCCATAACAGCAGCAAAATTACAGCTATGGAGTAGCAACGAAAATAATTTTATTATGGGGGGGGGTCACCACACCATGAGGAACTGTATTAAAGGGTCGCAGCATTAGGAGTGTTGAGAATCACTGTCACAGAGGATCATTTTATGAACCTGCAGTTCATATAGTAACAGCATTTAAAACTGCCTATGTTATATAGTAAGTACTCTGTGCTACCTCTTTAGTATTGTTAGTATTTGCTGTATTTATTTACATATTCACAATAAGTTGTAAGGTTACTTCATTTAAAAAACTTAACTTTGTTAATTAATGTATTGATGGAGGAAGGTCATTGGCTAATAAAGGAACTGCCTCGGCCCATTTCATTGGTTAGAAGATAGGTGGGAGGAGTAAACAGAACAAAATGCTGGGAGGAAGAGGAAGTGAGCTCAGACTCCACAGCTCTCCTCTCAGGAGCAGATGCCTCAGAGAGACGCCATGCTCCCAGCTCCCAGGAAGATGCACACAATGAAGCTCCGACCCAGGATGGACATAGGCTAGAATCTTCCCGGTAAGCGCACCTAGGGGCGCTACACAGATGATTAGAAATGGGCTAAGCAGTGATTAAATGAATACAGTTTGTGTGTTGTTATTTCGGGCATAAGCTAGCCAGGTGGCTGGGGTTTGGGGACGCAGCCCCGCCGCTCCTTATTACTACAATGTATGTGTGTTTGCCTGCATGATTTCATCGTATATTATGTGTGTTTAAGAGCTTGCAGAAGCCAGGAGATGTTGGATCCCCTGGAACTAGAGTTATAAGTGTTTTTCAGCCACTATATGGGCACTGGAAACTATCTGTAGCCCTGGCTGTCTTAGAACTAGCTCATAGACCAGGCTGGCCTTGAACTCAGACATCCATCTGCCTCTGCCTCCCAAGTGCTGGGATTAAGTTGTGTGCCACCAACTGGCTGTAGTAAGCCCTCTCAACTCCTGGGTTATCTCCAGCTCCCAGTGTTACTCCCCCCACATCTAGTTATTGGCCATCTGAGTTCTCTCTTATGTGAAGATCTTGTTTTACTCTTTTGCCTATTTTCCTTCTGGATTCCTTTTTGTTTCTTTCTTAACATTTCAGGTATTGATACATGTCATAAATACAATTATTCCCCCTGATTTTAAGCATTTCTTTTCACTTTTTTTGTTTTTATTTGTTTGTTTGTTATTTTTAGGTGGAATTTTGTTATGTTTGCTTAAGACTGAAGACCCCGCTGCTTTCCCTGGAGGCACCACCTCTTAGTGGGGACCCAGTTAGCTCTTCCATTGCGACCCTCCAACCCCTCCCTTTTGGTCCAGCTACCTGGGACACAGGGAGGCCACACCTGGCTGGAACTCAGGTAGTGATTTCCCCTAAGCTTCCTGTGCTAAGATCTCTGAATTCTCATCCTCGGGCCTTGAGCAGTCTCTTTGCTGGTGTCCCTCCTCCCACCTCAACTCCGTTCACTGGAAACCCTAACGCTTGATTCAGACCCAGGATCCCCCTAGCTCTTTCCTCCCTGTCTCCCCAGATGTAGTCTTTTTCCTACTGCAACCCACTAGCAAGAACCCCTTCCCCTTCTCCCACCACACCCTCAATCCCCTGGGGACTCTGTCTCTTGGCAAGGACAGGAGCCTCTAACTCGTTCCCACAACTCCTCTTAGCATTTTCTCCTAGCCAATCTCTATTCCTCGCTGCCACCCACTGACCTGCAGAAGCACCCTCTAACGGGGAACCCACAGCCACCACACTTCTCTGAAATCCAGAGAGGGCCACTGAAACCAAGGAATGGAACTCGCCCCCAGCAAAGACAAGATCAGATAGCCACACCTAGAGTCTCCTCAATCATCATAATTCCAGGTGCCTAGACACCAGCATAAACACACAAACATGAACAACCAAGACGCTATGCCTTCACCAGGCAGATTAAAATTAAATTTTTTTAAAAGTCCAGGCATAAAATTCAGTAACCCTACTATTGTAGATCCCAAGAAAAGTAAATTACCTCAAGAACAAGACAAGGACCCCTAAATAGCAATGCTGACTATGTTCAAGAACCATCGAGGGGATGTGAATGGATTCCCTAATGAAGCCTGAGAAAACAGAAAGAGTGGAATGAAATAATGAAATAAGTCAAGACATGAAAGTAGACATGGAATTACTAAAGACACCCTAAACTGAAATAAAACTGGAAATAAAAATTTTAGGAGGTCAAGCAAAAATCTCAGAGGTAAACCTTGCCAACAAATTATAAAACATGAGAGAGAAATCTCAGGCATTGAATACAAGGTAGAAGAAATGGATATCTCAATCAAAGAAAACATAAATATAAAAAAAAGAAAAGAAAAAACACAAAAATCCAGGTGTAAAAAATCCAGTAAATCTGGAACACTACGAAAAGGACAAACCTATAAATAATAAGAATAAAAGAAGGGGGAGAAATCCAGATCAAAGCACAGAAAACACTTTCAGCAAATTTATAGAAGAAAATTTTCCCGACCTAAAGAAGGAGGTGTTGCTGGGTGGTGGTGGCGCATTCCTTTAATCCCAGCACTTGGGAGGCAGAGGCAGGAGGACCTCTGTGAGTTCGAGGCCAACCTGGGTCTATGAATCAAGTTTCAGGACAGCCAGAACTGTTACACAGAGAAGCCCTATCTCAAAACCCATTTACAGAAAGGAAACAGGAAGGACATTATATGTAGCTATATGTTTTAGTTACTTCTCTATTGTGGCAAAACACTATGACCAAGGCAACTTATTTAAAAAAAAAAAACATTTACTTTGGTTTCTGGCTTCTGAGGATTAGAGGAGATGATGACAGAGGGAAGGTTTGGCAGCAGGAATAATTGAGAGCTCACATCTTAATCTGTGAGTAGGAGGAAGAGAGCAGGCAGAGTGGAGATGGTGCAACCTCAAAGCCCACCCCCACTGACACACTTCCTCCAACAAGGTCACACCCTCACTATGTAATTTAGGAAGAATGTCCCAAATACAATTAACTCTCTATCCCCCCCCCCGCCCTACACACACACACACACACACACACACACACACACACACACACCCCTAAGATAGAAGAGCTGGCCCTGAGGTCACAAGATCAGAACTGTCCCTGTTGTTCACCAACTGCACCTACACCTTACCTGAGCAGTACAGTGGAGCTGGCCCTGATGGTGTGGTGGTGGGAGAGTCGACCCCGCCCCTTGCTCATAGCTACAAGGGTCAAAGGAGCCAGGGCAATGCTGGAGAGCTTGCTCTGGTGGTGAGGATAGGGGAGAACTGGCAGGCTGATCAGCCCTGCAATGATCCAGGTCCAGAACCAAGGCTATGAGTTGGCCCACCCCAACATCTATCCCGTCTATGATCTGCTGGAGCACATGAAGGGGCAAGTCCTGCAGACCCAAAGCTGCAGAATCTCCATGACACAGGGCAACAGCAGAATACACAAGAGGAGTCTCACTGAAGACCCAGCACTCATAGTGTAGCAGAAACCAGAGGCCTTGGACCAGATTCATTGCAGTGAACACTTGCAAGTGAAGATATATGGATAAAAGGGCTTACTGCATGACTCACTGTGCCACACCACAACTTCCCTGACAAGTTTGCTTTTCTTTTTTCTCCTAAATATTATTTTATTTGATTGGTGTGGGGGAGGTTGCAAGAGTAGAAGGCAGATACCAAGGGATGGGAAATGAATGGGATTGAGATACATGATGTAGAAGACACAAATAATTTAAAAGTTAAATAATAAAAGGATAAAAATAAAACAGGATGTTTTCTATGGCTAATAAACCGATTGAATAAACAACAAGAGAAAGAAAAATAAAACAAAATTTATAACCTTTATATTAGACTCAACTTAGTTATAGCCATACTTATTTTCTTTAAGTTTTATTTTTGCAATCTTTCTATAACACATTTTAATCTTTTAACTATATTTTTACTCATTTCCATTTTGGAAAAAAATCTTTGTGGTATCATACAAAGTCCTTTAGATAAAGTATTTTTAAAAACTTAATGAAAAATATATCTCTTAAATGTTTTGTATTTCCCTCAAAACTTGACAGTTTAGATTCACTTTTATTATTATTATTGTTATAGCACTTGGAAAATTATTTCATAAAGTAATTTTAAATGAAATCTCTGGAGACTATCTAAAACATAGAAAACATATATATGGTATCTTAAATATCTAACAGTTATGGATAAATAAGACACATCAATAGTTTTGTGTGTTTTTTAGGATTTATTTCTTTTATGTGGAGAGAGTTTTGTCTATATGTATATATGTCTATCACGTATGTGCCTGGCACCCATGAAGGGTTGTTTCACACATATCTGTTTGACAATAAGTTTCCTTCCAGGTTTCCCATTCACAATGAAAACCATAAAGACATAATCCTAATATACAATAATGTTCAAGATCTTGGTTTATTAAGATATATTTTGAGTGTGATTATACACACACACACGCACACTCTGTCCATGTGTGATCATAGTTTGTTTATTTATTTTACATCATATACTTAGCACCAAATTGACTTTTAAAATTGGAACAATCCAGAGAAGATTAGGATGGTTCCTGTGAAAGAATGACATGCAAATATGTAAAACTTTCCATATTTTCTTGTATTATATACAGCGTGAACTCATTAGAATTTTACTCATGTGACCTTTCTTAACCCTCTGAGTATAAATTGTCTGGGGCTCTGAATAAAGTTGGCCAGTGAGTGAAAAGGATGATGGTGGTGGTGATGATGATGCTTGTGATAATGATTGATGGTCCTGAATCTTTCTCTGGAACAATTAATGTGAGTATTTAAATTTAAAAAAATTTAGATCTGCATCTAAGCACAATACATACATAATTATACATTTCCGTTCTACAACATGGTCTCTATAGCTTGAGGGTGTAAATGATTGCTCCTACTCCAGGATACATTTTTATTGGACAATTGCCTTACCTTTAAATAAAAATAACTCATATGCGTGCCTTTAAATGGGCTTTGTTTGTAAATTGATGTATATATAAGAAGAAACATTTTAAAGATTTTAAAGATATTTTGGCCGCTATGGCATTTTTAAGAACAGATAAATGAGCAAAAATAAATGAGCAAATACAGGATAAGACCTTCCTTGTCTACTTCACCACTACCGTGTTTATCCACATCTGAGAAAAACAAGCTTAAGTAGTCCTTAATATTTAATATATTCTTAAATACTAAGGTCATGTCTAAAAGCTGCACTTACCCACAGCAGAGCACTGTCTTTTTGGAAGAATACATCCCACAAATGTAATTTTTCATACCGTAGCCATCCATGTTCCCTGATTAAAGGGGCTGCCAGATACTCTGTCACCAGACTCAACAGGTTTAGGACGTTATTCAGGATATCCAAGTGGTGTCCCTGGAGCTTTGCTAGACAAGCGTACAAAATGACCCGGTAGGATTCCACTTCTCCTTTGCTTTAGCTGATTTCTCTCACAGAGCTTCCTAGTTCTTGCTCCTTATGCTGGAGTCTGCTGCAGCAAACGCCTGGTTATCCTTCTGCTGAGTTCTGGTACATGGTCCAGTCGGTTGGACAATGGCATTTCACCCTCCTTAACAAATCTTACGTCATCATTAATAATTAAAAAAAGTGTCCTCACTAACTTTGTCTCTTTATGTTCGCCACAGTGTTACACGCTAGCACTTGTTCACATAGCACAACCTCAAAAATGCCGTACCATCACTAAATGGTTATCTCATGCTCTGGATCGCAGCCATCTGTTAGGTTTTATTGTGGCCCCTTAGACGGACCCTTCTCCTGGGCACTTTACCTCCTGCCTTTTCCACGTCACCCCGTTTGTCAGCTTGAAGCAGTAAGGAGAGATCTGCACCCCTAAGCCCCTAAAAGCATCCTGCTCTTGCACAAACACATCCAAACTGGTTTGAGATGGAGCCTTACGACACAAAAACCAGACCAAAAAGAAATCAGCAATAATCCTCTTCCTGTGGACACTTTTGGTTCCCTCCCACTCTGGCTCCTCTCTTTGCTTGCTGATTTCTTCCCTATGATCCTTATACTTAACGTTTTTACCCGGTCTTTTACATGTTTTTCTTATTGGACCCCTCCACCCCTTAAATGATCCACATACGCTCTGCCAGTGGCCCTCACTCTAGAACAGCTCGATGAGGTCCTGATTCATCCACAAGGAAACCTTTTGGGGGCTGTGGCGGAGCCTCCGACTGCAAGGAACTTTTCAGCCCATTCAACCCAGACCAGACACAATTCCTTACATTAGCCCTCTGTTTTCGCCCCTTCCCTTCCTGCAATGCGCTGCAGACCCTGTTACTTCTGGTAGCTTCCTTTGGTGGAGCCAGTCACTGTGGATCCGTATTCCTCACAAGCTACACCTTTATATAACGACTGCGCCGTTCCCCTCCCTTCACCTTCCTGCGCAATCTCTCGGTCTCACTCAGTCTCTAAAGCACCTGTTTCCAGCATGATGACTTTTCCAAAGTTCCTCTATGTCCTAGAGACCGAGAGCACGTGACAACAACCACAGATTCCACTGAAGCTGTTCAAGTTAAACTCTCCTCCAGCCCGACCTGTGTCCCCTTAGATCCTGTGGACAAAGTCTCAAACTCCTCTCTATCATCCCCCTTCCACAGGAAGTAGCCAACAAAAGAATTCATTGTCCCCTTCTCTTTTATCTGTCCCTGGTGTCTGGAATGAAGGGTTATTGACCTAAAAGCCTCGGGTGGACGGAGAAGCTCTGGACAGGACCGCTGACATAACCGCTAATACCTGCGGAAGCCTCTGATAAAGAGATCCACAAACCAACCCTGCTGGAGTTTCCAGACTGCAGGGGACTGACCTGCAGGTGGAATTTTCCATCCCCGAAGTTCCCCTTTCTCCATCCTACAAAAGCCCACCACCCCGACTCTGCGCATGTGCACACTTCAGGGAGACCCTTCCACTGTTCTCGTTCAGGAACGTTTCTGCGCCTGGAGATGCCTGTCTCCATCTCGGTTCCGCGCGACCTCCATCAGTCCCTATCTAACAAAAATACCTTACGTACTTACAAATCCAAATCTAAACCTGAAACATAAACCCTAAATCTGTAGAATTAAATACAACTTGGAGTACCAGATGGGTTCTAAAAATATTCCTCTGAAACAAATTTCTCAAACAAGTTCTTGAGTGTAAAGGAAAAGAAAACAATCCTTTAAATATTCAGGAAAGAATTAAAAAAAATGAAAGGCTATATGACACCATGTCATCTTGTAAAATTCTAACTTTAAATTGTGAACAATATTATAGCCGGTCAGGTTGCTGTTCATGTACAAAATCAATAAGATGTTCTTGAACTTGGAAAAAAAATCTTAAAACCATGATGTTAGCCCACAAATCTTGAGTGAGGGTTTTCCAAAACAAAAGGAATTACTGAGTCATTAGAGATGCTAACCGAAAAGGAACACGGTCCTGGGACGGTTACCAGTGGACTGAGGGGTCCTTCATTCTCCTGGAAGAGATGTTTAACAGCAGGGGAAGAGCAGCTCCCCCACTGCCCCTTAGAGCTAGCGACTGTCTTTTCCAGCCTTCCAGCAACGGGAGCTAGCAGCTCTCAACAGCTCTCCTTTGCTACCACTCTCCGACCAGTCCAAAGAAAAACCGTGGATGGGCAAAACAAAGCCATCCAAAACAGGTCTGGCCCACTAAGGCAGTGGTTCTCAACTTTCCTAAAGCTGCAACCCTTTAATCCCTAATCATAAAATTATTTCATTGCTACTTCATAACTCTAATTTTGCTACGGATATAAATCATAAAATCAATATCTATGCTTCCCAGTGGTCTTAGGGAACCTTTTTGAAAGGGTCTTTCCACCCCCAAAGGGGCTTCGACCCAGAGTTGAGCACAGCTGAGCTAAGGGGAGAAGCAGGCCACCTGTAAACAAAAGGTGGCCTGTATGTAAGGTGCCCTTCCGGTAACTGTAGACTTGACTGTATGACCTCAGCTTGTGAAAGCTACAGAACCCACTCATCTGGGTGTTGCAGAGAATGGCCAGGGTTTGCTTCTGAACCTGAATGGGGAGATCTGAAACTTCTACACAGGGCAGGGTCATCTAAAGAGACCATGGGATATTTGGGGCTATGGTGATGGCAAGGAGAAGGAAGAGGAGAAAGGAAGGGAGGAGGGAAGAGAGAGGGAAGGAATCTCTTTTATCTTGCAGGATTAAGTCCTTCTGCCTTAGGAGGACTTCTGCAACCACCAACAAGAATTCTAGAAAGAAATGGAAAATAAAGGTTTTGTGTGGTGGCACACCAATATCCTAGCACTTGCAATCCTGAGGCAGGAGAGTTGATGCAAGTTTGAGGCCAGCCTGTCTTGAAACTACAAAAACAACACTACCACCAACAAAAAAGTAGAAAATAAGTTCACAAGGTCCAAGTATTTTTTTTTTAACAAAATCTTCAGGAAGTTAAACAACTTATATTGACCCATGTAGGTCACTCATAGTAGGGTAGGAAATGTTGAAAGATAGAAACACAGCCATAATTACTCCTGTCTGGGATGGTTAGGGCTAGTAGTCCAGAAAGTTCATTCACACTTAGGAGTTGCCTCTGATGTCCTAAGTCAAAGGTGTCAACACGTGCTCAGAGAGGTTGGTGGTTGTAGTAGAAAAAGCTGCTTGTCTATTTCCAGCTTCCCAGACCCGAAATAACCACACAGAAACTGTGGTAATTAAATCACTGCTTGGCCTATTATCTCTAGCTCTTATTGCCTACATCTTAATTTAACCCATCTCCATTAATCTGTGTATTGTCACGTGTTGGTGGCTTACCGGCAAGGTTCCGTCCAGTGTCTGTCTCTGGTGGGGCTACATGACTTCTCCTTGACCCGGTCTTCTTTCTCCCAGCATTTAGTTTAGTTTTCCCAGCCTGGCTCTATTCTGCTAAGCCACTGGCCGAAACAGCTTCTTTTTTCATTAACCAATAAAAGCAACACATATACAGAAGGACTTTCTACATTAAGTGGTTTTTTGTTTGACTGGCTCATGCTGTTGTTTGGATCTCACACGTTCCCCAGAGGCTCCCGTGTTGGAGGTTTGATCCCTAGTTTGGTGCTGTTTGGAGATGGTGGAACTTTACCACAGTGAAGCATAGTGGAAGGAAGTTAAGCAATAGGGACCCTGCCCTTGGAGGGAAGATGGGGACATGAGTCCCTCCCTGTTTCTCTCGGCATCTTTGGCCTCTGGGTCAGTTCCTGCCTCCAGGTGGCCCTCTCCTTCTAAACTGCTTTTGGTCCTGGTCTTTATCAATCGAAACATAATTGTAACAGTGTCATGTGGAAGACTCCTAATCTAAGGTTGCAGAGACTTCTCTTTACTCATAGCAGTTTTAGTGTTTAGGCAAGAATTGAAGAAGGGGCCATGAAGGAACACTGTTTCAGAGTGGGTGTCATGTGACCAGCTGCCTCAGGCTCCTGCCTCTCTAACTTTCCCACCTCACAGTAAGTCCTTTCTTCCCTACACTGTGTTTGCTGGGTGTTTTGTAGCAGCAACAAGAGAAGTCACTAATGCATCACTAAGCCACACCCCTAGCAACTTTGATTTGTTTGGGACTTTTAAAACAAGGTCTCTGTCACTGTGCAGTCCCGGCTGACCTCTTCAATCTTCTAGAACTGGAAAGACTGGTGTGCCCTACCACACTGGATTCGTTTTCCATAGAAGCCAAACAGTGCATGGCACTAAAAAGTAAACCAGCACAATAGTGAGGCACCGCGGCACATGCCTGTAACCCCTACCACTTGGGACGCTGACATGGGAGGGTCTCAAGTTCAAAGCAAGCTTGATACACACAGAGTGAGCGAGGCAAGACTGGGGTGCTTAGGGAGACCCTGTCTTAAGAACAAAACAAAACGGCAAGCAAGCAAGTAACAATAAAAACCCTGCACTGTGGTGTCATTCATGACATAGATGCACAGCATTTAAGATTGTGCTCATCCGTGCACTGTCTAGCAGAGAGATATTAGGAACATAGTAAAAAATGTCTTTTAGACATACAAAAAATAACTCAGGGTCCCCACTACACCCAAGGCTGCACCTGCTAACCAGAACCCAGTGGCATCACTCCCTCAAGACAACAGACACAGTCCTAGAACTTTGTGACACCCACTGGACAGTCTCTAAGCAGAGCCCAAGAGCAATGATCTGCTCTGCACATCTGGAGAGATGCCACCTTGTTCTGCCCTGCAACTGGAGAGTCTCCCTGAAGATCCCCACTCTTGAACCAGAGACTATCATGATAGACTGGACCCCATCTCTGGCTAAGATACATCGCACAGGTGGGCAGCCTTGGGAAGATAGGCTTAGGACTAAAGTTAGGAATTCAGAGTGTGAACCTCAGCATAATTAAATAGAACCCTCGGCATAATAAATCACACCATGCGTGTCTGCCTTCTTGTCTATGTCAGCTCTCACATGTAGACTTCCTTCAGCTGGGTTTTCCCACCTGGAAGCACGCTTCACCCGGACACAGCAGTTCCACAAGAAGAGCTGCCTTGGGCATGTCCATGTTTATAGAGGAGAGGAAGAGGAGAGAGATGGGAAATGCGTCAATTGTGGAGGAGCAGGAACTTCCTGGGGGGAGAAAACGGCCGTTCCACAGCTGAGTTTATGGGATCACCGGAAGCCACTGGGTCTACTGAGCAAACTCAGGCTGGCTCAGCCAGCCATTTGATTTGAAGGTGTAGAGATGGAGAGAAGCAAGCTCCAGGCCCACTCCTTTTGTTTCACAGAAATAAGCAAAACTTGATTCTCTACATTACCACAACCCGGGCAATCAACCACTTGTATCATTTTAGTAATCTATCCTGGAATTATGCTTTTATATTGTTGAGTGTGTGTGTGTAATATTGGTGATGGAACCAGGTTCTTGTACATGCTAGACAACTGGTCTACCACTGAACTACAACCCCAGTCCTTTTATCCTATCTTGTCTTATCCTTTCTTCCCTAACTTGGTGGGTTTTCAATGACATATAGCAAAGGCTGAACACTCTTAGTCATCCCAATCCTTCCTCCCTGTCTCTGTATGTCATGGTGGAGGCTAAGTGCTCTTCTGTATCCGTCTGACTGTTCACTGAGTATTTAGTGGAGAACACCATTTCCCCAGCATTATTTCAGGTTCTAGAGATTCATTAGTAGGCTGAGAAAAGTTCCCATGTTGAACTAAAACATTATAGCTAACATGTGCTCATGAAGAGTGGCGTAGCTTGATGGTGACATTTCTCCTGGTACTATATTATGTTTTTCCTGTTCCCTATCAATTCTGTTGTTTGCTCAGTTGTCTTTGTGCCCACGTTCTTCTTCTCCCTTCCAATAGGACTGTGTGGCTTCTCTTTACTGTTTCCCATTAGGTCAAACAACAAGGTATCAGTCAATTCTTCCTTTCTCTTCTCTCTCTCTCTCTCTCTCTCTCTCTCTCTCTCTCTCTCTCTCTCTCTTTCAAAAACCCATGTGGATCACCAGACTCAGGGAATGTGGAGGCAGGCAGATCTCTGTCAGTTCAAGGCCAGCCTGATCTATGCAGTGAGTTCTAGGCCAGTCAGGGTGGGCATGGGGACACACACCTTTAATTCCAGCCTTTGAGAGGCAGAGGTGGTTGGATCTCTCTGAGTTTGAAGCCAAACCTGGTTAGCATCACAAGTTCCAGGCCATCCAAAGTTACACAGTGTGACACTGTCTCAAGACATCAACAATAAAAAAAAAAAGAAAAAACCCAACCACCCCCACAAAAACAAAAACAGGCAAACAAACAAAAACCTATGACGGTTTTAGACACTTTCTTCTCTATGGGTTTGTTTTCATTCCTTGACCTGAACACTCAGGGATTTCTTC
This sequence comes from Microtus pennsylvanicus, assembly GCF_037038515.1. Classification (NCBI taxonomy): domain Eukaryota; kingdom Metazoa; phylum Chordata; class Mammalia; order Rodentia; family Cricetidae; genus Microtus; species Microtus pennsylvanicus. The sequence goes on along the minus strand of NC_134587.1, from coordinate 66,494,894 downwards.
AATTTAGATGTTGGTTGCTTTCTCTTCACTATAGATTCCTTCCACCCTTTTTTTCCTTACCAATTGTATTCCTGGTAGTAAGACAGACTCTGCATTGGTCTTCTGTGTTCTAAATGGATTTTGATTGCTATTGCTGTTGCTGTTTGTTTTTAATTTTTTTACCCCCACCCTGTATCTGCAGACTTCCTAGGCTTAACCTCTGAAAATTTCTTATTCCTTATTATTTTTTCACATTATCTTGTTCTCATTAGTAATATTTTACCATATTTTTCTTTTTCTCTTTTTTTCTTTCTTTCTTTCTTTCTTCCTTTTTTTTTCTGAGACAAGGTTTCTCTTTGTAACAGCCCTGTCTGTCCTATAACTAGCTCTGTAGACCAGGCTGACCTCAAACTCACAGAAATTTGCCTGATTTTACCTCCCAAGTGTTTATTTTACCATATTTTAATAGATGATGTCTAACTATATTTGCCATTTCTTCTGTTATAATGGACCATTCTGATTTTCTTTTTCTTGAGACACTAAGTGTAATTTATGCTTGGAAAAAGATATTTCAATTAATTTCCATAGAATCCTATAAAGAAAAGTTTTATTTTCAAATCTTTTGTATAACTGTGGTTATATGACTCATATTCATTTGCATTAATTTCAGCTCTTGTTAGTTTCATCTCCTCCTCTTCTACTTTTCTTTTTCTCCAGTTTAGTGAATAAATACTTAGCTCTGTGTACCCTTAACATGAGAGTTTGGTGAAGTATGGAGCTAGGGTTAGGGGTGCTATATCAATATATTACTATGAAAATTATTACTAAGCTAAGAATAGCCATTCAGGAAAATCAGCTAATACAAAATGTTCCTTAGTCACATCCTATCTTCTATTTATATGTGTGCTGAAATGTGGGCAGAATTGAAATCAGTGAGGAACTGGCAGCCACGGCAGAGAGGAAAGCATTCTTGTCACGATTAAGGAATGCACGGGGCTGCATAGGCACTGATCTATGTGGTCAGCTCTTCAGGACCTCCCGCCAGACGACCGTGTGCGGAGACGGCAATTTAATGCACAGGAATAAGGAAGGGGTGTGCATTGAAAACGGAGTGGAGGAGGGCAACATTCCACTCTCTCCTCCCACGGTCAATCAGCGTTTAGTCATTCACTGATAACCTGTAATGATGCTGGGAACTGTTTTATTAGAAAGTGTTCAAATACTTCCCACCAAGTGTCTCAAGCCCCAAGAAAAGACCACTGAAATTATTAGTTTCTGAAATCTCATCTTGTATTTTTATCATCCATAGTGTTCTTGTGATCTTAATTATATGTGTTTTTAAACAAAAAAGTCTAACAATTCTCTAAATTTCAATCTTTTTTTTCTCATAAAATTGGAGAAAAGAGAGGCTTCGGATCAGAATCTGTCTTTTTCCCAACATGATTAGAAAAAAATTCAAACATACGAAAACTGTGAAAGAAATGTAGGTTCCCACATACTACCCACCTGAACTCTATAATCAGGATCTCAGTTTCATCAGCTAGAAGTTACATTTTCCTAAGCTTATGAGTGGCATTGAATGGAGTTAATGTTCCACCATAATTGCACAGAAGAATTCTCTGTGCTTCCTAAGAGTTCTGTACTATGGCCAATTCCATGAATGCTTTCAAACAAGTCAACACAAGCCAGCTATTAGCTGGGTGGAGGAGCTTCCAAGAGACTTCTTCCCAGCTTAAAGAAACAAAGTTTCAAAGTCATCTGGCTTGCTGCCTAAGTACACCAACAGCTTTTGACTCTTACTTGGATGATAGCTACAGCAGAAACTTAGAACAGCTGGGCAACAAGGGAGCAACAGCTTCTGCTCTGTCCTGGGAAAGGGACCCAGACTGAGAGAAGGTGGTAACGGGGGTGCACTTCCTCTCAAGGTCAATTTTCCTTACTCCAGGTATACAGGCAACTATCAGCCTGGATAGTGCATGTTCTCTCCAAGTTTGCAAGACTTTCTCTGCTTTCCAGGGCAGTAAAGCGTTGTAAAGGCTAACACACTAATAAAATTCCTTTCTTTAAAATGTGTGTGTCTGTGTCTGTGTTTCTCTCTCTCTCTCTCTCTCTCTCTCTCTCTCTCTCTCTCTCTGTGTGTGTGTGTGTGTGTGTGTGTGCATGCCTAGGTGTATTATGATCATGCAGGAGCACACAGGGGTCAGAAGAGGGCATCCAATCCCCGAGAACTGGAGATAAAGGTGGTTGGTTGTGTGTCACCATGTGGGTACCGGGTATCATAACCGGGTCCTATGTAAGAATGAAAAGTGCTCTTAATACTAAGCCATCACTCTCGCCCCAATTCTTTTAAATGTAAGGAAAACAGGGGCAGTCACGTTCATAAGCCAGTTCCGGCTATGGTATGTGATGTCTGAGGGCTGACAGTTTGGGTTTTCAGACATGATTTCAAACCCACACGGTCGCTGCCTTAGCTGTCTGAAACTAGGGTCATTAGAGAATATAGCTGTCTCTTCCCTTGTAAAATAAGAAAAGTTTCATAGATAAAATAATGTTCATCAAATTCTTAACATAGTTCTCCACGAGGGACACAAGTGTTCAGTAGATGAAACTCAAAATCACTATGCATTAATTGCTAAGGATATTATTTTTAAATTCTTTAACTTCTTTTGAAGCTTTTGTACATGTATATATTTGTATGTTGAGCCTATTCCTTCCACCCTCCCCTTGCTTACCTCTTTTGTCTCCTGTTGGTCACCTTTGTCACCCTAAGAAACTATTTTTGTCTGAGTAGAAAGATCATCCGTGACACTGGCATTCAAAAGTTCATTATTCGGGCTGGCGAGGTGGTCCATGGGTGGAGGTGCCCGTGTGCAGACCCGAGGACATGAGTTTCCCTCCCAGATCCCAGAAGGCGGCAGGGGTGAACTGACTCCTGAGAGCTGTCCTCTGGCCTCCACGTGTGTTGTGGAGGTGTGTGCATGCACACACACACAGTAAGATAGATTTTTACGTTTATTTTTTTATTTGACCGGATCTCACAATTCCTCCCAGATCCTCACCACCTCACTCACCCAACCTCGTGTTCCTTCTCTCTTAAATTCTTTAAAAGTTAAGTATTTTACTGATAACACACCATTTTGTAAGGAGGAAAAAATTGTATCTGCTTAATTTAAAGTCCCTGTGGTTACTTTGATATTACAATAAATAGAGGTGCTATAGTAAAGATCTGAGAACCCCTCCCCCCCCAAAAAAACCTATGTATTGAAGGTTTGATTCCCAGTTCATGATGTGTTGGAAGGTGACTGAACCAGGAAGAGGAACCTACTGGAAGAAAGCAAAACATCGGAGTGTGTTTTTGAAAAGGGTGTTGTTGGAAGGAAGACCCTGTCCTATCTCTGTTTTTGCTTCCCACTGTAGTGAAAACAGCGAAAGCGGTGGCTCCTCCACCCCCCAATAGGTTTGGCCACAAGCCTCAAACCAAGAGACCGGGGACCCAAACCTTTGAGACAACCCTTCCCTGCTTACAAACTGTCTCTAGAGGGTGAAAGAAGGCTACAGTCTCTGGATTATGCAATCTGCTCCCTCAATTCATTGAGGGCTCCTTCCACATCCTATAAGACGAGAAGACAGGTTTTGCTGTATGGTTTGCCTTTGACTACCACCTTTACCGGTCTGAGGGCTAATAGTATTAGTTTATGCCTGCACATTTTCAAGACATATTGAAGTAGTAAATAAAGGTTCAGATGCCCTCAAGTGTTCCAAATCCCATTAGACAGAGAGTATTGGGTGCAGCTTTAAGTTTCCTGTTTAAACTTTTGCTTTTGCTTCTACAGATAATGCTTAGTACACCAGGCAAAACTGAAAGCTGAGAGTTTTCGTTTCCCCTGCTCCAGCCGCTTGTCTCACAGCTGCCTAAGCAACCACTTCCTGAAATGCAAACACACGCGTGCGCTCGCACACACCACCCCATACCATACACATCTTCAGTTCGTCCCCAGGAACCGGCTCTTACGGTAGAGAAACTAGCTTCCGCAACTTCTAGTCTCTCTACGGTGGTCCCTTTCTCTTTTTCTTCCAGCGACGTGATTCTGTGTGGCTTTCCTGAGCCCGCTAGCCCAGTCCTTAGCAAGAATCTGCGGAACCGCGGCTAGCAGAGCGGACGGGAAGCAGGTGTCCGGCGCCATCGGAGGGCCAGCCCGTGGGAGCCGCTTGTCCCCGCAGCGCATCCCAGGTGACTCCGGCTCGACTCGCCTCCCCTGGACCGAGGCGTTGAGAAGTACCTTAGAAACCGCACCACCCGTCAGCTGGCTTCAAAACAAAGAGTCCTTTCAGCGGCTTCAGATGCTGGTTCGTCGCCATGGCAACCGACCTCCGCCAGCCTCCTCCCTCCTCCCCTCCGCCCGGCGCCCCGCAGCTGCGTGGGTGGAGGCGCCGCTTTGTCCCCGGGGGCCCGCTTTATTTCCCGCCTTTGTGGTGGACTGGAGAGGAGTCACCCCCGGGAATTCACTGTGGAAATCCCAAGTTTCTTTTCAACCGTCCAGGTTGGGTCCAGAAAAGTCCGTTCCCTCAGGCCCCGCAGCGCCACCTTCCGTGGCGAAGAGCTCACTGCCCAGTCCGCCGCTGCGCAAAAGTAATAGGGGTCTGGCTATTGTCACTATTCTAGTGGCGCTCAACATTTCAGCAGCTAGAGCTTTCTTGGCTGAAAAAGACAGGATGGTTATGTAAACAATCAGGACGTGTTTTCTGTTTTTTTGGTTTTTTTTTTTACCCAGATGCTTCTCATTTTAAATGATTATGTACTTTCAAATATTTTCTATTAACTTTGATGAGTTCCTCAAAATTTACGTTCTCTTTTTCTATTGGGAACCTTTTTTTTTTTTAAATTAAAACTTTAAGGAGCCAGAAAACAATCTTTGATTGCCGTGTGAATTTGGAAGTCTGGGGGTCCTTTTAGATCCACGCATCTATAAGCTGTCTGAGGAATTCTAAAACGGGGACCAATGGGATTTACAAGATCTGCCTAGAAATTAAAAAAAAAAAAGTACAGCCTTGGAGCAAAAGATCAAGAGAGAGAAGGCAGAAAGAACAGTGTGCCGAGAAAAATAGGCTGGGGTGCTTGTGCAGAGGAATCTAGCGCTACATACAATGAGTTGTAAGCAGTCACTTTTCAGGTCCGCGGGAGTGGTCATAGATTGCTCACGTTGTATTTCACACAGGAAGACGCTGAAGAAGAGTGAGGCAGCTGCATCACAACGCATTGCGTCGATTGTTAATGAAATTTGAAAACCACTGTCAAATGATAAAAAGGGCCATCTGAAACACTCAGGGAATACGGAGTGAGCCAAACACAGACAAGAAGTCCGGCGGGTGACTGACAGAGGGAAGCTTTTCTGCTCTTCACTGGCAAATAAAAAACAAACCACATTTGATGAACAGGAAGCAGCCGGGTCTGGCACACTGCAGAGTTTGCAAAGCAGAGGTTTGGGTTTCCCTTCTGAGGGCCATCTTTATCTAAATAACTACTTAGAAAATAGTATGTTACTTGAAAACTTTTGTTTTTTGTCCAAGCTCTTTTCTTTCCTCAGGAAAAATTTTCATTTGATGAATATTTCTTCTCTAATTTCAGACGGGAGTTATGAGGCAATGTCACAAATTGCTCTTTTTATGTTTTAGCTTTGAAATTATTATTTTTTAATTTGCTTTTACAATCCCCCTCCCCCTCCTCCCAGCCCCGCAGGGTGGGTACAGCAAGCTTTATAGACCAAGCCTATAATCCCAGGACTCGGGAGGCAGAGAGAAGCAGTTTTAAGTTCAAGGCTAGCCAGCTACCCAGAAACTATCTCAAAAAGAAAACAAAATAAAAAGGGGAAATCTTTTTTGCACGTGTGAAGTACGTGTTTGCATTTGTGCGTGGAAGCCTTTGCAGGGGTCAACAAACAACCTTGTTCGAGAAGGGGCCTCTGTATTTTTTTTGTCTGTTTTTTTGTTTTGTTGTTGTTTTTGTTTGTTTACCACTGCCAGAGACCTTCTGGAGTCGTGTCTGGATTGGCACTGACATCCCCACAGCTTGCCCTTTTCACACCTTATCTTACCGAAAGCCTTATTTTAGTATGACTGAAGGTACATCTTTCCTCTGGCTTCTGCTTCACACCCAGGAACACTTTAATGTCATTTCAAAGACCTGTAAAACACCTTTGTCGATCAGGGAACTGAGATTCTGAAAGGAGAAGGGTAGGTTTCTGTCTCTCCTCGTCCCTTCCCTTCCCTATTCCCCCCTCCCCCCCCCCCCCTTTCTGGCTGGCTTGGAACTCCCGGTGTAGCCCAGCCTGGCCTCGAACTCTCAGATAACACCTGCTTGCCTCCTGAGTGCTGGGATTAAAGATCTGTACTACGCCCGGCCGCAGACGCTTTTTAAGTGCACCTGTGTAATGGAGGGTAGTCCTGATTGGTTGTCTATGACGCATTAAATTAGGTAAATCGTAACCCGGGAATCATTCTACCCTTCCAGTCACTTTCTAGCTTCCTGGAGGCCCCTTGTGACTGGATGGCCGACCGTCTTCATCTTCCAATCAGGGCTTGGAACCATAGGGCTAAACCAATTGAAGGTTGCCGGACCTTCAACGAAGGCCAATCGGATGCTAGAACCTAGCAAGCCACCAGCGATCAATCAGAGCTCAGGAGCGGGGGCCGGGGAGCGGCTGGCCAATCAGCGGGCGAGCGGCGAAGAAGAGGCGGGGCCTTCGCGCAAGAGGCAGAGCACCGCGCAACTGCGCTGCGGGAGCCCGAGCGGAGCCTGAGACCTGGTCCAAGCTGGTAGGGCTGAGAGCCGGTGGGAAGGGTCGGGTTGGGCGTCGCCGGGGAGAGGTACGGGAGGAGTCTCGGGCTGCAGACACTGTTGGCATGGCAACACAGGTGCGCAGTCCTGGGACCAGGGTCCTTGCTTCTGGACAGTTTTCAGGCTGGAGCCCCTAGGCCCACAGGGCCTCCAATACCCCAGGCGTGCAGGATGCTAGGCTGCCTGGCTGCCACCTCTCCGCTCCCTGCCTTGGCAGCCTGCACACCTGCGGTCCGTGCCCTCCCTGGGGCACTGGGAAAACAAGCTTTAGCAATGGTACCACTTGTGCTAGCTGTCAGTCCCTTCGCCTCAAGGCCACCCCTGGGGTGCAGCGCAGATGCCTCATCCTGGAGCCTGTAGACAAACTGGGGTGTCTCCAGAGATTTTTTTTTTAAAGTCACCCAACGAAGTGCTTTGGGCACAAATAATTCCGAGACTAGGGTTAGAGTAAATGAGTAAAGGTCACAGTGGTAAAGATTCCAGGGTCCAACTCTGCTCAGTAGAAATAGAATGCATGTCATGTATGCCGTTTCTCATAGGAACCATGATAGGGTAACAATAAGTTAAAATGTGATATATTTTATTTGACTCAAGCATATTGCCAGTATTAGATTAATGGTAAGATATTTAAAATTGTATCTTTCTTTTTCTCACCCAAACCCTCACAATCCCTTGTGTTTCTTACAGTGCATGCCGGTTCCACAAGTCACGTTTGACATCCTCAGTGCCCAATTAGGTAGTGGCTGCCATATTTGTTTAGTTTCTTTTTTTTTTTTCTTATTTGTTTTGAGACAGGATCTTGCTATGTAAGCTCTTGTTACGTAATGACCCTGGGCTGGCCTCAAACGTGGGATCCTCCTGACTCAGCCCCAAAGCATTGATATTACAGGCGTGTATTGTACTACTATGCTGGGTAAAGTGGTATTTAAAAAGAAATTACGTGTATTTGTGTGTGTCCGTGTGGGGAGCATGTAGCCAGTTCTCTTTGTTACCTTGCAGGTCTCAGGGAACTGAATTTGTGTTGTTGGGTTTGGTAGCCAGCCTCACCTGCTGAGCTACCAAGCCTGAAATTTGTGTATTTAGTGGATGATTCAGGCAGTCTAAAGATAACTGAGAATATACAACGGAAAAGAAAGATGGCTGATAGATAGTTAGGAGCTCAAGGGAAGGGCTCTTTGGGCTCATATAGTGGCAGGTGTGTCCTGTCCATGGTCTGCAGGCCACATGTGGCCCAGAACAGCTACGAATGTTGTGTGAGCACAATTCTGACACCAGCGTGTAAACTTACTTCAAACATTAGGAGATTTATTTTCCCGTTGCGTTTTATAACTCAGTTGTATAGTTCTTGAGAATATGCTTTGTGGGTGACCGCATCGTATTGCGATGTCAGAAGGTTGGACAAGCCTGTGAGAGGACTTGAGCCTGGTCTGGAAGAAAGGGTAAAGTCTTGGACCAATGGAAAGTAAGAACGTTCTTAGTCCAGTGAAACTGAATTGAGCCTCTTCTTTCTTTTTCAGAGTTGAAAATCGGCCCGATCCAGAGGTTTGTGGGCGGAAAAAGTGTTCCTCTCCCACCAGCAAGCTTCACCATGATTCACAGTCTTTTCTTGATCAACTCCTCCGGAGACATTTTCCTGGAGAAACACTGGAAAAGTGTGGTCAGTCGCTCTGTTTGTGATTACTTTTTTGAGGCCCAGGAGAGGGCCACGGAGGCCGAAAACGTTCCTCCGGTTATCCCCACGCCTCACCACTACCTCTTGAGTGTCTACCGACACAAGATCTTCTTTGTGGCTGTGATTCAGACAGAGGTCCCGCCTCTGTTTGTCATTGAATTCCTTCACCGAGTAGTGGACACGTTTCAGGTTTGTAAATGTGGGAAGGTTTATGTGTATAAACTATAAACCATAAAAAAGCCCCTCTCCACCCCAGCCCCTTTGACAGGCTCTCATTCTATAATAGCCCAGGCTGGCCTGAGCTATATATATAGCCCAGGCTAAGCTCATATTTGCAGCTGTCCTCCTGCCTCAGTATTTTGGGTGCCGGGAGTATTTTTGTAGTCCTGTCTCTGTTGTTTGTAGCTTTGGTTAAGAGCATTTTTTAAAAAAAAATCAAAACTGAACGTTGCTCATTTCCTGTCTGATCTAAGATTCCTGTTTCTGTTCTGTTAGTTGGCTGCAAAGGGACCGATTGGATGCCTCTAAGCCTCTTTCGTGGGAGTGTGTGGTGGTTTTAGGTTTGCGCCTACATTTTGCTTGCAAATTAGGGTTCAGATATTTTTTTTAAATACTGTGACGTTTATGCTAACCATTGTTAGCTACATTGCTTTGAGTTGTAGCCAAAAGTGATGAGTGTAAAGTTTTCTCAAAAGACAAACAGGAAAAGCTAAGCTTCTTTTAGCTGTGTCTGGCAGGGGTGAGTTCCGCCTTCATTTTGAGTGAGCTGAGTACAGGCTGCATGGTGCTGCTATGACTCCTCACAGGGCTCCATCCTTGTGCGAATGTGAGGGACGCCATGGTCTTCATTTTGATTTGTAGCTCTAAGGCTGGGGTTCTTAACCTGTGGGTTGTGACCCCTGTAGGGGTCACGTATAAGATACCCTGTATATCAGATATTTACATTACAATTCATAACAGTAACAAAATTACAGTTATGACCTAGCAGCAAAAATCATGTTGTGTTTGGGGGTCACCACAACATGTATTAAAGGTCAAGGTTGAGAACCACTGCTCTGAGGGAACACGGTAGGGGGAGGTGAGTCACATCAACATGGAAGTACCACTGCGCACAGATTCTGGATCCAGACAGCACAGTCTTTGTCTTGATGCTCCCTCAACTTTAACCTTGTGGCCATGTGCATGGGCTCCTTTGGTTTCACTTCTTTGCCTTGTGAGGTCTGGAGGTAGCCAGGCGTAGACACGGGTTGTGGAGTTAGGAAAGGGGAGGCGCATGATTGACAGCGACAGAACAAGTCTATTCTGTCCAGGGTGCTCACTCCCACACCACATGACTGGAACTGTTTTCATTGGTAAGAGAATTAAAATACACTTTTGCCTCCAAATACTGTTTTGGAATTCTAATCCCCACGCTAGTGACTTTGCATAGTGAAAACCTAAGGTTGCAAGCCCAGAATATGGAGGAAACAGAAGAATCCAGTAGTTAAGTTGTTCAGCTATTCTACCTGGGCCCTGATGTGATTTCTGTGTACTTTATCCATACACGAATTAACTGTCTTATTGTCATAGTAGTTACTGTATAACTATAAACCAGGAAGTGAGAAACGTTGTCTACCTAAAACCATAGAGGAGGAGACTTGAGAAATGGCTCATCAGTTAAAAACACTAGCTGACCGGGTGGTGGTGGCACACGCCTTTTTAATCCCAGCACTCGGAAGGCAGAGGCAGGTGGATCTCTGTGAGTTTGAGGCCAGCCTGGTCTGCAAAGCAGATGCCAGGACAACCAGGACTGCTACACAGAGAAACCCTATCTCTAAAAACCACACACACACACACACACACACACACACACACACACACACAAAGCAAAATGAAAAAGAAATAGCTCTTTTTCAGAGGGCCCAGGTTTGATTGCCAGCACCCACATACTGGCTCACAGCTGTCTGTAACTTCAGCTCCGGGTGATCTGACACCCTCTTCTGGCCCGTGGACACTGCATGAACATCATGCATAGCCAGATAATACCTGTACACATGAAAGAAAAATTAGCAACAGCAAAAAATTAAAAGCACAGAGAGGTTTGAGAAGGTAGAAGTCAATGGTAAAAGTGGGCCAGGGTGGAGCTTAGTGTCTAGCTTAATGTTTGTCCTCTTGCGACAGTTTTCTCTCGTTCTTGAAGACAGTGGAGTCTCTGTAGCAGAAGAGCAACTGCTTTTGCTGTGGCGCCTTGCGTTGTAGGGCTCCTTCCTTTCACGTAGTGTTTGATTCATAGAACCCCCTGACATGAGTGCTTGTTTGTAAAATAAAGTCACTCTTGGGAAAGAAATGTGGTATTTTCTTCCAGTCATGTTCTCATGTCTTATTTTAGGAGTACATTCTTTATTCTTAGTGAGCTTATCTTGGACCCTCACTGATACTCATTTTCGGCTGTAGTCTAGGCTACATACCATAGAATCAGTTTAGTGGCCAGGTGGTGAGATTATCTGAGGCTCGTCCCATTGCTCAAGCCGTGAAGGCCCTCAGGAGTGTGAAGAAGGAACGAAGTGCGTGTCTGCAGACGGCTTCGTGTAGAAGAACGAGGAGGCAGACTGCAGCTCAGCAGTCAGAACTGTGCTTGGGTGAACAGGATGTCTCAGCTGCACACTCCCCCCACTCAGTGAGCTGGACCCCATCTCAGAGGCCCTGTGAGAGCCGGGCCTGGCACTTTGGGAAGCATGCATTCACTGAACACACACCTGAAGTGTACGTCGACTGAGCACACACCTGAAGCACACATCGGCTGAGCACACACCAGAAGCACACATCGACTGAGCACACACCTGAAGCACACATCAGCTGAGCACACACCTGAAGCACACATCGACTGAGCACACACCTGAAGCACACATCAGCTGAGCACACACCTGAAGCACACATCGGCTGAGCACACACCAGAAGCACACATCGACTGAGCACACACCTGAAGCACACATCAGCTGAGCACACACCTGAAGCACACATCGACTGAGCACACACCTGAAGCACACATCAGCTGAGCACACACCTGAAGCACACATCGACTGAGCACACACCTGAAGCACACATCGACTGAGCACACACCTGAAGCACACATAGACTGAGCACACACCTGAAGCACACATCAGCTGAGCACACACCTGAAGCACACATCGACTGAGCACACACCTGAAGCACACATCAGCTGAGCACACACCTGAAGCACACATCGACTGAGCACACACCTGAAGCACACATCGACTGAGCACACACCTGAAGCACACATCGACTGAGCACACACCTGAAGCACACATCGACTGAGCACACACCTGAAGCACACATCGGCTGAGCACACACCTGAAGCACATATCGACTGAGCATACACCTGAAGCACACATCGACTGAGCACACACCTGAAGCACACATCGACTGAGCACACACCTGAAGCACACATCGGCTGAGCACACACCAGAAGCACACATCGACTGAGCACACACCTGAAGCACACATCAGCTGAGCACACACCTGAAGCACACATCGACTGAGCACACACCTGAAGCATTCATTGACTGAACACACACCTGGAACGTACATTGACTAAACACATACCTGAAACATACATCTACTGAACACGTACCTTTCTGCCCTAATCACTGTCACCCTCATACTTGCCATGTTTGGCGATCACAAGTTTCTCACACATCCACATAGCGGTACCCACATTAAGTCAAGACCTAAGTAAGTTGACGAGCGACAAGATGATAGCCCAGGAGTCCCTAGGCTTGGTCCAGAGCACTGAAGAGAGAGGAAGTGAGAATAGTGTAATCTAGGTCTTTGGTGCTTTTCCCAGATAATTTGGATGTGAGGTCAGCCCTTTAAGTCAATGACGGACTTTGGAGAATCCCACCCCCAGGGATGCTCTGCGCAGGCCTTCTGCAGGGTTAGCACAGCTCTCCTCGTCATCCTTTTCTGAATGAATTTCAAGAAAGTGCACAGCAGAAGGATAAAAAGGTTTTGTGTATATTTCTGCATTATGTCATCCATTACCACTTTACATAGCTCATAACTTTTGTAGATGAGCATATCTAGTTTAGATTAAGGTTTTTTTTTATATATTTTATCAAGTGAGGAAATCAGTGCAAAGAGCTTGCCTTCCTCTGGTTTGTAGTTGAAACTCCTGACATCATGGGTACCATAAGCCTGTCCTGGGCTGTTATCCCCGAGCCCAGGAGATCGAAGGCTCTACCTGGTTCTCTCCTGAGAAAATGTCCTGGACACACTGGTTAGACACCATGGACAGGCGAGTCCTCCCTCTCAGGAATATTGTTTTATTTTCTCCTTCAGCCCGGGTGATGAATACATTTGTTTTGTCTTCACTAGGACTATTTTGGAGTCTGTTCAGAGCCAGTAATCAAAGACAATGTGGTTGTGGTCTACGAGGTATTGGAAGAGATGCTGGACAATGGGTTCCCCTTGGCTACTGAGTCCAACATCCTCAAAGAACTGATAAAGCCCCCCACCATTCTCCGGACGGTGGTCAACACCATCACAGGTGAGAGCGGTTTGTGGGTGTGGGTGAAGCTGCGGGGGGTCGGTGCTCCCCCCAAGCCCTGGCATCTCCGAATCCTTGATAATCCCATTTTACCTTTCGTGTGTTGTGAGTCTAACCTAAATTATAGTCGAATGTGGAAAGTACTTCAATTTTTGTGTAGCTCCTGGTGATAGAGCACTTAACATGTAATCCCAGTTCTGGGGGAAAAACATATTTAACAGATTTTATCCAGATTAAAGGGGAAAATATGTAGTATGGAAACCTGAGAAACAAGAAGAACACGAAAATCTCTAACTTTACCTACTATATATATATATATATATAATGTGTATGTATTTATATTTCTGTCTTCTAGACAGATGAATGATGAGTAGATAGAATACATTCTAATGTAAATTTTATGTATATTAAATTTGTTTTGCCTGCATGAATGTTTGCACCTCTTGTGCATACTCTTGTGTGTTCCCTGGGGAGGCCAGAAGAGGGCATCTAATCTCCTGAAACTGGAGTTGCAGACAGTTGTGAGGTGCCATGTGGGTGCTGGAAATTGAAACCCTGTCCTCTGTAAGAACAGCCAGTGCTCTTAACTGAACCATCTCCAGCACTCATATAGAAGACTTGTAAATAATGTGTATTTTTTTCAATCATGCCTCTTAATAATGTTTTATGAACATCTAATTGTGATATTCTGACATGATTGTTATGACTGGTGTTCTATGTTAGATGGACTGTGACATATTTGTCTAGCCCCTATTTATGATGCTCATGTTCATTTGGGTTTTTTTTTAATCCTTTCAAACACAAAGGATTCTTATGTTTGAGTCTTCTCTACTCAGTTCTGGAAATGCAGGAGCCAAACTGGGGGATTTTAGAGATTGCCACACACCAGAATAGAAAAGTCCTGGCAGCCTTTGCTTCCCATTGCCGCTTCGATCCGCTGTCATCTTGATGCACTGCTAACTTTTGGGATGTGAGCCACTAGATACACACTCACTTGCTGCTACTGCATCAGTGTGGGCTTTCCCCTCTGTCGTGACTTGCTTTTTTGCGCCCTTTGTTCATTTTTTATTGAGAGGATTTTGTCTCTTTCAACACCAACTTTCAACAGCCTGTCCTTGGTGGTTGCCCTCTGCTAGCTAGCAGGCTCTGCTTTGAGAGCCACCTCCTCCATGTTCCTCCTAGCCTGTGACTTCCACTTAGCTTTTCATTGCATTTGCTGAGCCACAGTGCAATATTTGGTTTGGTGAAACCATCATCGTGATTCATTACATTTTACACGCTTAGTCTCATTTGATAATGTAAATGGGAGTTTCAGAGAATTTGGCGGACTAATTTTTGAAAATACAAGCATGAAGAGTAGCAAGACAGCTTTGTGAGGGCATTACAGAAGGGCTGGTTTGCCCAGTCAGCCATCAAGATGCATTAAGTTCCTGTGGCTCACAAGACAGAAACTCAGAGTCACCACGTTGGAAGAGACAGGACAGATTGGCGATTTCTTTAAGGAAAGTGAGAGAAAAGGTGTCAGATATGTGCAGTGCTGTTTTGATGATTTAAAAAACATAGTACTGGCCTATGTTGTATTTTTTGCAATATTCTGAGTTTAGTTTAAACCTTAAATTTTTTACATCTGCTTTGTTAGAAAGTTTTTACAGCCTCGTTCTCCCTCAGCAGTAGAAAATTTTCTCCGAGACCCCCGTTTTGAAAAGCTGGAATGTTTTATGCATGTGCCAACTATACATGCATTTAGGAGTTCTTTAGAGTAAAAAGATAAAGGCAGAGGGAAAAGGAAATAGGGTTTATATTAGTGACAGTCATCAGTTCACTCTAAAATGAGCTTTGATGTCTGTGACTGCGGGGTAGCAAGGAAATGATGCCCAACTGCATGTAGGGATAGGGCAGGATCTGGCTGCACCAGCTGCAGGGATGGGGCAGGATCTGGCTGCATCAGCTGCAGGGATAGGGTGGGATCTGGCTGCACCAGCTGCAGGGATGGGGCAGGATCTGGCTGCATCAGCTGCAGGGATAGGGTGGGATCTGGCTGCACCAGCTGCAGGGGTAAGGCGGGATCTGGCTGCACCACTTGCAGGGATGGGGCAGGATCTGGCTGCACCAGCTGCAGGGGTAGGGCGGGATCTGGCTGCACCAGCTGCAGGGATGGGGCAGGATCTGGCTGCACCAGCTGCAGGAGTAGGGCGGGATCTGGCTGCACCACTTGCAGGGATGGGGCGGGATATGGCTGCACCAGCTGCAGGGGTAGGGCAGGATCTGGCTGCACCACTTGCAGGGATGGGGCGGGATCTGGCTGCACCAGCTGCAGGGGTAGGGCAGGATCTGGCTGCACCAGCTGCAGGGGTACGGCGGGATCTGGCTGCACCACTTGCAGGGATGGGGCGGGATCTGGCTGCACCAGCTGCAGGGGTAAGGTGGAATCTGGCTGCACCAGCTGCAGCGATAGGGCGGGATCTAGCTGCACCACCTGCAGGGGTAGGGCAGGATCTGGCTGCATCAGCTGCAGGGATGGGGCGGGATCTGGCTGCTTTCTCGTCTCTTCAGTGTTGGAATAAGGCAGATCCTGTTGATGTAAACACTTCCCCCTTCCATTACTGTGCCTGCGAACCTGCCTTAAACTAGAATCCTGTTTCACTGATGGTGACATTGTGTCTGTGTGTAGGTGCCCAGCGCTACAGAAACACTGTACCCTATTTAAGCTGTTGTGGAATTTGAGATCTGTCAGTTCTCATTGTCTCCACACCAAAATATGATATCCGCTTCTCAGGTGGCTTCCTTTAAGCCTGCCCTCGAGGCAGCAGACCAGATGGTGACAATGGATTTTAAAATTAGACCAGGCTGACCTACATAGGAGACATGAAAGGCTCATCTTCCAGTCGGTGTCTCATGAGTAACAAGACCATGGAAACTTTGAGGGGAATGTCCTTAGGTTGTTAGATGAGAGTTGGCATTAAAATACCGATTTGATTTTGGTCACCCGTGTTAATTGTTTCAGGAAGCACCAATGTGGGAGACCAGCTCCCAACGGGGCAGCTTTCAGTGGTGCCTTGGCGACGGACGGGGGTGAAGTATACCAACAACGAGGCCTACTTCGATGTGGTTGAAGAGATAGACGCCATCATCGACAAGTCAGGTGGGTGCTGTGAAGTGTCTCTCTGAGTGCAGAGAGAGGGGCCGCTTTCCCTGAGTGGATGGGATGACACAGCCAAGTCTCTCACACAGAGGGGCCGCTTTCCCTGAGTGGATGGGGTGATGCAGCCGAGTCTCTCACACTCTGCCTTTTGTGGAGCTTCTCTTGAAGGAGAAAGAGGAGTCGTGGGGCTGAGAATTGCAGCAAGGCTCAGGGTGGGGAAGGGGGATACCGAGTAACAAGGCCGAGCATGGCAGTGCATACCCATCAGTGAACTGAGACTGGAGGATCAAGATTTCCAGGCCATCTGGGGCTATGCAGCCAGATGCTGTTTCAAGAGACCAGGAAAGAGATGGGGAAGAAGTACAATGTGCGCTCCTGTTGGTTAGATCTTCTATTTGAAAGTATTAGGTTCTGGAGGCAGAACTAGTCACAATGACAAGGTTCTATCCTGTTGTTTGTAAAGAGAAGCAGGCGTCCTGGGGCTGAGGACTCGGGAGTGTGTCACATTCTCGCACTGACGGTGCGGAAGACTGATCATGTTAACACCACATGACAGACACGGGCTGTCAGTCTGTGGCGTGGAAAGGTGGTGCCAGTGAAGAAAGGGCAGGCAGATGGACCTCTGTGCAGAGGCAGCTGCTCGGTAAGCAGAGTGAGCTGATGATGTCCTCAGCGCTGCAGCAGGGCTCACGGAAGACGAGTTGGATGGAGGAGCGTGAGGAGATCGTAAAGAATGAGACTTTAAACTAGGCCATCACAGCATGCCTGCATATTAACACAGAGGAGAAATAACCCAGCTGTCCACTAACAACAGCAACAAAGGGCCAATAAGTCTTGATGTGGTCACCGAGCGGAGTAAAAAAAGAAAACAGTAAATTACTGATCCACCATCAGCATGTCTCTTACACTGCTGAGAAAAAAAAGTCAGACATATATGTTATCATTTCTAGTAATTTCATTTAGAGACGCCTCAAAGCAGGTGACTTTAAGGCGATAGAACTTAGAATTAGAGGGAGGAGGGTGTCATCAGCTAGGAAGGACAGGAGGCACATCTATGTTCAAAAATGCACTGACCTCTAAGGTTTTTACATATTGATATTTTATATCGCTGCATTTGTTTTAAGTTGACACTAGGAAGAAGGTTCAGCGGTTAGTGTCCTGGGTGATCCTTTGCTGGGTTCAGTTCCCAAAACTCACCTTGCAGAAACAGCAAGTGTGGGGCTAGCCTGAACTACAAGGAATAGGATTTAACAAACATGGCAAGAGCAGACTGGGAGGAGGCTGCGTGAACCTGGCTCAGGCAGGAGGTGGAGAGTGCCACCACAGAGGACAGAAATGGGAGCCATCGGGGAGTAGTTAGAAGATGAAAAAACATGATCAGAATATATTGTGTGGAAGCAATGTTTTCCAATTAAAAAACAATGCAAATAATTGGGTGTGATGAAGACAGAAGCCTTGGGGAAGGCTGGTCCAGGCTTGAGTACACATGTGGTATGTTAGAACATGCAGAGACCTGAAGGTGCTGAGGAAGAGGAGCTAGGGACAGAACCGGAGGGGAGGGGAGGAAGGGCGGGAGGGAGGGAGGGCGGGAGGGAGGGAGGGAGGGCGGGTTGTTTGTAGAGGGAGAAGACGAAAGAGGGGTGGACAGACCTGTAGGTGAGGACCATGGACCCCCTGAGATGGTGGCTGGGCTCCCAGAGAGCAGCTCCTGCTAACGGATCTTCAGAAGCACTGGTTAGTGCTGGAGCTCTGCGGCTCTGGCACTGGAGGGAAAACCCTTCTAGGCTCCTAATCTCTCACTGGTTGGTCTCTGTCTCCACGCTTTCATCAGAGTTCTTAGACTTGAGCTTGGATGATGGATAGATGAACTGGGTGGCCAGATGGAAGAGAGGCAGGCGGGCGAGCAGGAGGGAGGACAGAGAGAGAAGCAGGAGGGACACAGTCTTCTGTGGTCTCCAGCATTCCTTCCGCTTTCCTCTTAGGTTCCACGGTCACCGCTGAGATCCAGGGAGTGATTGATGCCTGTGTTAAGCTGACCGGGATGCCAGACCTCACTCTGTCCTTCATGGTAACGTCCAGAGCTGTTGTTAACCTTGTTGGCTTGGGAAATGAGATGTTTCTCGAGAGTGGCAAGAATGGAATAGCACGGGCAGTAATCAGGGTGGTTATGAAGTCCACACCAGGCTTTGGATGCTTGATGCTTGTATGTGCTCAGTGAAAATGTCGTCGAATTGCTTACTCCCACTTTGTGTTCTTCCCCGCCTGGTTCTGCAGAACCCTAGGTTGCTGGACGATGTTAGCTTCCATCCCTGTGTCCGGTTCAAGCGCTGGGAATCTGAGCGCATCCTCTCCTTCATTCCTCCTGACGGCAACTTCCGCCTGCTCTCCTACCACGTCAGTGCGCAGAAGTAAGCAGCGACGAGGAACAGACTCCGTGTCTGTGGCAGCTATGTCTACAGTGGTTATCCCCCGGGTCCATCTCCCTGGGCAGACTTCGTGTCCGTGGCAGCTATGTCTACAGTGGTTATCCCCCGGGTCCATCTCCCTGGGCAGACTTCGTGTCCGTGGCAGCTATGCCTACAGTGGTTATCCCCCGGGTCCATCTCCCTGGGCAGACTTCGTGTCCGTGGCAGCTATGCCTACAGTGGTTATCCCCCGGGTCCATCTCCCTGGGCAGACTTCGTGTCCGTGGCAGCTATGCCTGCAGTGGTTATCCCCCGGGTCCATCTCCCTGGGCAGACTGCGTGTCCGTGGCAGCTATGCCTGCAGTGGTTATCCCCCGGGTCCATCTCCCTGGGCAGACTTCATGTCCGTGGCAGCTATGCCTGCAGTGGTTAGCCCCCGGGTCCATCTCCCTGGTTTTAGGTTCCAGCTCCTTGGGTTGCTAACTGTGTCAGCACAGTGAGCTGCTTTCCCACTCCCTCTGTTTCTTTTCTGGGGACAGTGAGTGTCTTTCTGTGAGGACGGAGTGCACAGTGCTTCACCCAGAGCAAGGGGTCTCTGAGGCTGCCATTACTACTTTCTGTGGTGGTGTCTGCTGAATCAGTCTTGCTCTCTTAGTCCAGGCTGGCTTTGAACTTGCAGTCCTAGCTTACAGGTGTGGGCCAGTAGCATAGCAACTGTTTTCTGTTGTTGCTGCCTTCAAAAGAAGGTTTTCCTCAGAGTATCAGCACGTCAGTATTAAATCCCTTGACATCCAAAAGACAGTTAATCGTGCCTCGAAAGAGTGTTGAATGCACTCAAAGGGTGTTTCCTTTGTTCCAAATTTTTGATTATTTATTTTATTTCATGTGTATGAGGGTTTCACTTATATATGTATGTATGCATGTATGTATGTATGCATGTACATTACATGTATGCCTGGTGCCTGCAGAGGTCAGAAGAAGGGGTCTGACACACTGGAACTGGAGTTATGGACAGTTGTGAGCCGCCACAAGGGTGCTGGGAAAGAAACCTGGTCCTTTGCCAAAACAGCCAGTGCTGCTAATCACTGAGCCATCCCTCCAACCCTAGGTGCTTTCTCTTTGAAGAGAGCGTTTTGTCTCTTTTGCAGCCTAGTTGCTATTCCAGTCTATGTCAAACATAGCATCAGCTTCCGGGACAGTAGCTCACTTGGACGCTTTGAAATCACAGTGGGACCCAAGCAGAGCATGGGAAAGACAATAGAAGGTGTGACTGTCACTAGTCAGATGCCCAAAGGAGTCCTGAACATGAGCCTCACTCCATCCCAGGGGACACACACGTTTGACCCCGTGACGAAGGTAAGGAGCTGGGCATCGAATCACCTTCAACACAGGCTGTATACCTGGTTGGAAGGCAGGATTAGTCAAAGGGACTTGGTTCTAAAGATCTTTGACAGAGGGTTCTCAATGGAACGCGCCCCCCTGTCAGAGGTGGCTCATAGTATGGAATCAGATGCCTGGAGGTTAGAGCTCTGAGTTCAGATGGAAACACCATAAGAAACCCACTTCTATGTGTTTTCTTCCAAGATGCTGTCTTGGGATGTAGGCAAAATAAACCCACAAAAGCTACCAAGTTTGAAGGGGACAATGAGTCTTCAGGTTGGAGCTTCTAAACCAGATGAGAACCCCACAATTAACCTGCAGTTTAAGATCCAGCAGCTGGCTATTTCTGGTGAGTGACGTATCTCGGGTGGCTCTTAGAGGAGTAGAAATGGTGTCTATCGCCAGGTGCAGACCTCAGCATCTGCTGGGGCTTTCTGACGATGGGTCACACTGGGTCTGGTTATATTACCCAGTATGGAATCATCAGTGAGATCTTTCCCGGTTCAGACTGCTTAGAAGGTAACATGAAGACCCCAAGTCAGAACATCTGGGGCCCAGGGAGAGATGGGCTGGCGGAGGCTTTCAGAGGCCATTGTTGGATCGCACTAGAGCTGTTGACTTGAACTTCCCAAGGTCTTCAGTGTGAGGACTTCTCCGTTCTTCAGGAATGGGAAGATGTGAGCCACACAGCTCTCCAGCTTCAGCTGTTATCAGTACTGTCTTTAGTTTGGCCACACTTAGCAAGGTGGTAATAGATTGCATTTTCTGGATATTCGTTATGTCCCATTTACCCCTAAGCATTTTTATTGTTGTTTAACTTTTAGAATAGCCTTCTGAAAGCCTTAGAAAGAAATGAGGTTTATCTTTAGAGAATACTCTAGTTCTCTTTATTAAAAGACTGTAGTGATTAAAGTTAAGTGATACGTTCTTTCTCCTGAACCACTTAACAGGCCATAAAGCTATCAGCAGAGTGACTTCAGTCTGCCGAGACTAGGGAGCCTTCACTGATCAATTCATCTCCGTTCATTATTCACTAATGCTGTGATCATTCACTCAGTCCAATAACTTGAGCAAGACACAGTGTTATTTGTCTGCATCCTCACTGCCTTTTGCTCGACTCTCTGCCCCTGCCACCGAGAGGAGGTCTTCCCCCAGGAGAGCTGTTTGCTGACGTAATCTTTGCTGCAAATGTTCGTCCCGAGATGGCAGGGCCGTCTGCCTCTGCTTCACAGGATGGGCTCCCTAGATCATCTCTTCCCCACACCCCACTTCTGAAGTGACCCAGACTCAGACCCCTGGCTGCTGCTGCTTCCGAGAGATGCTCACGTCCGTCTTACCCCTCTCTCCCTTCTTCTCTGCAGGACTCAAAGTGAACCGCCTGGATATGTACGGAGAGAAGTACAAGCCGTTCAAGGGCATAAAGTACATGACCAAAGCCGGCAAGTTCCAAGTTCGAACCTGAGGGGCACGTGTTCCTTGGAGAAGCAATGACGGACATGTTTTCATTTCTTACTTGTCTAAAAGTAAAATGTCAGCCTGTTTCATAGGTCAGTTTTCTCCAGGCTCCATCTGCTCCCTTTTGTCCTCAGTCTTCAGTGCCATGTAACTGATCAAGGGAGAAAGGCTCGTCAGGGAACGCACGGCCAAACCCAGCACAGCCCTGACTGAGTTCTAGAGAAGCGTATGGTGGAGAGCTGTGCTACGTGCTGTTGAATGTCACTACCTTTCCATGGCTGCCACGGGGTGGGGGGGATAGACCAGCACTTGCTGTTCATTTGATTGTAATTATCTAAGTCCAATGGAAGATGTTTCTATTGAATTTTTTTAAGATAAAAAGATTTGAAAGACAAAAAACAATTGGAAAAAATAGTGTGAGTCGAAGAAAGACCAGTGCAGATTTGATCCATGGGTCTGGGTTGTGTGTAAGCTCCGGTTCATTCCTAGCACGGCCCGTGGGACGAAACCGATCTGCCGTATGAGGGATAAGCCAGAGAAGCTAATATGAAGAGAGTTGTAACAGGAAACTCTACAGAGAAGGACTGGCCAAAAAAGTGGTCAGAGTTTCCCCAGGGGCTACGAGGAGCAGGGTGGAGTGGTTTCTTTCTGACCCTTCTCATGTATAGGATGGACTTGCATGTCCAGGACTTCCAGAGTTCAAGTCCACACTTGACATGGAACCACAGTGGGGTCATTTTCCCTTGGAGGCTGGAGCGCTGTGGCCTGACTTTTAGGTTCTCGCTTGGGCTTGCTCCTTGTGCTGGCTGATCATCTTGGTGGGAAGGTTGCCAGAGCAGCTAACAGTCTCTTGCTGGGTATCCGACTCCTCGGTGGGAGCGCCCCCAAAACAGTTTGGTGCAGCTAGGTTTTCTGAATTAGAAATGTGGAGTGAGATGGGAACTCGTGTCCCACAGAAGTAGACCATGCCTACGCGTGGCGACCACCATTTGTGTTTGTCAGGCTGGATTGGCCCCAAGCCTTACCCTTTCTTGTCTGAAGGTCCCCATCAGAAGCCCCCAGTGGGCAGGGCACCCCGAAGGCATGAGTCCATGAAGCTGCCTACCGTCTGTACACTGTCGTCTACCTGTTGACAGCAGACTGCTCCCGGTCCACGTTTAAGACAAAAAAAAAAACAAAAAAGGTGTCTTGAACTTTTGAGTAAAATCAGATGCCATAGGAGAGCAGGCTGTGTTATCTTGAGTAAACCACGTGTTTAAACCATGGCAGCCGAAGGAGCATGACTTTCCTAGCGAGTATTTCTTAATCTGTTTCAGTGTGTCCATTACTCATTTTAGTACCTACATAAAAGGCGGGGTTTGTTGTTTTTAACTTGCAGCCTGGGGAGTGGCTGTGCTCTGTGTTGTGCGGGGAGGGGGAAGCTCCGTGTCCGCACAGCTCTCCCCTAGAGTCCTGTTTGCAGTCACTTGTGCTCACTTAGTTTCTGTGCTTGTTATTTTTCTGGCTAGTTGTATCTTGCTGTGGCCAGTACTTAGTTTTGCTGCTGGGTGATGTTTCTTTGTGATTTTCTTGTGGGGTGGACCGTGCTGTGTACAGTCAGCTGATTCTGACCGCTCCACTCCAGAATCTGGACTAGGGTATCTCTGCACACCCGGTGTGGAGAGAGACACTCTGCAGATGACTTTCAGGGCATGATGTCACCTCCACAGGCTCCGCAGGATTCCAAGGCTTCTTGAGACACAGGGAACTCTTTATATAGGTTCTTGAATATGTTCAGGCTCATAAGTGCAGTTCCTTTATTCTGTCTAGCACAGGACAGCTTGTCTACCTAGAAAGAGACGGGGTTGGAGTATGGGACCTGCGGACCTAGACATGGTGGATATAGGCAGGCCTGACTGTCCCCACTCAGTGACTGTCAGTCAGCTGGCAGGTAGCGCACGGTGTCTCAATAGCTCCCCACGCTGTGTGGTCCCTGTGCAGAAGTAGTAGTATTTCTGTTTAAGTCTTAATAAAGCTTTATCAATCTGGTCTCCGTCTGGTTACTGAGGCTAGCGGTTACACTCCACTGTGTTTCCCCAAGCAGAAGCTACTTACTTGTGATATCTAAAGCCACGTGTACGGTGTGATTGTCCAGTCACTCCTGGGAGACAGGTCATATTGGGACAGGTGCTGTTAGTAAGGTTGTTGGCATCTAGGGTCCAAAGGAATCTAATAATTTTCCTGGGATAAAAAAGGCTGTTAAAGCCCTTGGTGCAATTCCGATGTCCGTGTTCTTTCTCACTGCAGGAAGCAGAGCTGCAGGTCTCAGGTGTCTCTTGTAGATTCTGGGGGAGATAGGCATCAAGGCTGCCTTAGCTACTTTTTCATTGCAGCGACAAAACACCATGGCCAAGGCAACTTACAAAAGAAAACGTTTCATTGGGCTGATGTTTTCAGGGTGTTAGGGTCAATGAGGGTGGAGCAAAGGCCTGGTGGCAGGGAAAGCTGAGAACTTACACCCGATCAGAGAGTACGCTAGAAATGGTGTGGGCTTTTGAAGTCTCAAAGCCCACTGCCAGTGACGGCTGGGCACCAAGTATCCAACCATACAACCCTATGGGGAGAGCAGTTTTCATTGAAACCACCACAAGGGGTCTGTTGCCACCAGTTAACATCAGCATGTAGACACACTTCCAAACTGACTTCCTGCAGATCTCTGCTGACTCTGGGAAGCGTATGGTGCTGGTTAAAAGTTCAGTGTCTGTTTCTTGGAGACTTTATGGATGTCTGTGTTGGTGGGAGGGGATGGGGGTTATACAAGCCACAGCCTGTATGTGGCAATCCAAAGAGAACTTGTGGGAGTCAGGTCTCTCCTTCCATTCTATGAGTCCCGAGGTTGAAACTCCCGACATCAGGCTTGGTTGTAAGTGCCTTTACTCATGGAACCAGTTTGTTGACCCTTCTCTGACATTCTTTAGTGCAGGACCCTCCCCGCTTTCCTAGCAACCACATTCTGAAAATATGAACTGGAAAATTCCAAGAAATGTGTACCATACTGAGTAGCCTGGTGAAGCCTTTATTTGACTTCCATCCCATCCCACCCACCAGACACTGTCTGTCCCTGGACACAAATCGTGCCGTGCCCAGTGGTACACTGCTTGGTGGTCACTAAGGGCTTCTCTTCACTCTTAGCTGTCAGTATCACACTCTTTGTGCTCAAGGAACCCGCACTTACAGAGTACGAGTGCCAGGTGTGTGTGTGTGTGTGTGTGTGTGTGTGTGTGTGTATAGGTCAAAGAGAAGCCAAGAAAGTTGAAAGAAAATGCTTCCTCTCCACAATAAATTCAAAGTTTCTAATAAGGAAAACAATCGTCTGTGAAATGTGCTGAGATCTCAGCAAGAACGATACTTCTAACTGAAACCGTGAAGCAGGAGAAAACACATATGTTTCTACTCTTGTCACTGCTGTGCCTTAGAGGTGTGTGGCAAAGGCACCGGTGTTTGGGAGAGACGTGAAGAAAACCTGTGTTCCAAAGGCTGCCGTTCCTACATGCTGCGCTGAGCCTGCACCCAGACTGAGGGATTCCCTGGAACTAGACATCTGTCGAGTCCGGCTGGTTCTACTCTGCCATTCTGGCATTGACCATGCCTTAGTGTATCTGGTTGTAGGATACAACTTACAGGAGAAACAGACTTTGTAGGGTAAGTGCTGTCTGTCTCCTGATACCCACGGCTATCTTGGAGCATGTTCCCCCCGGAGCAGGGCTGACTGATGTATGCATTGCTCCCTCACTCTGGATGGTCAGGGGGCATTTGGTGCAGGAAATGTTATTGACTTAGATTTCCTTCTGTGCCAGTAGGTGGTGACTAGGGGCCAGCAATACTGTTTATAATTGTTCGTGGATTTAAAAAGGAATTCAATGAGAAACCCAAGCAGGTCTTAAATACTAAGGATCATATGTTCGGCTTTCATATATGGAGTTGAAAGTCTGTAACGTTTTGTGATGTACAGGCCTGGGGGGATCAGGGAACAGGACTGCGGCTCTGTATTCCTCTGGTCTTTAACAACCAAAACCAACCCATACGGTTACCTGGGACCATACTTGCTCTTCGGTTCTGTTGGCCTCTTTCTTAATCAGCCAGAAATAGGGGGGCAACCTTTACTTTCCCTCTGACTCATTCCCTTCCTCTGGTGAATTCCAGACAGTGCACTCTGCATTTCCTACCAATACTGGGCAAGCAGGGATGTGCTACTCTGACCCTTCAGTGTGATTCATATGGCTGTCTTGTTGGACACTGCTCCGTAGGAGTCAGCAATTGTCCTCATCTGTGTATGGTTTCCAGGACTCCACTCAGGAATGTTGGGGCTTTTTGAC
Source organism: Microtus pennsylvanicus (assembly GCF_037038515.1). Classification (NCBI taxonomy): domain Eukaryota; kingdom Metazoa; phylum Chordata; class Mammalia; order Rodentia; family Cricetidae; genus Microtus; species Microtus pennsylvanicus. Next base: position 66,469,125 of record NC_134587.1, on the reverse strand, counting down.
TTTGTATTCCCATCCCAGAAAGCTTTTCGGCTCACTGACCCTAGCGCCTGAAGAAAAGCTTGCCCAGCAGGGGAGGGGTGAAGGAGCTGCGATCAGCAGACCCGAGTGCCTTGCTTACTGCTGTCTTCAAGCAGAATTTTCAGGAATGGGATGAGATGTATTTCTGCCTGAGATCTTAGATCAGAACATGAAGGCAGACTTGTGTGAGGTCAAGAAATCTGTGACTTAGCCTCTGATTCAAGTTGATGGCACTGGTCTGGGGACGTCAGAGATTTCAGAAACTATCCAACACACCTCCCCCATCAAGTTCTTGTGCTTTGGTTAATTTATTTTGTGAGTTCAAACTAGTTTTCTTCAAAGAGCCTCCAACAGGAGACTTTGTACTATGTACTGACAAACCCTCTAGAGATAAGAAAAACCTTTCTTCCTAAATAACAATAATAATAATAATAATAATAATTTGACCCAGCCACACCCAAGAGCAAGCATTACATCATGAGATAGACTCTTGGAACTAAAATATGGTGAAGAAAGCTGGAGACAACAGCAGGGAGAGAGGCTATATTCCATGGCTGTAAGTCTGTGCAAGGGCCAGCAAGATACCAACTGCAAAGAGTGCTCACCACACAGGCCAACCTGTGGCAGAAGGGGAGAAATGGCTTCTGGAAGTTCTCCCCTGGCCTTTACATGTGCACTATGTGTGGACACACCCTCAGGCCTTCATCTCACACACTAAAGGAGTTACTAAAGCAGCAGGACGCAGGCAGCACACTTGTGTGCCCTGGTCTATGACCTAATCGTTTCTGTGGAGCAGAAAACAAAACAGAATGAGAAGAAAAAAGAAAAGCAATCCAGATAGTAGCGTCTAGTGTGACCCATCAGTTGAGCCGTTGCTATGTTAGTAAGGGATGGCTTGGGGATTTTCTTCCCTGTGTTGCTGTAGTTACTGTCCACAGAGCCATGCAGCTGTCTGCTCAGTCTGTGGTCATAGTGTGGTTGATTTTCCAGATGTATCTTCATTTGGAGCAGAACACTTATTTGGCCCTCAAGAGTCCCCAGCGTCTGATCTACAATCCTGCTCACGTTCAGATCAGGTTGGGGATATAGCTCAGTGGTAGAGTATGTGTTTAGCATACCCGAAGTCCTGAGTTCAATTTCCAGTCTTGTGTTCGCAGATGCCTGCCACTAAGTTGGATAATGTGAGTCCAATCCCTAGGCTCCATATGGTAGAAGCGAAGACCAACTCATGTGGGTAAACTCTGACCTTCACATGTGCCCCAGGAACTCACAAACTGCCCTCCCTCCCCCACATAGAATAAAGACAAACTGTCGCCCATTCCCTGTATTCTACTGACTCTTTGGCCACAAAGTCTTTGTTGTGGCAATCGTGAAATTTGGGTGGTGGTGGTGGGGGGGTTGTCTCAGGACTGTCCTTCCTGTAGCTGCCCACTAACCCAATCTTACCCATTGTGTAAAAACCCTTCTGAATCCTGTTTTTCCTGATGATCTTCCCACTCTCACAACTGAGTTCTAGGGAGGTCTCTGCTGTGCTGAGACAGGCTCCGTTGTGCTTGCTTTCTGTGAATGTCTCCTGTCCATGCCAGCTCTCCCCACCCCATTTCTACTGTTGGTGGCACCCAGCATCTTGACTTGAGGTAAGCGGAACAGAATGAGAGGAAGTCTTTCAACTGACTCAAAACCAAAAACGTGACCACAAATAAGCCGCCACTTGGAAAGTGTGAAAAATACCTTTGGATTTATTATTTAAGTACAGTATAATACAAAGTTATAGTAACAAAGTAAAAATGTAAATAGATTAATATATAAATATGCTAATGCTACTTCATCAGTTATTAAAATCACACAGTTCTCCCAACCATCGATATCGTTTATAAAGAAAGATTTACAGTGTCTATAAAGGAAAACCTCTCAAGAGTTGAAGGGTGGGCAGGGGGTGGGGAATATTGGATGTCAAGGGTTTTATGGGGCTGTGATCTGGCCAGCCAACCCCTCCATCTCTTAGAGGCCCTGTTGGGCCCTCTTGTAACTATAAATATGCTTTCTTGTCCCTAATGCAAACTTTCCTGAAAGATCAAGTGGTGTTTTACTGTCGAGACATGGTCTTGCGTTCTTGTGTCTTGTGGTCCAGTGTACAAAATGGTGGACCAGCATGATGGACTTTGGTCTACCTTTCTCTTTTAAATCCTGGAGTTATGGGAGATTGGCATTTTCCCATTGTCTCATCGGACAGAATTTATCCTAAAGTCAGACCTTCATTCTTGAAAACTCATGAACTGTGAAGTACCTATCCAAGGTAAATGCTACGTCCTCTCCTACAGACCCTCTGTCCCTCTGCCGAGTAGTAGTTCTTAAAGATGACAGTGTAAAGGACACTTGGCCTTTTAGATGTGTTTTCTATAGAAGAGGAAGGCAGGTCCTTCTTCGGATCCACGGAGCTGGGTTTCCTGGGTCATTGCTTCATGTTGTCTTGAATCCAGTCTATGTAATTAGTCACCTTTGTATATACCCCAGGGACATCCTTCTGCCCACAGCCAATGCCCCAGCTGATAATGCCAACCAAGGTCATGTGTTTATCAATCATGCATACCAGCGGTCCTCCCGAGTCACCCTGTGGAAGAGCATAGATGCATGGATTAGTTGTTTGTACACATGGCAGAATATCTGGAAGAAAATTTGGGTTGCTATTTGTAGTGCGAAGATAGTAGCCCTCAAAGAACTTGGTTCAGGGAGGGAGACTTGAGGCTATAGATTTGGCCATATCTTAATTCTGGTAAAATAGCATTAAGAACCTGGCATGGTAGCACATGCCTTTAATCATAGCATTCAAAAGGCAGAGGGAGGTGGATTTCTGAGTTCAAGGCCAGCCTGGGCTACAAATGGGAACATGCCACCCAGGGACCACACCGTGAATGAGGTGTTGTCTCAAAAAAAAAAATAACCACTAAACCCCAAAAACCACAGATTTAAGATAACTGTTCAGAGATGGGGTTCGGCTCCTCAGTAGAGCGGTTCCCTGCCATGTAAAAAAATCCAAGAGCTCCACTCTTAGCACCCAGAAAATAAAAACCAAAACTGCTCATGTTTTATAACATCTGATTGGAGTGGGTGACATGGTGGTGCACACCTTTAACCCCAGCACTTAGGAGAAAGAGACAGGTGGCTCTCTGTGAATTTAAGGTCAGCCTCTTCTACATAGAGTCTCAGGCCAGCTGGACTACATAATGAGATCCGCCTCATAAATAAATAAATAAATAAATAAATAAATAAATAAATAAATAAAATCTGATATGGAATCTGCTACTAATTTAGTTATATGGCCTCAGTGAACTATGGTTCACTTTTTCTAATCCGGATCTTAATGTCAGCGGTTACTCCATGCTGGTTACTATCTGGGTCTTAATGTCAGTGGTTACTCCATGCTGGTTACTATCTGGGTCTTAATGTCAGCAATTGCTCCGTGCTGGTTACTATCTGGGTCTTAATGTCAGCAATTGCTCCATGCTGGTTACTATCTGGATCTCAATGTCAGCGGTTACTCCATGCTGGTTACTATCTGGATCTTAATGTCAGCAATTGCTCCGTGCTGGTTACTATCTGGGTCTTAATGTCAGCAATTGCTCCATGCTGGTTACTATCTGGGTCTTAATGTCAGCAATTGCTCTGTGCTGGTTACTATCTGGGTCTTAATGTCAGCGGTTACTCCGTGCTGGTTACTATCTGGCTGTTAATGTCAGCAATTGCTCTGTGCTGGTTACTATCTGGGTCTTAATGTCAGCGGTTACTCCATGCTGGTTACTATCTGGCTGTTAATGTCAGCAATTGCTCTGTGCTGGTTACTATCTGGGTCTTAATGTCGGTGGTTGTTCCTATCACCTTAGTAATCAAGAAATGTGAGTACCACATTCAGTGAGGCCTGGACACTGAGGACCTAAAACTGCTTCCCAGGCTGAAGCTGAACTGTGAGAACTCTTTCTCACATCCTATCCATATCTTGCATCCTAGGGGGATGTCTTTCCTCATCCTAAAAAATAGGCCCAACTTCCCCAACACCATCAGAAGTCAAACATTTAATTATGTTGCTTAATGTATCATTTCAATAGGGCTCACAGGGAAATCCCACACTAGCTTCCTGTCCACAAACCAGAAAAATTTCCTGCAGTTTAGATTTTTTCTCTTTTTTTTTAAAAATAATTTATTTTTATTTTTTGTTCATTGGCGTTTTATCTGCATGGATGTCTGGTGTGAGGGTGTCAGAAGCCCTGGAACTGGACAGATGTGAGCTGCCGTGTGGGTGCTGGGAATTGAACCTGGGTCCTCTGGAAGAGAAGCCAGTGTTCTTATCCCATGGAGCCATCTCTCCAACCCCCAGATCAGATGTCTTAAGTTTGAGAAGCTTTGGCCTTTACCATTTTAGTCTTTGGAGCTCCACTTTCGAATCCCAGCATCTCACCCTCCACTGTGGCTCTCACTCTTCCCCCCTGCTTAAGAACCTCTTGCCGGGGCACAGAAGAGGACCCGGAATGTCAGAGCATCCAAGGCATTTACCTGACATGCATCATGGAGATTTTGGCTGCCTCCACTTCGGGTGTCTCCTGCACACAGCATGTTGTCTGTGACGGTTTTATTGAACAAATTCTGTGACGTGCAGCGGCTCGATGGGTACAACCTCACATGAGCCTCCTTCAGCCGCTCAGAGAAGAAAGGAGACGCTGAAAGAGAAGGTCTGGGTGACTTAGGATCTAAGCATCACTCACAAGCCTTTTGGAACAAGGAAGCTGAATTTTCCAGCTGACCCAAAGCAGGCTGTCTCCTATGACACGTGCTACATTTTACTATCTCTAAGGTGAGGTCACGTTTCTCAGTAGCACCACTGAGAGTTAGACTACACAGTTATCCAGCACGAAGAGTATCCTGTATCCCACACATGTTTGCAGCCCCTCCCTCCTAACCAAAGGCCAGGATCAGCCTTCAGCCAGACATGTGACACCACCACCATGATGATTCCAGACACTGCCAGTCATGGCCTGGGTGGTGAAATCTCCCCAAGAGAGAACCATCGATTTAATCAGGCATTCTATCATTTATTCCTTATAATTTAATCAGGGAGCCTGAGGGAGGAAGGTCATTGGCTAATAAAGGAACTGCCTTGGCCCATTTTATTGGTTAGAACATAGGTAGGTGGAGTAAACAGAACAGAACGCTGGGAGGAAGAGGAAGTGAGATCAGACTCCACAGCTCTGCTCTCGGGAGCAGACGCCTCAGAGAGACGCCATGCCCCAGCTCCGACCCAGGATGGACTTAGGCTAGAATCTTCCTGGTAAGACCAGTGCTCACAGATTATTAGAGATGGGTTGATTGGGATATCAGAATTAGCCAGTAAGGGCTAGAGCTAAAGGGCCAAGCAGTGATTAAAAGAATACAGTGTCCGTGTAATTATTTCGGGGCATAAGCTAGCCGAGCAGGCGACTGGGGTGTTGGGGACGCAGCCCCGCCGCCGCTCCTTATTACTACAGGAGCCTGCCCTGTTTCTATGTTGGCAGTGAGGAAAGTGAGGCTTCGGTAATTAAGAAACATTTTTTTTAAGTGTTTAAGCTCAATCTGATGGGCCACACCTGAAGTCCCGGGACACTGGGATTGCAAGTTGGGAACCACTATAGGAATATATGAGGCAACTTTCATAAAATAATACACATCTGGCTTGGATAATCATTCCCTCAAGGGCCACGTGTGTTGAAGGCTAGACCCGTGGTGCTCTTTGGAGATGACAGACCTTTTAAGTAGCTCTGGGAGGAGGAAGCTACGACTGTGGCTGGGATATTAAGACCCAGACTCTCCCTTTTCTCCATACGCTTGCGTGGTACACCGGGATGCACGGCCCCACGGCTGTGGGCGCCTCCTATGACGTATGGATTTGCCACAAGCCCACAGACTGAGCCCACTGACCACGGTCTGAAACTTCCAAACCCATGAGCACAAACAAACCTTTCCTATCTTCAGGGTAATTTAGCTCATATTTGCTGACATTGTTAGAAAGCAGAATGACCCATCCAGGGTCCCACAGGTAAGCCAGAGGCAAGTTTGGGGTACAAGCTCAGCCTGTACAACTCCCAGCGTCTAAGAACACAGACACCTTTACACCCTTCCTCCCTGTCTCCACTGGACTATAAAAGCTCTTCAGAGTACTTCCCTGTCCCAACTTTCTGGCATCCACACACAGTGTCCCTATAATGCCAGGAAGCAGGTAGTAGCTTCCCATCATACAGACAGGCAGTCTTTGCCTGCACTTGTCTATGTCACACCAGAACTGGGAGCAGAACATTGTGTGACCACCTCCCCTCCATCTGCCTGATGACCACACGATAGATAAGGAGGGAACCAAGACTTCCTTCCACTTACTTTGCTCATGCTTGCCGTAGCCAGACAGCTCACACTCTGTCCAGTCAGGAAGCTGCAGGTTGGGGTCAGGAAGGCAGGCGGTGCTGACAGAGCTGCTCTCCTGGGCACACTGTTTGGAATCTGACCTCAGCTGCAGTAATGCTGGTGCCAAGAGAAAGGAGATGGGTGACATAGTGTGGGGAGGGACGGGGTGAGAAATAAGGGCGTATGACTAGAATGGCCTTTTACCAATGTCGTTGTCGTAAGTGTCATCATCAAATTCCTTATGGATTATATATTTCTCAATCTCAAATGTCTGCTCCGCTTCTCCAGGAACCACCCGGTATGTTCTGCCCAAGACCACTTTAACATGATGGGGGGGAAACCTGGCAGGAAAACAGCATTAGGATGTTTTGCAATTTTTTAAGAATTACTCTTGGGTTTTGCCAAGTGAGTGACTCCCATGGGCTGGCTCCAGAGCCTTCCAGAATGAGAAGTCCATACCTCTCCAGAAAGCAGTGGGCCGCAGACAGCACCCAGCAGGAACCGATCAGCACTCCTCCACACAGGAACCTCTCTCCAGGAGCCCTCTTGTTCTTGACAAAGATGGCAGCCTGCCAAGGGTGCGAGGTGATGTCTGTGAACAGCCCGCCTTTAATTCGAAACTGGGGCTGTTTGTATTGCCTCAGGCCACAGGTGGCTGGAGAGGAAAGAACAGAGAAGGGGACAGGGTCAGACCTGTAGTGTGGGCACAAGGCTGAGAGAACCCACCACAGAACCTGATTTCCGCTGGCTGCTGCCCTGGGGCACGCTGACACGATAGGGTTTAACTGTCTTAATGATGAGGAGAGCCACAGCTTTCCTTTGTTTGTATAGTGATTTGCCTAATATTATACACGTGTATCTTTATCCTTCCCAGTACTAGGAAGGCGGGGAAACTGTCACTGAAGGTCACAGTGACACCGGGATTAGAACCTGAGTCTGCCCGACTCCAAAAGCGGGTTCTCTCTTTAGTGCCCTGCTCCTTCTAATCTTGCCTAGAACGATTTCTTGATTTAAGATATCATGCAGTCTTGCAGACTGCCTTCTGAGAACCCTTTGCTTTTCCAGCTACTCAGCCAAGTCAAGTTCCACGGCATCACAAGCCTCTCATTAACACCGTAGCCTTTGAGGCCCTTGTGGACTTCCCGAGACGAACCCATTACAAATGGCTTGGCTAGGAGCTCAGTTTATGTCTTACTTTCCAATTAGAGTTTGTTCTTTGAAGAACACTCTGGTTTATCTGTGTGCTCATGGGAACTGAGCAGTAATTTATTCTTGGGCAATTTCCAAACCAAACTTTCATGCTGGGGACATGTGCCAACTTGAGGATTTTTGTCTCCCGTCCTCTCTTATGAACTTGGTTCCCCTGTGTTAAATGGGCTCCATGGGGATGTGGAAGTGCACAGAACTTGGTGGGTCACATGACTTCTGAGGGCATTTTAGAACAGAGGAGACTGAAGTCTCCCGTCTCCAGGCTACTGGAGAAATGTAACAACTGGTATCTAAGGAGCCACAATGTGAGACCTCTTTCTCTTCATGGTCACCAGGACTGTCACCACCTGGCCAGAGAGAAAAGTTGGAGCCTACTGTATTTGAAGAGATTGGTCTTCCTTTCTGTCCCTCCCTATCATCTTCCAGATCTGGATGAGTGTGACTGTCTCCCAGGGCTTCAGTCATGCAAGCCCCCTGCCCCAAGGGCCTGGCCTTCCTGGAAGTCCAGAAGCTACAGAAGCTAAGACAGTGGTGAAGATACAGGAGGAAGCAGAGAAATGAGTGACGAGGGGAGCCTGGGAGAAGGGGGTGGCGAAGTCGCTCTTACAGCACAGGGGCACGTCACAGTACTCCCATGTCAGCTTTCCGCTCTTCAGCACGTGACACCAAGGCTTGGCATCCCCGTCTGGATTCCTGTGAAATAAGAATTGGAGAGTTTCAGTGACAGTCACATCTCAGAAATAGGAGGAGGTTAGGCAGACCCATGGCAGAACCAAGAAGCCAGAAGCAGACATCCCATACTCCACTTGACTCTAGCAGGCCCACCATGAGGGAAGATAATTCCTTTTGGCTTCCATTTGTTCTACTAGTGACACAGTGTTGGGAAGAAAGGAGCTGCCCTGTGGAGAGATTTTTACGATAGAACCTAATGGATGTGCCAAGTGCAAAAAGAATAGGGGTTTGGTTCGCAAAATCTATATATCTTAGGCCGGGGAGATGGCTCAGTTGGTAAAGTGCCTGCTGCATCAGCATGAGAACCTGAGTCTGAGTTTCCAGAACTCATATAAAAAGCCAGCAGGTCTGGGTGTGGAGGAGCACTCCTTTCACTCCAACACCCAGGAGACAGAAGCAGGCAGGTCTCTGCCTACACCCTAAGTTCCAGGCAAGCCTTGTCTACATAGTTCCAGGCATTCCGGGGCTACATAGTGAGACCTTGTCTGAAAAAAAAAAGTCAGGCATGGCAACCTGCTCTTGTAATCTCAGTGGGGGCGGAGGGCAGGGGTCTCGGGAAAAGAGGGCAGGTCTCAGAAGTGCATTGGCCAGCACAGTCTAATAGATTAATTAATCAAATTCAGTAAAAGACTTTGACTCAAAAGATAAAGGTAGAGATCGATAAGAAAGACACCTGATGCCAACCTCAAGCTACACACACACACACACACACATCATGTATGTATACATGTATCTTCATGAATGTGCATACACCCACACTAACAAGTACACACATACTCCACTCCACTCCTGCCCAAAATAATAAAACTGATGTTATCTTGTTTCTCAAAAAATAAGTCTAGGGCTGGAGAGATGGCTCAGTGGTTAAAAGCATTGGCAGCTCTTCCAACAGTCCTGAGTTCAATTCTCAGCAACCACATGGTGGCTCACAACCATCTCTAACGGGATCTGATGCCCTCTTCTGGCATGCAAGTGTGCTTTTCAAATAGAGCATCATGTACATAAGTAAATCTTTAAAAATTAAAAAAGGTTTATATATTAAAAAATAAGTCTAATCATAGAAAACTAACAGGCTTGTCTAGATATTGTTCATTATCTTTCATGTAATGCTTAACACTGAATCTTCTCCCACCTGATCACCCAGATCTCTGCTGGGAGCTGACTCCCTTAGCTCATGGCTACATACCGGCAATAATTATGTCTGCCCAGGCCGAGTGCCTGTGAGTCAGTCCTCCATGCTGTGTAGCTCTTGAGTATCAGGATCCTGGAATTCCACGGGAGGCAGGAGGCCCTGGATGTGGTGAGGCTGTGGGTGCCACGATAGGTTAACCCTTTTCCAACATAACAGTCCTCGCTCTGTCCTGGAACAGAATACACTTCAAGGTTAAGCCACGGCAGTTAAATGTTGGTGGAGCAGGTTGCAGAGGTTGAGCAGGAAGGGGTGTGTCCCGCCAGTGGTGACAGTGGTGGGAGACGCTGTGAAGGAGTTAGGGAGGTTATAGCCTGTGATGAGGGAACCAGGAGGCTGCAATAGGACCACGCTGGCAGCCCTGCTTCCTCAGCTTTGCTCTCCTGCCCCTCTGTGTGAAACCAACGAATTTGCCTCTGTACTTCACTACAGTTGAGAGGAACCTGTAAAGTTATCTTGATCCTTGAACCCTAATGTTGACCAGATGAGGAAGGGATCAGCAAGAGAAACCATGCCTGGTATTGGAAACCTAGCCGACTACCCAGGGCTATTGAAGTCATGGACCTTAGAGGGGAGCCTATAAACTATCCCTTTATTAAATCAGCACAATCCCTAACTACATTCTAAATATCTGTCCTTATATCCAGAGGTAACCTCACCAGGGAAACTTCTCTTCGGAACAGATGGAGAGATCGTTATAGAAAGAAAAACCCCAACCAATTCAAACGAAGGGTTGTGGAGGCCAATCCCGGTGGATACAAATGCTGTGCCTAAGGCTCAGCAATCATTTTGGAAGAAGGGGCAGGAAGACAGTGTAAGAGCCAGAGGGTCCGGGAGTTTGCTGTAAGAATGCATTTCCTAGTGACGTCAGAGGCTCCGCTCATCAAGTCTGACCAACACGACTGCCTAGACAAGAACAACAGACCTGCCAAGCGATGGGAGAAAGCCCACAAGGCTTCAACCCTGCACAGAGAACTACAGGCAAAGAAGGAATGCTGAGAATGGGGAATACAGTCTTCCCCAAGGAAGAACACACCAATTGGTTGTCAGTACCAAATAGCCTTGAAAATATACATACAAGTAACTAATGTTAGGAATATACATATGAATTATATATAGAGGAATATATATGTGCATGTAACAACAATTAATGAAAAAAGAGGCCATGGATTTTAAAAAGAGCAACAAAGTGTACACGGGAGGGTTTGGAGACAGGAAAGGAAAGGAGAAAATGATGTGATTATAATCTCAAAAATGAAAGGACTAGAAACCATGGGTTCAGCTGCATCCTGTGCTTTTCAGATGAGGATGCTGACGGGAGGTAGGGAACCAGCCCAAGGCTAAAACACTGGACGACAAGCTGGGTGAGGATGTAGCCGTGTGGTGCGCTTCACTCTGCAGCCAAACCCACCTCCCCAGCCTGCTCCTTTCTTTTTGGGCATGAAAGACTGTTAGATTTACAGTCCCAGATGCTTCTCCCTTGGGGATCCTGCAGGGGAAGGCACAGGGTAGCTGACACTTACCCTTAGGGCAAGCTGGTGTGCTGCAGAACTCCGAGGTATACTTCCCCGCCTTAAACACATAGCACCAGGGCTTGGAGTCTCGGTCTGGGTTTCTGAAAAAACAGCGAGGGAGAATCATTGAGGGTTGAGCAGGAAGCCTCCCCTCCTGGCCCAAGGACTTTTGGGTCAGGGTTAGTGCATCCTGGGTTGAACGATGTCAAGTTTTACCGTGTTAGGCAGAAATCTGACTCCACTGTGCTCTTTACTGGAGGGATTAAGCACATTATAAGGAAGCGTGTAAGGGTGCCAAGTTGACAGGGGCGCACAATAACTGCCCGTGTGTCAACACAGCTGACCTCTAGTCGCAGGCACGGAATTCAGCAGCGATCCAAGCGCTGCTATAAAGACGTTTTGTAACTGTGGCCAACAGCCACAATCAGTTTAAATTATCCCAGACAAGGAGGGTGCCCTTTGTCTAGTCAGTTTAAGGCCTACGAGCATCAATGGCAATTCCTGCCTGAGTGCTGCCCCACGATTACAAACTCAGATACCTACACAGAGATATGAAGTGATACCTTCAAATCAACCTCTTCTATCTACCTACCTCCCTATCTACCCATCTATGTGTCAATCTCACAATCACTGATATAGGAATGCATTGATAAATCTATCACTATCATCTATTTATCTTCCTATGCATGCATATGTGTTTATCATCTTTCTACTCATCTACACATTATCTATGTATGCATTTATGCATCTATATATCTATCTATTTATCTACCTGTTTAAGGGTCATCAGCTCTGCTTTTCTAGAATACGTGACTGGTTGGCCAGGTCTTTCTTTGAATGTAATTTTCATATCAGACACCACACACACACAAACACACACACACACACACACACACACACACACATCCCACTGTGGAAGACACCACTTACCTGCAGTAATTGTGATTCCCAAGGCCCAGCTTGATGGCATCCGGCCTCCTTGCATTATAGCGCTTTAGGGACAGAACACTGCTATTCCAGTTGATGCATTCAGCCCCATTTTCTGCTGTGCTCCATGTGCCCCTGTAGGTGATGCCCTGGTCCTCAAAACACGTTGCTCTGGTATCTGATTGACAAAAGGACACCAACAGGCTCTTAAGGAAACTCTGTCTTGTCGCAGCACAGTGGGGTAGGCTGACGGCTGAAGCCACTGGAGCCCGTAGTGAGCTGGGTGGACAGGGTCACTCGCATCACTGTAGCCAAGCTAGACTGTGGATGGACACATCAGGCTCTGTCACGTGGCCCAATACTGTCGTTCCCTAAATGATGCCATCTCTCCTCTCCTGTACCCTGCCTCTCCTTTTCTGGTCCGGTCTGTCGGAGCGGCAGAATGTCAGAACAGCTCACGCCCGCCCACCAAAGTGCTCACCTATGTCACAGCGTTTCCCAACAAATCCATCAGGGCACTGGCAGACAAAGTCAGAGAAATACATAGCCTGCTGACATGTACCCCCATTGAAGCATCTTGGTTCACTGCAACCTGTTGAACGGAAACAAGGAAACCCTTAGCTACTTTCAAAGCAGTCCCAAGAATACAGGAATTAAAATTGCAAAAGTGTTGGTTATGTCGCCCCCGTTCCACAGCTCACAGTACAACTAGTCCCAATGCCAACTACGAAGTATGCAGTATGCATATTATTCCCCACTTCACATATGTGGACACTGAGGCTGGACAAGCCCAGGCTCTCCCCCACCTCAGTTTTCTGGACTGCTTTCACCTTTGCCTGGACAGAGCACACCCAAAACGTGCCGAAGACCTGAATATGCCAGGAAACACAAAGGAAGGGTTTGGGCCCTGAGCCCGGGCTCAAGTGCGAGGCCTCCGTGAGAAGCTGGTACGTACTTCGGACAGGCACCGAGTGACATTGCGCCGAGCCACTGATGCAGCGGCAGTATTCCACCCGATTGCTTCTGAGCATGGGGCGCAGCCACGACTGATCCTGCTGGTACGTCGTCTGTGTTTGCTCATCTCTGCAGGTCACTGCAATACAGAACAGGCTTGTCTTTTCAGGACAGACTCAAGGAGAGGGGACAGCGTCATTGTTCCTGACCTGTTTAAAACACACAGTGAACCCTCTGTAGCTCTGTGCTCTGTCATGAGGTCTACAACCAATCCCCAGAAGATCTGGGTGACCGTGGTCTACTGTGTATCCCTGAGGAATATGATGACGATAACAATAGTTACTACTTTTTTTTTTAACTAGAATGCTTTTATTAGGATTCTTTTCCTTGGAGAAACCTTTGTTCTGAGATAATTTGATTATGAAAACAAAGTTATATGAAGTAACAGTCTATTTTCCCACTGTAATCGGCTAAAAGTAATGTGGGGAACACACGTCTTTAATCTCAGCACTCAGGAGACAGAGGTAGCCTGATCTCTGGCTTCAGGGCCAGCCTGGTCTACAGAGCAAGTTGCAGAACAGTCAGGGCTACACAGAGAAACCCTGTCTTGAAAAACAAAACAAAACGAAGCAAGCAAACAAACAAAACTCAGGGAAAAGGATACCTCTCTGTGTAAGTGACTACCAGGGTTTCTAATCCATAGGGTAGTTCCATTCAGAAAAGACACACTTTGGGCTAAAGTAAGGGAAACTGGCACCTACGTCTGTAAGAAAATGTGCTGCTTTCTATAGTATTTCTCATGTAATGACAATTGAGCAGGCATTTAGCCACCACTTTTCTAAAACAATATTGACTTGGACCGAGGGGTAACTGCAAGCAAGTGAGAGCCGGCACCTCTGCCTGTGTCTTGTCTGCCTCCTTTGCGTCAGACACTGACTCCGCCGTGTCATTATTCATGCAGTGTCCACCCAAAACACCAGTTGACACCAAAGGAATTCTATTCTTCTTCAAGCTGAAGGGACAAAGATAGAGGACCTGAGGCTCCAGATTCCAAAAGCTGCCTAAAGATCTCCTGTCACTTTCCTAAGCCTGCAATCACCTTGGCTTTCAGTAACAACAGAGCCTTGCAGGACAGATAGATACAGTAACAACAGAACTTTGCAGGACAGATAAGCCCCACCCAGGCGAGAATTGTTATCCACAAAGAGGAGGCTAGACCTACAGGAGGGACAGCATCTCAGCTGGAGCCAGGCTCTCCTCTTAGGCCACGTCGGGAGCGTCAGGAGCGGAGCTGCTTCCTTCTGCAGGCGCCTAGCCTCTGCTCCGGTGCCTTTTTCTACCAAAAACAGGAGTTCAAAAGCACCACAAGAGACAGTCTCGGGACACTGGACCCCTTTATTTGTTCTCCGGAATTTAAAGCGGTGTTCCAAAGCTTGGCATGGTGGTACAGTCTGTCATCTCAGCACTTAGGAAGCTGAGACAGGAGGATTGCTGCTGAGTTTGAGGCCTGCATTAGTTACGCGGCCAATCCCAGTCCATACTGGGCTGTATAATGAGACTCTATCTCCAAAAACAAAGAAACAAAATATCATAAAAATAAAAAATTAAAAAGAAAGAAAATAAAACGTGATTGAGAGAAAGGTCTAGTGCCTCCTCACCTCCACAAAAGAAAGAGTGAGGGGAAGGGAGAAGGAGGGGAACAGAGAAAGACAGAGAGATGGAGAGTTGGGGGAGAGGGAGTGAGGAGAGAGAAAGAGGGAGGGAAGGAGGGGGCGAGAGATAGAAAGGGGGGGGGGAGGTGGTAGGGACCTGAAGCTGGACTTAGAGACCTTTGATTTCAAGTCAAGGCAGTCAGTTGTGGACAGTCTTTACTCCTCTTGGACTCCTGATGGAAACCTCTGCTTTCTAGCATCAACTCAAGACACAAACTCATATAGAGAATCTCCTTCCAAAGCGTCTATGGAGTGGCCCAGGTCAGCTATCCCGATTTTACCAGCAGGGAGCAATGGAAACATGGGGATAGAAGCAGAGGTTGAGTGGGCACTGGCGAGCCCACAGTTCAGGGGCACCTAGAGGAGTGGGCAGCTATGCGTTCCCGGGTTCTGCTGGGGGTCCTCTGGCAGTCGCGGTGAGTCATCTACTCCTTTACAGCTGTTTTCTCATCTCTGGATCTAATACTTTGAGCCTTGGGGAGATAGGGTCTGGTTGTGCAGCCCAGACTGGCCTTGAATCCACGATTCTCCTGCCTCAGCCCCCAAGTGCTGGGATTACAGACATGCACCACCCAAATGCACCTATATGTCACAAGCGTTATTAATCCCGGGGACAGCCTGATTAGGTTTCCCTGGGAACTGGGCTGGCAGGCTCCAGCTAACTAATGGCGAGTAAGCAAGCATTTCCACAAAAGCACCCGGAAAGATCTCATAATCATCCTGCCAGCGGGTACCGGGTGAAGAGGAATCCCCCGACAGTCAAAAGCATTGGGAGACCTGGGCCTGCCTTCCCATCCACCCCTCACCTTTGTAGGATCGGGCTCCTCTTCTGAACCTGTTGTGCACTCCCTGCAAAGAAACCAGGATAGAGGAGGAGTCAGCGGAGGCTGCTAAGACCAACCCGAGTCTTCCCTGACGACCAATCAGGAGCCACCTTCTCAGGAGCGCCCCCTTCAGGAAAGTGACCCAGGAAGAGAGCCATTTTCTTACTGTTTTGTCAAGTCTCCGCTCTTTCTACAAACCCAGTGCCACCAGAAGGGCTCTGGGCATAACAAAAATGCTACCGACTTGTGTAGTCCAATGCGGTAGTCACTATTCCCACGTGGCCACAGGCTGCTTGGAATGTAGCTAGTGTGACCGATGAACCAAAATTCCAACTCTATTTAGGTCATTTAAAATTTAAGTAGTGGCGTAGGGATAGCGGACTCCAGAATGGATGGGGAGGCTGCAGCTCCTTGCATCCTTTATGCAGCCAAGGGATGTTCTCTTCTCTAAAAATCTCATGCCCAGGTGTTGCCCATTTGGCCTTACACAGTGCCCCGTGTGGAAGCGAGGTTTTGGAAAGTGGGTGCAGCTTCTGTCCCCCTACTTCGGTAGTTTATGATGCCTGTCATTACTTAGTACACTATGGATGCGCTCAAATACAGATTTTCCCCTGGGCTGGGGACCATATGCCGGGCCCTATGCGAGCTCTTCACCACTGAGCTTCACCCCAGCCCTTGGTTCTCTGAAGTCTATGTTGATGTCAAAGATGTGATCTTCCTGCCTCACCCTGCTGGCTGGCGGGGCTGCAAATGTGTGCCACCATACACTCTTGCACACATTCTTGACCAAAACGGCTCTAAAGAAGACCATCAAAGGCATAGATGCGGCATCAAGAACTTTTCAGTCAGAGACATGCTCGCGTTCTGCCCCTGGGATTTGAATCCTAAATATCCTACCAGAGGGGAGTGTGAGCGGTGTGCCTGTGACCATTCCTGGGAGCTTCTCCCAACCTGACCGGCTTGGGGGAAGCATGAACATTGGGTCACACCATGAACATCTTCACTGGGTGGCCCCATGGGGTGAGGCATGGAGGTGGACTCACCTGACCAGGCAATGTGAAGACCACTCCACAAAGCAGCAGTGCCCACAACAGCTCTGTCTTCATCTTGCTCCCCGTTTCTTCTGTGTCCTTAAGTTTTAGGAGAAAAAAATAAAAGCAGTTACACATGTGGTGTGAGAGGGCAAAGGGCCATAGAAAATTCAGGACCCTGTGGCTTTATTTCAGGGAACCCTTTCAGCATTGACTATAGAGATAGTGTCTGGAAGATTTTACACACATCTATCTGTCTGTCTATATAGATATAGACAAATAGATATGGCTAGATATAGATGTGCGTTGTGTGTATGCGTGGAGAGAGAACATGTACAGGTAGCATTAAATTTACCACCTTAATTATGAAATATTCATCTCAGTGGCATTAAACACACACACACACTGCCATACACTCATCTCAACACCCATTTCTAGAACTTTATCCTGGTGAAAAACGAAACCCTTTAGCCATTCATAAATGGCTCTTTGCTCTTCCAACCCCTGGCCACTTTCTACTCTCTGTGTCTGTGATTTTGACTACATTGGATGCATCATACACATGGAATCACACAGTGTCTGCCATTCTTTATGGGTGCAGTCATAAGCATGATGTCATGAAAGGTCACCCACGCTGCAGAATCCCTGCCCTTTTGGAGGCTGAATGATATTCCATTGTTTGGTTACTCCACATTTTGCTTGCACAGTTATCTGCAGATAGATAAGGGTTGCTGATAGAAAATGTTTTTCCCCAAAGATTCCTGTGGGCTGAAAGGTAAGGAATCTTTGTCCTGGGATGAGCTAGGCAGGAGTCCCAGTTTGTCCTCTCTGACTGTCTCAGAAACAGTTGTAGAGATTTCATCACTGGCACGTCACGGTGCCAGGGCACCTGCCTTGGATGCCCCCGCTTTGGTAGTTGTAATGGACAAGGCTACTTCTGAGGCGTCATCTCCTCTTCCATCAAAGGGAAGGCTCCCTCCATATTGGCCCCGGGTTCCCTTTGCAGTCTCTGTAGACTCAAGATGTGGGGAAGAGCAGAGCTGCAGGAACAGAGGCGGACTCTGCTGTTTGGTCACTGGACTCATATCTCCCTTGACGCCCCCGTCCAGTTTCCACTTGCCTTCCTCCATGCCTTCTGCTTTTGGTGACTGAAAGTAGGTTAGCTGGCCCTGTTCTTTTGTGGTCTGGCAAGCCCTCTCTCTCCTCTGTTCAAAGCATCAAAGCAGGACTTTCCTTCCCCTGACTCATGTCCCTCCAGTCACAACAACCCTGATTGCCACCCCCATTCACTCAGGCCCCACCACCCACTGGCTCCAAAGTCACCAGGACCCCATCCTGTCTGCAGCTGGCTCTCTGCCCTCTGCTTTCTGAAAAGAACTGACTTTCTTTCGGGAATGCCACCTAGCCCCTTCACGTGCCCCAAGATCCCTTCAGCTCCAAGATGAAAAGAGAAAGGGAGGCTGAGCTGGGAGACTGCTGCCTGCTGCCTTCATCTGGGGCTGCAGGGAGGGACTAGAGAGCTATAGTGGAGGTGGCGCACGCCTTTAATCCCAGCACTGTGAGTTTGAGGCCAGCCTGGTCTACAACAGCTAGTTCCAGGACAGGCTCCAAAGCTACAGAGAAACCCTGTTTCGAAAAAAAAAAAAAGAAAGAAAAGAAAAAAAGAAGAAGAAAATGCATGTTGGAATAATGGCAACTGCCAGAGGAGGGTATACAGCCGCTGTGGAGGGAGTGTCTAGCCTCAGAGGAGGAAGTCCAGATACCCAGGGGAGGGAACAAAAATCTGTGGGGGGAGAGGGCAAGTGCTGGGATCTGAGAAACGGCAGGCAGCAGCTCACAAGGAGTCTGGTCCTGCTGGACACTCCCTCCATGACTGTTCTCCATGGCAGGGACCAAAGGGCTCCCAGGATCTTCAACCTTCTTGTCTTGCACCTAGCAGGGGTGCCTGGGGGCTGTGGAAGCATTCTATTCCCTGGAGGGCCAGCTGGGCTGTAGCACCTTCTGTTTTTGGCAGTTCCAGAAGGAAGTGGCAATGGAGGCCACAAGAATAGGCAGGTGGAATCTTCATTTTCCTTTCCCAGTTTCCCCAAAATTCCACTTCAACTCACCGTTAATTCTATGTCAGTAGAATTAAGTATAGATACTTTCCTGCTTTTATTACCTGGTGGCCTAAGGACAGGAAGAAACTGAACATTTTTGCTAATGTGATTCAGTGAGTCAGCACCTCTTCTTTTCACACCAATCAGCCCACCCAAGGGCTTTCAGAATCTTCCTTTTTGATACCTACTAAGTTACTGGTATTGCTTTTGTGGTTCTGAGATAGGATCTTGCTATGTAGCCAGTTTGGTCTTGATGCCAGGGAAATGGTCCAGTCCTGTTTTAGCATCTGGAATGCTGGATGCCTTGGTTACTTTTCTATTACTGTGAAGGGAT
Source organism: Microtus pennsylvanicus (assembly GCF_037038515.1). Taxonomy (NCBI): domain Eukaryota; kingdom Metazoa; phylum Chordata; class Mammalia; order Rodentia; family Cricetidae; genus Microtus; species Microtus pennsylvanicus. Next base: position 66,450,159 of record NC_134587.1, on the reverse strand, counting down.
ACAGTGCCAAGCCCAAGGGAACTTAGAAAAGGAAACATTTAACTGGGGGATCGCTTACAGTTTCAGAGGGTGACTTCAGCAGGGAGCATGGCAACAAGCTGGCTTGGCTCTGGAAAAGTAGCTGAGAATTTACATCTTGATCCTGAGGCAGAGAGGGAAGTGGGAGCTAACTGGGAATAGTGTGGGGGTTTTAAACCTCAAAGCCCACCTCCAGTGACACACCTCCTGCAACAAGGCCACACCCCCTAACCTTCCCAAACAGTTCCACCAACTTTAGACCAAGCACTCAAATATGAATCTTTGGTGGCCATTTTCATCCAAATCACCACACTTGGATTGCAGGAGTTCCCCACCATGCCCAGCTGACTCAAGGCTCTCTAGATATCAGGCAATTCCAGAGTCAATTGTGCATGGCTAATGCCTGTGCACACCCTCCTCTCCCCGAGAGGCCAGCTCTTTCTCTGGACCCCAGGACAGAAGGGACAGCAGCTAAAGAGGCGGAGCGCACACAGGGCTGGCTGTGAAGACTCCAACAGCTGCACTGCATCATGGTAAGCCCCTTCTCCACAAGAGGGACAGGAGCTCAGATGTGAAGGACTTGCCGCTCTCTGCATCTGGGCTTGTGGCCTTGCTGGGCCTTGAGCCACTGAAGATGAATTGCATATAAGCATTAAATAGCTCTTTCTATGCTCCATAGAGACAATCCTAGCAGGCTGCTGGATCGGTCACGTGGCAGAGGAGGATGACAGGGAAGTTAGTCACATGCTAGATGAAAAACAGTGCAGCCGCAAAGCAAGAGAAAGGAAAGGGGGAGGGAAACATGGAAACTCGGCTTGATTTTGTGGAAAATGTGGACGTAGAGGTCACGGGCGCTGCTGGGACAAAAGAAAACGTGGCCAGTAGAAGTGTGGACCTAGACTCAAAGTCCAGAGGGTTAGAGTTTGACTCCATGAGGTGTTCATGGGTGCCCAAGTGTGGGATTTAAGGGATATAGCTGAGGCTTGCTTTTTGAGTACAAATACATAAATTTTTCCTGTGTTCTCTTCATGTTGTATATATAGTAAGTTCCCATTATTAATAAAGAACTAAAATGAAATAAAACAAAGGAGTAAGCAAGGAAAAAGAAGGAAGGGAGGGAGGGATGGACAGAGGAAGGGAAGGAAGGAGGAAGGAAGGACTAGACAGGAGGGATAAATAGAAAGGAAGGGAGTGGGAAGGCCGGGAAGATGTCTATCTTAGCCCGTTGGTCTGTTGTCCCTGGATACAGGGTGGTAGAATGACTAGGAGTCCTGTCATCTTCAAGGTCTCAGAGTCCCAGCCATGGCAGGCCCACCCTCGGAGAAAACTGAACTTAATGGATTAGAGCGAAGCACTTTCTTTAGTGATAGTGCAGCAGGCCCAGGACTTGGCAGGTTGACACAGCTTCTACATAAATTAGAAATCATGGGGTGTGTGGCTTTGCCAATAAAGCTTGGTCTAGTCTCTCAGGAAGTGTGGTGTTGACAGGCATTCTCAGGTAGTGTGCAACCCACACATCTACATTGTCAGTCAAAACTTCTTCTGAAATACGTGTTCCTCTCATGGACAACTCTGCCCTTTCTCCCTGCACGCCAGGTGCAGGTCTGTCAGCGGCAGCAGTAGCCAGAACACTGTTAATTGCCCTTCATCTGCAAATGACAGGCTAAAGGGAAGAAGACAGGGGCCCTGCTAGAAGCCGGCTGTCCTTGGAGATGGACTGTCTCCAAGAATCAAGAAGTTGTTGAGAGAGTGGAGATTGTATCTGAAGCATGCCACATGGGGAAACAGTACTTGATGGATGTCAGGCGGTAACAGCTAGATTCTGATTGGACAAAGCCTCTGAGATAGCAATAAAGAGATTGACAGAAAGCTTTGGAAAAAGCAGGTGGCATGTCCTTAGGGCCCTTTCATGGCTCTGTCCTCTTTACATCCCTCACACAGCCATCTTTTCCCCAACAAAATCTGCTCTCAGGAAGGAATTTAATAACTCACTCACAGAAAGGAAAAGAGGCTGAATGGAAAGATGAATAGTGGCTCTGCTCCCCAAACTGAGACAGAAAAGGAGCAGAGCAAACCCCAAGCAGTTAGACTCTTGGAGTCTCCCTCCAGAGCTAGGGTCTTTGCCCCCCCACACACACACCCTGAGGGCTTCTGTTGTAACGTAAGTGGTACACTACTGTAAATGAACAAAGTCCTTTTGCTCATATTTGCCCATCGTTCCCTTCTTTATATATGGAAAAATGATTTGCAATAAAGAAACTACATCCATGTGGTCAACTATATACATTCAGTCTGAGATCATGTGTGCAAGCGACGCTGTTGTTCATTTAAATGTTGGTGCCCTGAAGGACTTGCGCTTTGTACTTGAGCAAGGGAGCCAGCAGGTTAGAAGAGCCTGCTAGGAAAAGGCTACCGGGAAGCCACACAGCTGCCAAACTTTGTACCGTGTGCTAGGTTGCACTGCTTCCGTCTTTGCTGAGGACACTCCAGGTTCTTATGGCTGTGCCTATGATTAATTAATTCCTCGGAGATCTGACTCGGAGGCTCAGCTTCTAAAATAACTAACAATAACCCTAAAATAACACATGACCTTGAAGCCACACTTCCACCCACACTCTAACCACAGCCCAAAAAGCCAATCAATTAGAAGAGAAGTCTCCAGAACCCCCGCAACATCACAGACCTGTTTCTAAAACAGATAAAGAGGTGAGGTGAGGTGTTTTAATTTGAAGCGGGTCTAGGAAAGGGCAGCAGGTTACCTCAGCAGCCCCCTCTGAGCCTGGCCTGCTGGCACACACCCAGAACCCTAGCACTTAGTGGCAGAGGAGAAAGTACTGCAACAACTTTGAGGCCAACCTGGGCTACATAGCGAAGCCCAGCCACACAGAGACCCTGACTCGAAAGAAAAGAAAAAATAGCTTACCTTTCCTTGTCCCAGTAGAGACAGCGCACCCCACCCCTACAGACCGTTCAGTCTGTGCGTTTTATTCGCCTCCTTTGCAGGGAGTAAGTGAACTGGGATTAAATAAGCGAGCTGAGCAAGCTGGGCTCTGCCTTGACCCACATTCCCAGCCCTTGTTGGTTCTTTTCTCTCTCTGGGGCCTCAGTCTTGGCTTTTGTTGTTGTTCTCTTTCAGACTGGCTCTCCCAAAGCAGCCCAGGCTGGCTTAGAACTTGTCGGCCAGCTATAGCCTTCAGGCTGGTCTTGAAGTTTTGACCTTCCTGTGTTTGTTTGCTGGGTGCCTGTATGATAGGCATGCACCGCCACACCCTGCCAAACTACTTTCAAAAATCCGCCAGCCAATGAGGAACTCTGGAGATGCTTCAGCAGGTTAAGGCAACCATGACCTGAGTTCAAGCCCAGAGACCCACACGGTGGAGAAGAGAATCAACTCCTGGAAGTTGTTTTCTGACCCCAGGGTGTGCGCGTGCATGTGTGCACTCACGCATGTGCACACATACACACACAGAGGAATAAACAAATAAATCTGATTTTCAAAAGCAACTCTTAACTTTGCAAAAAAGTAAATTTCCACAGGTCAAATGCTTACTGTCTCTTTTCAGTTATGAACAGAGCTCTTTACAACATGGACAAAAGAGATTTTTTTCCTTTCCTCCTTCTCTCTCTCTCTCTCTCTCTCTTTCTGTGTGTCTCTATCTCTCTCTGTCTGTGTGTATGTGTGTGTTTTGATTTCTCTGTCACTGTCTGTGTGAGTGTGTGTTTCCATACAGGGTCTCATGTAACAAAGGCCGGCCTTAAATTTGCTCTGTAACAGAGGTAACTGAGGTTAACTCTGAACTCTTCAGTCCATCTCCCAAGTGCCTGGAAGAGTCCGCCTCTTGATATAATTTGACCTGTTACAAAGAGATGAAAGCTGAATGGCACCCTCTCTGATGCCCGCCCCCAATCAGGGTGGGTGTAGCTTTTTTTGCACACAGGTATGACTCCTACCAGGTGACTTGGTTGTTGGAAGAAGTAAGCAAGTGTTGGTTGTGGGTTTAGGAAGTATCCTGCATCCTCTTGGGATAAAAACCAAAGCAACCCGCTTTAATGACCTCATAGCCTGCCGAAGGAAAGGCGAGCTCAGCCAGTCCGTGCCATGCAACGCTCACTGCAAAGCTGGAGGCTGAACAAAGAGTGTCCAGTATCCATCTAAGCTCCCAGGCTACTTCCACTCCCTAAAGTAAGCCCTACCCAGGTGCAATGAATTGACCGTGAGATAATTTGGTAACTCCCCAGTCTGCCTCCGGATGTTAACACGTTTGAATCAGGTTACGATCAGAAGTGCTCATCACGCCACTCCATGAAGGAATCTGAAGGTCACCAGCCTTTCCAGAAAGTAGCACCGCAGTGACTGAGACCCGTGCATGGATGAAGAGGATCCCCACTAAGAGGATCCTCTTAATGCCTGTCCCTTGTCTGGCATTAGGTTTTTAAAGCATCCTCTGCTCATTAATCACTTAAGATGGCGTAACTCACTTTGCACTCCCTGAGGTGGACGCTTGGGGACTGACACCTGCCTCCTGAGCTATCCCAGTCTCTGAGCTCTTCCCACTCATCATCTGCACAGCACTTGGTTGCACCCAGAGCCTTGCACATGCTAAGCGCGTGCTCAAGCACTGAGCTACACCCAGCCCTACATAACATTCCTAAAGTGTTCAAAGAGAGCTAGTATTTCTCCATGCAACAAGCATGACTCTGAACTCTCAACTTAGACCCTCCAACTGCCACTTACAGGTCTGGGTGGGTGGGCAATGTTGCTTCTCCGAGTCTTAGTTTTCTGGGCTTCCTAATGACCTTTCCATCTTATATATTTCTGAAAGTTCGAGAAGTAACAGATACAGATCCCGGATGCCTGAGGCATGGCGGGTGTGCACTGTACTTAGGAATGCCCTCATCAACAGGAGCTCAGATTGCTTGAAGCTACTGATAAAGAAAAGGTGGCCAGCTCTCTGAGGTCGTAATGGTCTTCACGGGTTAATAACAAATGTTCCTGGCTCGTATGACAAATGATAGAAATTGTCATGCCCTTCATCAGTAGTCAGCAGTGTGAACAGGAGCCATTATTTCCTGGAAGCAGAGTGAGATCTTGTAACCTGTCTTTAATCTGTTTTATTATTTGTCTTTTTTAGGCCAATTTATACCACACAACAGGGCCTCTGAAACTCTTTGGGAATTTGGAATTAGCAGTTGACACGTCTCGCTGCTTCTGTGTGGAGCCCTTAATCCTCAGGTGTAAGCCAACAGAACGTTTGCTCTCATGTAAGAGACTTTCAGTACAAACATCTTTTGCGTGTGGGGCCAGCCTAACCTTGCACTGATCAGTTCAGAGGCTCCAGGCAGACTTCGGTCTTCTAGGTCAATCCCCAAAGAAAGTTCTAGAGGCCTCTGATGTGTGTCAGGAGCATCACATAGTCTGTATACCTCAGTAGGACCTGTCAATCACAGGTCACCCCCAGAATCTTGGCCAGTGGCGTGGCAGGCACAGCTAAGGACACCCACTTCTTCAATTGTTGCATGGAGAACAGCTGGCTCATGTCTCCTGGGCTGTGCTGACACGGCTCTCCTGGGCTGTCCCTTCAAACATGCCAGAGAAATGAGTGCTCCATGACCAGCAAACCGTTTCATTCTCTCTTCCAGGAACAGGAATTTAGTTTAATCTTGCCTTGCACTCCTGTCTATAAAAGCTTGTCTCCCACGCAAGGTGAAAGTAGACAGCTGGGCCAGTGTTAGAAGACAATGGTGCTTAACCAAGGCTTTGGGAATCTTGACTTGCAATTTTCTTTTTATTTCCTTCCTTTCCTCCCCCTCCACTCCCCTCTTTTCTTTCTTTCTTTCTTTCTTTCTTTCTTTCTTTCTTTCTTTCTTTCTTTCTTTCTTTCTGAGATAAGATTTCATTGTATCCCAGTCTAGCCTTGAACTTCTGATCTTCTTGCCTCTGTCTCCTGAGCATCAGGGACTAGAAGTGTTCTCCACCTCACCCAGTTTATGTGGTACTGGGAGTCAAGCCTAAAGACTCCCCATGCTGGGTGAACACACTGCCAACTAAGCTACAGCCCCGACTCCAGCGCTAATTGTCTATAGATCTGTGTCATCAGCACTCTGACTGGGTTTGAAGTGAGATCGGTCACGTGGCTAGCTCAAAAGCTGGCATCCATTCCCGATTTCTGTGTTTTTAGCCACTTCATGCAGAATTTTCTGCCAGTGTGTCCAAAGTGAATAGCCCCCAAAAAGAAATTAACAGAATATTCCAGTTCTTCATGACCCGATTTTTACCAGACCAGAGCTGAAATCACTCAGAGAAAACAGAGAAGCAAAAAAAAAAAAGCTCTTCTGAGACAATAGATGCACAGTTGCCAAGAAGTCAGATTGCATTGACTATTTCAACTCAGACCGCAAAAGGCCCTCCCTCACGGAGACTTGGTGTCTCAGAGAAGTGTGGGAATTGTACATTTTGAATGGCGCTAAACCCACTGCCTATGAGCCATGTTGCAGCCTCCCCCATCGGATTGAAAACAACCACACTCACAGCCATCTTTCTAGTGGAAGAGCCCAGCAGGACGTTGTGAGTCATTCTCGGGCCCCTGGCTGAGCCCACTGCTCACTGAGCATGCTGAATGCGTACAGCCCTTCCTTTCATGACTCCCCAAAGCCTTCCCAGAACCAAGGATGCTCCTCGGCTCCTCCTGGCTGCACCAAGCATCCTGAGTCTGGGAGGAAGCAAACTAGCTGCTTGCTGTGTATCTCTCAGGAGGCTCCCCCAAATGATCTGGGGGTGTCCGGGAAAGTCTGCCCTATTCCAGTTTGGGTAGGTGGGGGAGGGGTGCTCTCCTGAAAACACTTTAGGCAGAATAAACTGATGGCCCGAGGGAACTATTTACGTTTTAGTGTTTTCAGTATCCCGTCTGGGATTGAATATGATTTAACCCCCACTGGCTGTTTGCACTCAGCATGCCACTGACCTGCAGTGATTGATTCTGCATAGGCCAGGGTCTGCAGCTCAGCAAAAAATCCCTGAGTAGTCTCCCAGTAAGTGTTCTCCAGTTGCACTTGGGATGTGCTCATGGAATTGTAAACCCCCACCTCCACCACCACCACCACACACACACACACACACACACACACACACACACACACACACACTTTTTTGTTTATGCCCCCTGCCCCATCATCCGCTGAGGAAGACCACTGTATCGTTCCAAATTGACCACCAAATAAGCCATTGCAGCTACTGCATTTCCTGGCACTGAAGTTTGTCCTTAGTTATCTGGGAGCTCCGCATACTTTCTTCCCTCCCCCACCCTGCGTCCTCCCACTGTCTCTGTGAGGTTAGGAAAACAAAGGTCCCGAGACAATCCAGAGAGCTTTTGGACTTTTGCTGCTGCTGCGGCTGCGGCATGAGAAAGCAAAGGCGTTGGTGCATGATGAGCAAGGGGTCAAACGGACTGGTAAACCGTTGAGAGGATGTGATGAGTGGCGGGGGACCAGAGGCAGGTTTGCATCCTGACTCCAAGTGGTAAGGAGAGGTTCCTAAAAGTCCCGACTTCTCTCTCCCAGCACTTCCTGCCTAGTTAATCGTGCTGTCCAGGCAAATCCTCCTCCCTGGTGCCCAGCCTGTTTCTTAGTGGTTCCACTGGAGTAAAAAAGCAGCCATACAACACCCGCTAGGACCCTCTCAGCACTCCAAGGCTGCTAAATGTAATCCTGCCCGTCAGTACCGCTCCCATTGTCTATTCAAATAACCCGAGTCATTCTTTTTACTTTCTCCCCTTACTGTGCAAGCACAACTTCTGCAAGAAACGCATCTCTCCTAGTCTCTCCCTCTAGGAATCACTTCAACTTACCCGGAGACATTGCAAAGAACTCCCCCTTCTATGTGGATGCTAGCTGGTCCTCTTTTTGCCTGAATTACAAGGCTGAAACTTCTCTGGCTCAGTTTACCCCCAAACACTTCAAGGGACAGAGGGGTCGGCTGTTAGACGCATAAACCCAGCTTACCGCGAGTTCTCGCTTCTTTTCCCAGCCTCGCAGGGGCTTCTTCTCAGTGCTGAGCTCTGGGTTACCGCAGACTCTGTCTCCCTGAGCAGCTCAAGCCAATTTTAAGGGAGAAGGAGGGGTGGGGCCAGTGGTTCTGTGTAGGCGGGTTTCTCCTGTGCCGGTGGGTGCCGGGTGGACCAGGCCACTGAGGAGCCAATGGAGCGGTCTCTAAGGAGGGGGAGGAAGTGCGCGCAGAGGAGCACAGCCAGTCTTGGCTGGGCGCCAGCTTGATTATTCACCGTACTGATGTCATCGAATCACAGGAATTTTCAAAGTTGGAAGGGACTTAAGATTCATCCTGTTTTAAAATCCTGGTCTCAAAGGCCTAAAAGGGACTCTCAGGACCGGCTGCTCTAAACCCCTGTCTTGACCATAAGTTTATAGTTCTAAAGAGCCCCGCCCGACTAGGGACATCGTCTGGAATTTGAAGAAGTAACTACCCCTCAGGACGTGTGGATGCTGTGCCGGGTTGGGAGTGACTGCGGACAGTAAGCACATGACGTCAGGGCTGTTGGTGCTATCCCTACCTCTGACCTGCTGCTCTCCTGGGTGGAGGCGCTTCCCGGCCACTTTTCAGCTGAGAGCACTCCGAGAATTGGGGAAAGTGAAGGATTGGAGCAGTTCTTTCCAGCGTCGCCCTCCGAAATCCCATCACCAAGCCCTCCTTCCCCTAAGCCCTCCCCCGGAGGCGGCACAACGAAAGCTCCTGAAAACTGCCATTCTGGTGGCCTATAGTGGCCCTTTCACAACCTACAAAGCCTCAACAGTCCCGGGGCACCAAGTCGCCCAACAGTCCAGTGTAGTAGTCTTCCCCTGCAGCAGAGAGACTCAGTGAGTGACCTCGGTCTGTCACTCTTGACTGCGGAGTAGCTGTGGGGAGGGGGGAGTTCTCCGTAGTCATAGTCGCCCCAGCTTTGCTGAATTGCACACAAAGGATAGAAACCAGCTAAAACCTGACAGCTACAGTAATCTCGGCTTTTGTGTTTCTACCATTTGTTTCCCCTGTCAGACCCCAGGGGAGCCCCAGGAACCAGTGGTAAGGGAAGTTGATGCCCTGACAATGGGCACTTTGATTTTCGTCAAAGGATTGCCGTGGGGTGGGGAAATGAAAACGAATCTTGGTGGCAGCAGGTCCTGGGAAACTTGCCTAGAAGCTCTGAAGAGAAATAAAATTCAAGTCTGATAACTTGGTGACAGGTAAAAAGAGTCCCTAAGGTCAGCTTCTGCAGTGGGGGTCATCTCTGTAGAGAGTGTGTCACCTGTGGAGGGCAGAGGGCAGTGGACAGCTGACAGAGACCAGGATGACACTAAACACTAAGTAAGAAGGATGTGATTCTGAGAAAAGCCCAAGGAAAGAGACGTGGACCAGACACTGGCCGTGTGACTATGACTGGGGATCTAAGGGGGCTCCTGTTAAAAGGAAACTATCCAGTTTTGGAGAATAAATGAGAGAAACCTCAGCTGGGGTTATCGGAGCATACCGTGGGACAAGTGCCTCTCATGGTATGTCATGGTTGGTCCTATCTTGAAGTTAGATCCTACCAAGATGCAAGGCTCACAGCCCTGCATCTCCCTCCCTACGCCCGTTCTCCCAGAGGATGTCTGGGCTATTAGCAGATGCTGTGGTGACTGGGACTTTGTCCTGTGATATAGTTGACCGTGCTCCCATAGGTCACCCTCACCCGCACTCCTCTAAGTAACTCTAATTAAACTCATTGTTTAATTCTCCAAACTAGACTCGTGGGATTGTTTCTTGTGTCCGTCCTCAGTAAGGTGTCTAAGGGGAGCAGACATTTGTTCCTATCTCCTTAGAAGTTAACGCATCGTATATTGTCTAGGCCTCCATCTAGACACTTGCACTGGCCAGCTGGACGAGGTGTGTGAATTGCACGCTCACACACACATCCTGAGAAACAATAGGTGTGGCAAAGGCAAGTAAGGAAGTATTCCCTAGCAATGGTGATGCCAACGGAGGATCGCTCACCAGGCTGCACCAGAGGGCTTTGCACTATTCTTGCCAGCCCCTACTAAGCCCGAAATGACAAAAAATTAAAAGTAAAACATCAGGTAATTCTCCTGGAGCAGTGACTCTTCGGAATTTTTAATCTCAGAATAATAAGTTTCAAAATTCCACACATGATTACAATAGTTCTAAAACTCTGCATTCTGCTTGTTTGTTTTGAGATTGGCTAAGTAGCTCAGGCTGACCTTGAACTCCCAAGAGCACACCCATCAAGCTTGGTCTAATATAATGTTTTGACTATGTGACACTGGAAATAATTATGTTCAAAAATGGAGGAACAGTGCCATACAGCACACCAGCCTGGTACGGTATTGTATAGTATTAGGATGGGTGATTGCATAATTATAAAGACATATCAAAATTAATAATATCACCTTGCCCCCCAAGTAAGCGGCAAGCAAATTTGTCTGTGAGCTGTAATATGAAGTCTATAAACCCTGCAGGAATGCGTGGGTAAAGATTAAGACAGAACGTTAGTGTTTGAGACTGGTGGATTATCTTCAGTTCCTCTCATGTCCCTGCACGGTGCTCTGAGGAAAAGGAAAGTGGCTCCGCACTGCTGCAGGCAGGTCTGGATGTGCCCAGCCTGTGACTCTCTCCGACACAGGCATGAGGAAGCAATGGCTGCCCATAGGAGCAGGTTCCAATGATAGAAACTTGCTTTTAATAATGTATCATGGACTTGTTCATGGATCTATTCAACTTCCTTCCAAATACATTCTATTTTCAGTGCGTTCTTTGGTAATGGGGATCAAGTTTCTTTGATCTCTAAAATAGGATTTCCTTTCTTTGGGCTTCCAGCCCCTCAGAGGAACTTCCAATTCAAAGGATAGTCACGCAAGAGCTATGTGGCCCATTAAGAGACCAGGGTTGGACACCAGGAAGTTTGTTCTCCTCTCTCTGTTTACCTTGTGTTTAGATTTGCTTTCTTGTGTTTCAGATGAGAGTGGCCGACTCATGGGGTTATTACGTGACTCAAATAGGATGCCATGGGAATGAAAATGCTTTTTGATAAATGATCTGCTATTGGGGGCTTAATAAATCACTTAAGGTTTCCAGGACTGGGGATGTGGGTCAGAAGCAAGGTGGCTGCCTCTGCTCAGGTGGAAAGCCCTTTGGAAGGGAGGGTTCTTTGTTTTTCCAGAGATGGCGAAGGGGCCTTTAAAGATTTCCAACCTTGAACTTTCTCAAACTGTCTTCTGGTTCTTTTTTTGTTTTTTGAGACAGGTTTCTCTGTAGTTTTAGAGCCTGTCCTGGGAACTTGCTCTTGTAGACTAGGCTGGCCTCGAACTCACAAAGATCCACCTGCTTCTACCTCCTCAAACTGTCTTCTAAGCAACATTGCTGTCACACCCATGAGCAAACTCACTACATCCCAAGCAAGGTAGGAAGAGGGGAAGCTGTAGAGGACGAGAGGTGTAGGGGAACTCTGGGCCTGCCAACTGACTTTTCAATAAACATGAGACGGCCCTTAGGGCCAGAGGGATGGCTCAGTGGTGAAGAGCGTGCACTGCTCTGGTAGAGGACCTGAGTTTGGGTCTCCGCTCCCACGTCAGCTGGCAACAGCTGTTAACTCCAGCCCCACAGGCTCCAATGACTCTGGCCTATACCCACACATGATTAAAAAATTAACAAAAATATAAAAATAGGTCTTTTAAAACTGCTCTAGGAAATGTATATCAGAGGCATTTCTGACACGAAAATATATCTATAAAACGTTTACTATACACGTTATATATAAGATCTTACTTACTTTGACAAGCTAAGTTGCTCTGTGAGATCGTTCACTGCCCCCTGTTTTTGCGCCAGCATCTTTCATGCCCTTGTCATAATTTTGTACTTTTAAAGGTATCCATGATGTAGGAAAATAGAGCTATTTTAATCCAAGTTGTCGTTTCTTTTTTTCTTCTGTTTAGTTTTATTTTACTTTGCAGTGCTGGGGACAGTGCCCAGTCCTCATGCTTGCTGGGTGAGTGCACACCGTTTTCCAGTTGCCCACCTCCAGCCCTTGCACTTTAAGCTTGAGGACACAGGAAAGAGACAGCCCTGAACTCTGCCAGCCAACGCTGGGACACAGAGCTTCAGCCCTTACTTTTTTCCTGTGGCCTGAGGAGTGCCTGTTCCCTTTCAGACATCCTGGAAGCTCTTTGGCAGTTTAATTTGCTTGTTTGCTTATTTTAAAAAATAATAACAATGACTATAACCCAAAACAGATGACTATGTCAGTCCACTTCCTTCTGACCCCAACAGAAGTTGTATTGTGGGCGGGCTCTGTGGAGAGATCCTGGAGCCTTCCAGCTCACTGCAAGCTCCCAAGGAGAGAGACCCACTCCTAACATCATGGTGAGTGACCTAGGCAGCATCCACTCTCACATCTGTGCTGGCTTCTCAGGGGCTGCACTGTCCAAGGTAACAGGTGCACCAATGTTTACATTGAGCACACCTTCCTTCTGCAGCACTGCAGGACACCCTTCTCCGCCTTCTTCCTGAACCAGGCTTTTCTCACCTAGTAAACATAGCTTCAGTATCACTTCCCACAACATGGGTGTGTCTCACGTCACCCATGCAAATGATACATGATTTATAAATTTGCCCTTTCACCTCATTCTAACTGCATCAAACGTTTTCCCCACCAAAGGATTTATAGCAATACAAACACATCTGAGGTCATTTCCCCGGCCCCAGCCTTCCTTTATCTACAGGGCACACAGTTTCCTGTCTGATTTTAGTCACAGACAAGAATGGTGACATCTTGACTGTCCCTTGACCTATCTTACCACCTTTTCAGGGGTGGCCGAGTCTACAGCTTTTGTTAGAAATTAAGGAATCAGAGGTGTGGTTCCGTAGAACAGAGCCCCTGCCTGGTGAAGAAGGAGAAGAAGAAGAAGGAGGAGAAGGAGGAGGAGGAGGAGGAGGAGGAGGAGGAGGAGGAGGAGGAGGAGAAGAAGAAGAAGAAGAAGAAGAAGAAGAAGAAGAAGAAGAAGAAGAAGAAGAAGAAGAAGAAGAAGAAGAAGAAGAAGAAGAGAGGAGGAGGAGGAGGAGAAGAAGAAATAGAAGGAGAAGGAGAAGGAGGAGGAAGAGGAGGAGGAGGAAGAGAAGGAGGAGGAGGAGGAATTGTGGAGAGGGATCAGCAGAATACAGAGCACTGAGTGGGCTCTGTGGAGCTGAGTTACCTCACCTCCTGCTACCTGGAGAAAAAGACCCATTGTGAGCCCTTATCTGGCAGAGCCACGGTCAGCCACTCCCTCCATTCTAAAGTTACCCTTGGCTGTGTGAGGACCAATACAGACATTATACTGTGATGTGGAAAGAAGGATCCCGTAATAGACCCTTTGGTGTGGGTTTCGAAAATGTCCCGTACACGGGGTACTGACAGCATGAGAGAGAGAGAGAGAGAGAGAGAGAGAGAGAGAGAGAGAGAGAGAGAGAGAGAGAGAGAGAGAGAGAGATCAGCTTTGGCTTTGGACGCAAAAGGCACCAGAAGTCTCTCTTGATAGACAAGGGATAGGTAAGACCCTGGAGGAGGGAGTTGTCTCCGTAACCCACCTGTCAAAGGTATCTTCCACAAAGTTAGCAGGAGAGAGGATGTTTAGCTCAGCAGCAAGACCTCCTGGTGACATGATTTTTTTTTTAAAAAAGATGGCTAAAATGTTCTCCACAAGAGGTGTGCATTTAGTGTGAGGATGGCGGAAAGAACCAAGGTGGTTAGTGTGGATAAAATGGAAGCCCTCTTTGTAGGTTGGTAATTGCCAACGTTAACCACAATGCTGCCCTTCCAGGGGGTCTTGGAGAAATGGTGTCACACTCTGAGAATGGTTCTTAGACCCCGAGTTTCAGCAGGTCACCAGCACCAGGTCCTTGGTGTCTGTTGTCCCCTGTCAGCAATGTACGGAGAACCCAATGCTTGTCTTACCAAGGACCAAGACTGATAAAATTTCATTGGCCTGCCACCCATCCAGCCCACAGTTTCAAAAACACCACAGTCTGCAGGTCAGAAGGGATGATTTGGTTGGCAGATCTGTATGCCAAGCGGCTTCCTGGAACTCTCACCCTCCTGCACCATCCCCCCGCCTGCCCCCTCGTCTTCACACGTTCATAGCAAGGCTTGTGGCTCTGCACTGTTCCAAAGACCTCAAATAATTATTTATCCACTTGTCTCTCCCCTCGTGGAAATAGAAAGCCCTCCCTTGAGTCTTGTGACTGTCAAATCTCTCCTCGGCCTTTCTGCTCCCAAGCCGTTCAGAACTACTCAGGAGAGGGATGCTTGCTGTCAAAGGCCACACCTCATGGCTGGGGGAACATATTGACCGCTGGACTTTGCAGCTGTAAAGGCATTTGACTCTCACCTTTCTCTATACTATCTTGCCTGAGAGGACAGGTCACTCCGTCCCCAGAGATGCCCAAAGCAGTTGGCTATCAGGGGAGCATCCTGGTCCACTGCCACTCTCTAGCTGACAGAGGCAGGGGTGGGGGGGGGGTGAGACAAATAGAACACATCTGGAGTACATCTGCCCAAAGGCTCTGACATTCTGGGTTAGTAGTGACACGACCCAGGATTCTAGCTGCGGCCAAGGGCAACTAAGAGAGGCGTTTGATTTCTTCGAGCCAGTTGCCTCATCTGTAATGTTGGAGCTTGGGAGAACCCCAAACTCCTGTGACACAGTTAAGTCCACATACACTGAATTCTTTCCTCCTTGGGGACGCAGCTCAATGGTAGAGCACTTGCCTTGTATGAACAAGGTCTTAGGTTCCATTCCTGGCAGCTCAAACAAAACCTAGTATCTATGAAGCTATTTCGCTAAGAGTTCAGACCAGAAAAGAGGTGGCGTGGATTTGGTGGGGTCACCTTGGGGTCATCTAGCTGTGTTATGACTGGGGTGGTGTTGACAGCAAAAGGTTGGAAAGCCTTCACAACACATTTTCCTAAACACTCCATCCTCTCTTAAACAGGAAGTGGCCCTGAGTGCTGCGTTCCCGTAAATAATTGAGGTAAAGCAACAAACAAGCACGCATCTGAAGTTGTTCTATCCAGCTAGGAGTTGGGGGGAGGGGAAGGCGGCTAGGGGAGGGGGCAAATACAAATATTTACTAGTATGAGCAGGTGATAGCCCTCTTGTACTGAAAGCAACTCTTGTTTCCATGCTAATCCAAGCTTCCACTATTGTAATGGAAGATATCAGAAACCTATAATTAGCCCCCCCTCCCCAACAGCATGATTTTGTACATTCCCCGGAGAGAACATTCTAGGGGCCCCGGACCTACGTCCTGATTTCTCTAGGCAGCAGGCCCATTCGGCATGACCGTGTGCTCAGAAGTGACTGTAGCCATCCACTGCAGTTAGTTCTGCGACAATGCTGTGTTGTGAAGGAGCTGGCCCTGACATGCTGGAGACGGAAGGTGCAGCATTGCCCATGGCAGAAGACTGGCTGGCCGGCCAATAGCACACCATGCTTGGCCTCCATCTCTCCACTGCTCTCTGCAGGAGTTCCTCTCTCAGTTGGGTGCCGCAGACACAACATAGGTCATTGACACTATTAACTCCAGGCTCAAATTGACACATCCTCAGGATCTGCCCAGTCTGGGCTACGTATCTACTACTATGGCGTGGTGAGGAGCATCTCTTACCTGAAGAAGCAAGAGAGGTGTGCTAGCTAGTTAAGTCTTCTGTTTCCACAATAAGATATCCGTAAGAATCAATGCACAAAGAGATAAAGGTCATTTGGGGGTCACAGTTTTGGAAATGCACATCCTGGAAAGCATGGTAGAGCAAAAACTCCTAGGTCCCAAGTCAAGAAGCCAAGAAGATGGAGTTGGCACAGCCCCACCGAGTGCTCACGTGACCTGGGAACCTCCCACTAGGACTCATCTGCCACCGGCCCACCCCCTCACCATAGTTCCACCTTATGGACCAAGCTTTTAGCACAGAGGCTGTTGGGGGATATTTCAGACGCAAACTATAGCAACGGGATCCAGGGTCACAAATAAGAAGCACAGGAATTGGCCTTGTAGACACGCTGCCCTTCCTCTCCGCGCCAAGATTCTCTGTCCCCAAAAGTAGGGTGGGAATTCTGTATTCCCAAAGCAAATATGAAACAAACCAGGTTTTCAGAATCACAGAACTAGAGAAAGAAAGTCTTTCATTTGGTCTAGCTTATTATTTTACAGTTTTATTTCTCTGGACTCATATACTCAACCAACCAGCGGTATAACTGAGGCAGGATTCCAGCCCTCTTCCTAGCGCGTTGTGAAATGAGCCGTATGGCTAATTAAATCAAACCAGATGAAGCTGAGCTTTGCCATGAAGGCAGAGATACTGCGTGTGTGAAGAAGGCTTAGCTGCCGACACTCAACGAGGTGGGTAGAAGCGCCTTTGCCAGTCTGTGTAGCCCTCATTTCATAGCAAAGCGGTTCTGGTGTCTGCGGACCCTTCCGGTGAACTTCTCCTCGGACAGAGGTCAGTTTCTACAGCTCTTGTCAGGTTTCCGCTCCCCACTGCCCAACTGTGCTTTTCCAGGACGTCACAGACACTCTCAGGAGCACTCCGTGGGCGGGCGAATCTCCTGTAAATAGTTGGGCTTTTCAGAACCCCGAAGAGCTGCTCTACTTTGCGATTTCAATCTGATGTCCATATTAGGAGCTGAACAGCCTCATCTGCCTCTGTATTCAAGCCACACCGTGGGCCCCCTTTCCAGGCGCGAAGAAGATAGCATCTGTGTTATCTATGGAGTCCGTTGCACCCTACTGGTTGAGGTCAGGGATCTCCTCCAAGCGCACCAGCAGGGAGTCAATCCCTCTCCTTACCCTCCAGCAGACGGCTGAGGGCCAAGGTGTGTGCATCAAGGCAGGTGGCTGACAGATTTTCTGGTAAAGAGCTAGGTGGTATTTCAAGCACAGAGGCTGCACAAGCGCCATCATAGTTCTGTCCCTGCCATCTTCCATGGTGTGTGTCTGGAATGTTCTCTCAAAGGCCTGTGTGCTAAAGCCTTGGTCCCTGGCAAGACTCTTCAAAGTAGAGTCTAGTGGGAGGAATTAGGTCACCCACAGTGTGTTCTTTTTTTTTTCTTCCACAGTGTATTCTTTTTTTTTTAATATTTATTTATTTATTTCTTATGTATACATTATTCTGTGTGTATGCCTGCAGGCCAGAAGAGGGCACCAGACCTCATTACAGATGGTTGTGAGCCACCATGTGGTTGCTGGGAATTGAACTCAGGACCTTTGGAAGAGCAGGCAGTGCTCTTAACCTCTGAGCCATCTCTCCAGCCCTCCACAGTGTATTCTTGAAGGAGGTTTTGGTACCCTGACCTCTCTCCTCTCCTCTCTTCTCCTCTCTTCTCCTCTCTTCTCCTCTCTTCTCCTCTCCTCTCCTCTCCTCTCCTTCCCTCTCCTCTCCTCCTCTTCCTTATCCTTCTTTTCCCCCTCTCCTTCCCCCCTCTCTTTTCTACCTTCTTTTTTTCTCTCCTTTCCTCTCCTTCCCTCTTCTTTTTTCTCCCCTTTTATTCCTTGTCCTCTCCTCCTTTCCTTTCCTCTTCCCTCTTTTCCCCCTCCTTTCTCTTCTGTCTTCCTCCTTCTTTTCCCCTTCCCTTATTTTCTCTCCCCCTCTTTTCCTTCTTTTTCTTGTTGTGCTGCTCTGAGGGTAAATTGTTTCCACTGATACATGGTCCTACCATGATGGTCTGCGCTGCCACAGGCCCAAAGAACTGTGGCCAAGAAATGAGAGGCTGAAACCATGAGTCCTAATAAATCTTTCCTTGGGATAAATTGTGCATCTTAGGTATTCTTCACTGAGAGAAAGCTGCTGACATACCAGTCTGGTATGAAACCAGCCTTCTACAAAATATAATTCAATGAGTGTGGCTGTGTTTTGATAAAACTCTATTTGGAAAATCAGGCAGCAAGCTGGCCATAGTGATGCAAACATGCCTTTAATCCCAGCGCTTGGGAGGCAGAGGCAGGCGGGTCTCTGTGAGTCTAAGGCCAGCCTGGTCTACAGAGCAAAGTCTAGGACAGTTGGGGCTACATAGTGAGATCCTTTCTCAAACAAACAAGCAACAAACAACAAAAACAAAACAAACTAACAAAAATGATCAGGTGGTGATTGCACTTGACCTAAGCTCCACCCTAGAAGATGTTCGGGAGAGAAATGAGTACTGAGTACAGAGAAAGGACACCGCTTCAAAGTGCTGTCGAAAATGGCATTTAATCTAACTTAGAGTTCCGTGGTAGTGAGACACAATTGCTCCTGGCAACACCGATCTATTCCTGAGAGAATGTTGAGCACCAAGGACACTCCACCTGGAACTTTTCTTCTTGGCAGAACTGGCCTTTGGGCAAAGAAATGCCCTTACCTCAACCACTGACAGAGATACATAGTATCCGTAAATGGTTAAAACAGGACTGTCATATCCTGCCAAGACAGGGTAAGATAGTTTTGAAAAGTTTCTTACCTTTGAAAATGGTATGTCAGTTACATTAGGCCTTAGCCAAAGTTGGTTGCTTCAACATTGCAAATGAGACTTTGGGTGATTGCCCAGGTAGTCAGTTGTCTCTGTCATTTGTTGCACATTTTGGAAGTTTGTTGATATATTCACTCAAGTAATATTGTTTCCCTTCTCAGATCTTTGATGGAGTTGAAGATTAGATAATTATAGTTACCTTCCTCATGATTTAGCCAAGCTTAATTTCATTGCAATAGTTAGACTCCTTGAAATACAATGCTTAGTAAAACTTTTGTTATGTGTTCCTTGCTTAATATTGTTTTTTGTTTGTAATTTTATATTTGGTATCTGTTCCTATTGTATATAGTTGTATTGGGTTTGGATAGATATTGTTTAGACAAAAGGGGGAGATGATGGGAAAACTCTATCAACCAATCACATCTAGTTAGGGTGTGGCTACCTGGGGCCCAGGTAGAAAAACTGGAAGGACTCAGGTGCACTCTCTCTCTCTGCACAGTGCCCTCCAGACATATAGGAAGTCCGACCTCCCACTCTTGTAGTGTGAGTTTTTCTCCCTTATACCTATTAAAATACAATTGTTATTCTTGAGCTGGCCTAGTTATTTATCGTACCTACCTAGTTCGCAACACAATACAACTTTGAGGAACACTGGAGATTTGGTTTGGCACTTGTATGCAGAAAAAAAATCAAAAATACTCTTTTGGTGGGGGCAGGGAACTTAACACAGGCTAGCCTTGAACTCACTGCGACACTGAGGACCTTGAATCTCTGATGTTCTTGCTGCTGCCATTTCCTGAGAGTTGGGTTTATGGGTCTATGTCACTGTGTCTGGCATATATGGTACTGGGGACTGAACCCAGGGCCTTGCACATTCTGGGTAAACACCCCATCAACTGAGCCACATTACCAGGCCTGCTCTTTAGAGATGTGGAAATCCAGGTTTATTCCAAGTCCAGAAAACATTTGCGGCGCCTTCTGATCATGCTCCCACGGAAGTGTCTCTAGACTAATCTGTCCATCCCTGGTGCTAGCGGTAACCATACAGGACAGGTCCCCGGCAGCCTCGAAGGTTGGGTTGGGTAGATGAGAAGGAAGTACAGATGGGAAAATGGTTAATGACACATGGGAGGTGAGAGCCAAGCGTCCTGGCTGTGGAATTCCCGTCTTACACAGCTGTGCCTATTCTGAGCCCTGTTTCGTAATTCCTTCGCCAAGCCTTTTGAGGTTGAGAAGGTAAGGAGACCTTCCCGGGCCACGTGGTCAGTAAAGAGGCAAGTAATTGTGAGGAAATAGAAATGCGTAAACCCAGGGCCATGCCCCTTGTGCTCCAGGAAGGAGTACACTCCCCACCACCAGGCCTTTCCCTCCAGCCCTCTCTCGCCACAGCAGACAGACACGCTATAATTCCAGCCAGGGTAGGTCAGCTTCAGAGGCAAACACTGCAGCTACAGGCAGGATAGTTGGTACCAGGGTGGCCTGCAGAGAGACACAGGCTGTGGAACAGGTTTCCTGTTGGTGAAATAGGATCCACACGCACTTTGCAGAAAGCCGTTGAGAACTAGAGGAAGAATATGTATTAAGCCTGAGTACAGTCTGTCACACACATACAGGAGGCTCAAAGGTTAACAGTTATCAAGCAGGACGTAAGGGCACACACCAGTAATCCTGTCACCTGAGAGGGTGAGGCAGGAAGAATTCAAGGTCGATGGGGCTATGTGCAGAGGCTGTTAGTACGCGTGTGCGTGTGCGTGTGCGTGTGTGTGTGTGTGTGTGTGTGTGTGTTTAAGTAGCTTCATTCCTCAGAGAGTCGTTCTGGGTTGGGGCGTCTTAGAGCACTTACATAACAAGTGCTAGGCCCTGGAATTTGGGGTGTCGATTCCCTTTAATTTTCAGTGTGTTGTATTAGGATTATATATGTGCATTGCCTCACACCTGGCCAAGACCCTGGGTTTGACACTAGCACTTAACAGAAGGGGAGGTAAGAGGAGAGGGAGGGAAGGCGAGGAGGGGGCAGGAGGGGGAAGGGAAGAGGGGGAGAAGGGAAATGGGGAGGAGAATTGTTCCTAATGATGCCTTCTTCATATTGCTTCCTGCCCTCAAGGCCTTGTGACCCTCAGCCTCCAGGGCAGAGTGTGCAAACTCATTAGAACTTAATTCTTCATTACCCTCTGTCTTTTCTTCTGTTTTTTTCTCCTCCTTTTTCTGATCTTTCTGGGGTTGAAACTTCAGGGTCTTGTACTTGCTTGGTAAACACTACCACCGAACAAACCCCCAGATCTCTAATTTCTCTTCTGAATGTCTTTTACCTTTTGATCTCTAATTTACATAAATATTATTCTACAAACATATAAGTAAGTCTGGTGTCTTTAGAGTATTGGTTAATTATGAGAACAAAGCTGCTTAACTTTTGTATTTTAGTCATTTACAAAGAATATTTCATGTATGACAAAAGCTATTTCTTCCTTTTAATGAAGTAACCTTAAGGAGGCTGGTGTATTTCAGTAGTAGACATATACTTAGCACACAAGGTTTTGAGCTCAAACCCCAAAAACACATCCTAAACTACCCTTCAGCTGTGTCTTAGTCAGGGTCACTATTGCTGTGATGGATCACCGTGACCAAAAAGCAAGGTGGGGAGGAAAGGGTTTATTTGGCTTACACTTACACATCATGTTCATCACTGGAAGAAGTCAGGACAAAACTCAAACAGGGCAGGAGTCTGGAGGCAGGAGCTGATACAGATACCATGGAGAGAGCTGCTGACTGGCTTGCTCCTCTTGGCTTGTTCTGCCTGCTTTCTTAGAGAACCCAGGACCACCAGCCCAAGGGTCCTCCCCCATCAATCCCTAATTGAGAAAATGCCATACAGGCTCGCCTACAGTGCATCCTATGGAGGCATCTTTTCAATAGAGGTTTCCTCCTCTCAGATGGCTTTAGATTGTGTCAAGTTGACATAAAAGTAGCCAGGACAAACCTGTCTCTGCAGCAGGTCGTTGTTGCTGTGGTTTAACCGAAATCCCACTTACACCAGCATCCCCAGGCAAAGGCCGCTTCTTCCGTGCTAACAAATCCTCTCACAATTTTGCAACACAGATGACTTCACCACATTAATTGCTCATGAACTGTTCATTGATTCATAGGATTACAAACTGATAAGACATTGGAACATAGTTCTGGCTAACTTTTTATGCAAGAGACTACGTTTTTATTTTTGGTAATAATTATCATTATTTTGGTTATCGTTTCCTGATAACGCTTTTACTCCCACCCCGATGTCTTTACACCAACGGTTACACGTGAACATTTTTGGAAATGTTAAACAGCTTAATCAAATCAAGAAGAATGGAAGTGAGTTTCAGAATGAATGACTGGAAGTGGGTTCCCTCACGCCAACGGTTCCATCTGGTTGTGGGCCTCTGACGCAGGCGTACGCTGAGGTGGCTTTGCGTAGAGAGAACTTTGCACACCGTCTTATTGTTGGATCTTCCTTCTTTGCCCGTGAGCACACTCGTAGTGTGTGTGGTCAGTTTTCACTCTGAACCTGTGACTGTTCATTAGTTGTCCTGGGGTTTGCTCTTCTAGTAAGCTCAGGCTTTGCTGACACAGGGGGTAAATACGCTGGGTTTTACAGGACAGTATTAATTATAAAACAGGCACTCAGGATTATCGGCAGATACATTATTGCACATAACCCATCAATAGCAATCTTTTCTATTAAGTGTATTAATATGCAAATTAATGAGATTCATTATATTTTCATATATGAACATAGCACAGGTTGACCAAATCCCACATTCTAGCTGGGAATGGTGGTATACACTTAAGATCCACATTCTCAAGAGACTGAGTATAAGACTACTCCAAGTGGAAGTCTAGCCTGGGCTACACGAGCCCTTGTCTCAATAAACAAACAATCAAAACAATCAAAGCACTACCAACAAATCTAACGTCTACCTTTACACCTAAATCCTTGTCTTTCTGTAGCTGGTTTATTTCACTTACTGCATTCCAGGATCCGTCTATTTTACCTTAAATGTTAGAATGCCATTCTTCTCTATGATTGAATCATATTCCATTGTACATATAGAACATAGTTTTTTTTCATTTATCTTCTGATGGAAACCACTAATAACAGAATAACAATTCTCCAACAAGAAACTGTTTTGGGTTAATTTAAGACTAAACATGAAAATTACTTAGTTCTTTTCAGAGCTTAAATTTATGAGTTTTCTTTTTAATGATTTATTTATTTATTTTCATGAGCTATAAACTTATCTTTTAGTTTCATAAGTGTGTTACTCAGGGTTCTCTAGAGGAACAGAACTTATAGAATAAATTGCTCTTTCTATAGAGAGTGAATTTATTAAAATGAATTACAGACTGTGGTCCAGCTAATCCAACAATGGCTGGCTTTGAATGGAAAGCCCAAGAATCCAGGAGTTGCTCAGTCTACAAAGCTGGATGTCCCAGCTGGCCTTCCATACATGCTGGGAGCCCAGAGAAGGAGGCTCTAATGCCAGGGAAGTGAGGGTAAGCAGACAAAGAGCAAAAGCTTCCTCCTTCCATGTCCTTAAATAGTCTTCCAGCCAAAGGTGTGGCCCAGGTTAAAGGTAGGTTTTCCCAGCTCAAAAGTTCTGGATTAAAGTTGTGTCTTCTTTCCTCAAAGATTCAGATTAGAAGTGAATCTCCCCACTTCAAACTAAGCAAAAATCTCTCACAGGTGTGCCTTCCAATTTGGGGTTTTAGTTAATTCCAGATGTTGTCAAGTTGACAACCAAGAACAGGAGTTCTGAGGTTAGACCAAAGTTAAGTGGTGTCAAGAGACCAAGTACAGAAATCTAAGCAGTCTGAACTGTAGAGTTCTCCCCAAGACTGTCAAGGTCCCCGAGGGAAGAGAGGCAGGGTATAAGTACTGCTAGGCTGTACATGCAGAAGGGGATTGAATAAACAATTTCAGGGTGATGAAGACTGTCAAAGATGCACCTGAGTTTGTGGGTTTCGAACATGAACTGTTCAGTGTTGTGTTGGTCAGCTTTACATCATTGTCACAAACACCTGTGATTATCAATGAAGACAGGGAAAGTATATGGCCACTCATGATTTGAAGTTTAGTGCAGCTCCCTTGGGTCATGGAAGGGAACATGCTTTCCTCATGGCCAGAAACACCAAAGAAAAGAGGAAGAGGACAAAGTTTTACATCCTTATCTGAAGGCAGCAGGCAGAATGAGAGAGAGACTGAGCCTAGCTTGAGCTTTGGAAACCTCAAAACCCACCCCCAGTGACACATTTCCTCCAACAAGGCCACACCTCCCCCAACAAGGCCACACCTTCTAATACTTCTCAAACACTTCCACTAACTGAAAACCAACCATTCAAACATGAGTCTATGTGGGCCATTCTCATTTACGTCCCCACTGGTGGGCTTGGGTTACCACCTTTCAACTCTCCAAGACTCAAAAAGCTTACTCATCAGGGAATGGAGGCCACACACTTAATTTGAGGACCATAACAGCAGAGCCAAGTATACTACCTAGGTTCCTGGGTCTATAATAACCCAACTTGGATACAACCCAAATTAAATCAGGAAGTTTTATATGCTGCCTCTCAGTTAAAGCATAAAACAATATAATTTATATACATTTAAACACAAGCTTAAACTTTTATAGCATACTTTCTGACTTAGTGGCTTAATAGTTAGCCTTTGAGTACAGAATAGCTGGTGCTCTTGTAGATACTGTAGAAACTGAAGAAAGTAATAGAAAGAATGGAGCCAGGTTATTCAGCGTGTTGGGAGAGCGTGTAGTAAGTGAATGGAGTTGGTTTTATTTCACATTTATCTATGGTTTATACCTAGTATGTGTATATCCTGTGCTATTGTGATGGGTAGTCTTGGTTGTCAACTTCACTAGACCTTAGAATTAGGAGACATGCGCGCGCACACACACACACACACACACACACACACATACAGTTAGCTCTTGGAAGGACTAACTACGGGGGGTGAATGTCCCAGTTAGGTTTGTTGTTGCTGTTCGTCAATTTGATATAGGCTAGGGTCACCTGTGAAGAGGGAAACAGAACTGAGAATTTTTTTTTGATTAATGATTGATATGAGAGGGCCTGGCTCACAGTAGGCAGTGCGACCTCCAACCAGGTGATCCTCAGTTGTATGAGAGATCAAGCTGTGTCAGCCCATGAGGAGCGAGTCAGCCCATTCCTCTGTGGACCCAGCTTCAGTGCCTGACTTCAGGTTCCCACGTTGAGTTTTTTGTTTGTTTGTTGTTTGCTTTTTTGGGTTTTTTTTTGTTTGTTTTTTTCTCTGACTTCTCTCAGTATGACCTGGGGGTTATAGGGTAAAATTAACCCTTTTCTCCTCAAGCTGCTTTTGGCATGGTGTTTACCACAGCAATAGAAAACGAACTA
The DNA here is from genome assembly GCF_037038515.1 of Microtus pennsylvanicus. Lineage (NCBI taxonomy): Eukaryota > Metazoa > Chordata > Mammalia > Rodentia > Cricetidae > Microtus > Microtus pennsylvanicus. Next base: position 66,425,199 of record NC_134587.1, on the reverse strand, counting down.
AGAAAGGAGGGAAGACGCTCTTCCAGAGTGGGCGGGCCTAGATATAAGGAGGTCAGAAAAGAAAGCTTGTTTTTTGTCTATGTTTCAGATATTAAAATAGAGTTATGCCTGCTTACCCCTTGTTTCCATTTGTTTGGAATACCTTTTTCTTTTCTTTCTTTTTTATATTCCAGAGTGCTCTCTGTCTTTGAGGATAAGCTATGTTTCTTTAATGGATACAGTAGAAAGATAGATTCTGTTGTCTAAATTGATTCTTATGTCATTTTACTAGGGAATTGAGACCATTAATATCAAGAGCTATTTATTAATTCCTGTTATTTTGTTGTGGTGATTATGAATATAGAAAAAATCTCCATAAAAATACTTGCAAAGCAAATCCAAGAAAGAAAAAAAAAACCAAGGGGCTGGGGAGTTGGCTCAGCAGTTAAGAGCATGTTCTGCTCTTCCAGAGGACCCAGGTTCAATTCCAGCATACATAAAGGATCACAACCACCTGTAACTCCAGTATGAGGGGATCCATTGCTGTCTTCTGACCCCTGTGGTCACCAGTCATGCATGAGGTGTGTCTTAGTCAGGGTTACTATTTCCTGTGATGAAGCAGCATGACCTAAAGAAACTCAGAGAGGGAAGGGTTTATTTGGCTTACACTTCCACATCACTGTTCATCATCGAAGGAAGTCAGGCCAGGAACTCATACAGGTCAGGAGCCTAGAGGCAGGAGCTGATTGATGTAGAGACCATGAAGAGGTGTTGCTTATTGGCTTGTTCTCACGGTTGCTCAGCCTGCTTTCTTATAGAACCCAGGACCACCAGCCCAGGGATGACACCACCTACAAGGAGCTGGCCCTCCACCATCAATCACTAATTAAGGAAGTGCCCCACAGGCTTTCATAATGGCCCATCTTATGGAGGCATTTTCTCACTTGAGGTTCTCTTCTCCAGAGATCTTTAGCTTGTGTCCAGTTGACATAAAACTATTTAGAACATGGTACATAGACATACATTCAGGTAAAACATCCATATACATAAATAATAAAAATTTTTGAAAGAATACATAAAAAGATTATCAACTATGATCAACCCAACTTTATTCTTGAGATACAGAAATGGTTCAGCAAACATAAATCAACAAACATAATCCACTACATGAACAGACTAAAAGACAAATATCATGTGATTGACTTATTAGATGTAGAAAAGGCTTTTGACAAAATCCAACATCCTTTCATGATAAAAAGTCCTGAAAAGACAATGGATACAAGGGACATACCTCAATATAATAAAAACATTTACAGCTAACCACAGGCAACATCATCCCAAACAGAGAGAAACACAAAGTATTTCCACTAAAATCAGGAATAAGAATAGGGTACCCACTTTCTCCATAACTATTTAATAGGTACTTGACATCTTATCTTGAGCAATAAGACAGCTGAAGGAGATCAAGGGGATACAAATAGGAAAGAAGTCAAATTATCCATATTTGCAGATGATATGAATTTATACATAGAATACCCTAAAGACTCTACCCACCAGAAAGCTTCTATAGCTAATAAATATTTTCTTAAAGTAGCTGAATACAAAATTAACGCACAGGGGCTGGAGAGATGGCTCAGCAGTTAAGAGCACTGACTGCTCTTTTAGAAAACTCAGGTTCAATACTCAGCACCCACATGCCAACTCACAATTGTCTGTGACCCACACAGGCATACATGTAGGCAAAATACAAATACAAATAAAATAAAAGTAAATAAGTTATAAAAATAGACACAAAGAATAAGTAGATTTTCCATATACAAACATCAAACATCCTGAGAAAGAAATCAGGAAAACACTATTTTTTATAATAGTCTCAAAAATATCTTGGAAGCCGGGCGGTGGTGGCGCACGCCTTTAATCCCAGCACTCGGGAGGCAGAGGCAGGTGGATCTCTGTGAGTTCGAGGCCAGCCTGGTCTACAAGAGCTAGTTCCAGGACAGGAACCAAAAGCTACGGAGAAACCCTGTCTCGAAAAATCATTAAAAAAAAAAAAAATATCTTGGAATAACTATAACCAAGTGAAAGACTGTATAATAAAAACTTGAAGGCATTGAAGAAGACATCAGAAGATGAAAAGTAGGATTAATATTATGAAACTGGCCATACTACCAAGAGCAATCTACAGTTTCAATGCAATCCCTATCAAAATCCCTACACACTTCTCTTTGTTGTTGTTGTTAATGATGGTTTTACTTTTACTTTTATATTTTATTAAAAATGAAGTGTTTTTCATACAATATATTTTGATCACAGTTACCCCTCTTTATTTTCTTTTGAATCCTTCCCAACTTCCCACCCTTCCAAATCCACACCTTCTTTCTCTGCCTCCTAAGAGAGAGAAACACACAGCTGACAAAAAGAGAGAATAAAACAAAAGGAACAAATAAGGAAACAAAGAAAGAGCACATGAAGTGAACACACACACACACACAGAGAGAGAGAGAGAGAGAGAGAGAGAGAGAGAGAGAGAGAGAGAATAAAAACACAAAATCTGAAGCCATAATATAGAAGCAAAAGGTGAGTAATGTTTAAGAAGAATGCCCAGACAAAGCACTATGAGATAAAAATAAAGAGAGAGGGGCAAGGGAGAGAAAATAGAAACACCATTGGCTTTGTAGGAGCCTAGGCAGTTTGGATGTTCACCTTACTAGAACTGGATGGATGTGGGGGTTCCTTGGATTTTCCACAGGGCAGGGAACCCTGATTGCTCTTCGGGCTGAGGAGGGAGGGGGACTTGATTGGGGGAGGGGGAGGGAAAGGGGAGGCGGTGGCGGGGAAGAGACAGAAATCTTTAATAAATAAATAAATTAAAAAAAAAGAAACACCATTGAGTTTGTTTTGTGCTGGCTATCCACCGCTGGGCATGGGACTTGCCTTAAATGTTACTTCTATACCCAGTGAGATTCCATTGAAAAAATTAGTTTCCTTCTATCTGTTAAGAGTTGCTTTGTTTAAAAGTGTGTGGTCAACTTTCAAGAAAGTTCCCTGAGTTGCTGAGAAGAGGTATATTCTTTTGTGTTTGGGTAGAATGTTCTGTAAATATCTGCTAGGTCCATTTGAATTTATGACATTCTTTAGTTCCTCCAGTCTTTCTCTGTTTAGCTTTTGTCCGGATAACCTGTCTATTCAGGAGAGTGAGGTATTGAAGTCACTATCATTGTGTTAGGGTCAATGTGACTTTAGCTGCGCTAATGTTTCTGTTATGAACTTGGGTGCCCTTGTGTTTTGTGCATAAATGTTTAGAGTTGCAATAGGCTCCTGGTGGATTTTTCTCTGATAAGCTTGTAGTGTCCTTCCCTATCTCTTCTGATTACTTTTGGTTTGTAGTCTATATTTTCGGGTATTGAAATTGCAAAATCTGTTTGCTTCTTGGGTCCATTTACCTGAAATATCTTTTTCATTCTTTTGCCCCTTCTGAGGTGATGTCTATGCTTGATGATAATGTGTGTTGAAAGATGGATCATGCTTTCTAATCCAGTCTGTTAGTCTGTCTTTTTATTGGTGATTTGGGCTATTAATAGTGAGAGTTATCAATGAGCAGTGTTTATAGATTCCTATTTGTTGTTGTTGTTGTTGCTATGGTTTGAACTTTCTCCCATCTTTTGATTTTCTGGTCTGGAATTATTTTTCCTTGTGTTTTCTTGGGTATGGTTATTCTCTTCAGGTTCTTTCTAGTGCCTTCTATAGAGCTGGATAGGTAGATAGACACTGCTTAAATTGGTTTTATCATAGAATGTTTTACTCCCTCTATGTGGTTGATAGTTTCACTGGGTATAGCAGTCTGGGTTGGCATCCGTGGTCTCTCAGAGTTTGTGGAACATCCGTGAACACCAGGGATGTGTGGAATTGGTGGGGATGGGTATAGTTAGTGGGAGCAATGTAGGCTCTTTGCCAAAATAGATGGAGGACAAAGGCTCTCAACAGGGATGGGTGGAGCTAACTGCCATGGATGGAGTTAGCAGAAAGAGTTTGGGAGTACTATCAGAGGGAGAAGAGGTATAGGAAGTGAGGTGTGGTACTACATCCAGTTTTCTTATGTGAGTTCTGGAGAACAAAGTCAGACTATCAGTATTTCGTGGTGAACATGAGTACTTCTGTCTTGCTCTCCTACCCCTTTCATTTTCTTATCTTTTTTTGAGACAAGATCTCTTTTGTAGTCCTGGTACTTGCTATGTAGACCAGGCTGGCCTAGAACTTGCAGGGGTCTGCCTGCCCCTGACTCCTCCCTCTCTTAGTATAATATTTTATTTATCCTTTAACATTTCATACATATAAGTAATGTATTTATATCCTATCCACTGCTAACTACAAACTCCATTCCCCTCAGGCACCCCCATGGTCCCCACCCACATTCATGTTCTCTCCTTTCTTTTTAAGGGGTCACTGAGTGCAATTAGTGTTGCTTTGTGGGAATGTTGATTGATCTTGATAGCTTGATCTTGTACACAGGTGTCCATAGCTACTGTGAGTTCATGGATGCGACTGCCTTTTCCTATCCAGAAGACAGCATTTCACAATGCTCCTCCCCATCCTCTGGCTCTTACATTCTTCCCCCCCACCCCACTGTGTGACTGTATTCCCATGAAGACATGAACAACGTCTCAGATGTGGAACCAATGAGAAGCCAAAGTAAGGATACCAACGAAATTCAACTTGGTTAATCAATGAGTTTTATTAGGATTACTAACATAAACATGAGTGAGCGGTCACCTACAAGAGCAGGAGTGACCCAAAAATAGTCATCAGCAAAGCTCCCAAGTGTGGGTCATGACTCAGATATGAGGCTCAGTAAGACAGAGGCTCTGTCTTCCTGGCAGCTCAGTTGGTTTGGGCCATTTCTACGAGGTCTCTGCCTCTTGTAGGCAGTTGGCTAATCTGAGGACATCTCTCAGTATTCCTTATGGTTTATATGTGTTTAGGGTGGGAAATGAATGTTTTCAACTGTAGGAACTTCCTGGAGTTATTGAGTTATATACTTCTTGTGTCTTACTGAGCTTGCCTACAGAATTGGATGTTTCACTGTTCCTTAGAATATCCTGTGTCTTAATGAACTTCCCTCCAAAAGAGAAAGTTTTATTTCGGAGGAAATTACTGCATGCTACCTCCTTTTTTGCAGTGTTCCTTGAACCTTGGGAACGCTGTGTCTTACGTGCCCTGGTTGATGGATGTGATCCATTTAGGGCTGAGTAGTCAACAGTCGATCTCAGGACTGTCACCAGTATGAGCCTCTGAACGAACTGCTGACTTCAGAGAGAAACTTCTATAGCCAAGGTTGAGGGCAGCACTAACCTGTGGGCATAAGTACAAATACTTACAACGTTTTAAAGATTCATTTTTAACTATGTGTCTCTGTGTGGATATGTGAATGTGGGTGTGGCTGGGAACAGAAAACAAAAGAGGCTGTTATATCCTCTGGACCTGTAGTCACAGGAAGTTGTGAGCTATCTGATACAGGTTCTTGGAACCGTCAGTCATCTGTAAAAGTAACAGAAGTTACTAATCATGAAGCCATCTTTTCAAAAAGCAAATCGACAACATTTCCACTTAACAAGGCAACTCTAGTATGTTCCCCCCAACCATAGGGCCTATGACCTCCTTAGCCATGAAATCTTGGCCAGGTTTACAGGATGAGGCATGAGCTATTTTCTGTGGATAAGACCTCAAATCCAACCCCAAAATAAATGGTTACCCCCATAACCACTGCGCCTCTGTTGCACCAGTAAGCACACCTCGCCTGGCAAGTCGGTATTGTCGGTAAAAGGCTTACCACTGAACAATACCATTCATAGATTTTTCTCTTCCAGTAGCCTAAAGAGCAGCTTCTGGCATTGTGAAAGTCAAACCAGCAGAGAAGAAGCTTTTAGGTCAGTTCCAGTTTGATTTCTCTAGGTCCAGCCAAACTGTGTTGTGACTTTAGCAGTACTAACCCTCACCCTCTAAGGCCTCTTTGCTTGTCCTCTCAGGGGTCTCTTCTAGCTTCCTGAACTCTATAGACAGTCCAAGTCAGATACATAAACCTAAAGGTTCATAGGTAGGATCCACATATGGTGTGTGTCTTTGGGGGCCTAGGTCACCTCACTTAGTGTAACCTTTTCCAGTTCTATCTGTTTTCCTGAAACTTTCACAATTTTATTTGGCTTCTGTAGACTGCTGAGAAAAATGTGTGCTCAGTCGTGTTTGGATGGGATGGTTTACAGACGTCTCTTAAGTTCGTTCAATCTATGGTGACATTTAATCCAGGTATTTCTCTTCATGTTTGTCAGGATAGTCTGTCAGCTGTCAAGAGTAGGGTATAGAGATAACCTAATCCTACGGTGCTGGAATTAATCTGTGGCTTTGTCTGTAGCCACACTTGTCTTCTGAAATGGGATGTGCTTGTGTTTGGGCATCTATGTCCCCTTAGTGGATTGCTCCATTAGTCAGTAGGAAGTGATCATCTTTATCTTGTCTTACTAGTTTTGTTTTGAAGCCTGTTTTGCCAGATATACCTGCTTAGTTCCTGGGTCTATTTTCTTTGAATCCCAACTCTTTTCTTCCTTTCACTCTAAGGTAACATCCATCTTTTGCAGGGAAGGGCATTCCATAGAGGCAACAAGTAGGTGGCTCTGCTCTTTGATTCTGTCTACTAGAATGTGTCTTTAATTGGGTAATTGAGACCATTAATATTTAGTATTTTTATTAAAATTTTTTTATTAATTTCCACCATTGTTGGTTTTGTGGTGTTTGGGGTTTTTTTCCCCTTCTTCTTCTTTTGCTTAACTATTACTCTAAGTAAGGTTTATTATTTCCTGTGGCCTTGAGGGTAGATTTGTTTTTCTCTTCAGGCTGGAAGATTTCTCCAGTATTTTCTGTGGAGCCGGCTTAGTGGTCATAAATTCCTTTCGTTTATTTTTATCATGGAAAGTTTTTTATTTTTCCTTCAATTATGACACATGGTTTTGCTGGGTATAGTAGCCAAGGCTGGCAACTGTCTCTCAGAACTTGAAATACATCATTCCAAGCTTTTCTGGACTTAAAGTTTCAGTTGAATAATATGATGTTATTCTGATGGGCCTGCCTTTGTATATAAAGAAGTGTTTTTCCTTTGATGCTTTCAGCATTCTCTCTGTGTTCTATACAGTTAGTGTTTTAACTGTGTTATGATGAGGTCTTGTCTGTTTGACATCCTAAATGTCTCTGGCATGTAAATTGATGACTTTTCCTAACTCTGGGAAATTTTCTGTTGTTAACCTTTTGAAAAGGTTATGCCTTTAGAACAAGAGTCTTCTTCCATACCTACAACACAGTGTGGTGTATACATTGGAATTCCCACTGCTACTTGCTTATGACTTTGTCTTATTTCTTTCGTGTGTTTTCAGGCTTACATAGTCTGTCTTCTTGACAGACTTCCCACAGAACACTATTCCACTCACTACAGTTTTTATTTCCTACATTTCAGATTAGTTTTTCTTCAGCATTTCTCCCTTTGTTGCATGCTTCTTTCATATTATCCATCTCTTTATTTTTTTGTAAAGGATTTATTTATTTATTATGTATACAATATTCTGTGCTGCATATATCCCTACAGGCCAGAAGAGGGTGTCATATCTCATTATAGATGGTTGTGAGCCACCATGTGGTTGCCGAGAATTGAGCTCAGGACCTCTGGAAAAGCAGCCAGTGCTCTTAACCTCTGAGCCATCTCTCTAATTCCCCCAACCCCTTGGTTTCCTTTTTATCACCTATGTTCTCTCAGTTGAAGCATTTGTAGTGTTCATGTGGGGTTTGGATATAGTAGAGTTGGATGTATAGTTCAGAAAACATCAGGCCAGGTGCTCAGTCTGCCTGATAAAAACTCTCTTTTCCTCCTAGAGTAGGCAGTTAACCGAGAGAGCAGCCACAGGTGCTTGGTGTTGTCACTACTCAACTGCTCTTGCCAGTCATTAGCAGTGACTTCTATAGCTTCAATAACTATTGGAGGGCAATCAACCAATTTATTCCGGCTTTATAGTTTGAGTGTAGTTTATATAAGAGGGGGGGTTAGTAAAGTGGATAAGGAAAAGGATTAAGTATTAGATCAATTAGGAAAAGAAAAAAATCAAGGTGGGTAAATTAAAGGGGCCGTGACCCCAGCCTGAGAACCGTTGCTCTAGGAAATTACACACTGTGTTGTGTGGTGGCGGGGAGAGAGGGAGCCATCCGTTGGTCTCCACAGCCTTGGCCTTGGGACTTTGCCATGTGAGTCCTTTCCTAACAAGTCCCTGAGATTCCTATCCTCCATTCTGATCCTGAAGTTCTGCTGTATCTGAGGGACAGGATTGCTCTAGCCCATTTCCACTTTCTGAGCTTCTTTCTCTTTCTTTATAATCTCTGTCTGCTTTTATTAATAAAGATCTCTAATTTTTTTTTTTTTGGTTTTTTGAGACAGGGTTTCTCTGTAGCTTTGGAGCCTGTCCTGGAACTAGCTCTTGCAGACCAGGCTGATCTCGAACTCACAGAGATCCACCTGCCTCTACCTCCCTAGTACTGGGATTAAAGGTGTATGCCACCACCACCTGGCCAAGAATCTCTATTTCTGCCACTTTATGTTCTTTATAATTCTTTGTCCAGGGAGACAAGAGCTTGAAAACCAGCAGGTGTTCTTTGGACTCAGATCCAAGCCTGTAATTCTGGTATACTCAGAACATTCTTCCTGAGTCTCCTTTTGGAGATGAAATTGCATAAGGTGCAGTGTTGAAGTTTATGGAGGAGGAAGGAGTGATAATCTGCCTATATTCAAAAGTCACAAAGAGCCTGGCTGTAATTGAGAGTAGCCTGTCATTTTTAGTATCTTTTGGAAAATGAGCATTGACCCTGTAACCAATTTTAATTCCATCACTTGCATTAAATGTCTGGCTATCAGGAACCAGGAAACATGAACTAGATCTCGGGATGAAGAATTTCTCTGTTTTTTTTTTTTTCCTTCCCAGATCCCCTTAGTTTTCTGCCTCATCCTGACAGTCGGAAGCCTTTCAGAAAGAGATTTCTTGATTGTCTATAGACTGGGAATGCCTTGGCAAGTCTAAGATCAATCTTTATAACATGCCCTTGGACCTTAGCATAAGTGACTTCATGATGGAAGTGCCATTCAAGCCAAGAAACTCAGCACGTAGGCAGGACCACCTGCCAAAACTGAAACAAAAACTTGATCCATCAAAGTCCACAGTTCTGGAAAAGTTCTGGACAAATTATAACAACCTTGATTTCTGGCTTCTATGGTTCCACTTCTGGCTAACTGTTCTTGCGAACTGAATATGTCAACACAGGATGTGGGTTTCATGCTTATCTCTCCCTGATATAGGCTCGGTGCTACATGGGGATCTTGAACACCCAAGGTAGTCACTGGTTGACTTAAAAAGACTTTCCATTGGCTTAAACTCATGTCTATGTAGTCTTCTCTGGTGGATACCCCACAATAGTTATTCTGGGAGATTTCTTGATTGTCTATAGACTGGGAATGCCTTGGCAAGTCTAAGATCAATCTTTATAACATGCCCTTGGACCTTAGCATAAGTGACTTCATGATGGAAGTGCCACTTCATCGTGTCAAAATGATTTCCTTAAAATCATCTGATTGGGTCTTCCAGCACTCGGGAGGCTGAGGCAGGCAGATCTCTGTGAATTCAAGGTCAGCTTGTTCTACAGAGCAAGTTCCAGGACAGCTACGGGCCCAAGTCTTATCTTAGGCTAGTTCTAGCCCTTGGGACAGCCATTCCTTTCTCACCTTTGTGTCTGAACTAACATTGTAGCAGGCCCCACACCTTAGTAGGCCCCAGACTGTAGCACAACTGACTTCATAAAATTCAGCAGGTAAACAGCACCACCTGCCAAAACAAAACAGAGACCTAATCCATCAAAGTCCATAGCTCTGGGAAAGTCTTTAAACATACTAGCCATGGTTTATTTTTGGGGGGGAACCTCTGTAGTTCCACTTCTTGCTAACACTGCTCTTGCTAACTTCAGTGTGTCAGGCCAGAACATGGTTTTGTGCTTAAAAGCTCCCCGTGAGAAGAGCTCAGTGCTACACTCCGACCTGGAATACTCAGTGTAGTTGCTGGCTGACTGATAAAGACTTTTTCTATTGGCTTAAACCTGTGTCCAAGTAGTCTTCTCTGATACCCCACAACATCTTGTGACTAATGGACCTTTTGGAATCTATTAACTGCGTTGACCACTAGCTTCTACCAACCTTAAGCTATGATTGTCATCAGATAGCATCTTGGACCAGTAGAAAAGCTTCCCTCACCTCCCTATAGTTACCTCTCTTGCGTATTCACTAATGTATTTTAAACTTACTTGATTTATGACTTTCTTTGATCCGTTGAACTATAAAATTTCAAGCCAGGAGGTGGTGACGCAAAGCTGTCCTTTGTTTACTCTAGGATGGGAGCTGTGGTTTGTTTCTTCATTGAAAAAACTCCCACAGGTTGATTTTTACACATGTGCTGTGCCACAGGTACACAATACATGCGCGCACACACACACATGCACACACATACACACACACTAAATGTATGTAACTTTTTTTGAGACAGGGAACCACTCTGTAGCACTGGCTGGCCTAGAACTTGCTATATAAACCAGGGTGGCCTGGAACTCATAGGACTCTGCCTGCCTCTCCCTCACCAATTAAAGTATACACCGTCATGTCCGACTTAAATGTACATTTTAAAAACTTAGAAAAATGAAACACTAAAGAACCAAGTTATTCCAATTGATGTGAGAGATGCATCGCAATTCACATTTATAAAAGAAAGCCTTAACAGATACAAGAAAATGAGATAAGATCCTGCGTGCGCTCTATCATGGACTTTACATCCACAACAATAGAAATAGCAGAAAGTACGCAAACTTGTGGACACCAAGCTACAGATTTCCCATTCATTAAATAGTTGTGTGTGTGTGTTCAAGTAGGTGTGTGTGCGTGTTGGTGTGGTAGATCAACAGGCTTAATGTCATGAAAACAGCCTTCCTACCAAAAGAAACCTACGGATTCATTGAAATTCTCATCAAAACTCCAACATAGTTCTTCACAGAAGTTAAGAAATATCTTAAACTTCATATTGAAACACACATTCACAAATGGAATATCTGAAACAATTCTGAAGAAAAAAGAACTGCTGGAGGTATTAGCTTCCCAGATTTCAAGTTATAGTATGCGGCTATAATAATAAAAGCTAGCGTGGTATTGGCATAAAAACAGGCCTGCTGGTGGAATAGAATGAAGATCCAAATGTAACTCCAAATGTCTACAGAAACCTGATTTTTAACAAAGAGACCAAAAAAGAAACTGTATCTTCAAAACAGAAATTGAAGAAGACATCCAAGGAAGGGTAAATAGAACATAGTGTCATAAAGAGGACATTAGAATAAGAGGATTTAATGGGGAGGGGAAGGAGAAGACGGGGTCGATGTCAGGACGTGGGAAGGGATAACTAACCCTAAAGGCCTTTGGAAAAGCCTTATAGAAATTACTACTGTGGAAGCTTCCTAGAGTACATAGACATATAAATGGAGTTGCTTGTGCCAGCCCTTCCAAAAATAATTCAAACCAAGAGGTTGTGGAGAAATGGTTCTTGTGTGTGGTTGTCTGTCCAACAGTCTCTGGAACATCCACTCATTACCCCCTCTATGTCAGAACTAACGTTCTGTGACTAAGAGATTAAAAAGCAAAACTTTTGAAATCTATTAACTTAGTGGGCTGGTATCTTCTACCAAGCCAAAAGCTAAGAATGTCATCAAATAACAACTGATGATTCATAGAAAATCTCCCCCCCCGGCTGTAACCCCCTCTCTGACAGACCCACGGATTCATAGACCCCCCCTGCTGTAATTCCTTCTCTGACAGACCCACAAATTCATAGAAAATCCCCCCCCTGCTATAATCCCCTCTCTGAGGGACCCACAAATTCATAGAAAATCTCCCCCCCCCGCTATAATCCCCTCTCTGAGGGACCCACAAATTCATAGAAAATCCTCCCCCCGCTATAATCCCCTCTCTGACGGACCCACGGACGCATTTCAAACTTGCCTTGCTTTAATTAATTTTCTTGGGTCTGTAAAACTATAAAACGTCTCAAAACTGCTTCTAGATCAGAACATTCCATTTGAGACCTAAATGTAGATTCCTGGGCCGTGATCATTCATATTTGCTTCAGAATAAACTACATTATCTATTCCTTTGAGGTAAGAGCTGTTTTTTTTGTTTTTTTTTGTTTTTTTTTTGTTTTGTTTTGTTTTTTGGTTTTTCGAGACAGGGTTTCTCTGTGGTTTTGGAGCCTGTCCTGGAACTAGCTCTTGTAGACCAGGCTGGTCTCAAACTCCCAGAGATCTGCCTGCCTCTGCATAGGCCACCCTTGATTCCTACTTCTATTCTATGTATATTTGTTCCAGACACAGGAGTCTTTATCTCAAAACTGAAGTGAAAAAAACCAAGAGGGACATGGAATTGTCCTGGCAGCAATGAAAATATTCTAATAAGACCCTTGAGCTCCTCTATTTGGCTCTTAACCTATAGAAAGAACAGGCCCCAAGAAATTGGAATTTTTCCCAGGAATATCAAGCTGAGGCCTTGTGGGAGCCTGTGACAGAAGGCTGGGATTTTCCTGTGAACTGTGGATAGGGCAGAGTGTGGACTTCTTCCCACGAGGTGGCCTTCTAGAAAGAATTGCATAAACCCTGATAAGTGGATGTACTTGAAAGCCAGGACATGAAGGGAATGCACTGGGCTGTCCACATTATCTCTGTTGGCAAAGGCCTAGGAGGAACATTTGACTCTTCTCACACGACCGAAGATGATAAGACATAGTACCATGTGTGTTCCCTCGTTCTCCTTGTATTGCTTAAGCTCACTCTAAATGTCGCCTCATGTTTTGCTTGCTTTAATAATAAAGGAGCGAGAAGAGCTTTATGCGCAAGACTTGAGTTCAAATGCGTGGAGTCCCCTGGTTATCCAATGAAGATTTTTGGCACATCTCTTCATCCACTGAAATTTAATCTCGCGGGTCGCTGCCCAGGCGGGTATAAAAGGCCAGACGTCAGGCAGAGTTTTCACACGGTTCTGACGTCACTCTACAAGAGAGACTGAAGTCTAGACGACGATGGTGGACCAGAATGCACCTTTTGCAGGACTGCTTAGTTATACATGCCTCTCGTCTTCCACTGAAACCCAAACCTCACGTCAGGACCCAGAATTGGACTTGGGTTGGGAGTGATGGGCCCCTTTCTGTCTTTCCCCAATATTGTTACATTGAATAAACTTCCTTTTCAGCTTTTCATTGTTAGCTGTGTCAGGAATTAGGCTACTGAGTGAGTGAACCCGACTTGTTCGAAGCGAAGGGCCGGGGCGGCAGGGGTTAGGGCTGGCGCAGGCAGGGGCAGTGTCCAGATCCTTGACCTAATAATAAACTAGCAATTTTACAATGCTCCCAATGTTACCAGCGCGGCAACTCCAGTTTAGGTAGACACTACTAGTTTTGTTTTGCTTTGTTTTTGTACTCTTACCCCTGTTTGTTTTGTGTTTGTTCGTTTGTTTGTTTTGAGGCGGATGGTGGTATGTTACTTCCTGAGGAGCATCAGTATGGTTTATCATTCTTAGCACTGAACCGGGAGCATTCAGACTGGATGAACGGCGGTGGGAGGACAGGAAGACAATTCTTATTACAGTACCTAAATCAGTTCCAGTGGGGGCTCAGCAGATTCCCCCCACCCGTCTGAACTGCCTAGCTGGTCGGATCAAGCTCCCCCTGAAAAGCCCCGGGTTAAAGAACTCTCCAATCCGCCAAGCCCAGAACCCCTGCTGCAGGCTGTTGCTCTCCATCCCAGCAAGGGGCTCGCTCGCGCGTCTCCTTTAAGGGCCGCCAAGTTCCCGTGACGTCAGGGCAGGAAGTGTTTGAGGAAGTGGTGCTGGGCTGGCTGCGTGGGGACCCTGAGTTTTCATGTCCTCTGTGGGTGTCGCTGGCGGCCCCGCGGCCCCCGGGGCAGGTGAGTCCCAGGCGAGGGCGGCTCGCTGCCCGTGGAAGGGTTCGCGTGGATGCGCGCTCCGCCTCTTCCCGGGGTCGGTGGCTGTGATCGGTGGGGACGCGACCCGCCAGCGGGCCGGGCCGCAGCAGCAACTTTTATTTATTAACTAAACCGGAGTGCTCCCCTCACCTGGAAGGGCAGCAGCCGCTGCTGACCCACCGTGCTTCGTGAGCTCCTTCTTTTCCTCTCTCTGAACTTGTCCTCTCCTCCTGCTTGCTTCTAGAGTTAGCAGGGCATCAATATGAGCTGGTCACCATCCCTCCCAACCCAGACCTGTGGGGCCTGGGAAATGAAAGAACGACTCGGGACCGGGGGATTTGGAAACGTCATCCGATGGCACAATCAGGTAGGGTCCTGGCCCCGGGGAGAGTGGGTGGGATTTCTTGGTGCTGCTTCTATCAGGGCCGGTGTGAATGGGTGGGCTCCCTCCTACTCTTGGCTAATGGGGCGGCAAGGGAGAGTAAGAAAACGGACTGCAAAGGGGTCTGAGAGCTGCAAAACGTTGACTCTCAAAAACCATCTTAACCATGCTACTTAAAAAGAAGAAAAAAAGAGTAAGCTGTCATTCTAGGTATTTCAAATAATATCCTTACTAATATTAGACTGACATGTAATACAGTACACACTGGTGAATGTTGTAGAATACAGTATAGTGTTAAAAGATGAGAACAATAAAAATGTTTTAAATAAATTTAAATTTTAAAATATGTTTAAATAGTTGGTAGTTCCGCGGCCTTTTGTACCGTCTGCACAAAGCACAGAGCTAAGGATGATGGGTGAAAATGTGCACTGTATAGGCCGCTGAGCGATTTGGATTAATTTCTTTTTGGATCTGATTATATTCTCATTATTTTAGTCCATATGTGTTTGACATGAGTTTCTCATGTTAAAATTTTTTGTTCTTCCAAATATTTTGGTTTGGGCTAGTGGTTTAAGTACACTGAAATTCTTTGCAGGACTCTCTTTAATTTACCGAATGAGAGTTATTTAATGCATTTTGGATAGTTAGTTCATCGTAATGCCTGAAAAGTACATGTCACCTGTGATATTTCTGTAGCTCCATCCCTCCTTCTGCAGTAGATCACTTACTTACCTCAGGGTTGCTGAGTAACAGACAGGGTGTGTAATGTTGTACTTGGGGGTCACAACCTGTACCCTAAGCCAGGTGCTGCCACCCATCTTCAACAAGCCAATTAAAAGAGTCAAATTAATAGTGGGGAGTCAATGTAGTCACCTTGGGAGGAGGGACAGAGAGACCCAGCAAACACACAAGTCTGTCTTCAGGATCCTGACTGGGCTTAGGGTTTAAACAGAAGAGCAGCCCGGTGGCCCAGCTTAGCACTGACCCATGTTGCCATCCTCTAAGATTTCTGAGAGTTCGTTACAAACCTTTCTCCAGAAGACAAATTCCCCTTCTGGGTGGTACCTTTTCTTCTCCCAACCTGAAATTCCTGGGGGAATTCCCATCTCTTTGGGGTTCAGTGTTTGAAGGTGTCTCTTTCATTTATATTTTCATTCTTCCTGGACAGTTGTAGGACCTTCTGATAGACCCTGGAGGGGCTCTCCAGAAGTGTATTTTTATTTTTTTAGGATTCTAGTCTTGGGCAACCCTTGAGAAACATAACCAAAATTAGAAGCCACCCTTCTAGGGAATCAATCCTTCCTGGACAGCTATAATTAAAGTCTTGCCTCGCAATTGAGCAGTCCAGGTGAGACACTAGCCTGGCTGATGGCGGTGATGACAGGGAGAAGTGGGCAAATGTAAGAGCTATCTAGGAGTAGCGTGAACAGGACTGGGTGGGATAGAGGGCACAGGGGTCAGAGTTGGGGAGGAGCCCAGCTGAAGTGGTGCTGTCTGAAGGACCTGCCTGTGTAGTCTAAAGTCCTCTGCCATCTTCATGGGCTGATCCACAGGAAAGCCAGGGGGCTGCTTTGAATGCGCAGGCGCGATCTTTGGTCCATATTTGAGATCAGAAGATGCAGCGTGTTTTCCTGTGGTTGTGCCTCTGTCCGAAGCCTCTTGAAGAATGCATCTCAGATGTGGTAGCCGCACTTGGCATCCAGCATCTTCTTGCTACTTTGTAGGCTTTCTCCTGTCTATACACAAAAGAATGCACGTAGCTATCACAGAGAAGTGCTGCCTAAGAACCGGGCTCATGGCTGCAAACCTATTGCATGCCAGCCTCAGGCCAGGTGTCTTCCGTGCGGGTTTTGTTTGCATTACTCTGAGCTGTGTACCTTGTCTGACATGCTTTACTTCCAGGGTCAGCAGCTCTAATTCCATTTCGTAGCCTAGGAAACAGAAGCACTGGGGAGTTAGGTAATATCCCGAAAGAGGACATACTGTTAACATGTACATCTATTTAGATCAAGACCACATACTCCACAGTGGCTTCTGCAGGTTGGAACTAGCATTTAGGACACACCCAGCATATTCCTAGTTATTTCGGAGGTACTAGTTGGTTCTTTACAATCAATCCAAACCATTTTGAAGTACTAAGGAAAAACTAAAGAATACCCAAATCTGTATTCCCCATTGAAAAAGAGCAGTGTAGCAATGCCCCTCCCCCAATTCCCTTGATTCCTGGGAATCACAGTGTGAGCTTGACAGTTTTTGCTGCTTAGGAATGCTTCTAAATCTCCTGCTCAGAGCCCAGCACAAACTGTGCCGGTTCAGGTAGGCCTTGAGATATATATAGAGAGAGGAAAAAGATCCAACTCCAGGGACCTCAGCCTGCAGTTCCTTTTGAGGGTAGGCAGGGGAAGTAGCCACACATTCTCACATTCACACAGAGGTTGGTTGGAATTCTGACTCACTTGCCACAACCTCTGGTGTGTGTTAGGGGTCCTCAGCCTGACTGCAAAGACATGAGGCAAATGCCCTGTGGAACTGTCGCAGGGTCCTTTGCAAATGTTACATTGTCCTGTAGGCTTTCAGGGGAAGGAGGCTAGCAAGTCTGGGGGACCCGTGTGAAGATTACAGGAAGTAGTGAACTGGCTGGCTGTCAGAAGGCAAAGTGTTATCACTTATTCTTCCTACAAAGCAGTGCTAGTCTTTACTGATAAGGCTAAGATCACTTCCGTCTGCCTTTGTGTTTTAATGTGTGATCTTGGAACTCAGGTCTTTAATGGGCGTGGCCCTGAACTCCTGCAGACAAAAAAAGAGAAGACACCCATCCTTAGTTAAGTCTACTTACACTGAATCAATTCTTAGAAATATGACTGAGTCTAGATTTAAGTCTCACGTGTGAAAGTAATAACAACTACTTACTGCTTATCAAGAATGTCATTTGTCGGCCAGGCATGGTGGCACACATCGTTAACCCCAGCACTCACAACACACAACACACGGGACAGAGGCAGGCGGATCATTGTAAGTTTGAGGCCAGCCTGGCTTACACAGTGAGTTCCAGCACAGCCAGAGCTATATAGTGAGACACTATCTAAAAACAAAACAAGCCGTGCTAGCTGCGCCAGGTGCTGTGTCCATATTCTCTTGCTTGCTTGGTAGCAAGGGAAGACTTTGAGGAAATGGAACTTCGTCAGGTTCTTGAGAGGAAGTGGACTTTAGCTGGCTTGTCAGGAAAAGAGACGATTACGTGGGTAGAGCATCATCTAAGGAAATGATAGTTTCATGCTCTGCTCAAGGCTGCCTGAGGATCGCACCCTGCATTTCATTTTAATTGGCATCCCTGGAAGGGTCAAGTTTTTTCTCATCTGTGGATAAAGAGCCAGAGGTCTGATGGACTCAGTGCCGCGTATTTAGTTGCTCAAGGAGTCGATAATGCATTTGTCCCTTGAGTCTGTTCCTGACATCTGTGGGAGAGATTGGAGGACACTGTGTGTCTGCCTTGCAGGAAGACTGAGGAGTTGTGGCCCTTTATCATAGGAAAGGTGTCTGTGCCACTTGGCAAGTCCCAGATAAAGATGCATCTAGACCTCTTTTTTTTTTTTTAGAAAAGTATCTATTTTATTGTTTGAGATTATAATATAATTATATCATTTCCGTTTCCTTTCCTTTCCTCCCACCAAACCCTCCCATATACTCCCCTTACTGTCTTTCAAATTCATGGCCCCCTTTATTATTAATTATTGTTATACACCTACATGCATATTGATATACATGTGTGTTTATAAATACAACCTGCTCAGTCCGTATAATGTGATATATATATATATATATCTTCAGGGCTAACAATCAGTGTTTTCCCCCTGGGAAAGACACTTGCTTCCACTCTCAGTCAGTATTCCTTTGTTGCCTATAGTTATTTATGTAGGCTTCAGGCCTCGTAGGGTTTTCCCTGTCCATGTTGGCACGTCTATTATTTTGTCCTTGTTCAGCTCATGTTTAGGCAGTCATGTTAGTGAGACTTTGTGGGTGTGGCTCCTGATATTATGCGATGAGTCTCATAGCAAGCCCCCCTCTTACAGTCTTTCCCCCTCTTCTGAAATGATCCCCGAGCCTTAGGTACAGGAGTTGTTAAATGTATCCCAGGCCTCTGCTTTCCAGTGCATATTTGAGAAGTTTGTACGGTGTATTTTGATCACATTCAACTCCTCTCTCCTGACTCCTCCCAGCTCTCTCCCACTTCCCTAACCATCCAGCTTTGTGTCTTTTAAACCATCCGGTCTAATGTATGCTGCATCTCACAGAGGTGTGGTTGCCACCACAGAACACACCCTTACAGAGAACCGATTCTGCCTCTCTCAGCATCTATACTCTGCCAATAACTAGGGGTGAGACTTTCTGCCTACCTCCCTCTCCGTGCTTGGATGTTCCCTGGCTGAGCCTGTGCGTGCTTCATACTGCTGTGAGTCCGTACATGAACACCTTCCTTGTCCTGTGTGTGCTTCATACTGCTGTGAGTCCATACGTGAACACCTTCCTTGTCCTGTGTGTGTTTCATACTGCTGTGAGTCCATACATGAACACCTTCCTTGTCCTGTGTGTGCTTCATACTGCTGTGAGTCCATACATGAACACCTTCCTTGTCCTGTGTGTGCTTCATACTGCTGTGAGTCCATACGTGAACACTATCCTTGTCCTGTGTGTGCTTCATACTGCTGTGAGTCCATACGTGAACACCTTCCTTGTCCTGTGTGTGCTTCATACTGCTGTGAGTCCATACATGAACACCTTCCTTGTCCTGTGTGTGCTTCATACTGCTGTGAGTCCATACGTGAACACTATCCTTGTCCTGTGTGTGCTTCATACTGCTGTGAGTCCATACGTGAACACCTTCCTTGTCCTGTGTGTGTTTCATACTGCTGTGAGTCCATACGTGAACACTATCCTTGTCCTGTGTGTGCTTCATACTGCTGTGAGTCCATACGTGAACACCTTCCTTGTCCTGTGTGTGTTTCATACTGCTGTGAGTCCATACATGAACACCTTCCTTGTCCTGTGTGTGTTTCATACTGCTGTGAGTCCATACGTGAACACCTTCCTTGTCCTGTGTGTGCTTCATACTGCTGTGAGTCCATACATGAACACCTTCCTTGTCCTGTGTGTGCTGTCATACTGCTGTGAGTCCATACATGAACACCTTCCTTGTCCTGTGTGTGTTTCATACTGCTGTGAGTCCATACATGAACACCTTCCTTGTCCTGTGTGTGCTGTCATACTGCTGTGAGTCCATACGTGAACACCTTCCTTGTCCTGTGTGTGCTTCATACTGCTGGGAGTCCATACATGAACACCTTCCTTGTCCTGTGTGTGCTTCATACTGCTGGGAGTCCATACGTGAACACCTTCCTTGTCCTGTGTGTGCTTCATACTGCTGTGAGTCCATACATGAACACCTTC
The DNA here is from genome assembly GCF_037038515.1 of Microtus pennsylvanicus. Taxonomy (NCBI): domain Eukaryota; kingdom Metazoa; phylum Chordata; class Mammalia; order Rodentia; family Cricetidae; genus Microtus; species Microtus pennsylvanicus. Next base: position 66,405,314 of record NC_134587.1, on the reverse strand, counting down.
CTTGTCCTGTGTGTGTTTCATACTGCTGTGAGTCCATACATGAACACCTTCCTTGTCCTGTGTGTGTTTCATACTGCTGTGAGTCCATACATGAACACCTTCCTTGTCCTGTGTGTGCTTCATACTGCTGTGAGTCCATACATGAACACCTTCCTTGTCCTGTGTGTGCTTCATACTGCTGTGAGTCCATACATGAACACCTTCCTTGTCCTGTGTGTGCTTCATACTGCTGTGAGTCCATACGTGAACACTATCCTTGTCCTGTGTGTGTTTCATACTGCTGTGAGTCCATACGTGAACACTATCCTTGTCCTGTGTGTGCTTCATACTGCTGTGAGTCCATACATGAACACCTTCCTTGTCCTGTGTGTGCTTCATACTGCTGGGAGTCCATACGTGAACACCTTCCTTGTCCTGTGTGTGCTTCATACTGCTGTGAGTCCATACATGAACACCTTCCTTGTCCTGTGTGTGCTTCATACTGCTGTGAGTCCATACATGAACACCTTCCTTGTCCTGTGTGTGCTTCATACTGCTGTGAGTCCATACGTGAACACTATCCTTGTCCTGTGTGTGCTTCATACTGCTGTGAGTCCATACGTGAACACTATCCTTGTCCTGTGTGTGCTTCATACTGCTGGGAGTCCATACGTGAACACCTTCCTTGTCCTGTGTGTGCTTCATATGCTGGGAGTCCATACGTGAACACCTTCCTTGTCCTGTGTGTGCTTCATACTGCTGTGAGTCCATACATGAACACCTTCCTTGTCCTGTGTGTGCTTCATATGCTGGGAGTTCATACATGAAACGGCCCCCCCTTGGTCCTGAAAATACTCTTTTGTTGTAGTCTCTGGCTCTTACAGTCTTTCCAGGATGACACCTGAGTTTAGGGAAGAGGGATGTGATGTAGGCGTCTCATTTAGAGCTGAGCATTCCAGGCTCTTGATGTTGATCAGCTGTGGACCTTTGTGTTAACTGCCATTCACTGCATGTGGAAACTTCTCTGATGAGATTGAACAACACCCAGCACACCGCTCTGGGTCTCCAGGACCCGTGGTAGTTAGTGCCTCTAAACCAACTGACTCTCCAGCCTAGGTACCATCCATGGGCTCTTTCTGGGCTCAATTTCACACCTTTTTTCCCCCCTGAAACATTGATCTTGGGCAGGATCTGACTTCCGACTATATCCCGATCACACTGCTACTACTTGGGTGGTGGTAAGTGATTGAGCTCCCTGGAATGTAGTTCTAAGGGGACTTCTGCACTTCCTGTGAGTTTCCCCTGGATTGTTAGGAGGCTAACTACAGGGCCCAGGGTGACCCTTCTGTTTTCTTTATAGACTGGCCTTCTAGCTCCCTTTGTGCAGTCCCTTTCTGGTGGCTGCCAGCATCCTGAACATGTCTTTCCTTACCCCCCACCCTCTTCAAACTTTATAATACACGGTCATACACAAGGTTTGTGTTTTTGTGTAAAAGGCAAAAAACAGGCCTTCAAAAATCAGCTATGTTCAATATAGCCAATACGATTGGCCCTTTCCCTTTTATTGAGAATATAGACAATTTTTAAATTGTATTCTATTTAATGAGTCTGCTTACTAGCAAGTTGGAGAAATTCCTAATTTGGTTTCTGTTGCTATGATAGCCACTGTGACCAATATCAACTTGGGGAAGAAAGGGTTTATCTGGCTTACAGGCCCTTCATGTAAAGAAGCCAAGGCAGGAACCTGGAGGCAGGAGCTGAAGCAGAGACCATGGAGAAATGCTGCTTACTATCTTGCTTTCTGTAGCTTGCTCAGCCTTTCTATAAAGCCCAGGACCACCTGTCTATGGGGCAACACCATTCACAGTGGGCTGGGCCCTCCCACATCAATCATTAATCAAGAAAATATCCCACAGGCTTCGCTGTAGGCAATTAGATGGGGTCAGTTTTTCGGTTAAGGTTCCCAGATGATTCAAGCTTATATCAAATTGACAAAACAGAAGAAATTTGAATCTAAACACTAATAGGAAGTAAAACTGAAAACTAAGTTCCAGTCAGTTTGAGACAAATTGGGGGCTCATGACCTTGAGGTATTGCTTGTCCAAGCTGTGGCTTCTGAGAACGTACGCCAACTAGAGAAACGCGTTCCTAACATGGCCTCTCACTCCTGAAGACCACAGATGGACTTCGCTCTCGTTCGACTGTGAGCCACGGTGATTGATTCAGCATCAGTAGGAGCTACAATATAAAAAGGAAGCCAGCTCGTCAGAGAGAGCCTCAGAATCCATGCTTACAATCAGGATCTTCGTAGAGCATATACTTTTGTTGTATGGGAGCCTAGGCAGATTGGATGCTCAACTTACTAGACCTGGATGGAGGTGGGGGTTCTTTGGACTTCCCACAGGACAGGGAACCCTGATTGCTTTTCGGGCTGAGGGGGGGGAGGGACTTAATTGGGGGAGGGGGAGGGAAGTGGGAGGCGGTGGCGGGGAAGAGACAGAAATCTTTAATAAATAAATAAATTAAAAAATTATAATCACAAAAAAAATAAATAAATAAAATAAATTTTAAAAAATCCAAAAAAAAAAAAAAAACAATCAGGATCTTTAACAAAGAAAAGGAAAGAGGGATTCAGGGGCAGTTAATATACCTCCTGAGGGCCGGCCGGAGGGGCTGTTGAAGTCACCAAAGTGGATCGTAGCTGCAGCACAAACGCACTACAGAAATGCATCTCACTTCTTTAAGAAGTCTGGATGACCTTTGAGAAGGTCTGTCTAAAGTTATACATGTGTGACTCGGTTTACATGAAATGTCAAATTATGAAGTCCATGCAAGCAGAGAAGAGATCGGTATTGTCTAGGGGTGAGAGGGACTCTGGGGAAGATGGGAAGTGACTCCTATTGTGAGTGTGGGGTTTGTGGGGAGGGACCCTGCTCCAGCATTGTGGCTTTGGTTGTATACTTAGAACATACCAGAAAACTAGGCATGGAAGTAAGTGCCTCTTGGACACCATAAGCCCTAGTTTTGGAGTCAAACAGATCTGAGACTGTTTTAGACGTTTTGTAATATTTGTGCTCTGGCATCAGAGTACTAATGACCAATCTTATTTCTGAAGTTTTCAGCCTTCGCCACAGTTTTAGGGTTGATTTATTGATTGGTGATCACATTAGATGACTGCCCACTGTGTCTGGAGAGTTCCATTTTCCTTCTATTACCAGGTAGGCCCAGGCCCTTGCAGGAGTTTTGGCCATTTGGATAAATATGAGGCAAGTTGGATCCTAATGACTTGGGCACTAGCTTCTTGGACACTGGAAGTCTTGCCACGGTCTTCTTGTCATTTCCAGTCCCACATTAATTACATCACAGGGCCAACAGTCTTAGCTGTGTTGACCGTGGCTGATTTTGAAGGTCTTTAGAGGTTTCAGTCCTTCACCTTCTATATGTAGAAGCAGAAATCTTGTTCTGTATGGAGAATAACCCACCATCAGTGTTGAATGAGTGAGGTTTTTTTAAGTGAGTAGCAAGCAAAACTGAAAGAACAAATAGAAATAACTTAGAGGTGGATAACAGGGCACCATCAAACTGGGCGCTTAGATCGTTCAGAGAGAACATTCCGGAGTAGTCCTTGGCAGAGCATAGGAAAGCATCTTCAGGTAGGTGCTTGCATCAACCATGAGACATCCACTGGGAAGCCCTGCTGAAGCTCTCGTGCTAGGGTTCCCAGATGAGAGATTTCCAGGCAGGATAAACTTTTACCTTCCTGTCCCTACTGTAGGCGTTTTTATACTGTGCAGTATTAAATGGAGAGTCTTTGTAGCTCTTCTCAGTGAACTGGCCGGTGTCACTGTGAATAGGGAGTCTAATAACTACTGTCCTTCAGCCTTGCTTGAGGCTGCCACGTTTGACTCCGGGAACCTCACCCCAGGGCTTCTTGCTGCTGCTGCTGCTGCTGCTGCTGCTGCTGCTGCTGCTGCTGCTGCTGCTGCTGCTGCTGCTGCTGCCACTGCCGCCAAAACCACAGGCTCAGAACTCTTCCATCCTTCATGTTCCCCTGGACTATATACAGCAAAGAGACGTCTGTTAGCCTCAGGAATCAGTCACCCTGCTAAGTCACAAAATACCGATTTTTCCATTGAAGAAACCACAGTGAGGTTCAGAATGTTGTAGTGATATTTTATTTGTATTTTAATAAATAAAGCTTGCCTGAAAATCAGAATGCAAAACTAAGGCCCTAGAGGCCAGGGAGTGGTGGCACACACCTTTAACCTCAGTACTGGGGGGGAGGGGGAGGATGAATGCAGACTGATCTCTGTGGGTTCAAGGCTACCCTGGGCTACACAAGATCTAGAAAGGGATCCAGGTGGTAGTGGCTCACACCTTTAACCCCAGTGTTTGGGAGTCACACACCTTTAACCCCAGTGTTTGGGAATCACACACCTTTAATCCCAGCACTAGGGAGGTAGAGACAAGAGCGATATGGCTGGGCAGAGGAATATAAAGGGGAAGAGACAGAAACTCACTGGAGTCTTTAGTATGAGGATTTTTGGAGATAGGATCTTGCCCCTTTGGTCTGAAGATTTGGTAGAGGTAAACGGTCTCTCTAGTGGTTGACTGCTTTGCTTTTCTGATCTTCTCGAACCCCAATATCTGTCTCTGGGTTTTTATTGTTTGTGCTACAGAATGTAGTTCAGTTGGTGCAACGCTTGCCCGGTGTTCACAAAGCCCTGGGTTTGATCCCCAGCACATCTAAACTTGGCGCAGTGGTACATGTACACCTGTAATCCCAGCACTTGGGAGGGGGAACCAGGAAGATCAGAAATCCGATGTCATCCTTGTAGCCATAGTGATTATCAGCCTTGGCTTCACTAGACCATTCTAAAGTAAAGAAGTATGTCAATTAACAATGAAGCCGAGCTTCTGAAGAGTATATGCGTCATGCTGAGAACTGTCCATGTAGAGTTGGAGGATACCCTCTATGGGTCCTCATCTTCATTTCAGCTTTGAATAGTGGCAGGCCAGTGCTCCTGTTTCTTAAGTAAAGACACAGTCTCTGCATAGCTGGTGAAAGAAGGTGGAGTTTGAGCTGTCCTGTGTCCTACTGACTACCCTATACTCGTCTCTGAAGAGAAAAACTCTTGCACAAAAGCATGGAGATATCCACTGTGCCAATGTCAAGTTGAATCACATGGAAATGCCATTTTCACATGTGAAAAGGGCCAGTCACCAGCAATGCTGTATGGCTTAACCTAATATGGCAATGGTTGGGGTATGGAGAGAGATGTCGTCCCTGGACAGGAATTTGCTACAAAGCTTTAGTGGAAGACAGAGGGTCAGAGCAAGGCATAAGGGATCTGTGTTCCCTGGATGGGCAGAGGACATAGGAGATGAGCAAGCTGCGATGTGGGGACGGTAAAGAGAGCAGCCAGGCTGTCCAGGTGCTTCTTAGGCTACCTGCGTGGCTGGCAGGGCTCTGTGGGGGTCGTCTGTTTGGTCGTTAATTGTTCTGATGCCCAGTGTGCCCTTTCTGTAGGCGACAGGAGAACAGATTGCCATCAAGCAGTGCCGACAGGAGCTCAGCCCGAAGAACAGAGACCGCTGGTGCCTGGAGATCCAGATCATGAGACGGTGAGGACCTGCGCCCTTATCTGGGGAAGCCACTTCCACAACCCTGTGACGCTGGAATGAAAACCACAGCACGCTCTCCCTGCCGTGTCTAGAAAGGAACCCTAAGTCTCTTCCATCAGGACACTGCCAGGCTATCCAGAGAGGCGACTGTCCTCAGGGCTTCTAAAGGAGTAGCACTTAAACACTACATTGAGTTTGTGGTCAGGCCTGTTACATTAAACTTAAGATAGCTGTCATAGCTAAGCATGGTGCTGTGCTCCTATAGGCCCAGCAACTTGGGAGGCTGGAGACAGGAGGAATAGTTGAGCCCAGGAATTTAAGACCAGCATGGGCAACATGAGACCCTGTCAAAAATTATATAAGTCAATCGTGATAAGTTTTTATTTTTCAACAAAAATATCCTTGTCTTCCCTATGCTTCTAATTCCAGAGTGGCATCTGACCCTCTGCTGCTGTTTGCCCTCTGTGGATACCCTCACAGTGTGTGGGGGGACAGGATCTTTCTGTCCTGGGTGGATGCTCTCCCCCCACTGCTGTGACCTGTAGGTGAGCTCTGTAAGAGTTAGCTTGAAGCAACCAAGAAGATGCTCCCTCCACTCACTTCTTTCGTTTCTTTAAATGACTTAATTTTTACACGTATGGGTCTTGCCTGCATTTGGATACCACGTGCATGCTTGGTGCTGAGGAGGCCAAAAGTGGAGTTGAACCTTCTGGGACTGGAGTTCCAAGACGGTTGATGGTTGACGGTTGTCATCCAATATGCGGGTGCTGGGACTCAAGCCTAGGTCCTCTGGAAGAGCCCAGTCTCAACTGCTGAGTCATCTCTCCAGTCCTCTGTTCCTTTCTTAAAAAGCAGAGAGAGAGAGAGAGAGAGAGAGAGAGAGAGAGAGAGAGAGAGCGAGAGCGCGAGCGCGAGCAGTTGCCTCCCTCATTGAATATCCACGTGCACGATCGCATCTCCCATACCCTTAAATGGCGTAAGGTCCCTGTCATCACCTGTTAGAAGCAGCCTTGCAGCACAATGAAAACTTGAATTGGACACTTTAAGAACAATGAAAAGATACATGATATGCTTATAGGATATTTGAGTTTTCAGGGCTGAGGAAGGCTGAGTTAACATGTTAACTTAGTAGACTACTCCTGTTTAGTCCCCAAGGGGACTGGTTATTCTGTGCCTTTGTTGGAAGCTGAGATATGGAACGAGGGGGATGGATCTGAGCTGAAGCTCGAATGTTTATTGGTTTCCCCTCTTTCTAGGCTGAACCATCCCAATGTCGTGGCTGCGCGGGATGTCCCCGAGGGGATGCAGAACTTGGCACCCAATGATTTGCCTCTGTTGGCCATGGAGTACTGCCAAGGAGGAGATCTCCGAAGAGTGAGTCTTCCGGGATTGTGGGATTTAGGTCCATGTCAGCTGGGACGCTGGGAGGGGAGAAACGGAGAGACCATTCACCATCATCCATTCACCATCATCCAGCAAGCTCAAGCAGTCAGTGGACTGACCGCACCTATGCGAAGACCCTCTTCTATGCCTTCTTTGGGGTGTTTCCCATAAGTGTAAATCAGAAGGTTTAGTCAAAAGTGCCTGCAAGAAAGCCGAAGATGGGCTGTGTCACGTGATCACTAATGTGACAAGGAAAACTTGCCATCAGACCTGGACCAGGGAAGCAAGAGGGAAGTAGCAACACAGACTCTTCCCCCTTTGATATGTTAGAGCCACCACAAGCTTTTGGGGTCAGTGTCACTGCTGTCCAATGGGGAGAGACTTTCTTCACAGACGTGACAGCGTTGCACAGAATCACGGAGGATGGGAGGGAGTCTTAGCTTGGTCATCGGAGATCAGGGCCGCAGTTCCAGGTCCTTCCGTCTCACCTGTGGGGTTTCCACTTTCCTGCTCGCTGTCCTGCCTTCTCCACTCCAAAGCCACACTGGACAGAGGGCAGTGGCAGTTTTTCCGGGTCACAGGGACAGTTCTGTGTGCCACTTAAACACTCCTTATGCTTTTATAGGGTGCCTGGTTTATGGTTTCAGCATCCTGGTACCTACATAGAATTCCTGCACTGCAGGTAGATGCCGTGGCCCAGAGACGTTTCTTAGATAAATCACCAGCTATAGACCATGGCTGTGGTGGAACTCCCTGTCTGTAAACCTGGGTCAGGTCATTTAGTATGGGGGAAAAAATAAGCTCCAAGTGAGTTGTTTTCAAATCTACTCCGTCTATAACTCCATTCAGCTCCTTACTATAAAGACTCACAGCGTGGGGCCCAGGTGCTCTTTCGGGGCTCCTTTTCCATAGCAGTTCCCCTGACATACGTCATGTGCTGTGGCCTTTGTTCTGTGGGCCTTTCCCCTTCATAAAAGAAAAGTTTCTGTGAGTGAGTCTCCCGCTAGGGGTGGGAAGTCCTGACGGAGTGTAGCTAGGGAACAGGATATGACAACACCGTGATGCTCCTGTTTCCTGACCTTGGACAGTTACGTAGTTGCTAACTGCCGTTGGGTGGGAAGGCAGCCATGCTGTTGTAAGCTGTCAGAATCAAGTGACAAGTTGGTCAGACTGGAGAGAGAAGTGGGTGGGGGTAACCAGGTGACTGGGTGCTCAGAAGCGCAGTGGAGATGCACACTTGCCCCATCAGGCAGCAGAGACCCCGTAAGGTGAGGGAAAGGGGATGGAGATCTCAGGATGCCTCTTGGCCTGGACTTCAGGGTGATCTAGGGAGAGGCGGGATGTGGTTGCTTAAGAGAACCTCTGTCCTTGCTGTCGCTTGAAATGGCACTGGGGAAGAGTCCTGCTGCCCAGGGCTTTTATGATCTTGTTCTCTTCATTTCCTAAATAAGGTAACTTGTCTTTTACTCCTCTTTAAAACTTAAAAAAAAGAGTGGGCAAAATCTATATTATCTCTTAGAGCAGTGGTTCTCAACCTTCTTAGTGCTGTGACCTTATATCACAGTTCCTCATGCTGTGGTGACCCCCACCACAAAATTATTTGTGCTGCTATTTCATAATTGTAACTTTGCTACTGTTGTGAATCGTAATATCTGTGTTTCCTGATGGTCTTAGGTGACCCTTGTAAACGAATGGTTTAATACCCCCAAAAGAGATCATGACCCACAGGTTGAGAACCACTGTCCTAGAGTGCTAAGCTTGAGTAGCAGGTAGCAAATTTCAGATTCAGAGTTAATTTCATGACATAAATGTACCATGCTTTGTTTGTACCTGTAGTCCAGCTATGGGGGAAGTTAAGACAGGAGACTCATCAGGTGGTGGCGCACGCCTTTAATCCCAGCACTGGGGAAGCAGAAGCAGGCAGATCTCTGTGAGTTCGAGGCCAGCCTGGTCTACAGAGTGAGTTCCAGGACAGACTCCAAGGCTACACAGAGAAACCCTGTAGACTCTTTTTTCAAGAATTTGAGATCAACTTACAAAGTATGGTGAGACTCTGTCCAAAAAAAAAAAAATACACAGCCTCAAAAACAAACAAAAACCTAAACCGTGAGGAGAGTGAACTGTGTGGCGCATAGATAAGCAGTCGGGGATGGTCATGAGTGTTGATGACTCGTAGCAGCACGTGGAGCCGCTTGGTAAACTTAGAGCCATTCAAAGCCCAGCTCCAGCTTATATTAGACTCCCCGGTCTCAGTTTCTTCACCTCTGGCATGGAGATTTCAGCTGCTCTTCCCACTGTCCTGAGACGTGGGACTCGGGACAGTGATGCTGGGTGGCGCAAACAGAGTCTGCTGAATTCACCATGCAGTACCAGGTGCATGGCCAGGTACATAGCAAGTGCACATTCCCCCACATTAGATTGTCCAAGGAAGACCCTGTTAGCAGAGTAGCCAGAGGGTGGCTTTTTGCAGGAATCTCAAGAGCAAACTCAGTTGCTATTGACCTTAGACCCCGGCCACTCTCTTCAGACTTGCAGCAGTAGTGAAGTTGATTCAAATATTTCCTTCTGGGGCCAGGGAGGTGAATACATGGATGACTGCAGGCTGCTGCCTCGCTTTGACCCTGGAGCAAGTCCTACTGCCCCAGCTGCCTCCAGCCAGTTCCCCTGAACCCTGGTGTAGTCCCAGCACTCAGCTGTCTGACTGGCAGAAGACACAGGTGGGCTTCTCAGGGGTCTCTGACCACCCAGACTGACCCCGATTTTCATCTTCTCCTTAGTACTTGAACCAGTTTGAAAACTGCTGTGGCCTGCGGGAAGGAGCCATCCTTACCCTGCTGAGTGACATTGGTAAGTCCCGCCCTAGAAACAAAGCCAGGCCCTGCAGGGTAGACGTGAGTCCAGTCAGGCACCTAGGGAATTGCTTCTGCAGAGGGTGTGGTGAGATGTGGAGAGAACCTCCGGGAGTGAGTGAGGAATTCAGCCAGGGCTCAGATAGAGTTCCTTCCTTCCTAAGTCATGGTGCGAATGACTGTGCGTTCCCTGGAAGAGGTTTCCCTTCCCACCAAAGGGATCCACTCCCTACTTTCCTGGAACGGCGGGTGAGCTAGGTCGTCGTCTGGTAGTGAGGCTCTCTACTCTCACAGCAGCAGGTGTTTGCCAGCCATGGGCATAGGAAAGCCCCCTCTTTAACACACGGATACTGTGGGTGTCCTTAGATGCTGGAGCTTATGGCACTCGGAGAAGGCTGGCATCAGGGAGGAGAGTCAGGTGGGCCTGCGGACACCTGTATGTGGTGTCTCCTAGAAGTGGGGTTCTCACAGTCAGCTCTACCTCTCGCCTACAGAAGTGGGGCTCTCACGGTCAGCTCTACCTCTCGCCTATAGAAGTGGGGCTCTGACAGTCAGCCTAGAGAAGCAGATCTGAGAAGTGCCACAGAGCTTGCTCAGGGCTTTAAAGATGATGATGATGATGATGATGATGATGGTGGTGGTGGTGATGGTGATGATGGTGGTGATGGTGATGATGATGATGTGATGATGATGGTGATGATGATGATGGTGATGATGATGGTGATGATGGTGGTGATGATGGTGGTGATGGTGATGATGATGGTGATGATGATGATGATGGTGGTGATGGTGATGATGCCATCATCCAAGGCTAGTGCAAATTGATAGTTTGGGTTCTAGAGTTATCTAGAGTTCTTCCTTGAATATGTGTCATGTTTTTGGAGAATGGCCTATTTTCAGCCCTCCCCTACTTCATTCTTTCAACCTGTACATGTATGACTTGTTCACTCCAAGTTTGTTTTTCCAGTTGTACAGAAAGTTTGATGTGAAGTCACGCGTCCTTTCCTTGGGTTATCCAGCCATTAGCATTTACCTCATTTACACAGCTGTATTCTCTAACTTTGCAGTCCAGGGGCCTCTCATCTTTCAGGAACTTTGCCAGTGTGGGTCTTAAGGCTGAGATCCAAGCAGTCTGATATGTACAGCATTTCACCTTCCTGAGCATCCTCCCATTTCCTTTGCAGTGGAGCCCCATGGAGGCCTAGGTGACATTACTACAGTCTTACCTCATGGGTAAGCCACAGCCACCTCTTGGCCTCGGATTTTCCTGTGTGTCTGCCGGAGGAGCCCTGTCTGTATACCTGTGGGGTCTACTCTAGAGGTCTAGACTTCCACGTGTTCTCCCGACACCATACTTCCTGTCTCACTCACCCATGTTTTACTTAAATGTTCACCTGATTCTGTCTCTTTAAACCAGCAGCCAAATTACTGATTTGCTCCTGTTGGATTAGGTTGAAGGCAGGCTGGTAGGTAGGGGGTGGGGAGGAGAGAGGGAGGCAGGAGGTTCTTTTGTTCTCCCTGGGCGACATTTGCTTCCTTTGGTCACCGCTTTTTCTTGGATGTCATTCTCTCAAATATTTTTCTTCTACTCATTAGATTATTTATGCATCTGTCATATAGGTAGATAAAGTCTCTACATGGAGACTGGTGGCTCATGCCTGTAGTCTTAGTTTTTGGAAGATAGAGGCAAGAACATTGCTGCAAATTTGAGGATAGCCTGGGCTATAATGGAAACCCTGTCTCAAAGGAACAAAACCAAAAAGCTCTCTAAATGACTGGTCCATGTACGCTAACTGGATGACTACTTTGTATGCCCTTTACTTCCTTGGGTGCGGTGACTTTAGTATTATCTACTCTAGTGCCTCCTTGGTGCGGGTGGAGCAGCGGGCTCGAACATGCAAGCATCCTACCATGAGCTCTACCCAAGTCTTGAACCAAACTGCTTAAAACCAGAGCCTTTGGTCATTGCTTTGTCTTCAGCGTCGAGAGAAGTAGTAGCTGGTATATGGCGCCTTGTCTGTGGGTATCTATAAGATCAAATGTTCTGAAAGGAATTAAAACACATGATGACTCATTCTTTAAATGATAGAATCTGGACATCCCTGTATTAATACCCGGCTTATAAACCAGCCCTTCCACTCAGTAGCCAAGTGGCCTGAAGCGTGTTACTCATGCTCAGAGCGCTGACTCGTTAGCTGTAAGTGAGAGCATTGCTCACCTCGTTAGAGTCCTTGAACAAAGAATGAGATGCTGTACATCAGCTCTCCCTAGAATGCTGTACAGTAAACCAGTGTGGTCCCCTTCCCTTTCCCGCCCTGCAGGCCCTAAAACCCTCAGTCCCTGCTATGGATTATTAATGAGGTTGGAGCCAGCAAACCCCATAGGTGGGAGTCTCGTGAGATGCCCTTCCTGGAAATGCCTGCTCTTCCCCAGACCCATTTCTAACCCAGCCATTTCTGGGATGCATTCCTGTCCTTTGACTCTGCTTGAAGTTGCTGATAGATTTATGTTTTATTTGCATATCGCACCCCATTTCTGATTTCTGTATGAAACCATCAAATTTAGTCTCACGACTAAGTCAGCTCAAAAGCTTTTCATAGAGTGACGCAGTTAACATAACCGTTTTGTCTTCTGAAACAGCTCCTGAGCATATTTCGTCCCAAGTGCAACATTCTCTTTGCTGGAGTCACCACTGTTCCCTGCCTGGTTGGTTCCAGTTAATTAGCCAAGCCATGCTCCTGGTCACAGTCCACATTCATTGCCTTCTCATCTGGGTTAAATCTGTTTGCCCCTAATATCTGGGTCCTGATTTTTTAGGGACTCCGCACGGACCATCATCAGGTAACATGCACAAGCAGGATTCTTCCAGTGAGTTTTAAGTTACCAAATGCAGCTCCAGCAGCTCTAAGGAGAGTACACATGAGAAAACAGGTAGATGCCTGGCAGCCTCCTAGAGCTAGCCTGACCCACCATTGCCTCATCCTGGCAAACCATCCTGGGATAGACAGAGGCAGTGATAACAGTATGACCCTCCCCATAACAGGACCCCAGAATAGCCCACGGGAATCACAGTTACACTAAGTACTCTTTTAGAGAACATAAGAGTGTTGCTTCCTGCCAGCGAAGCAGCGAAGTCCCAAACAGTCAGGTCAGAAGGGGTCAGTGGCCCAGGCTGTCAGTGGCTTCCTGAACCTTAGAACTGCACATGCCCAGACCACACCTCATCTTCCATGTTGTCTTCTCTTCATGCTTGCCCCCTCCCCTTCACCTTCCTCTCCTGGACCGGCCGCTGTCTGCTTTACCGTATTGCTGGTTGTCTGTCTGGTGTCTTGTGGCACCTCTACCAACTGTATCTTCCCCGAGGCTGTGCTCTAACCTGAGCTCTGGATTCATGTCTGCAGAATATTTCTCCCAAAGTCACTCCCAAATTGAACTCTAAACTTCTTTTGACTTGATCCCTTTGTGATACCTTCTTTTTCACTGGACCTGTCTTTCTGCACACCCAGACATGCGTGCCAAGTTTAAATCTCATATTTTGGGTCAGTGGTTAAGAGTATTTGCTACCCTTACGAGGGATCCAGATTGGTTCCTAGTCCCCATATGGTGGCTCTCAATCCAAGGGATCTAAGAACCTCTTCTGGCCTCCCGGGGCACCAGACATCTACATAGTGCGCATGCACGCAGACACAGCATTCATACACATGAAATAAAAAGAAATAAACCTTTAAATCTCACCCTTGAAAATCTTCCCTTCATACGTTTCTTACTCTGCCTGGCTGGAAGGACTAAAGGACAAAAAACACTCTCCAGGTTGAGCTGGGCATGTGGCTCAGCTGGTAGAATGCTTGCCTTGCGTGCGTTATGCCCAGTGACTCATAAACTGGACATGGTGGCATGTGTCCCAGTTCTGGGGGTGAGGCTGGGGAGTAAGAGCAGCAGGATCTGGAATTTAAAATTATCTTTAACTGCATAGTAAATTTAATGCCAGCAGCCTTTGTTTCCAACTGAGGTCGCTAGCCTACTGCACACGGATTCCTATAGCCTGTTCCTCCATTCCCCCACTCGCTGTGTCCTTCCTTCCCCTGTACCTCATCCGGGACCCTCAGCCTTCCTGTCTGTTAGCCTCAGACTTTGCCCGTCACTCTTGATTTCCCTCACAGCACCCTGCTCTTCATGGTCGCTGAGCAAGTGAGAGAGTGGTTCTGCACTTTTGTCCTAACATCTGGTCTTGCTGCTTTCCGCCCTGCTTGTTAGTCACAGAACCCATTTTAGCCCAGAGACCTTGAGCCAGGCTAAGTCTGTTTTGCCTGGGAAGTCCGACAGCAAACTGGGCAGCTCATGGTAGGCTCGGCACTTTAATTAAGAGCACAGACATCTCTTACTTTATTACTCAGTGGCAACTTGGACCACCCATTGGTTGGCCTCTCTCCATCCCTCCCTCTCTTTTCTTCTTCTTCCTTCTGCCTCACCCCCAAACAGTCTACCACTAAGATACACCCGCCCCCTACCTGTTGCTTTTCGCTGTCTTGTTTTCTTCTGATCTCTACCCTCCTCGAATCTTCTTGTCCATTGTGTTCCCAGTGGAACATATCTCAAACAAGTGTCCTGAAAAGAGCTTACCAGACTCTTAAGACTTGTATGAATATCGGGATTTCATGGGCACGCCCCTTCCAAACCTCTTTCCTACCTGGAAGCCTGGTTGATTTAGTCTGTTTTCTAAGTTGTAGTTTATTATATGACGAATATGACTTAGAATTGACGTCATATTCTTACTGTAATCCTGGGGAGATCCCGGGTGTAGATGTGGGTACCACCCTGACAAGAGTCATAGTGATGCTCTTTGCCTGCTTTGGGTACTGCACCTGGATCTCTCTGCAGAATCCATATGACAACAGGCCAAGGTACCCATCACTCCCTGCCTGCAGGGATGGCCACCTCCCCTGCCTGCCAGACTGACCATCTCCTCAGTTTGCTGGAGATTCCACATGACTCAGCCCATCCTGATAGGCGTGGTACTGTGTTTTGTGTGTTTATGTATAGGTATAGATTAGTATGTGGATATGCTTGTACACTTGTGATGTGTCACAGAAAGGGCTTGGTATTAAATCAGTGTTGTTATTGATTTTTTTTATCTCCTACCCCTTTTGAGACAGGGTCTCTATGTAGACCAGGGTGGCCTTGAACTCGACATTTAGATTAGGTGACCTCTGCCTCATCTCATGATCATCTTTGTGCTAAGGTTATAGGCATATGCCAACTTTTACTTTAAAAAAAAGTGGTGGGGTCTGATACTGTCCTCTTGGCAGTGCATCATCGACATTCTTTAAGTCAATAGCTGTGCACCTAAATTGTTTTAAAGAAGTTGCCCATTATAGCTGGAGAGATGGCTTAGTTGGTGAAGTGCTGGCATGTGTCTTTGGTAGATTTCTATCGCTTCAATGAAATACCATGTCCGAAAGCAATGGGGGGGAGGGAAGGGTTCGCATCATCTCACACTTCCACAACACAGTCTATCATCCAGGAAGTCAGGACAGAAACCTCGAGGCAGGAACTGAACTGAAGCTGAGGATGAGCTGCGTACTGGCCTGCTTCTCGTGGCTTGCTCAGCCTGCTTTCTTAAAGCACTCAGGGCCCCCAGCCCAGGGATGGCACCATCCACAGTGAGCTGGGCTCTTCCCACTCGTCATCAATCAAAAAATATCTTACAGGCTTGCCCACAGTTGAAGTCCCCTCTTACACAATGCCAGCTTGTTTCAAGGTGATGTAAAACCAGTCAGCACACTGTGCAATCAAGAGGACCTGAGTTCAGTTATCTGCACAGCACCCCGAGTGAAAAGGGTGAAGTCTGCACCTGTAATCCCATCCCGGGGAGAGGGGCAGAGGTAGAAGGATCCCTGGGGCTGCTGGGAAACCAATCCACATGAGTTGCTGAGCTCCAGGTTCAGAAACCCTATTTGGAAAAAAGATAAAGGGGGCGGGGACAGGCTAGGAAAGGATGGAGGAAGATACCTGAGTTTGAGGCCCTTTCCTGAGCTTTGTTTGTGAAATCTTTGACCATGGATTTTCCAAATGTATTTTGTCTATGTCCCTTTTGTTAATCAGGGCTCCTGCGGGCTGGACTTGATCTTCCTAGAGGCTGACTGACCTCAGACTGCTGATCTTGCCTCCACCTCCCAGCTGCTCCCATACACCATCGTGGCTAGTCTTTTTATGCAGTACTTCAGCGCCTCATGGATGCTGGGCAAACACTGCAGTAACTGGGCTACACCATCAGCAGATAAACCAAAATCTCACAGTTAAAATTCTGCTCTTTTGGCCTGGCCCCCTTCACCTGGCCTGAGCAGTGTCCGCCCCAGGCTGCCGCTTCTGTCCACTGAGTTTATGCAACAGAAGTCAGAAAATGTGTCAAGACAGCACTATATTGTCTTTTACAGGCTTGTGAATTCTGAAGGAAAAAAGCATTTTCTAGATATAATAAAATATCGTTCATCTTTACACCCCCTCAGCATCAGCACTTAGATACCTCCATGAAAACAGAATCATCCACCGAGATCTGAAACCAGAAAACATTGTTCTGCAGCAAGGAGAGCAACGGGTGAGTGGCCTCCCTAGGACTTAGGGAGTCTCCGGGGCTGCTGGGGGGACTTAGGGAGTCTCCAGGGCTGCTGGGGGAACTTAGGGAGTCTCTGGGGCTGCTGGGGGACTTAGGGAGTCTCTGGGGCTGCTGGAGGGACTTTAGGGAGTCTCTGGGGCTGCTGGGAGACAGCTCTGGCAAGGGAGTACTCAGCATTGTAAGTTTGTTTCTGGATTTCCTCGAGTCACCCTGTGGTTCTCTTAAGGATTTCTTCTTTTGGGATTTCTTTCCGTTTTTGAAACAACAGTGCAAACTGTTCTTGCCGGCAGACTGAGGCAAGCTTGGCTGTATCACATTGACATTTTATTTTTTTATTATTATTTTTTCTCCAGTACTGAATGTATTACATTGTTAATTTCCCACGTTGCAGGAATCTGATAAGGAAAATGTTTATTATTCCACCTCCGCCCTCAACCAAACACCTCTTTGAGACAGACTTTTTCTTTTTCACTTGTTTTGGAAGCCTCACCTTTTGGTGTTAAAATGAGCTGAAGTTGGTTGTGGGTGTGGTTGAGAAGAGACAGGCAAAGGTAGCATCAGCCCATCGTGGGCATGGTCCAGGTTGCCGTTACACATGAACTACTTGTGGCCTCTGCCAATGGCTGCCCCACTCGAATGCAATGGTAACCTCCTCACGAGCTTAGATACTGTAGTCTCCCAACTCCGTTCAACCAGGGGTCGCCCATCCCTCCTGAAACGGCTTCCCTCACAATTCCTAGCCCAGCCCATGACTGTGGCAGACTCACCAAACCCTCATTCTTCCAGTCATTCTTGATATTTCCTGAGCAGGGCCTGGCCTGGCCTCTCCCATTACAAACCCAGGCTTAGTGACCCTGGGGTCTGATATGTAGGCTCTTAATTGATTAGTGGCAAACCAAGAAAAACATCTGCCCAGCATTTTTATAGTACCCAAAAGGTACCTGGTCGAGGACTTTCTCCTGTGAATATAGCGGCTCTAAGATGTTCAGGAACCACCATTCTTTGGGAGTTCAGGAATATCTTTGTTCTAGTGGCAAACAGACTCGCGTTGTGAAAGGAGACGGTCCTCTTACAGCCTACAGATTCTTCTCCTCACCCCACCCTTTTTTCTTCCAGTTAATACACAAAATTATTGATCTAGGATATGCCAAGGAACTCGATCAGGGCAGTCTGTGCACTTCCTTTGTGGGGACCCTGCAATACCTGGTAAGAAATGGGCCCAAGGGCTTGCTTCTCAGTCCCTGTGATGTTCATGTTTGTGGGTCTGTCTGTCCTTCCTGCCTGCATCTCAGGCTTGCTGGCTCCGTGGAAGTCTAGAATTTTTGTGTGGGTGCACAAACCCTAGTTCACACATGTGCGTGTTGTTTTGCCCTCTGGAAAGATTTAATCTCTGCCCTGGTGTGAGAAGGGCTGTGCTGTATGCCTTTACCCAGATCCTGGAACCTCTCTGTGCCAGGGTTCTGTCTGATTATCTATAGAGGCCAAGTTTCCTGGAGGGTCGCGGAAACCAGTGGGGAAGAGGTGGGGCCGTGACTTCTCTCCTGTGTGCTGTGTGATCTGGATACCGGAGTGATATTTGATCAACTCATTCTTCAGGAATGTTGTACGCCAGACCTTGTGCTCAGAGCTGGCAGTACAGTGAGAAAAGAGATAAGTGTTTTGCTGCTCACTGAGAGCTTACCATTCAAGAAGAAAGCAGGCGTTAGTCACCATGGCATCCAGATACTCAGAAACCACCGTTGTCATGAGCGCCTCTGATGCAAGTACAGTGTTGGAGGATGTGTTGTGTGTGAAGGGGGCCTAGCTAAGTCTGGGCCTAAAGGTGAAGGGCCAAAGTGGGGGGAGGCAGTGCAAGGATGGGGAGAGGAGAAACTGGCGAAAGCGTGGCTCATTGGAAGACACAGTAGTGTGGCCCAGGCGCTGGGGAGGAAGAAGGAAGGGACAAACTGTTATCCTTTACTGACTTTAAGGGTTTTTAACCGTATCATAAAACCTCTGGAACAGCCCTAAAGAATGACTAAGGCGGCTGCTGGACTGACACATCCCCAACTGTGCAAGTAGAGAAGGGAGGCACCGAATGTTTAAATGCAAGAACTGGGCTGGGACACTGTTTGGCATAGCTGTAATCAGCTCTTGCCCAGAATCTAAGCACTGGGCTGGTGGAGACAAGACAAGCATGAGTTTGGGGCCAGCCTGGACTACACGGCAAGTGCCTATCTTAAATAGAGCAGGGGTGGGGTAGATAACAGACACTAAGGAAGACTTAGTGATAGATTCATTACTGGTGATAGCAGCCATCAGATTGTGGTTGAATAATGGAATCTGAGTTCAATAAACAAAAAAGGTTGAAGGTCTCAGGGCTAAAAGATCATAAGCATTCTATCTCTTAAGAAAGAAATTGTGTCTTGTTTTCCTGAATTTGTTAATGTTTCCTATCTAGCCTACCAGTTAGAGTCCGGGAATGCTGTTTCTCCTCTGTTGTATGGAACGCAGCTTTCCCGGGACTGTGGGATGTAATTCAGACAGTGCGTCCATGTGGTATTATTATACACATTCCGCTAAGTACCCTCTCAAGCCCTCAGTAGCTCAGCAGCAACTGAGTGAGGTGAGCCCATGCTCTGGCCATGATTGGTGACTCCTTGTATGGCTCCAGGAACTTAACCTGACTAGAGGTAGCAAAGGAATGAAGCAGTGACTGGCAGGAACGCCAGGATTGAGTGGACTGAGCTCTCTGGTGCAGAAACGACGGCATCTTGGAAACTCATTGTGTTATAACAGAGAGGCAAGGTTATAGCTGACCACGGAGGTGGGGTGAGGCGGTGGGTTTAGTTAGGAGCAATCTTCAAGCCAAAGATGATGGGAGAGGGGAAGAGCTATGGTGGACAGTTTCTGCATACACCGTCAACATTCATACCCAGACCCCCTAGGAAATCTTGGCCTTCTCTCTGACCCTCATCCCGGTGGGGAAGGCTTCGCTGTTTTCCCATGGGTCTGAGACTGTAGCCTTTGCCATGGCGGTGTCCATGTTACCAGCACACATTCACTGGGGTTGTCATTCACGCAAGGCCCCCTCTGCTTCCCACACGAGGTGCTAACAAAGCTGTTTACTTACATGAATTAAAGTGTCCATCCATAGCCACACCTGAAGATTGAACTAATTATATTTTAACCCAAATTCCTCCTGGTGTTGACTCCTTGGCCCTTCTGTAAGTCTCCCATGTCCATGTAGATCATGGCCCTGTCATTGAGCCTCTGCTGGTGGTAGTCCTTCCTGGATGTTTCCTCAGTGTGTTTCCTTCAAGCCTTCTGAGCCCGGTGCATGGCCTGTCTGGGCTTTGTCACACTCCTGGGCCATGCTCTTAACTCGGGCAGCAATCGTGCAGCTTGGCTTTTTCCTGCTTGATTATAAATATCCCACCTCTCTGTATGGCTGTACGTTACTTGATTCGGGGTTACTTGGTTTAATGTATGTGCTTTGCATTTGGCGTGTACCAGCTGATGCCGTTTGTCTGTTGGGCATAGCTTATCTCTCTGTCTGCTGTGGACTGGGGCCTGCATGTGATCTTCATCAAGTCCTTGGTGTACTATAACCCTCATTTTTTTTTAAAATATGCATTGGTGGTTGAGGGAGTCAGATCCACTGGAACTTGAGTTACAGACAGTTGTGAGCTGTCCTGTAGGTGCTGGGAATTGAACCCCAGTCCTCTGGAAGAGCAACCAGTGCTCTTAACCACTGAGCCATCTCTCCAGCCCTTACCACCCTCATTTTTAAATAGGGAAAAATTAAATAACCGTGTAATGCAAAATAAGTTTACTCTGGTCTGCCTTGAAGTGATTCCTCAGGATCCTGACCCCTCAGCTCTCCTGCCAACACTTCTGAACACAGTCTCATTAAGAATTTGAAGTACAGAGCCAGGCTGTGGTGGCACATGCCATTAATTTCAGCACTTGGGAGGCAGAGGCAGGCAGATCTTTGAGTTTGAGACCAGCCTGGTCTACAGAGTGAGTTCCAGGACAGCCAGGGCTACCCAGGGAAACCCTGTCTTGAAAAACAGAAAGCAAACAAACAAAATATATGAAGTACAAGAAAATCTTACGTACCCACAGCTGAACCTGTTCGAGTGCTCCTTTTCTCTTCTGAGTGGACAGACTCTGGCCTGGTGATGAAGGCGGAGGCTGGCTCTGTGAGCTGGAGCTCTTCGAAGCAGGAAGAGGGTAGACACAGCCACTGTGTGTTTCAGGCCCCAGAGCTGCTGGAGCAGCAGAAGTACACCGTGACGGTCGACTACTGGAGCTTCGGCACCCTGGCCTTCGAGTGCATCACCGGCTTCCGGCCCTTCCTTCCCAACTGGCAGCCCGTGCAGTGGTGAGTGGACCTGGTCCTGGTGGGAGAGTTAGCCTGAGGGGAGATGTCTTGTCCTGGCTCCATTTCTTGTCGCCCAGTCCTTTTCTGGTCCCCAGGTTAGGCCCAAATGGTCTGTGGTCCGTTCTCCCTAGCAGTGGCAGGTCAAGCTTCTCAACCTTGAACGAAAGAATGGTTGCTGGCAGCACCTGTACATAGAGCATCGGTCCTAACGTGGTCGGCCTCGACAAGGTGGTCCACCCTAGACCGCTGCATCACTGCGCATTGACAGTGATGTGTTAGCAGGTCATTAGTGAAGAGAACAGAGGTTCTCACGAGACCGGTAGCGAAGGGCTATTTACAGGTGCAGTAAAGTCCATCAGCGTCAGTCTTCATGCAGAAAGGTTTTCCTTAAAGTAGTTTCTGTAGTAGTAATAAATGCTTGAAACTTCAAAAGTATTATATATGTATATACATATACGTATACATACATATATATATATTAAAAGATTGTCTCATGAAAGTCTCCATACCTCTTGGTCTCCCTCCTGGAGATGTGATAGCCACAGTTTAGTGTCCTTTATGGAGGCCGGTGCCCTTCCCGCCAGGTCTTGCGTTTTTTTTTTTTATGCTATCCTCATTGCACTTGAGTGGAACCATAACTGAGCATTCCTCTGTGTGTGCTCTGAAAGCCTTTTCCACCAGAATTCCCTTCAGAGCAATGTATTACACACACACATACACATACATACACACACACACACACACACACACACACACACACACACAGAGAGAGAGAGAGAGAGAGAGAGAGAGAGAGAGAGAGAGAGAGAGAGAATCCTTGTCTAGCGCCTAAAAGTGCTGTTTGGTGTTCTACTCAGTCACTGTGGTGCAGTTGGCTGTTGGAAGACTGAGTGGTTCATAATTGGTGCTTCTTAAAATAATACCACAAATAACATCCTTGTAGGTAAGCTGTTGCTCATACACAGCTATTTATCTGGTTATTTATACATTCCTATGAATAGAATCAACAGATTTACAGAGTACACACATTTTAAAGACTTTGAGGTGCCTTATGCCAGCTGCCAGAAAAGGCTGTACAAAACCACACTTCTGCAGGGGTACACCAATCTCGCCTTTTCCCTGTGCCGTTCTTAACACCAAGGTCTTCATTTTCCTAAGTACCTTGTAAGATTAGTAAAAAAAAAAAAAAAAAAAACAGTAACTTTTCAAAGGACAAGTGCTTACACCAAGAAAAACTATCTAGCAGAAAATAGCCTTCACTTCTGGTCCTCCTGCCTCCAGCTCCCAAAAGCTGGAATCACAGGCCTGTGCTATCACACAGTTTGACTCAGTGCTAGAGATGGAACCCAAGACTTCCTTGCCTGCAAAGGCAAACACTTGACCAGCAGAGCCACAACTCCTTAAAAACATCTTCTGATACAAGACGAACCATGGACCTGTGAAGGCGGTTCTAGATGAAAGGTTTGGGTGGTGGCAACAGAGATCAGTTCCACATTTAGAGCTACATGGTGGGGGTGCAGAGGCAGAAAACACGCCAAGAAAGCCCACTGTCCTAAGATAACTACTTACAAACCAGGCTTTGGTCTCTCAGCTCATGGGTTCTGGGATATACAGAATTAGCTTCTTAACCTATAGTCGCACATTATAATTTAACCATAAAGTAAAGTAGCTTTAAATTATTTGTACTACGTTGGTTTTAGTTAACCAAGTGATTGGTTGTTTTGTTTTCATTTCAAATGTTCACTTTTTCAAAGTTGAGCAGAGGAAGACATCACAAATGTTGAACTTCCTTTGCATTTAACAAGATAAGTTAGATCCTACAGAGCTGAAAAAAATACTGTTTGAAAACGCCCTTGATGGCTCGGCGTCGTCACAGCATGTGTGCTGTCCGCAAAATCTCTTCCCTGGAACCAGCCACACTGTCAGCTCCTCAGAAGTCAGTTTCACTGAAACCCAATTTCTGTGGACCAGTTTATGAGAAGACCTTGTCACCTCAGCCTCTAGAGTCATCTGCCCTCAAGAGACAAGACGCACAGCCCAGGCAGTCCGTGCTCTGCCTAGGGCGTCTGTTTCTAGTTTCCTATTGAAAGACTCTGTTTTCTGGAGGAGAGCACCCCGTTTTAGTTTGAAGCCCCAGGGACCGTGACTACCACTTCCCGGCTTTACTAGACCGCATGCCAACCTCTGCCATGCATGTCCCACCTTCTCCTGCTTCCCTCCGCCCTGGAGAGGCCAGCTCGCTGTTTGCCAATGGTAACTGCGAAAGGCTGAAGCGTTTTCTTTTTCATTTGGATCATTCTATTTAGGAGAAAGACGCATCTGGACTTTTATGCACTAGAAATTATACCAGAATTTGAGTCCTTTGTTCTGTCTAATATTGAACAACACCTACTCATTTCCTCACCACTAAGTGGCAGACTAAAAATAATGTCACCACACAGGATGGCCACCGAAACCGAGGAGCTCTGGCAGAGTACTTAGTTGTTTATAAAACGGCGTTCCAACTTAAGCTGTCCTCGTTACCAAGAGGACTGGAAGCCACTTGGGTTTAATTTTTCCCTCTCCTGCACTGCCTCAAATACCTTTGGAAGCTCCCCACTCTGGGAAATATGAAAGTTCATTTCTTCTGGAATATGCTTAGCCACATACTTGCGAAGGGAAATATGGGCTTCCCTTCCCTTACTTGGTAGCTAAGTGGTAAAGGCACACGTCACCAAGCTCGACAACCTGAATTCCGTCTCTGGAGCCCCAGTGGTGGAAGGAGAGAACCATTTCCCTTAAGTTGTCCTCTGATGCCCCATGCATGCCATGGCGAGTGTGTGCATTCGTGTACATGAGCATACATGCGCACACTCGAGCTCTCACACGAATAAATAAGTGTAATTAAAAATGTAGCCATGTACATGCGTGCATACTTTACATCTCAAATTAATGTGATGTGTACGCAATGACTGTGGCTCAGAACCCTGATTTTATCCTCTACCGAAACCTGAGAGCTGGGCTGGAGAAATGGCTCAGCCGTTAAGAGCGCTGGCTGCTCGTCCAGAGTACCTGGGTTTGATCCCCAGCACCCACATCAGGCAGCTCACAGGGGTCACTTGTCCACACACACATATGTATAATTGAAAATAAAATCTTTTTTAAAAATGAGAGCTTATATTTGATAAATGAAGGGTAGAAAAACTAAAATAATCAAGGATGAGACAGAGGTCAGCAGAGCTTCCTGTAGAGCTCAGGACGTGAGGTCATGAGCCATCTTGCTGGACGTTGTCCTTCAGCCTCAATTTGGGCAGCGCTGGCCACAATTTGCTTGTTTGCTGTGTTTTAATGCTGAACCAGAGTCTCCCCATGCTAAGGACTCATTGCCCCTGAGCTAAACCCATAAACCTGTCAGCATACTGAGCATTATTTCAGAAGGTGTGCAGTTGTAGTGAGGTTGGTTACAAGTGTAAACTGGGTGTTTGCCGTGAGTGACATAAAGGACATCTTACAATGGCATCTGCAGGCATTCCAAAGTCCGTCAGAAGAGCGAAGCGGACATTGTTGTCAGTGAAGACTTGAATGGAGCGGTGAAGTTCTCCAGCTCTTTGCCCTTCCCCAATAATCTGAACAGGTAAGGCCATGGGCGTTCATCGCATGTATCCTTCTTCTCTTTAGAAATACAGGTCTGAGGTGGCATCTGGTACATTTGTCTGTTTATTTTCATAATATATGTGTGAGTGACTGGTACCTGTGGAAGCCAGAAGAGGGGTCAGGTCCCCTGGAACTGGAGTTGCAGATGGTTGTGTGCTGCCATGTGGATCCTGGGAACCAAACCTGGGTTCTATGCAAGAGCAGCCAGTGCTCTTACCCATGAGCCATCTCAGGACCCTCTGGGCTTTTGAATGGATAACAAAATACGGTCCTGTCACTGAGAACTTGACAGTCCATCTCAGCATTAGACAAAGGATGCATTCTCGCTTGTATCTCCTCTCCCTCAAAATCTTCTTTGTTGTTATTAATTGGTTGGCTGGTTTTTGCTATGGTGGAGGTAAAAATCCCTGTCTTTGTTCAT
This sequence comes from Microtus pennsylvanicus, assembly GCF_037038515.1. Classification (NCBI taxonomy): domain Eukaryota; kingdom Metazoa; phylum Chordata; class Mammalia; order Rodentia; family Cricetidae; genus Microtus; species Microtus pennsylvanicus. Next base: position 66,380,445 of record NC_134587.1, on the reverse strand, counting down.
GCAAAGCAAATGTTCTACCAGCTCCCAAACCATCTCTTTGCTCGATTCACATAACAATTTATTTGTATATCTTATCGTTTTTGAGGGAAGCCAAGACAAGGACTCATAGCAGGAACCCAGAGTAGAAATTGGGGCAAAACCCTGCCAATTCATTTGAGGTTCCCTTTCCCAGCCGACTGTGGGTCTGACTATGACATGTCTCTACTCTGAAGTATATTCATTCAGCCTGGACTTTGTTACTCCACGGGAAGTCATTTAAGGGCAGGGGTTATACTTTATTCCTCTTTGTGTTCCTCGTCAGGCCCAAACAAACAAAGCTTTGAGGTTTGAATGGCACTGTGCTCTAGTCTTAGAGCTAGAATATAAGTGGTTAATTAGTGCATCAGAATTGGGTCATAGCACAGAAGAAAGCTCCAGGTGGGTGGCCGCTCACATATTCGGGGACGGGGAAGGAGCCATATGGATTACAGCAGTGTGGAGTGACACCGGGTGTTCTATAGTTGGGGTGGGGGGGAGAGTTAGAGAAGACATGGACAGATGAAGAAGATAGAGAAGTTTGACTGGAAAGATTAGAGACACGTGGGGCTGGAGAGATGGCTCAGTGGTTAAGAGCATTGCCTGCTCTTCCAAAGGTCCTGAGTTCAATTCCCAGCAACCACATGGTGGCTCACAACCATCTGTAAAGAGATCTGGTGCCCTCTTCTGGCCTGCAGGCATACACACAGACAGAATATTGTATACACAATAAATAAATAAATAAATAAATATTTAAAAAAAAGATTAGAGACACGTGGGGTTGGCCCTGAGGGGGCAGTGTGGGCAGCAGGAGCCTAGGGGGCAGTGTGGGCAGCAGGAGCCTAGGGGGCAGTGTGGGCAGCAGGAGGACTTTGAACATTGTATGTTCATCCATTAGGTGCTCTCAAATCAGCAGCTCAGGTTCCAGACCAGGGCTGCTTAAAACTTCCACTCAGAGCCCAGCATAGTGGCACACACCTTTAATCCCAGCACTGGGGAGACAGAGGCAGGTGGATCTCTGTGAGTTCAAGGCCAGCCTGGTCTACAGAGTGAGTTTTAGGACAGCCAGCATCCATGACTGAATACTACCCCGTCTCATGCTATTTTTTAAATGTGTGTTTGTGTGTGTTTATATTTTTTTTACTCGTTGGCTCTTTGAGGTGCCCACCACCAGCTCCCAGATAATCACATGGAGTCTTAGTTTTACTTATGAATGTTCAGCCTTAGCTTAGCTTTTTTCTAGCCAGCTTTTATTAACTTAAAAATCTCATCTATCTTTTGCCTCTGGACTTTTACCTTTCTGTATTTCTGTATATCTTTTCTTTCCTTCTTATTCTGTATCTGGCTGTATGGCTGGGTGGCTGGCCCCCAGCATCCTCCTCTCCTTCTTCTCTTGCTATTCTATTCTCTTCCTATATTTCTCCTCCTATTTGTTCTCTTTGCCTGCCAGCCCTGCCTATCCTTTCTCCTGCCTTGCTATTGGCCATTCAGCTCTTTACTAGACCAATCAAGTGTTTTAGACAGGCAAAGTAGCACAGCTTCACAGAGTTAAACAAATGTAACATAAAAGAATGCAACACATCTTTGCATCATTAAAACAAATATTCCACAGCATAAACAAATGTGACACATCTTCAACTAATATTCCATAACATGTTTATGTATGTGTGTACAGGTGTGTGTTCTCTGAAAGCCAGAAGACAACCTCAGAGCCTATACACCTCTTTTTTTTTTTTTTTGAGACAGAGTCTCTCATTGTTCTGGAATTCAACAAACAGGCTAAGCTGGCTGATTCTCTAAAGATTCACTTGTCTGATATAAGCTTTTTTTTTATATGGGACCTGAGATCGAACTTAGGTCCTTGTGTTTGCAAAGCAAACCCCTCACTCAGCCTGAGCTGTCAGCCAGAGACTGTGCTTTGGAATCTGCACACGAAGGCACCTGACTCAGGCCTCTCTTACCTTTGCTGCCCGCAGTGTCCTGGCGGAACGTCTGGAGAAGTGGCTGCAGCTCATGCTCATGTGGCACCCTCGACAAAGGGGCACGGACCCCCAGTATGGTCCCAATGGTTGCTTCAGAGCCTTGGACGACATCCTAAACTTGAAGGTGAGAGTAGAGTCAAGGCCTCAGTGGTCCCCAGTGGGACATAGTAGGGACACTTGGCTTTGGGAGGAAATCCAGGCTAAGAGGACAGGAAAGCGGAGCTGACTAACACTGCCACCAGCTTGCTGTTGAGGGAAATGGGACTTAGACTAGCGCTTCACTGGCAAGCACTGCGGACAGCAGGGGATCTTGGCAAATACATGGGTTTGTTTGTAAAGAAATTTGCTTTCTGGGTTAGTGAGATGGCTCATCAGGTAAAGATGCTTGCAGCCTAGCCTGACAACCCAAGTTCAACCCTTGCAGCCTGCATAGTGAAAAGAGAGAACCAGCTCCTCAAACCGTCTTCCAGTCTCCATGCATGCACTGTGACATGCACACGTGCCCCCTCCCCCAGGACACAGACAAACATAGAAGGCACATACGTGTTAAGAGAATTGTTTTCCAATACCGTCTGGGTTGTGTTGCAGCTGGTTCATATCTTGAACATGGTCACAGGCACCGTTCACACATACCCTGTGACAGAGGATGAGAGTCTGCAGAGCCTGAAAACCAGAATCCGGGAAGACACGGGAATCCTGGAGAAAGACCAGGAGCTGCTGCAAGAGGCGGGGCTGGTGCTGCTCCCAGACAAGCCTGCTACCCAGTGCATCTCAGACAGCAAGGTGAGTTCCTGATTTCCTGTACCTTACCCTGTTTCCCTCTGACTTGGTCTCCGAGGAGACCATCAGCATGACAAGCAGTTAATCGCACCGTGTACAACTTGCTTGATGGGTCAGACCTCTAATGCTTTCTTGTGCCTCTGTTGCCACAGTCATGTTCTGTCCTTCTGGACCACACAGCTGTGCTGGGCACCTGTGCTTCTGGACCACACAGCTGTGCTGGGCACCTGTGCTTCTGGACCACACAGCTGTGCTGGGCACCTGTCCTTCTGGACCACACAGCTGTGCTGGGCACCTGTCCTTCTGGACCACACAGCTGTGCTGGGCACCTGTGCTTCTGGACCACACAGCTGTGCTGGGCACCTGTGCTTCTGGACCACACAGCTGTGCTGGGTACCTGTGCTCACTCTGTCCATCAGTGTGTGACGCGGTGCTTGCCCTGATGTGCTGATGGCGTAGAGGACGGAGCTCACATTAGCCTATGAGAACCAGGCTTTGCGCAGGGAAGTGTGGCGTGTACAGGGAACTCCTGCACAGCATAAATAGAACCTGATGTGAGGGGCAGGTTCAGATAAAGAGAGTAGGGAGGAAAGCAGGCTGAGTTATGTGGCTTCTCAGGCCCTGGTGGCATCCTCGCTGGGCAGTTGGCAGTACTCTGACTGTTCCTGTGTAGCTGGGAAGGAAGGGTGGAACCTCCAGGTCTCATTCTGTTCTCGTCTCTTTGCAGCCAAATGAGGGCCTCACGTCGGACATGAACCTTGTTTTTCTCTTTGACAACAGTAAAGTCACCTATGAGACTCAGATCACCCCCAGACCCCAACCTGAGAGTGTCAGCTGTATCCGTAAGTGCATCGTTTATTAAAATCTACCAGCTGTGATATTTAGGGTGATGCTGGAGTGGGAGACGGGAAGGAAATGTGTTCTGATGGTTCTGGGGTTCGGAAGCCTTCTGTATTTGAGATATGCAGAGAATAGTCCAGGCACTCTGTGTGTTGGAGGTGAAAGGCAAGAGGATCGGGAGTTTAACTTTATAGCAAGTTGAAGACTAGCCTGGGCTACATGAGACTCTGTTTCAAAAAAAAAGTTAATGAAGGTACCCGATACAAAAACAGAACACAAAACCACAAAAAATACCCCCAAAGGTATCTTTGTATACAATGAAAGAAAAGCACTTTTGCTCTGGTCTCCAGCCAGTAAGCTCACCTTCCAGCAAAAATACTTGGGCATCTCCTTCAAAAAAATGCAGTGTTCCGTACCTCCCTTTTCACTCATGTGTTCTCTTTATCTTCCTCATATTGGGAACACAGAACTGCTTTGTTCTGAATGACTGTATAGTATTCTATTGCACGACTGTTTGGTGGACATTTTAAGGATGCAGCTACTCCCAATTTGGGGCCCCTGTCTCACAGATACATACTTAGAATACACGGATCAAAGATCGACTCTCTCAAAGAGCTCCTGGACTTCTTGATTAAACATTTGTAGAACATCTGGCTAATGTTGTATCTATTTCTTTATTATTGGGGGTGGGGCATCTGTGCCACAGCACACCTGTAGAGATTAGAAGAAAGCTTTGTGGGATCAGATCTCTCCCACCTTTATGTGGGTCCCAAGACTGAACTCAGGTCACCAGGCTTGTGTGGCAAGAGCCGTTACCCACTGAGCCATCTCACCTGATGGTGTGTTTTCATGAAAATTTCATACATCCTTAAGTGTGGTGACGATAAGAACATCTACTGAAAATAACCCAGGCTAGCCTCAACCTCCCAGCAAATGTCCTGCCTCAGCCATGCAGGTGCTGGGATTGCAGGTGTGTGTCCCCATGCTTGACTCATTGGATTTCTTCAAATCGAATTGGTAGTAGCTTTTAGTTGGCCCTCTATACGATTAATGGAACACCGAAATGTTTAAACTAATAATGAACCATAATGCCTGCAGAATTATGTAACAGTATATAGATTATATAACTCTAAAATCACCAGCAATGCCATGGGGGCAGGATGTGGTTCCCTGGAGCTGATGCCCTCTCTGACAGCTATTTGTTTCCAGTTCAGGAGCCCAAGCGGAACCTCTCTTTCTTCCAGCTGAGGAAAGTGTGGGGTCAAGTCTGGCACAGCATCCAGACGCTGAAGGAAGACTGCAACCGGCTACAGCAGGGACAGCGAGCTGCCATGTACGGTGCTGGTTTACTGAATGTATTTTAAATTGCCTGTTGGCTTTGGCTCTAGAGAGGTGGCTGAGGCAGGGTTCCAGAAGCAACTCTTAGGCGGGACAAGAGGAGACTCTGGTTTGGATGAAAGGGAGTGGTTGAGTGGGCTGACTGGAGGGAGGCCCTTGGGCTTCCTAAGGTCAGGGGTTGGTAAATGGGGCAGGCGTGCAGAACTTAGGTCTGGGCAGCTCATCCGTGTGCAATCTGGAGCTTGGAGAAGCTTAGTGAGCCCTGGGTGAGGGACACTGCCCTGGCTGGTGTGCGGGGACTTGCTGATAGATTCTCCGATTAGGATGAGTATATTGGGCTGTGTGTAGTACCTCAGCCAATTCCATCTTTGGCAAAGACCTTTATGTGTTGGTGCGGGCTAGGAAGTTGTCCTTATGATTCTAAGAGGCTGATTCGGTGACTGTGAGTGATTACGGCCAAGCCTCTCTTGGCAGAGGATTTTGTTACTATATAAGAAGTGTTCCCAGCTGCCAAGTGTGTCCCAAGGTTCTGGTTCTGCTTCTTACCATCCCCGCAGGATGAATCTCCTTCGGAACAACAGCTGCCTTTCCAAGATGAAGAACGCCATGGCCTCCATGGCACAGCAGCTCAAGGCCAAGTTGGATTTCTTCAAATCCAGCATCCAGATTGACCTGGAGAAGTACCGAGAGCAGACTGAGTTCGGGATCAGTGAGTGTGCTCCGCAGTGAGCTGGAAACACTTCCCCCTTCTCTTCCCCCTTCTCCTCCTTTCTTCCTGGCATTTCTCTGACCTTTATAATTCAGTTTTTAACTTCTGTTTTCAGTTTTATGATGTTTTTGTTTTTCATATATTTTTCCTAGCATCAGAGAAGCTGCTGCTGGCCTGGAAGGAGATGGAGCAGGCTGTGGAGCTGTGCGGGCGGGTAGGAGACCCACCCTAGCTAGGGTTCTGTACTATGGTGTCTGAAGCTTTGTTCTGCCATTTTCCACTTTCTCATCCAATACTGGTTTGAGCTGCTTTTTCAAAATTGAAGGTTTCCTCACCACATCCTTTGACCTTAACCAAACTTGCTGGAAGGAACAGAAGTGGTGGCTGCGGGGAGCCCTGAGATACCAGGCTTGAGAGATGGGCAGAGTTTGTCCACATTTAGGAAAAAAAGGAAAATATCAGATTCCCTTGGGAAAACTAAAGCTGCCTTATATTAAATGGAGCATCAGTGGGGAGATCAGTGCCCCCTCTTCACAGAGGTTTCTGCATGAATTCACTGAAACATGGAATCTGTAAGTAAGAAGGGTTTAAACAGAAAAGCTCAGCACAGTATACTTTAGATGCCACTGGAAACCCCTCTTCGTAAGGTCAGAGAAGGAAGTGTAGCTTGGTGCATTGTGCACAGATCCAAGGCCCTGCCTGCCAGAGCTTTTCCTGTCTTCACGCCCTGTGTGCTGGGTAGGGGACTTCGCCTGTGCCACTTTGTGGATGACTTTTTGAGTGAGACCTAACAGGTTAATGTATACTTAAAGGTACATGGGCATGAGGCCCCCAGAATGGCTCAGAGGGTAGAGATGCTTGCTGCAGTAAGCCTACTGACTCGAGTGTGATGTCCAGAACACACTTTTTTAAAAGTTGGTAATAGCACACATCTGTAATCTCTGTGCTCCTCTAGCAAACTGAGAGGCAGAGACAGAGACAAGTGATAGCCTGGAATACACAATCAGAACCAACATGGACAGCAGAATGAGAGAACCCACTCCTGAAAGTGTCCTCCAACCTCCACACACATAGGCACTGTGGCAATGCATTCCAGCATGCACGTACGCAGAAATAAATCTTCCAAAAAAAAAACATTAAAAGTGTGTGTCCTATCCTCACCAATTTGATACTCAGCCCTAGCACTTGCTTTTGTGTAGGAAAAGATGAAGTGATACGTACTGGGCATCTATTCCTCCAGATACTGTGCTTACTCCTGTTTTTAAGCCTGTAGTTAAGCCCTGCTAGAGGTTTGTTTTATGGAAGGAAACTGTGGCTTACGGTTAAGTGACTGCCGAGGGTCTCACACTAGGAATATCCAGCTTCAAACCGTCTTCCTCATGAGCCCACATTCCTTCTAGCCAGTCAGTGGAAAGTCTCCTATGAGTTAGCAGGGCCCAGCACGTCTCTTGTCTCAGGATGCCCTGGTTACATCAGTTGGCATGAGCACAGCTTTTCCATCAGGAGGACGACGTGAAGCATCTGGTAGAGCGGATGATGGCCCTGCAGACTGATATCGTGGACCTACAGAGGAGCCCCATGGGTCGGAAGCAGGGGGGCACACTGGACGACCTGTGAGTACCACCAGGGAGGACTGCACTGTACCCCAGAATGCACCGACACCCTGTAGAGTTTCTGATGTGGGAAAATTGCCTCAGGGGGTTCCTTCTGTGGGGCATGTCTTCTGGTGTATCACCTTGGCAAGGAAAAGTGACCTCACAGAGTGTAAGGAGCCTTTCAGACTATGAGAAATACACACACATGCATACACGCACTCACACAAGCATACACGCACGCACACACACGCACTCACACATGCATACACGCACTCACGCAAGCATGCAGACCTTTCTGTGGCAGCAGACATGCCTGTTCATCCAGCCCATCCTTGTCTAGGTGTGGCTCCCAGAGCAGGAAGTAGGACTGAGTCCCCAAGTTTGGCATTGTGTCCAAGAGGGGTCAAGGCGTCCACACAAATCCACCCTACCTGGAGAACCTAGCATGCAGTCTTGTGTGCTGGCAGAAGGGGCCCAGGCAGGTGGTTCAGCTTGACAAGGGCTCTGTCACCTGAGCGATCAGTGTCCCCTGGTGCTCTTACTAGAATTCTTAGGGTGAGAAACCTAAAAACAACGAATTATTTGTTCTCCATTGTATTTTATTTTTTAGCCCTTTACTCTTCATGTTTCCAAATAAAAATCTTCTCCCTCCTTCTCTCTCTCTCTCTGTCTCTCTCTCTCAGTGTGTGTGTGTGTGTGTGTGTGTGTGTGTGTGTGTGTGTGTGCGTGCATATGTGTGTTGTTTGTTTCAAAACAGGGTATTATTATATATTGACTGACCCAGTACTTGCTAGAGAGCCAAGAAAGACCTGCCTCAAATTCACAGGAAGACACTACTTCAGCTTCCTGAGTGCTCAGGCTATGTGTGTGGAGCCAGGGTCAGCTCATCTTCTCAGCCTGTATCAGGGAAGAGACAGGAGTTTATATCTAGCCTTGTACTTACAGTTTTGAGGACAAGTATTTTCTTAGTAAGGTCCAGAAATGGCACCTTGAATCACTCTTGTAGCCAAGCAGAGAAGGAATATAATCCTTAAGTTTGCTCTTGTTTGGGGCATTTGGATTTTCTAAATAGTACCAAAACTGGCAGGGTTTTTTTTTCCCCATTGAGAATATATGACCAGTTGTCTAAAAAATGGCTGTTCTGCTGGTAAGAATTAGCAGACCAGTGCTTTAAATGTCGTTGGTGGACCTTGAGTCTAGCCTCTTCTCTCTTCCAGAGAGGAGCAAGCGAGGGAGCTCTATAGACGACTAAGGGAGAAGCCGAGAGGTAGGTGGTTGTGGCCCTGGGACATTGTGTCTTGTCTCTGAGACACTGGTCTCCCCCAGAGACCAGGAGGAAGAACTATGCCCCTCTCTTCTGCAGACCAGAGGACAGACGGTGACAGTCAGGAAATGGTCCGGCTCCTACTCCAGGCAATCCAAAGCTTCGAGAAAAAAGTACGAGTGATTTACACACAGCTCAGGTAGGTGCTCCCTCTCTTGCTGCGGGACAGGATGTGGAATTAGCCTACACAATGAAGAAACAGCCTGGTTGCTGGTAGGATCCCTAATAGTCAGGAGCAACGCTGTGCCAGCCCAGATCTCATGGAAGTGTGGCTCGTTTCTTCTTCACAGTAAAACTGTGGTCTGTAAGCAGAAGGCACTGGAGTTGCTGCCCAAGGTGGAAGAAGTGGTGAGCCTTATGAATGAGGACGAGAAGACTGTGGTCCGGCTCCAGGAGAAGCGGCAGAAGGAGCTCTGGAACCTTCTGAAGATTGCCTGTGTGAGTGGCCTCTGCCCCAGCCTCTCAGGTCCCACCCCCTGTGCTGCCACTACTCTCTGAAGAGGCACATGCTCCTCAGCTCTCCTTAGCTGGCACTCATTTGTGACGTGGAGTAGACAGGAAGGCCTCTTTGAAGGGAAGGTTTTTGTGAGGTGATTCTATTTACCCATGTGGCTACTGTAACTACCACAAGTGGAGGCACTCCAAACAGCATTGTTCTTTCAGAGTATCGGAGGCCAGAAGTTAAGAATCCAGCTATTACTGGGCAGTGGTGGCACCTGCCCTTAATCCGCCAGATAGACGCAGGCCAATCTCTGAGTTAAAGGACAGCCAGGACTACACAGAGAAACTGTGCCTCAAAAAAACAAAAAACAAAACCAAAAAAAAGACTTAGGCCTCCCCTCCCCCAGCTGCCCCGTGTTTAGTCCCTAGCAAAACACACACACACTACATGCACGTGCGCACACAAACACACACACACACAATACACACAAGCACACACAGGTAGCTCACCTATAATCCCAGCACTTTTTGAGACAGGAGGATGGTGAGTTGAGGCCAGCTGAAGCTATGTTGTCAATCCTGTTAAGGTGTTAGGGGCGGATGAAGAGGTGTCACTGGCTTGAAAACACCTGATGATGTCAGAGCCCAGAATTATATCTGGAAGACTCCTTTTCCAAATCGGCCATATTTGTAGGTTCCAGGAGTTAGAACATGGACATCTCTTGTTCAGCACTGGTTGGCCCTCACCCAGGTTTCTACTGCTGCTGGCACTGTAGCCAGACCTTCTTATGCACAACTTCTGATTTTCAGTTAGTGGATATTTATTGTACATAATAACTGGGTTTCATGGAGACAGGTGCATACAAATATATAATGTATTTTGACCTCCTCCTCCGTAGTCCACTATTCTTCCTGTTTTTAACCGCTCGCCCTCCTACTTTTCTCATTCCCTCTGCTTTTATGGTATGTGTGGGTAGTTATATAGACTCCAGGATTCACCAATGAGAGAAAATGTGCTATTTGTCCTTCCAATGGCTGAATTTAATAAGATTATGTCCAGCCCCATTTTTCTGCAAACATAATTTTATTCTTCTTATGGCTGTAATAAATCCCGTTGTGTCTGTGTACCACATCTTCTTTGTCTATTTCTCTGTGGGACTCCTGGGTTGTTTCCATAACTGTGTTACTGTGACTAGTCCTATAACACTAAATGTAAGTGTCTCTTTCGTATGTTCATTTGGAGTCCTTTGGTAAATACTGAGGAGTGGTATACTGGATCTTACGGTAGGTCTATCGTGTTTCTTTGAGGAGCCACTACACTGATTTTCATGGTAGTCAATACCATTTTATATGTCCACCACAGAGTGTAAATGTTCCCTTTTGTATGTGTCCTTGCCAGCATTTGACGTAACTTGTTTTCTTGACGCCACTGTTACTAGGGCAGTTGGAATCTCAAGGTAGTGTTAATTTGATTTTTCTAATAGTAATGTGGGACATTTCTTCCTATGTTTATTGGCCATATATTATTTTATCTTTTGAGAGCTGTCTGTTCAATTCACTAGCCCATTGGATTGTGGTTTTCTTGGTCTTCAATTTTGCATATCCTAGCTATTAACTGTCTGTCAGACGAGGGGTGCAGACGAGGGGTGCTTCTTTTGTTGTGTTGAAACTTTCTGGTTCCGTGCAAAGCCATGCGCCCACTCCTTGCTGTTATTTCCTAAGAGCTTGGCACTTTGCAAAATATCCTGTACGTGCTTGTGAAATATTCTCCTTATCCTATCCTCTCATCATTTCAGATCTTAAATTGAGATTTTGATCCATTGGAGCTGATTTGTGTGTGTGCAGAATGCGACATAGGGACCCGGTTTTATGTTTTCCATACAGATCTCTAGTTCTCCCGGGACCATTAGTTGAAGAGACTGCCTTTGCCCTCATGATTTGCTTTTGTGTCTTCGAGACAGGGTCTCTCTGTAGCTTTGGAGCCTGTCCTGGTACTTGCTCTTGTAGACCAGGCTGGTCTCGAACTCACAGAGATCCGCCTGCCTCTGCCTCCCTAGTGCTGGGATTAAAGGCGTGCGCCACCACTGCCCGGCGTGTACACACTGCCTGGAATACAGGAGCTGCTAGGAGAGGGACCTGTTATTGAAAATATACCAGGAAGTAAGAGAAGGCGGCAAAAGAAAATTTCAATCACTAGTAACGTCAAGAGCGAAGAGCACCTAGCATGGCGGTGCACACCTGTGCTCCCAGCACCTGGGAGTCTGGAGCAGGAAGTTCAAGGCTAGCTGGGACCCGGCCTCAGATAACAGAACAACCCAGAAGGGCAAAGAAAGGGAGGCGACTTATTATAGAAGCAAGATACAAAATGGTGCTGTGTAAAGATTTTTTTTTTAATTTTTATTTTATCTTCATTGGTGATTTACCTGCATGTATGTTTGTGTGAGGGTGCCAGAAGCCCTGGAGCTGGACAGGTGTGAACCATCATGTGGGTGCTGGGAATGGAACCCGGGTCCTGTGGAAGAGCAGCCAGTGATCTTAGCTGCTGAGCCATCTCTCCAGCCCCTTTGTAAAGATTCTTGACTGGAGCATCCCAAATAGGCCAAGGGAGGAGATGGCGTACTGGAAGATTCACCGTGGCAGGGCACAGTTCACGGTCACTGCTGAGAACTGAAGGAGTCCCAGTCAGGAGCATTACTGGCAGGTTTCCCTGGAGATGGGAGCTGGGGATAGTTCCTCCTGTAAGAACAGAGAGGGGAGGGGAAATCCGAGATAATACATGCTGCCCTGCGCTGCCATCTGCGTCCACTGAGTGCCCGGCACTGTGGAAGCAGAGGTTATGTGGGGGCTGAATATGGCATTCACTCTAGGCTGGTGAGGGCTGCAGACAAGGACCTGAAAGAGAGCGCTCTAGACTGAGTAAAGAAGTGTACAATGGGGGCTGGAGAGATGGCTCAGTGGTTAAGAGCACTGACTGCTCTTCCAGAAGTCCTGAGTTCAATTCCCAGCAACCACATGGTGGCTCACAGCCATCTATAATGAGACCTGGTGCCCCTTTCTGGCTTGCGGGCACACATGAAAGGAATGCTGTACACATAATAAATAAATAAAAAAAAAGAAGTGTACAATGCTGGAGTGTGCAGGATGGCAGCCTGTGAATTCAGGGAGGAACCCCAGCTTTCTCAGAAGTGCTTGGTGTGATGAGCACATTCCAGAAGGGTGCGTGCTGTCTGGATGGTGAGAGTGACCCGAGACTGGACACGACTAACTGGCTTGTGTGGGACACCCCTTATTCTTACAAATAAGGGAAAACCCTAAAGGATTCGCTCTTCCCCTTCCTAATGGAATCACTCAAGTGGTAGCTAGTGACTGAATGCGACCCTTTGTTAGGTCTCAGCACTAAGAGACAGGCATTGCAGTGAGAGGAGCTGAGGGTTCCTGTGGGGAGTAGGCTACCCCAGCTGTGGGAGCTGGTCCGCATGGAATGACCTTCCACGCCGAATTGCTTAGGGTAGAAATGGGGGGAGCAGACATCTGGCCAACTGTGGCTAGAGACTCAACTGGAACTTGCTCTGTAAAGGTTTTCTCTTTCCTGGCAGACACTATAGCCCCTCCCTGGCAAGACTTTTAGCTTCTCTTTTGCTTCCTGCCTCCTAACTTTTAACCAGGCTGGCCTCAAACTCAGAGATCTGCCTTCCTGTGCCTCCCAAGTGCTGGGATTAAAGGTGGTCACCACCACCGCCCGGCTCCTTCCTCTTCTCTTTGATTTATTTTATTTTTAATTGTGTGTTATTGTGCAGATGTCTGATGGCCAGAGGATTGGATCCCCCTGGGACTGCAGTCAGAGACATTTGTGAGCCAGTGTGGGTGCTAGCATCCAAACCAGATTCTCTACAAGAACCTAAGTAGTCACCGAGCCACCTCCCCAGTCCACCGACTCTATAATTTTATTGACTGTCTTTTTTTGTTGTCATTCAGAGTAAAGTCCGAGGTCCTGTCAGTGGGAGCCCAGATAGCATGAATGTGTCTCGGCTTAGTCACCCTGGTCAGCTAATGTCCCAGCCGTCCAGTACCTGTGACAGCTTGCCTGACTCAGCCAAGAAAAGGTAAGCTATGTAACAGTGCCAAGTGTGATAATGTTCAAGGACACACGGGAGACTAGGCCTGGACGAGCATGCTTGTCCCCAGTCACTTCCGCCTGAGGATCTTGTATGCTTCTCGTTTTCGTGTCTGCCGGGTCCTATGGACACAGGCATGTTTTATAAGTCTGTTCCCATAGTCCCTTGTCGCTTGCTAACCTGTCCAAGAGTTGGATTTCAAATTGTTTAATGAGAATTTTGAAATTGTTAGTCAGGCTGTACATCGATGCTAATTGTTCTTTAAAACACTTCAGGTGTGCCCTCTTTGTCACACCTGGGTCCCTGGCCTTGTCCCTTCCAGGCCCCTCCCTCTGGAGTGACCAGGCTGCTGTTCCCACCCAGCGCCTCCCTTCATCCTCCTTTTCACCCCTAATTTTCTTTTCTTTTCCTTTTTTTTTTAAATTTTTGCTTTATTTTCTATTTCTGAATGTGGGAGGATGTGCCAAGGTACACCGCCAGGGTCAGAGGGCCATTTGTGGAAGCTGGTTCCCTTCTTCCCCCATGTGAACCCTGGGGACTGGACTCAAGTCACCAGACTTGGCCGCAAGTACCTTTACCTGCTGAGCCATCCCATAGGCCTTCTTTTCTCTTTCCTGGCAGACACTACAGCCCCTCCCTGGCAACACTTTTAGCTTCTCTTTCACTTCCTGCCTCCTAACTTTTAACCAAGTCTTCTGTTTACCTGGGGTGACATTCTGACCAAGTCACTTGATCAGAAATCAATCGTGAGGTTTTTTTCTCCATTCTAGACAAGGTTTAAACTCTTTAAAGCATTTGCGAACACCTCAGTGTGGTTCTTGGGTTAGTCTGCTGTCTCTTATAAATGGCTTGCCCTAGTCTAGTTCACCCTGAAGCAGCAGCAGCAACAATAACAATACAGGCTCTGGGGTCCCCCTGGAGACCCTCTGAATTGGGGTGGTACCCAGCAGTTCCTTCTGACTGGTTCTGCTACACACTGGAGTACAAAGATTTGCTTACTGACAAGACAGACCCTCCTTCCTCAGATGTCCCTTGTGGTGGTTTCTACCTGCAAGGCACGCTGCTTCCCGTCCTGCACACCCACTCACTGCCCCGTCTTGGGGGTTGCTTTGTTCATCTCCACTGACACTGTTCATTTCTTCTGCATACTGGGCCCCTTGCATGACAGGTGCTATTTTAATGCAGTGCCTGTTGGTCTAGTTGTTTTAGGCATAGGAAGGAGGTAGGTGATGGCCTACAGTGATCGTGGGGAGGGATGAACTGACTGGTAGAGGGTATAAGGTTTATTTGGGGGGTGATAAAACTTGCTGTAAGTAGTTATCAATAGTGATGGTTGTGCAGCTCTCCATATGCTAAAGCCATGAGTTGTCACAGTGTGAACAGGCAAGCTTTATAACATAAATTACATGACAATAAAGATGTTTAGGAAATTCCTATTCTTGATCCTAGGGAGTGTATAGTCTTTGGTGTTTCATCATATGTTACTATGGAGTCTTAATTAACGCTTCCATCTCTTGTAAGCTTCTGGAGGTCAGACACTGATTCATTGACCTCTCAGTTATCTCTGGAGCTGACATGAGCCTTTAGCCTAGCTAAGAACTCTGTGGATATGCTCTTCTTTTCCACACAGAATGTCACGTTTGAAGGAGAAGGGAAGTCTGGGGCTCTGTCTTGGTACTTTTCCTCCAGCGGTACCCACAGCGCTCAGAAAGGTTCGGCTGTGAACAGGGGCAGGGGTAGGGGTGACCGCTTTATCTCCCTGTGTCACAGGCTGTGGTTGGAAAAGGACACGTAGTTTGTTTGACTTGCCCCAGTGTCATGAAGACAGTCCATGATAGCAGACCAGTTATTCAGTCTAGATGTGCCTTCCCAGACCTTCGCAGTGTGTACACTCGTTATCCCTTTCCAAACCTGTGAGCTGCTATAGCACAGTGACAGAGCCCTTGACTAGGATGTGCTCAATTCCTGTTCACTCCCCCACCCCACCTCCAAAAAAACCTCAGAACACAGTTGATGGGGAACATTTTTTTTAATTTATCTATTATGTATACAGTGTTCTGCCTGCATATGTGCCTGCAGGCCAGAAGAGGGCACCAGATCTCATTACAGATGGTTGTGAGCCACCATGTGGTTGCTGGGAATTAAACTCAGGACCTCCGGAAGAGGTGCCAATGCTTTTAACCTCTGAGCCATCTCTCCAGCCTGATGGGGAACATTTTTAGATTTCGGCACTTTGGGGAGAAATTCAGTGATATGTAAATCAAAAAGAAGTCTTGGAGCTAAAACAGCTAAGACAGCACAACAGATAAAAGCGTTGGCTGCTATTGCAGAGGACCTGAGCGAGTTCCCAGCACCCACATGGCATTTCACAAGCGTCTGTAACGCCAATTCCAGGGGATCCAATGGCCTCTTTTGGCCTCCATGGGCACTGCATGTCCACTATGCACAAACATACATGCAGGCAAATGCCTAAGCACATAAAACAAAAACAGATCCTTTAAAAAAAAAGTCTTTTGCTTTTTTTGCTATATGAAGATCTGTTTACTGCTCCATATGTTCAGCCATGTTGTCTGTCTCTCATGAAATTTAAGCATCTGGGTAGGGGTTAACTAGACCCATGAAATCGCCAGCCAGCAATGCTGTGCTCTATGACATGAGTGCTTCCTACACTGTTTTTAGAACAGTGTGCAAGTTCCTTAGCGTGTTTGAAAGCAGGAGATTTGCTCTGGTAAGATCTTGATGATCTTGTTCTGGTAATCTGACCCTTGTCTTCAGTGAGGAACTGGTGGCTGAAGCACATGCCCTCCGCACCCGGCTAGAGAGCACGCTGCAAGATACCGTGAAGGAGCAAGACCGCAGCTTCACGGTAACAACCCTCGGGGACCCCAGCTTGCCCGCTCCCTTCCTTTCTGTAGCAAAAGATGAGAGGAGGAGGGAAAGCGACTTGGTGTCAGCCTTGGCACATACATTTTTAAGTTTTTTGTAACTATTTCATGCTTAGAAATGCCATGTGCATCCGTCATCTTATTCCTTATGAGAAATTAATCTCAGTGAGGAGGCAGCGGTGTTCCCAGAAGCCCCTTCCCTATCTTTGGGACCACTGCAGAACATCTGTTTGTGTTGGGCACAGTACTGGGCTCCGTGACAAAAGAGGAACCTGTCATGCATAGCCTGCGGCTCAGGGACTCAGGATTTAGCCACAGGCAGTGTCAGAGAAACTGACCTGAAGAAATCTAGCTGTGATTCGGGTGCTTTCAGACAAAGCGTAAATGATGATCGGTGTCTACATGGACTTTTCCTACTAACACAATTGTCTGCTCCCTGCTTTCACTTCTAACGTGGGGGGAATCAGAAGAAACCCTGCCGCCAGTTGCCATCGTCTCTAATCTGCTCATGTGTCTGTCACGTGTGAGCCTCCCTAACTCCTGCTGCTTTTTACCTCCTGGTACTGTTTCTTCCATCTCACTACTTGCTTGCACTTTAACCAGAGAAAGGGGAAGCCTCATCCGTTGGCATGGAAACATAGCTGAGTACCACCTTCCTGCAGAGAGTGTGTGAGTGAGCTCTCTGTGTGACCTCCACGCTCCACAGGCACTGAGTTCCAGGAACTCCAGCTGGTGCCAGAACTGATGCTGATAATGTATGAACATCCTTTTAGATTGTGCTGCTTGCCTCCTGAAGAGGAAAGATGTCCATGGCCACTGAGTATTTAATGTGCCTATTTAATGTGCCTGTTAACTTTCAGAGTCTAGACTGGAGCTGGTTACAGATGGAGAACGACGAAAGGGGTAGCCTGGAGCAGGCCTGTGACTGAGGTTCCTATGGACTGACCCCATGCTCTGGATGTGATGATGCTCGGGTGTCTCCAGCACCCAGCTGGAAATCTCACTCTCCCAGCAACTGTGACGTTTGCCCTCGGCAGCCTGCTGGCCCCGTCTGCACACTGGACATCCTCTGCCACAGAAGCACAGGAAGTACCAGTTATGGGCATTCACAGCATCGACGCTTCCTAGCTGCTTCCTCTGTTGTTAAGAAGAAATCGTTGAGTAGTTTGCCACCCAGAGCATATGGCAAATGTTTGTCCTGAGTGTTTCCAGGCAGCAGCCAAGCTGCCCCCTGTGGACCACTGCAGGGAGAGACCTGCCCTGCCCATCCTTCCTCACCCCACAGCTCGGGCTTCCTCTGCATCCAGAGGATCAAATCATAAGTTTGACGGTCCTGACTTTCTTCCTCTTTTCACCTCCCCACTGGTAAATATCATTTCTGCTTTCTGTGCTGCTCATTGTGGCAAATGATCTTTAACCAAGGTGTAGTGATGCCAAGATCCCTGCTGTCTCTGGTCCTCCAAGCCACAGAGTGTGCCACTTACAGAGCCAGGCAGACTGGAAATGCAGCTACCTTCTCTTGAGTCCCAAAGATTACCTGGAATCAGTTGTCATGAAGAAGAAAGACAGACGAAGGGTTTGTGCCTTCTGCTACCCTACTGAACACTCTGCCACTCCTCTGTGCCTGCCAGGTGTGTGTGTGCATGAGTGTGCATGTGCGTGAGTTTAGGATGGGATGTTGCTGCCTCTTTCTTACATTAGCTAGGAGCATTATTAAAATGGTTTATTTTATAAATAGTTTCTATATTTTATAACATTACTCAGATATATATTCTAGTATCAAATGTGTATTTCTACAATAAACCATCACTAGTTCTTGTGAGCTCAAAACTCAACACCATAGAAAATTCTGTAAAATTGAATGGAATATGTCTAGATCATGATCATTTCAACAAAACTTGTGTTTATCTGTGCGTGTGTGTGTGTGTGTGTGTGTGTGTGTGTGTGTGTGTACATGCATGTATAAAAGCAAAACAGCCTCAGGTTATCATAAACAGGTTTATTTGGTTAGAAAAGAAACAAACTGGGAACAGGAATTTCAAAGTGGCCACCACAGAGTCGGTATGAAGCATCAATGGTCAAGTGTTCAGAAGGGACTTCGTACTTTGATTGCTTCTTAGAGAGTCAAACTGTACACTGGTAAACTATCTGAAAACTCATAATAAAGACCCTGGCTTAAACTTAATGTAAACTGATCCTTGAGTAATGTCATTTGACCATAGAGCCCCGCCCCTCCTGTGTGCTCAAGGTCTACTAACATCCAGAAGTACTGGAGTCAAGAAAACATGATTTTAGAACTCCTGGAAAGGGCATAGTGGGAATAAGACCAGAAAGGCTGGGAGGAGATTGGGAAGGGAATGAATGTTGGGCTAAGAGCTGTGGTTTAATAAACAGTCGGGAGTCATGGAAAAACTTTATGCAAGAAAATGACATTAACCCAAAGCACTAATTTAGAAAGTTTGTCACTAGACCTTCGTAATTTATGACAAGGTGAAATTCAAGGCTTATTTTTGTTTCCACAAAAAATGAATGTCTTAGTTTGTGTTTCTATTGCTGTGATGAAACACCACGATCAAAAAGCAAGTAGGGGAGGAAAGAGTTTATTTGCCTTACAATTCTACATCAAAGAAAGTCAGGGCAGGAATCTGGAGGCAGGAGCTGATGCAGAGGTCATGGAGGGGTTTTCATTACTGGCTTGTTCCCCAGGACTTACTCAGCCTGCTTTCTTATAGAACCTAAGATCACCTACCCAGGCCTGACCCCACCCACAATGGGCTGGTCCCTCTTCTGTCAATCACTAATTAAGAAAATGTCCTACAACCTGATCTTATGGAGGCATCTTCTCAATTGAGGTTCCCTATGTTCAGATAACTCTAGCTTGAGTTAAGTTAGCTAGCCAGGACCATAAAATAAATACATTTTTCCCCTTCTGAGTACAGGTGAAATTCTGGAACACTGCCTTAAATGAATCAGAGAGGGCAGACTAAGCCAGGATCTGAAGACTGACAATGACTGTGAGTTCCTTGGGGGCCTGTTCTAAGCCAACTAGTGGAGTCCCACAAAAAAAAAAAAAAACCCAGGGAAAAAACTTTCTCTCTCCAACTATAACGAATGACATAGCTAAAATAAATTTATTCTTAACGTGTAAGGCAAGAAATTGCAATCTAGATTTCAGCAAGACTCTACTTCCCCTAAAGGTTTGGGAAGGGAACCTTTGCCGTCCTCGTCCCATTGAGTTATTATTTCCAGATAAGCCTCAGCTTGGGTTAGCATCTCTTCTTAGGGGTCATTGAATCACCTACTTTTCTCTCATTTTGGGGCCAGCCTGGTCTACAGAGTGAGTTCCAGGAGAGCCAGGGCTACACAGAGAAACTCTTGGGGGAAAAAAGTGTTCAATATCCCTAGTCATCAGGGAAACGCAACTAAAACTGCTTTGAGACCTGCCTTACCCCAGTCAGAACGGCAAGCATCGGGAAGTCTCATAACATGTGTTGAAGAGGATGCGGTGAAAGAGGAACCCTTATTCATGGCTGGCAGGGGTGCAAACTAACACAGCCATCATGGAAATGAGAGGTTCCTCAAAGATTAAAACTGGAACTATACGACACAGCATTTCACTCCTAGGCTTATACTCAAAGACTCCCACACCCACACCTCGAGATATCTGCATGCCCATTTTTGTTGCTGCTTCGTTTACTATAGCAGGGAACTGGAACAAACCCAGATGTCTATCAACAGATGAATGGATAATAAAAATCTGGTACATATATAAAGTGGGATATTATTCTTCTCTATAGAAAAATGAAATCACAAGCTTCGAGAAAGTGGATGGGTTTAGAATGTATAATATTAAGGGAGGATACACAGCCATACAACCTCAAAAGGAAAACAGGCTGCATGTTCTACTTGATGTGTATTCTGGCCTCTAAAGCATCTGGATATACAAATGTACACCTGGGTATAGGGCAACATTTAGGAAGGAGAGCAAGAAAGATATTAAGCGATGAGGATGTGATGCAGGAAAAAGACGGATAAGGTCGGGCAAGAGGATGGGTAGAAAGCGACTTGCTGTTCTGGTTGGACGGATAGAAAGCAACTTGCTGTTCTGGTTTTACCACCCACACTGTCTTTCCTGCCAATCCTCACATCTCTGTTTGTAGCTGATGCTTTGGGGATGGGCTTTCCTGCTTCTACAGGGACTCCACCCCCGTTGTTATCCTCATGCCCCCCTCGTCTTCACCATGACTCTGCGTGGTCCCTTTTATGAGAGAGGTATTTTTTAAACATTCTCTCTAAACCAGGGGTTCCCAGTCTTCCTAATGCTGTGACCCTCAAATACAGCTCCTCATGTTGTGGTGACCCCCAACCATAAACTTATTTTTGTTGCTACTTCATAACTAATTTTGCTACTGTTATGAATTATAATGTAAGTGTCTGTGTCTTCCAATGGTCTTCAGTGACCCCTGTGAAAACGTTTGACCCCAGAGGGGCCGCGGCCCACAGGTTGAGAACCAGTGCTCTCACTGGACCCTGTCTCTCACTGCCCAAGGGCTGTCCTATTTCCTTGTTTAGTTTTGTTTATTCCTGCAGTGTTGTGGGTGCACAGTGTTGAGGACCTCATTTTTGCTAAGCATGCACTCTCACAGAGAATCACTCATATTCTTGACCCGTTTTCAGGCCATGTCATCACTCCCTGTCAAGGAAAGTGCTTGACTTGCCATTACTGTGTATCCCACACCCAAAGCAGTGCCCTGTCCTTCGTAATAAAAGTCGTTTATCTAAAGCATTTCTGTATTATGAAAATAATAATAATGCGTTGATGGGCCTGGTGGTCCCAGCACCCACGAGACTGAGGCAGGAGGATTTCTGTGAGTTCGAAATCTACATATTGCAGTCTGGACTACATAGAGGCATCCCATCTCAGAACAAAATAAAAGCTAAAACTAAACAAGCCACAACAACAATTATGGAAATTTTAAAGTTAGGATTGGGGCAGAAAATAAAAGTATATGTTCCAACATGCTAATAATGGCTAAGCTGGAGGACAACTGATTTTAATTTTCCTTTCCTTTTCTTTTCAGATTTACTTACACTAGTATGTATCATAACAATTTTAACTTTGTGCTCAAATCACTCGCTGCAATTGCAGTTACTATGAACCCCATGAAGTACACTTACAAATATAGCGCAGGTGTTATATTTCAATTCTAGCAAATTGTAAGGTTTTCGCATATAAGCTGTGTGGTATGAGGGCTCCTTGCTGATCATCCAGGTCAGACACTTCCTGTAACTTTAGCTCCTCCCACAAAAGGCATGGGTATTTAATAAGACAAAACACATCTCCAGTCATTGGTTGACCAAGTTTTGGTTGGTATATTTCATTCCCTGTTTTACCCGGTGCCCAAGAGCACAGAGCAGCTCTTGGATCCTGACAGTCGACCTGGTGCTGGCAGCCCTCACATAAAGTACAGGCCATGCCTTCCCCGGCTGTTGCCCACAGCAGCCAACGTCCACCGCCTTCTGCACCTCGGGCTCTAGAGCGGACCGCTCTCCTACCCGGAGGGCAGATTTGATCTCAAGTTAACCCACTAAAGGGGTAACTCTGACCTCCCCACTCCCCGCCGCCGCCGCCGCCGGACTCCCTGCTTCTGCCCCGGCGCCGCTAAGCCCCGCCCCGCCCCGCCTGGCGCGTGACGTCACCGCGCTGCGCACTGTCAGGAGCCGCCATTGTCCCACCGGTGGCTCCCAGGTGCGGGTTCCCGGCGCCATGAGCAAACGCAAGGCGCCGCAGGAGACCCTCAACGGCGGCATCACAGACATGCTCGTGGGTGAGTCCCGGGCCGCCCTCCGGTGCCTCTCCTCAGCCGGGCCTCGCTGCTGTTTCCCTGGTCGCAGCCGCAGCGTCTGTGCCGGCCACGTCCGTCCCGGGAGGAACCCACCCACACCCCCTTCCCGGGACCGCCGTTCCCGGCTGTGCGCCTGTTTACTCGAGCTCTTTGTTGTCTTTTTCAGAACTCGCAAACTTTGAGAAGAACGTGAGCCAGGCAATCCACAAGTACAACGCGTACAGGTACGTTGTAAGCTGGCGCTCCTGGCTGAGATAGTCTTTTAGCAGGGATGGGGTGACGGGTGTCCAGGGGACTTTTGGACGATCAGAGGGAGGTTTTAAAAAACAAAAAACCGAGTGGCACTTTACTTAACATGTACAGAATTTTGGCTGAGCCTTATAGAGTTTACTCTGATACGTATATTCTCACTTTTATCTTGAATGACTGGAAATACAACGTGGCTTTAAAACAATGAACAGCAGCAGATGAGCTCTGTCTTATGAAATAGATGTGGCCGGCACTCGGGAGGCAGAGGCAGTCGGATCTATAAATTCGAGGCCATTTTGGGCTGCAGAGCAAGTTCCAGAACAGCCAGGGCTACACGGGAAAACACTGTCTCAAGCAAAACAAAACAAAAAAAGAAATAGCTGTGGTTCAAGAAATCACGTTTGTTCTGTTTGGACTATGACTGATCCTGTCACCTTCTGAAAACCATTGCCATCCCCACAGACCTCAGCAGGCACCCTCTGAAGTACCTAGCCTGTATCCCCAGTCACCTACTTCTCCGAAGTCAGCTACTTAGCCTATAAACATGCCCAAAGCCCTCGGCTTTCAAAACAAACCATTCTCATTTTCCCAAGCTAGCTCTTACCGCCTTACAATTAGTGTGCGTTAGTAGTCTATCCCATGCCTGAATTTACTCAGGAGTCATTCTTTATTAGTATTATATCTGCTATTCATTTTACTTTTGAGATTATTATTACATCATTTCCTCTTTCCTTTTCTCCCTCCAAACCCTTCCATAGATAACCTTGATCTCTTTAAAATTCATGGCCTCCTTTTTTATTAATAATTGTTATAACTGTACATATTTGTATATATATATATATTTCTAAATACATAAATATAACCTATTCAGTCCATATAATGTTATTTGTAGGTATGGTTTCAGGGCTGACCATTTGGTCTTAGATAACCGATTAGTGTACTCTTCTCTGGGGAAGACTATTGCTCTGCTCTCAGCGCTCCTTCATGTCCTGTGTAGGGCTGAGGTCTTGACCACATTGGCGTGTGTCTATTATTTTCATCCTTGTTCAGCTCATGTTTAGTCATGTTAGTGAGACTTTATGGGTGTAGCACCTGATATTATTACGCGACAAATCTCATAGCAAACTTCCTGATCCTCCTGCTCTCCCAATCTCTCCATTTCCTCTTCCACAACGTTCCCTGAGCCTGGGGTTTAGGAATTGTTTTGTAGAGGAATCCATTAGGACTTGGCTCCATGGCTCTGCAGTTTGATTGGTTGTGGTTTTTTCTAATGGCCTCTGTCTATTGCAAAGAGAGGGGAAAGACTACACTTAGCTCTGGGTATAAGGATGAACATTTGGAATATAGTTAGGGATTATGCTGCTTTAGGAAAGAGGTGGTTATAGGTTCTTCGCTAGCCGTGGGTAGTTGACTATGTTTCCAGTACCAGGCATGGTTTCCCTCTTGATGAGTGACTCTTCTGTACAATTGAGAGCTGCTGGTTAGCACTAAGAAGTGTGTGTCTCTGCTGCACCCTTAGGGTTATCCTGCCATGCAGGTTGTCATCGTGGTTCATAGGTGTCGTAGCTGTGTGGGACTGTTGGTTACCTCTCTTCTTTGGGAGCTTGCCTGGTTGCCTTTTGAGACCAGGAAAGCTAGTCTTCAGAGAAGGGACATTCACGTTAGTTCCAGCTCAGAGGCCTGTTTCTGAAGTGCATGGTGTCTTCAGGAATAGGGACTTTCCTTCTACCTCTGGGGTGCCACCAAAGGCAATAGCCTGTATGTTTTGGGGAGTCTCTAAGACAGCCCTGGCCAAAAACTCAAAAGAGGGCTTTTTGTGCCTGGCCTTAGATTTTTGTTAGGTGTGTTTCGGCGCTTGGAGGGGGCATTGTCTGCCCAGATTTTAAACTATGTGTGTATATTGATGCAGACTTACATTTATTATAGGCTTTTTTTTTTGGAAAATGTTAATAATATGATTCCTTATGGCACTTTCAGACATGCATACTGTTATTTTATCCTTCTTCTGTATTTATCTCTCCTCACTCCCTAATTATAGCCCCACCTTTTTCTCTCACTTTCAGACATGCATACTGTCATTTTATCCTTCTTCTGTATTTATCTCTCCTCACTCCCTAATTATAGCCCCACCTTTTTCTCTCACTCCTCACCCTGTCATCACTTACACCTTGCTATTCTTCTTATTGCTCCCCCAAAGCCTCTACCCTACCTGGTTTGCAGTTACTCCCGGGTATGCACTCACATCTGAAGATTTGGAGCTAGGAGCCTCCAGTGAGAAGAAGAACACGTGATATTTATCTTTCTGGGTCTGGGTTACTCAGTATGACCTTTCCTAGTTATATCCATTTACTTGCAAAGTTAGTGCTTTCATTTTTATTTTATTTTGCTGTTGTTTGTTTTGTTATTGTTGTTTTAGGCAGGGTCTTTCTATATACCTTTGACTTTGCTGAAACTCATTCTGTAGACCAGACTAGCCCCAAACTCACAGAGATCCTATTGTGTCTACCTCCCAAGTGCTAGGATTAAAGGTGTATGCCACCACATCCAGCTAATTTTTTTATAGCTGAATAGTATTCTACATTTTCATTATTTGTTGACTGAAGAACATTTAGGTTGCTTCCGTTCCCTTGCTGTTGTAAATAGAGCAGCAGTGAAATGACTGAGCAAGTGTTCTTTGGCGTGTACCGAGGAGTGGTGTAGCTGGGTCATATGGTAGGTTCCTTTTTAGCTTCTTGAGAAATTTCCAGGTTACTTCCCTGAGTGGCTACACCAGTTTGCAGTTCCACCAACATGAACGAGGTTCCTGTCTCCCCTCACTTTCTCCAGCATTTGTTGTTGGTTGTTTCATTGACCTTTGCCGTTCTGACTGGGTTAAGATGAAATTTCAAAGTTGTTTTGATTTTCGTTTTCCTAATTGCTCGAGATGATGAACATTTTTGAGATATTTCTTAGCCATTTTTATATTTGTTTGAGCTCTCTGTTCAGATCCCTAGCCCATTTTTTGAATAACTCTGGTTTGGTTTTGTTATTGTTGTTCATTAGGTTGGTTTTCATTATTATTTGTTTTTTTGAGTTCCTTGTATTAATCCTCTGTCAGGTGTATAGTTGGCAAAGATTCTCTCCCATTCAATGGCTTCCTTTCCACCTGACTGTTTCTTTAGCTGCACAGAAGTTTTAGTTTTATCAAGTCCCTTTGTCAGCTGTTGGCCTTCATTCTTGGTCAAATGGATTCTTACTCAGAAATTCCTTTCCTACACGTTTATCATGGAGGGGGCTGCCTATGTTTTCTTCTAGAAGTTTTAGGGTTTCCGACTTCAGGTTTAGGCCTTTGCTCTATTTGGAGTTAGTTTTATTCAGGGTGATAGTTGCGCATCTGTTTTCCTTCTGCTGCTTGTGGACGTCCAGCTTTCCCAGCAGCACTGGTGGAGGATGCTTTCTGAATCTGTACCATATGAAGGATGCTGATTCAAAGCTTGCACCACCTTCTGGAGAGCCTCCAGGCTGCTGCCGTCTAATTGGTGCTGTAACCGTGTCTTCAAATCACCACTCTGTCTTGCTATCAGGCCAGCTGCCTCAGGGTGGTAGGGTGCACGGTAAGACCAGTGGATTCCGTGAATGTGGGCCCACTGTCACACTTGGTCTGGTCAGAAGCAATGCTGTGTGGAACACTGTGATGGTGGACAAAGCATGTAAGCGCATGGATGGTAGTTTTGGCAGAAGCATTGCGTTCGGGAAAGGCAAATCCGTAAACTTAACAAGTATCTACTCCAGTAAGGCGAAGTGTTGTCCTTTCCATGGAAGAAGTGGTCCAGTGTAGTCAGCCTGCCACCAGGTCTGTGGCAGATCATTTAGGAAATGGTGCCGTATCTGGGGCTCAGTGTTGGTCTCTGCTGTTGGCACACCTGACACCTAGCAGCTGTAGCCAGGTCAGCCGTGGCAGTCCATGTTGTCGAGCCCATGCATAGCCTCCATCTTCTCACCAATTTCCAGTCAGGCTCTTTCCAAGTCTTTGAACATCCAGTGATCCAGTTTTAAGTTTTTACATAGTGGAAAACCAGCTATATTTGCTTTTTTAAAAAATGTGGGTATTTGTGTGTTTATTTCAGTTAAGAAAAAAATTAAGTGCTGGATTTTCAATCATTTTTCTTTTTTTTCCCCCTCCCCTCCTTTTTTTTGTATAGAAAAGCAGCATCTGTTATAGCAAAGTACCCACACAAAATCAAGAGTGGAGCAGAAGCTAAGAAATTGGTAAGCTTAATGAGTATGTAGTTGAAGAGTTCATACGTGTAAACATTTGATATGTTTTCATAAAATGAACTCACCTCTCTGCAGTGCCTTTGACCACCACAGACCAATTTCACTGCTCCTGGTTTCTTAGAATAGTTTTAATACTTTCCAAGCTCAAATACTTTTATTTGGAAAGAAGACATTATGCAGTCTGTTTCCTTTCTATACTTTGCCATATACACTCATTCTCAAGCTGAAACTCACCTTAAATGTGAGTCCTTCAGACGACCATGGTCACAGGGAATGCTGTTAGTCTAGTTCTAGGGGTCCCTCAGCCATCCTGTGATTCCCAGGAATTTGTGTGGGTTAGTACTCTCTAGTAGAACTCACCAGCCAGCCTACACCCTGTATTAGGGTAGCACTGTTCTCTAATTTCTGTGAGGCCAGAAGTGTCATGGTTCCTAGAGAGCCACATGTCATGGTGATTTGTGATCTCATGGGGAATATCCGGGGTATCTGCCTGTTGATGTTCTTTCTCATTTTAGCCTCCCGAAGTAAGCTGCAGTTCCTTACATTTAAGGACCATATCTGACTTCCCTTTTGTTGATGAGGCCAAACTGACATGATCTTTGAATGGTTCGGGTACTGAGAGCGTTGCTTCTCCCCATCGTTTATTTATGTTTCACAAAAGCCCTCTGGACTTGAACTTCTACCATGTGGTTGTCCTTGACGTTCTCACAAGAGCCTTGGGATTATGAACCATATCTGTCCTTATATTTTCATTGTTTGGTATTACAGTAAATCTGGTACTCTTATAGTTGAATGAGAAACTTCACATCAATCACGTGTCACATCTTAACCTTGAATTTGTTACTCAGTAACAATGCTCCAGTGTATGGGTTTTAAATCCTTTGTGCTATAAGTTGATCTTTTCTAAATATACAGTAAGCAACCACATTTTAAATGCACTGGACTTTAATTCTTGTTCTGTGTCTCTGTTTTGACGTAAATCTAAACAGTTGTTCCTATTTCCATTTGTCCTTTTATCACCACTGTCAAGCCTTTTAGATCATTGTTGCAAAGAACCCAGTGATTTTTATAATGATTCTTGAAAGCCTGATATAGGTCATCCCAATCTGAATATAGCCTCCAAAGCAATAAAAATAATCTAAAACTTTTATGGCTGAACTTCACATTAAAAATACTATTATTTTTTTATGATTTTATCTAACAATCTCAGACCAGTCTGCTGTCTGGCTCCTGTGGATGCTTCTGAATAATTCTAGAAATCTGAGATTTCCAAAATCTCAGTTGTTTGCCTTTTTTTCTGTTATGTTAGGTATAGAAATAGCCAGGGTCTGAATTGCTGGTGGCCAGTATGCTACTGAGTAAAATTATTCATTACTATCTGTAAACAGTTTATCTTTTTATTGCCCAATTTAAAAAATGAGAAGCCTGAGTAATTTCTTATATCTGATCTTCCTAAATCTTTTGTACACTTCTTGGTAAGTGTTCCTTTCCAAAGTTAAATATGTTCTCAGTAGTTTTTGAGGCTTTTATAAATTATCGAATAAATACAGAACATAAAAAGGTGAATGTGGGGGCAGATGTTATGGCACATGCCTTTAATCCCAGCACACAGGACACAAGTGCAGGCCAGTCTTAATAAACCCAAGACCAGTTCGGTCTACATAGTGAGTTCCAGGTCAGTCAGAACTCGGTAGTAAATCCTGACTTTTTGGGGGGGGAGGGGGATGGGGAAGAAAGCAAGAAACTGAGTCATGTCATATTTTTGTGCATACTGGAGGTTTAAATAGGGCTGGCCAGATGGATCAGTAGATAAAGGCACTTTCTGCCAAGCCTGCTGAACCTGGATTTAGTCCTTGGGACCATGTAGTAGAAGGAAAGAAGGGACTCTAGCAGTTTGCCCTCTGACCTCTATGTGCACATTGTGGCGTGCACCAATAATCACAAAACTTCGGTAATTTAGATTGAGACAAGATGCGATGTTGTGCCTGTCAGATTACCAAGTGTGATATGACATGTGGACAGAAATGGTTACTGCTTAAGTTACAGTCTTTCTGATGCATCATTCGACAGAGTTTGTATATCTTTTCCCCCTGTTTTTGAGACCAAGATCTCATTATGTAGCTTTGGCTGGCCTGGAACTCCCACAGATCCCCTGCTTCAGCCTTGGCAGAACTGGCATTAAAGGTGGCTCTATGAAATGTGTATATTTTGACCCAGGATTTTCACTTCAAAGACTTGGTCCTCATGGAGCTAATAAATAACAAGAATTCACTAGTTCTTAACCTTGAGCAAGTACATGCATAAGCACTGGGGAAATGCAGTAAAAAGACGGGATCATTATTCTTTCATGGTTTACATTTGAGATGACTGCCATCTAGTATGGCAACCATGGGCCTCCTCTAGCCATTGAATTCTTGAAATGCGGTTACTGTAGCTGAAGAACACAAAGTCTCAAGTACAGTTAAGTTGTCGTGTGACTAGTGTAATACTGGCAAGACCTCGTGGATGTGTCAGTCTGGTAGTGGTTCTCACTGGGGGTGTCCTAGAGTAGTAGCCTCAGTGCTCTGTGGCAACGTAGAAGTGCAAGTTGCTGGTCTTTCTACCTACCTAAGACATAGCAAATCAGAAACTCTAGGGTGAGACTTGGTATTCTGTGTTTTAAGAGTGTATTTGCTTTTTTGTTGTTGGTGGTGATGGTTTTTCAAGATAGGGTTTCTCTGAAGCTCTGGCTGTCCTGAAACACTCTCTGTAGACCAGGCTGACTCTGATTGGCCTCCCTCAGCCTAAGTGCTGGGGTTGAAGGTATATACCACCACTATCCAGCTTTTATTTTTTTTTAATTAAAAAGAAAATTTTGTTATGTGTATATGTGTGTGGTTATGTGGGTTTATGTGCCCCATGTGCATACAGGAGCCTATGGAGGCCAGAAGAGGACATAGGAGTCCCTGGAACTGAAGTTACAGTTGTGAGCCACTCTGTAGGTGCTGGGAACTGAACCCGATCTTCTGCAACAGCAATCAGTGCCCTGAGATGTTGAACCTTTTCTCTAGTCGCAGTATATCTACTTTGTCTTAGCACACTTAAACAGATTGATTTTACCAATAAATACTGCGGTTTTGTGGCTGCATATTAGTTCATTTTATGAATTTACTTAACAAATATCCTACTTGTGAACCTTAGATTGGTTTTCAAATATTTGACAAAATTATAATGGTACCATGGACAACCCTGTTCTAAGAGAGTCTCAGTTTAACTGAGACTATTTATTTAAATAGTACAAGCGAATGTTCGAGGATGTGTGTACAGGTGATTGGTTTTTTCCCCACTTAATTTTCAGGGCCATGAGATTACTAAGCAATCTTAACACTGTGTGTAACTTTATTTTCACATTTCCCTCTTTGTTTTTTTTTTAGTTAAAAATTGTTTGCATTAATTTATTTGGTGTGTGTGTGTGTGTGTGTGTGTGTGTGTGTGTGTGTGTGTGTGTGAATATGTGTGTGCAGTGGTGCACGTGCAACTTGTTCCTTTCTTCCACCATGTGGGTCATCAGGCTTGGCAACAAGTGCCCTTACCCACAGAGCCATCTTGCCAGTCCTGTTTTCTCAGTTCTCCATAATAAAAGTAGGGTACTTGTGTGTACTGGGAGCACATCCAGGTCCTCTCATGAGCCAGGCAACCACTTTCCCCCCGACCTGCATTTCCAGCTCACAAAAGTTAATTCTGTGTAAACAAGAGTCATTTAAAGTTATTTACTAGGGCTGGAGAGATGGCTCAGCAGTTAAGAGCATTGCCTCCTCTTACAAAGGTTCTGAGTTCAATTCCCATCAACCACATGGTGGCTCACAACCATCTGTAATGAGGTCTGGTGCCCTCTTCTGGCCAGCAGGCATACATGCAGACAGAATATTGTATACATAATAAATAAATATATAAAGTTATTTACTAGTCTTTCTCTGTTGCTCTTTTAAGCATTTTATTCTGGGGAATTTCTTCCCAGTGCTTGCTTGTCCGTATTTTCTGCTTCAAAACTTGTCCAATAAACCCTTGCTTCTTACTCCTCAGTGTTATCTTTTAGTGATTTGGTAGATGTTATATTTATATGACTTCTTTATTTTTAATTTTCTGTATAGCCGGGAGTAGGAACAAAAATTGCTGAAAAGATCGATGAATTTTTGGCAACTGGAAAATTGCGTAAACTTGAAAAGGTAACATTTTAATTTAATTCTTTGTTTGATCACAGTATCCTCCCTTATGGCACAGAGCAGAATAATTGACGTAATTCACCTTAGTGAGACCCAGAAGCAAAAGTGATAATTGGCGTTAAACATCCTGTTTTAAAAATGCAAATGTTGCTTCTGTAACACTCCGTGGGCAGGATTGGTGGAGTATGTGTGTGGCAGGCTGAGGCAAGGAAGGTGTCTTGATATTACGAGTTTGAGACCAGCATGGTAAGACTGTCTCGAAAGACAAAAGAACCTCTTCTCCCATTGCCCTATGTGGCCCTTGAGAGACTGTCTAGTAGAGTTGCCTCTCATTGTACCATTCAAAGTGATATGTCTTGATGAAAAAAGCATTGTCATTCATTTATTTAGTCTGTGCCTGAACTCTTCTGAGCATTTTAATGGTTTTTGTTTGTTTTTAGGATATAATTTTTGGTCTTTTGTGACTAGTCCTTTTTAAAGTATTAGAAAATTGAAAACTGAAAGGGCAGTGGGTATTAAATGTTCATACTACAAAAGTAACTACACAAGGTGATCATTTGTAGTTCAGTAGATCTTATCATCCTACAACATATGCGTAAAACCAAAACCAAATACTGTGCGTATT
Source organism: Microtus pennsylvanicus (assembly GCF_037038515.1). NCBI lineage: Eukaryota > Metazoa > Chordata > Mammalia > Rodentia > Cricetidae > Microtus > Microtus pennsylvanicus. The sequence goes on along the minus strand of NC_134587.1, from coordinate 66,349,242 downwards.
GAATAAATTAGAGATGAGATGTCTTTACTACGCCGTTATCGCCCACAAGCTACTCAGGTCACGTGTGTTTTCTGCAAATGCAATGATTTGTGCTTTGCTTTTTGCATCTTGGTGTATTTCCAATAAGATCACTTCAGTTCACAGAGCATTCCTAAGTCAGTAATAGATTGTTTTTCTTAAAGATTCGTCAGGATGATACGAGTTCGTCCATCAATTTCCTGACTCGCGTTACTGGCATTGGGTAAGAACTCTTTCCTAAGCAGTCAGAGCTGTAGCTCAGTCTTACTATGATGTCACCCAACTAAAGTACATGCTTCTTCCTTCAGAACTTGCACTTCTCCACCTACCTTCGGGCCTTTGCCCGTTCAGTTCGTCCTTGCATAGTGTGGGGATCTGCAGCTGGTCCTCAAGCTGCTGTTCTGTTAGCCCACCCGGGGCAGGTGGTGTTGCCACCTTCCTGAACCAGCCTGGTTCCCAGACAGTGCTTTCTTCCCCCAAAACCCAGCACTTGCTTCTGCGTCTTTTTATTGTAGACTGTGTCTGCTGCATGTTTATCTTAAGGATTTCTTCACAGCCCTTCTTAAAATTTGGGCTAATAAATTTTTTATCTTAATATTAATTTGGGGCTAGCAACAAAGAGAACTTCTTGAACACTGGACACATGAAAATTTAGCATGGAATATTAGGCCTATGGCACTTCTTCTGTCATCCTTATGAATCAAGACATTCCTTCAGCTGTATAATTGCCTCATTAACTGACCTTTATTCAGGTTTTAAACATAATAACTGAAAATCAGCATGACTCCTCAGAGATCCGAGGCTACTTTAAAAATGTCTATTTGAAGGTAGTTTAGGGAACATTTGGTATATTATTTTCTTTTTCAGGAAAGAAAAATGAAACACACATAGGAAGTAAGCAGCTTTTGCATAGCCAGAGTTAAAAACTATGTCTTCTGGCTCCTTGCTCAGTTTTTCCTTCTTTGTCACAGTGCCTCCTAACGTCAGTGTTAGTTTCTGCACCACATGTACTATGTTTGCTGAGTCTCCCAGACCAGTGTGCTTGATATGTGTGTGTGCACACGCGCACGTTTCTCCTTTTCTTTTCTCTTACTTTATAATACCAAAAATTGACACAGTGTAAGGGGGTTGGGAGATATAGGTGTTGTTCCTGTTGCCACTGCCAGCTAAATAGTTTACCACAACACATCACTTTATTGTTGAGCCCAGTTATTGTGGTGATAATCTATAAACTTAAAGTAGGTTTTATGACTGGCTTTTCCTCGTTTCTCATAGCTATTCATTGTGCTCACAGGAAGACCCAAACTTACCACCATGGCTTATGGAGTGCTATCGCAGGTGACCCCTGTGTAGTGGATGGTGGTAATCTATATCATCCTCTCATTCGGCTGTACTAATCTCCTTCTTGAGCAAGCCAAGCTCATGCTTATCTGTGGGGCTCTCATGAATTGTTTCTCCATCTGAATTCTTTTCCTTTTGGTCTCCCAAACAGCCGGCTTTTTGTCATCCATATATCAGCTCAGAATCTCAGAGTCTGGACTTCCTAGCCAGTCTACATTGAGATGCTGCTGCTCTGTCATGTCATGCTGTGTTCATCTGCCTGACATTTTTCTTGTTTATGTTTATATCTGTTGTTTCTCTCTACCTGATGGCATACGAGTGGGTAAATGCCAACGCTGTTATTTGTCTTGTTTATGCAGTGTTTCCAGCAGTGTGTGTGGGACTCAGTTGAGTTAATGAGTGTTCAGGGGCCCACATATCTGTGCATGAACATTATGATAGCTAGCTGCTTAGGTGTCTTTTTATGTTCAAGTTCATGCTTGTCCGTCAGTTGACATAAGACTCAAAAGTCTTTGGGTAAGATGAACATTAGCAAAGAAACCGTGCAGTGTTTAGCAAGTCTTGTTTATCTTAATAATAGCTCTGTACCTGACAATAAAAGGCATAATTGATTATCATAAAGACCTTGAGTTTCACTTGATTCTGAGACGGTGTTTTGCTGTTGTAGGCCATCTGCTGCAAGGAAGTTTGTAGATGAAGGAATTAAAACATTAGAAGGTAAGTATCACACACATCACTAATTCCAATTTCAATCTCCAACAAGGTCACCTTGAAAGTCCCATTCTCAGTAAACAAATGCAGATAAAGGAATTGGTCATCACTGCACAGTAGAGAGCAGAGCTAGGGTGACATCCACCTTCCAGGCCTCGACTTTTTTAGGTTTGCGACAAAAATCTGAGACAATCAGGAAGTTGCTTTGTGCTGTACGAGCTGGAAAATGAGCTCTAAAGCCGTATCTGTTTTGAATCGGCAAATATAATAGCAAGCCAAAGAAAAATGATAAGTAGCAGATAGATAAAACATTATCCAATCCCGACTTAGCACGTGTAGCCCAAATCAACTGGAGAAGCCCCTTTAAGGCAACCAGGTGAAGTCCCCAGTAGAGAGAGTCCTGAAGAGAACAGTGTCTCGTGCGGAGTCGTATGAGTAAAAGAACAAATCTAGCAAGCAACAAATGACATTATCAGATTGGTGCCTCACATTAGCCACAGAATCCACTGAAGAAGTTGAAGCAGTCAGTTGGAATTCCTGGGGGAGCTTTCTGCATGGATGAGCTTCCCATGGCTGAACCTCCAGCTTCTCTCTCCCACTGCAGGTGCTTTTATATCAGGGATAAAGAACAGTGACCTGTGTTAGCAGCGATCTGCTTATCAGGGCTGTGTTCTTACTCTCAGGCTGTTTTGCCCCTTGTCACAGAGTTCAGAGGGCCTTGAAGGACTCTTTGAGGTGCATGTGCTTCGGTCTGAAATGGAGGGACCAGGGGAAGGGGAAGCATCCCTGCTTTGAAAGTTAGCTTCTTGGTAAACTCAAACAGCACATGATAGACTGCTCAGCTGAAAGACAACTGAGTAGAGATTATTTGACAATTTTTAGAAGTTCTAAATTGCTTGCTTCTAAACTGTTTAAACAGTGACATCTTAGACTAAAAGCTAGATTTTATATGTTGACAGTGTTTCTTTTAGAGATGCATAGTGCTGTTGGAGAAATGTTTGCTGACAATTTAGTACATTTTTCTAACCTAGTGTAAGCACCCTTTAAATGTAACTTATCTCCTTGTGCTTTCCCGAGAGTACCTGTGGATCCATTAGCACACCCTTAGCACAGGATGAAATATTGGTGTGAGTTTGGCGACTTTTAAGCTACGCAGATAGGTTAGGTGGACAGAGTTTGGAAACTGATGGAGGTTTGAATGCCACTCCCAATACATCATTGCAGTGAGTGAGCTTAGTTCTTCAGTTTCTGGACTATGTGGTAGGTGTTTCTGACTCATAGGTTCGATATCGTAACAAGGTAAGGCTCTTAGAGTGTTTGGTGAGTAGTAAACACTTTAAGGATGGTAACATACTTGTGGGAACTTTATATTAGCGATACTACTTGTGAGCCAAATAGTCAGAAAATAAACTGCCTGTATGTCTCAGGAGGATTTTGTACTTTTTTGCTTGTAACATAAACTGTTTATCAATCAGTGAGATGATTGTTCAAAAGGGTCTAGAATCTCCTAGTTTTTATATTGTATAATTTACATGTGTAATATAATGGTGACTGTGTAACAGACTTGTAATCTTTCCATTTCATGTCAGATGTATTTGGGAGTGTTTTCTCTGGGAGGTAGTGTATGTTCGTGTGTCATAAATATGCATATTCTCCATTTCTTCATAGGGAACTTATATATCTATCAGTATCCTGGTGATTAAACAAATTATATTTGAAGCTTTTTCTTTAACAAGAGCTGCTATTACATTCAAGCCATTCACATTAATATTACAGCATTTGCAGAGTAAAAGATAAAGATGATGCCCCCTCCCCATTAGGCATTTTAGCACGTCTTCACAAATTCATCTCAAAGCAAGCTGAACAAGGCAGCCAGCACTTTTAAGAAGACTGAGTGTAGACCGGACATGGTGGCGTACACCTTTAAACCTAACACTTGGAAAGGCAGAGGCAGACTGATCTCTGAGTTCGAGTCTAGCCAGGACTACATAATGAGACTCAGTCTCAAGAAAAAAAATGTAGTCAACCTTAAGAAACTGTGGTTACTGTTGCTGCTATAGACAGTATAGTAAGCGATGTTAGATCTGTTTACCGTGTTTTAACTATAACCATTAAGATTGCCTCTTATCCCTTGTTTGCTTTCATCAATTTCAAGTTGAAATTTTGATGTATTACATAAAAATGATCTTAAAACCAGATGTTTGCAGCATTGATTTGAAAAGTGTTTTCACTAGTTCTCAGTGTCTGCAGGGTTTAGTTCTCAATGTCCGTGGGGTTTAGTTTTCAGTGTCCATGGGGTTTAGTTTTCAGTGTCTGTGGGGCTTAGTTCTCAGTGTCCGTGAGGCTTAGTTCTCAGTATCCGTGGGGTTTAGTTCTCAGTGTCTGTGGGGTTTTTCCATCATGTTTTGAAAACCATTTCAATATCTTTTTCTTCAGCATAGTTCTTTGTAGAAAAGGTATCTTTTCTAAAATGTATTCAAACTAAGCACCTCAACTTTATCTTCTATTCAGATCTCAGGAAAAATGAAGATAAATTGAACCATCATCAACGAATCGGGCTAAAGTAAGATAGCTAATTCTGATGCTTGAGTTGTAAAAGCTTTCAGAGACATTCTCCTTTACTTTTTGAGATTATAAGATAGTAGCATTTCTCCATTTCCTTTCCTCCCTCCTTCACACAGACCTCGCCTTGCTCTCTTTGGAATTCCTGGCCTCTTTCTTCAACAGTTGTTACATATTCGTTTGTAGACATTCTGTTGTATGCCATAAAAAAGTGTCAACCATTTTTCTATTCAGAAATGCTAAAATTTTATTGCAGAGTCTTGTAAAGTTTTTGCTTATGTTCATATATTTTATTATTACATTCTAGCTTTTTTTTTAACTTTGAGAATTCCTTTCATTCTCTCAACTTTAATTGGGGAGCAGTTTCCTATTAAATACGGAGAACTGAGATCTGAGTACATCAGATAGCCTGTGGGTGTTCACTTCCTGTTTACATCATGCAAAGCCGGGTCTAGGGAAAAAACTGTCAAGTGGTGAGGTGTGGTCCTCTGTGTGTGGGGGGGGGGGAGTGAGACGTGGTTTCACCCTGCACTCCTTTCGTGGCCCAGGCTGGTCTCAGACTTGGGATTCCCTTGCCTCAGACTACCCAGACCTGAGATACTGCACCCAGCTCAGGGAGCTCTTCAGGAGCTTACTCCCAGTCTGAGAAGGACATGAGGCATGTACAGTTTACATGAGTATAAGAAAGATTTCAAATATGAATGACAGTGTAGTATGTCAGCATCGTAGTGGTTTTGTGTAGCAGGTGTCACTTACAGTGTTGGTATACTAGCACTGTGTGTGTGTGTATCTGGTGTTATATAATCTTGATTTGTTCCAAATTGCATTTTTTCCTGTTTATGCCTTGCGATTCCTTGCATTTGTGTAGTCTAAGGAGAACCTGAGAGTTAGGGGGATTTTTGAGGTACCCAGAACTATTCTGGACACTTGCACAATCATTCTTAGGCATATGTGTAGCCACTATTTCATGCTAAGATATCATCCTATTGGCCTTCCTGAGATACAGTTTATATGTTATGCAGTAAACTGTGTAAAATACACAGTTGGATAACCTTTAATATATTTACAGGATTGTGCAACCACTATTCCAGTCAGTTTTAGGACATCTTTCTTATCCTAAAGGACCCTAGTATGTTCTTCCCCATTTGACCCTCACACACTTCTCTCCAAGCTCAGGAACCAGGAGTCTTTCTACCTCTACAACTTCTCCTGTTCCGGGTGGTCCACACATCCTTCATGACTGGCTTATTCACTCAGCATCTTATTTTCTTAGGTTCATCTATGTTGTGGGGTACTATTTAAAATACAAAAATTTTGAAAACTATTGGTATAACTTTCAACTGATGTATAAAAATCAAAATTACGGGGAGGGAGAGAGGACTGCTTCTATGCTTATATGGGGCAATTTTTAAAGAGATTAAAATTATACAGAAATCTCTCTCCACTTGCTCTGTCTTCCTAGATATTTTGAGGACTTTGAAAAAAGAATTCCTCGTGAAGAGATGCTGCAGATGCAAGTACGGCTCCTTGTGTGTTCTCCATTAGCGTGTGGGTGCCTGTTGGTTTGGGAGCACTGACCTAGCTTTTCTTCTGTTAGGATATTGTACTTGGCGAAGTTAAAAGAGTGGATCCCGAATACATTGCTACAGTCTGTGGCAGTTTCAGACGAGGTAACATACTTCACAGTCTTGAGTTATTCGTGACTTGATAGTAAAGTCACTAGTATATGTGACAATGTGAATTAAAAATATGTAATTTGTGTCACTTCATGGACTAAAACCCATAGTATTAGTTAAGTCTGCTTATTCATGAGTGGAAATATGTAAAACTATTGTTTATCCCGTATCCTGTTGTTTCTGTCAGTACACCTGAGTAGACAGGAGTTACAGCGTAGTAGAAGGTTACCCTGTTGGAAGTAAGGCGTGTGTATGTGTATCTTCTATTTCATTCTAGCTTGGCCTAGTTAGTAGGTCTTTGTTCTTTGTTATCATAGGGGCAGAGTCCAGTGGAGACATGGATGTTCTTCTGACCCACCCAAACTTCACCTCAGAGTCAAGCAAACAGGTACCTCAGAATGTCTAAGCAGATGTGATCCATCTTACAATGAGGGAGTTTTCTTGTTGTAACAGTATTCTTTTTTTATTTCTTGACTGTAACTATACAGCCGAAGCTGTTACATCGTGTTGTGGAGCAGTTACAGAAAGTCCATTTCATTACAGACACTCTGTCAAAGGGTGAAACAAAGTTCATGGTAAGTGTTTAAATATATCTGTGACTTGTAGTTTTCTGTTACCATCACAGATAGCTACAGGGTGTGGAGGTGCAAGCCTCTAATTCTAGCAAGCAGGAGGCAGAGGCAGGAAGATACCTGTGAGTTTGAGGCCAGCCTGGTCTACATAGAAAGCTCCAGGACAGCCAGGGCTCCATACATAGAGAGATGCTGCCTCAAAACAAGAACATAAAACAAATAGCATAACTCTGAGAGCTTGGTAAAAGTAATATCAGGATTTTTCTTGTACACTCTTTGTCAATAATTTGAATCTTCAAAATAAATATAATGCAGAATTTGCTCTTTAAAAATATTCATGATGACTGGCATGCAGTACTTTCTTAAAATAGTAAGTGTTTTCATATTCTCTGAAGATTTTTGAGAGAGGCTAGAATTGCCTGATTAGTAATCTGTTCTAGCAATTGGGGGAGAAGAGGAATCCAGGTTTATCATAGGACACACTGGAGAAGAACCATGCGCAAGGAGCAAGTAGCGGGGTCGCTGGGAGAGATAGTTCTAAGATCCACTATGCTGAGCTGTCAAAATTCTGTGAACTTTGGATAGAGATGTTTACTCAGCACTCAGGTTGAGGCAGGATGATTGCCATGAGTTCAAGTCCTACATAGGCTACATAGTGAATTATAGGCTACAGCAGGCTACAATGTGAGACCTTATTAGAAAAAAAAAGCAAGCTATAGCAAATATATTGGAAACAGATGTATCTCTATGAATAAGAAAACAGGAACGCTAATGGAAATCTAGGTCCAATATTCTTGCTGTGTTTTTTTGACTTACCTTTATGCTGTTTACTTCGTGTGGTCTCTTTTTCTCCGTGCTGCATTTTTCCCATGTCACATGACTAAAGGGAAAGCATTCCTTTTGAGCTCGAACATTCTAAACTTTGTAAGAGCCTCGACACTTGGATGGGACAGGGATGTTAGCTGAAGCATTGCTTAGTTACATAGTTTAGGTGGGATAAAAATTGAAACACTGTATGTAGACAAGATGGTGGCTGCACAAGTTGTAAAGTCCCCAGGGCTAAGAACTTTTTGCTATGTATATTTAACCACAACACAGTGATGTCATTAACTATGGTGATTTTAATGGACTATGACCATGTATTGCTTAAGTTAGCCACAGTATTTTCTAAAGAACTTTGAGAAATATATTAAAACGTGCTTGTCAGTTAACTATAAACTACTTGAAAACAAGGGTCTTAAATGTGTCAGATTTTGAGAACTTCCTGTGTCCAGAAGTATATGCACATGTGAGCTGGCATTGAGAGTAGGGTTTGGGGGCCAGTCACTTGTACATACCTAAGTACAGCAGTCAAAGGTGCTTGCTCTGAAAGCCTATGACCTGAGTTTGATTCCTGGAATTCATGTAAAGGTGTAAGGAGAGCCGGCTCCCAAAAGTTCTCCTCTGGCTTCCATACTCCCACCGGTGTGCTTGTACACACACACACACCACAATAAATAAAACAGTTTAAAGTAAATAGAAATAGGGTTTCATAAGGATCATTCTCTAAATCTTTAGTTTGATTTTCAACCAGAATGAGGGTGTATGTAATTTACATTAAGAAACATTTAAAACATAAAAACATGTCTTCCAGATATGACATATAACATACATGAACTCACAGAGAATGTGACAGCACACACGATATCTGCACAGATTCAGACCATACAAATCCCAGCACGGAGAAGGGGATGTGGATAGGCACAATGCCCCACCCCCAGTAGAGGAGCTCTTTGCTGGGAAAGGGAATCTCACTGGACAACTCGACCACACTGCAAGACAGACCCCAGTCCCAGATGGACCCCATGGTTTTGGTTTTATGTGTGTATGTGAATATTTTGTTTTGCTATTTTTGGTCTTACTGATAAATGGTTGTTTTTTTTTCTGTTTTGATTTTTGTTTCTTTGATTTTCCTTTTATTTTTTTCTTTGAGAGAAAATGAAATTGGTGAGTAAGGACATAGGGAGAATCTGGAAGGTGCTGATTAAGAATTTTTTATGAAGTTGTAAATTGTCATTATAGGCCAGGGCATTTTCTGCTGTTTCTATGGCCTTTGTCTCTTCTTCCATATATGTCTGTGACAGATACCTAGGTACGGCAGTGTTCAGAGTTAGTAAACAGGGATTAAGGTATATGGTGTATATATTCTCGGGAAGTGGTGGATGTGGAGGCCAAAGGTCACTGTTGGGTGCTTCCTTCAATTGACTTCAGCTTATTTTCTGAGACAGAGACTCTCTCTGACTCTGGACTCAGAGGTTGGTATAGACTGGGTGCTCGATTAGCAAATCCATGGGTCCTCTTACCTTTGCCTCCCTAGTGCTGAGGTTATAAGGGTGCACTTCCCCTGCCATGGTACTAGACGCAAACCCAAGTCCTGCTGCTTTTATTGCAACCATTCTGCTTACTGTGTGTCTCTGCAGATCCCTTAGCTTTTTCTTTATCATATATTAACTACAGTAATGAGATTTATTATAACATTTCTATGCATATGTGTAAGATGTTAATGACATTCTCGTGTATGTGTGTGATATATTTTGATCATATCATTCCTTGTTACCCTTGGCTGTCCCCATGTCTACTCAACGATCTCCTTCTCCTTCCAACCAGTCCTCCTCTGCTTGCACATCTTCCCATATTGCTGTTGTTTGCTGGCCCAGTTCCTGGAGCATGAGTAGAGACTGTACATGCATGGGCCAATTAGCAGTGCCTAAACCACTAAGAGAGGAAGGAGACTACCTGTCACCACCATGAACACTGTGTAGATCCCTAGGAGAGGCTGAACCTCCGAGGCGTCTCTCCTTTGGCACCCTTTAACTGCCTATTAGTCCTCAGAGGTATGGCCTCATGAGCCTGTCCTCCCTCTACAACAGAATGGGGATGGGACTACTCTTGTGCAGGGATACTTAGGGCTACAGAGAGTTCAGGAGTGCAGTGCCCTGTCCTGCCTGGAAATGGCATTCCCACCCTTCCTCCTGTCTGCTTTCTGCCAGTTCCCTTCAGGAACACCTTCAGGGTGTGATATAGATGTCCCATTTAGGACTGATCACGATAGCTGCTCTTTCTCCTGCCATAGCTGCCACCTGCTGCAGAGGGCTTCTCTGCCCCATATCGAACGCAGCCCTGGTGCTTAGAGGTGAATACTTAAGCACAGGAGCCAACCCAACAGGACCCGTGTCCTCTCCAAGCATGGCATCTGACCAGGTTTCTAGTGCCAGATGTGATGTTCCTCATATGGGCTAGCCTCATATCCAATTTAAAAAGCCATTGATTATCCCTAAGATAGTCATGCTATTGTTTCGCAAGCCAGTAGTAGCACTCACAGACCACAGCCAAGTAAGACATTTCTCCCTACAGCAGCCTGCGTAGCACCACCAGCTCTTTAAGAAGGGGGATCACAGACTCCTTTCTGGTTTGATGGCTGGAACCATTTATCAGGATCAGCCTCGCCGGTTTATTACCACAATCATAGCAGCCTAATGGCCAGGAATTGAGAAGCTTTAAGCCTTTTTATGCCCCAGACTTTAAAAGGCTATTGAGGCGTTTGTAGAAAGTTGTTGGAGTCCATTGTAGCAAGAGTAGCTGTTTGTTAGCCTCCTGTCTTAGTTAGGGTTTCTATTGCTGCATTGAAACACTGTGACCAAAAGGCAAGTTGGGGAGGAAAGGGTTTATTTGGCTTCCACTCCACATCACTGTTGATGACTGAAGGCAGTCAGGACAGGACCTCAAACAGGGTAGGATAGGTACTGAATCTTAGGAATGTGCTGAGAGCTCCTCACATGGAAGAGGAGGAGGCAGGGGAGAAGGAAGAGTAATGGGGTGGGGTTGTGAAGACAGTTTCTCAGTGGAAGGATGGCTGGGCCTAGAGAAGCCAGAGGTTGAGCGGGAACTGGAGTGTGTATGACGGGAAGGTCATTAAGGATGTCATCTGAGGGCTAAGTGTGGGGAGATGGACGCTGCTGTAGGAGGACCTAGAAAGGTACATGTGATGTCTTTTCACAGCCGTCAATGTTTGGATGTAGATCTTGGAGTCCATTCCTCTGACTGTAGGATGCAGGAGCTCACTGTGCCGTGAGGTAGCCAGAGCTCTTGACCTGGGGTGGTTGTAAGAGACTGCTTTCGTTACAAAGGGGAAAAAAAGGTTTTTTGGTTTTGTTTGTTTTTTAATTGTGAGGATCAAATTGAAAAGATCACTGAGGAGACATCAGTGAGTCAGGGAGTAGAAGTGTGACACACTCACAAGGGCAGTGTGTCCCAGAAGGTGCCCCTTGGAGGAACAGACCTGCTGTTGTCAGGAGTGACACCCAGTCTCACTGCCTTGACTCAGTGGATGCTCTAGCACGGATGTCCCCAAGACTAGAGTCCATGTGACTCTCGGGTAAACTTAGTCTCATTCTAGAATCAAAGCTGACCAGTTGGTCAGAAAAAGTTTTACAAATCAAAACTGTCTGTGTGTTTGTTAGAAGGGACTTAATTTTCCTGAAGAAAGCAAAAACTTGACTACTTTTAGGTCTCTCAGATCAGGAATTCTGTCTAGGAGGGGAGGAGCAGGCACAGAGACTGGGAACACTCACAGATGTGTAGTCTAGGAGGGGAGGAGCAGGCACGGAGACTGGGAACACTCACAGATGTGTAGTCTAGGAGGGGAGGAGCAGGCACAGAGACTGGGAACACTCACAGATATGTAGTCTAGGAGGGGAGGAGCAGGCACAGAGACTGGGAACACTCACAGATGTGTAGTCTAGGAGGGGAGGAGCAGGCACAGAGACTGGGAACACTCACAGATGTGTAGTGTAGGAGGGGAGGAGCAGGCACAGAGACTGGGAACACTCACAGATGTGTAGTCTTAGGAGGGGAGGAGCAGGCACGGAGACTGGGAACATTCACAGATGTGTAGTGTAGGAGGGGAGGAGCAGGCACGGAGACTGGGAACACTCACAGATGTGTAGTGTAGGAGGGGAGGAGCAGGCACGGAGACTGGGAACACTCACAGATGTGTAGTGTAGGAGGGGAGGAGCAGGCACGGAGACTGGGAACACTCACAGATGTGTAGTCTTGGGTGTGCCACTGCTGCTGCTTGTACCACACATTGAGAGTGAGATGGCTCACAGAAGGGAGAAAAATGGTCTTTTACCCATGTAGACTACCGTGGGATGACCGCCTTTTTCCGTTGCCTTCAGGTCCCCTACCAGAGTATAGCCTTGGCCAGAGTCCTTCATTTCCAGACAAGTAAGGCTTCCCATGAGAGCCTGACAGGAACTCCCTAGCTTGTACTTTGCCGAGTCACAGCCCAGAGGCCTTTGGATCTCACTGAAGAGGCTTCTCAGCCAGATCCTGTCAGTTGTCAGTGGTCCAGGCGGCTGGCCACAGCACCAGAGTGAAGACGAGCCAAAGAGGAAAGGGTGACATCAGGGCCACCAAAATGTCACGCTGGGTACTGTAGTGACCAGCCCGAGTTATGGAGGTAAACATGTTTACGAGTCCGGGACAGTTTGTTTCCATTCAAGTGACAGTACGAGATATCTTGACTTCTCTGAGAACATAAAAGGGTTTATTTTAGACACTTGGCATGAAACCAAAATCTATGCAGTCTAAGAATTTTACAGCAACACAGGAATTCTTCAACATTAGCACATCAGAAAATAAAACTAGCTTTGAGGAAAAGAACAAAGGCAGTTGAAACCCATTTCTACAACAGACGACAAGCCTGTGAATCCAGGCACCCTTAGCTGCCATTGAGTACCTCGTGATAATCCAGCTGGAAACTTGCTGATGCCAGGGAAGGTATGTTTCGTATTATGAAGATGAGTGTGTTTCATTAAGCTTCCAGCTAGAAGAACAGCTAAAGAAAATACCCACTTTAGATCAGACTTTTCTGTCTTGCGAGTGAGACAGCATGGCTTTTAGTAACACAAGCTTGTACGTTAGATCCCGTGTTGTTCTTAGAATGTGACAGGAGGTACTTGTAATTGGACATACAGTGGTTTGGGGCTGGAGAGATGGCTCAGCACTGTTCTTCCAGAGGACCTGAGTTCAATTCCCAGCACCTATATTAGGTGGCTCACAGTTTACCTATGACTCCAACTCCACGGGGCCCAGCACCTCTTGCCTCTCTGTACATGTACACAAACACAAAAATATCTTTTGTTAATTTTAAAGTGATATAGTGAAGTGTGTAGCACATTTACATATGCTTTTGTTATTGTACAGTACAGATATTTTACCCATTTTTTGGAAAAGGAAAAGATGATAAAACTTAACTCAGGGACCATGGAGAGATGGCTTAGAGGTCAAGAGCACTGGCTGCTCTTCCAGAGGTCCTGAGTTCAATTCCCAGTAACCACATATTGATGGTTCACAGTCATCTAAAATGAGATCTGATGCCCTCTTCTGGCATGCATGCAGGCAGAATTTAAAATAGAAATAGATCTTTAAAAAGCTGTAAAAGTATAATGAAAACTCAAGTGTAGAGAAGAAAGATGATCAATCTTGTCTTTCAATCTTTATTGTTTTTGTTTTGTCTCTAAGATTTCTCCAAACTCTTCTATATCATATTTAAACTTTCCTTGATTGTTTGTCACCTGTAATATTCTGCCTGTTCACGAATCAGATAATCTTGCTGTCCCTGAATATTACTGGCAGCTTTCTCAGTATGTTTGCCTTGTGCATGATCTTTATGTTATTGAGGTTACTTTTTCATGGTTGTTTTAGTCTCCGTCCTCAGGCCTGGTGCTTTCCTTGACTAATCTCTAGTTTAGAACCCACAAAGGCCAGATCCTAGAAGCAGCATCCTTGTCTGCCCCCGTGTGGTTCGTTAGTTAGGAGTACAGCGAGAAGGTGAAGGTCATACATCCTGTCCCCAGCACAGCATGTCAGGAACATGGCTTTCTACAGTGTTGGAATTCACTGACTAATAATAATGTTTACAGACTACACAGAGACTCCTCACAGACTGCGGTTTACCACACAGTTGTGATTCCCCAGCTGGTTAGATAAGATGTTAGCAAAGCTGGCTGGAGAGTTGCTGGAAGCATGCAGGACTGAGTAGTCACGGGGTCAGGCAGAGCTGCAGAAGCACCAGGACACCCAAGGCAAGGTTCAGGACTAGGTCTGAACGGTCAGGTGAACACACGGAAGACACTGGGCATAAGACACTGGGCATGCCCTGCCTATCCATCCTTTAACACATGCCCAGTAGAGACACAAGTCCCTAGGACTCTGGACTGCACAGTGTTCAATGTCCCTTTTAAATAGGGGCTTCAGGTTGATTAAGTTGCAGACCTGGTTTAAATAATCCAGGTGCCTGTGTGTTTTCACCTGCAGGAGTTACTGCTCTGTCCTCGCGGGTGGTGCTGGGCAGGTGGGTGGTCTCTCTGCACAGCGGGCTACAGTTGTGCCACCTCTGCATTTGTATCAGAATGGAGCCAAATGCTGCTGTAACACAGAGTCACCCTGGGCAAGGCGGCCAAAAGCCACACACAGTGTAGAGCAGTGCAGCGATGCACAGGACGCGCCCTGGTCTCCATCCAGAGCCTAGACCTGTTGCTACGATGAAAGTGCGCAGAAGCCTCGCACAGCCGCTTCACCATTAACCTTTGATGAGAAATAAGCCTGAAGTGTGTACGCCATCTAAACATTGTTTAAAATATCCATGTAGGGTGTGTGCCAGCTTCCCAGTAAAGATGATGAAAAGGAATATCCACACAGAAGAATTGATATCAGGTATGATTCAAATTGTGTTTGCTGAATCCTTTCCACTCCTGTCCTTGAGGCTGCAGACATGTGGGGATGATAAATTCTATGAATACGGAGTTGGCTGAACTGCGTATAGAAGGCGAATGTCCCCAGATGTCAGTTTCTCCAGATTTGCCCCTTAGTAGAGCAGCAGCCATAGCTGCCGTGGTCTGCCGTGTTGCAGTAAGTGGGGCACCTTTTCATTTGTGCACACCTGCATTCCTTACTGCGTGTGTAGCTGGAGCTTGGAGGCAAAAGCCTGGGCTCTGGCAGCCCGGACTTGCCTGTCCTCATACGTCAGATAAAGACAAGAATTGGTAAGAAGCTCGGAGAGATGGGTTCCATGTGTCCGCACTGGGAAGGACAAATAACAGCTGTTGACATCCCCGACTTAAGAGGGAAGAATTAGAGCAGGGCTAAGGGAGGTGAGACCCAACACTGTCTGCTCTGGTCCTGCAAACTGGTCCCTGTGTTCTTGAGAGATGGTCACTTCGTGAGTGCAGCCTCAGCCTCACGAGTAATTGCCCTTGACAGAAGGATGACCTGCACTATTTGAGGGTCCCCCATTCTGGAACCCCAAGTGACCCAGGAGGTTAGGGGAAGGTTAGGGGCAATGGTGAAAGTAAAGCAGAAAGTATAAGACGAAGGCTAACCCGCTTTAGTTGTGAGTAGTGAGTGTTGTTAACAAAAGCAGCAGCTGGTAGCAGCTGAGTGACCAGTTGCAACCTAACGACCTGCTTTTCCTAGGATATGAGACCACGTAGACTTTAGTATTCTGATTTTAGAAAACCTTGGCTAAACTTGAAATATGTGGTTAAAAAAGGGGGTTTTTTTGTCCCTAAGGTTGATCCCCAAAGATCAGTATTACTGTGGTGTTCTCTACTTCACTGGGAGCGACATCTTTAATAAGAATATGAGAGCGCACGCCCTAGAGAAGGGTTTCACAATCAATGAGTACACCATCCGCCCCCTGGGGGTCACTGGTGAGTATCCTGACTGCCTCAGCAGAGGAAGTGCTTTCCAGAGGTGCTCAGCTTGGTTTAGCTTTGGTATGTGGCCTTGGGTCAGCCTGGGCTACTCAGCAAGTCTGAGGGCAGCCTAGGCTACATGAGCCCCCTCTCAAAAACTAGGCATTTTAATATAATAAAGTTTCTTAGAAGACTTTTTAATGATTCTGCCATTTAATTGTAGCTCTTTTATGTTAATCCCACAGGAAATAAAAGCTATCTTTAGGGCCTCAATTGATGGTGCACAAGGCAAAAGTGATTTCCAGCTCTGTGAGAATAGACATAGCTTGACTGGTACAGTGCCTGCCTGCACACCCGAGGCCCTGTTTGACCCGTCCCAGCTCCTTAGGATGCTCATTGAAAGATCGTATGATGGAAGAGGTTCTGTTTGGCTGTGTCTGAGACTTGTGAAGAGCTTGGGTGTCCTTTCTTTCAGTGTCACTGACAACTGGTGCCTGAGACCGTGGCAGCGACAGAGCATGTTCTTAGCATGTAATAAGGACCAGGTGCCATCCCCACCACCCCCACCTTCACGGGGAAGAATAAAACAAAAAAATTACAAAATAATTCCTGGGTAATTATTCTCACTTCATGCTTTAAGATTTAAAGAATAAGGTGAGATGGCCCAGCAGGTAGCCCTCCCACAGCGGATTTGATTCCTGGGACCTATGTGGTAGAAGGAGAATTGATCCCTGAAATCTTTTATCTTCCGTGTGTACTTCCTGTGGCTTGCACATACCACATGTAGACATACGCATGTTTACACGGCACACAAAAATCAATCGAGATCTTGTTTAACATTTCACAGCCTGCTGTGTAGTTTACTGGTAGTGTCAACTGGGAGAATGAAGCTTTGCCATTTTGTCCTTAGTGTTGCATGAGGCAGGACTTCTGTCTTACGAAGACTGGAGCATGCTTTTCAAATATAAACATGCATACGGTTCACTTGGGTCCTCATTAAACGTGGCTTCTAATTTCATGGGCACTCAGGCATCTGAATTCCATTCTGCAGCCCAGGCTGACCTAGTCATGTACCGCCACACCCGACTTCTTTTTTTTTTTTTTTTTTTTTTTTTTTTTTGGTTTTTCAAGACAGGGTTTCTCTGTGGTTTTGGAGCCTGTCCTGGAACTAGCTCTTGTAGACCAGGCTGGTCTCGAACTCACAGAGATCCACCTGCCTCTGCCTCCCGAGTGCTGGGATTAAAGGCGTGCGCCACCACCGCCCAGCCACACCCGACTTCTAAGTGATGTCCTAGCAGCTAGCTCAAGAGCCACGGTCTGGGTTGCAGAAAAACTCAAGAATAGTTTATGATGGGTACAATAGAGATCCAGCAAAAAAAGAATCATGAACTAGGGCAGCTTTCCTGGCCACAGTTGGGGTACCCAGGGTCTGTTATACTGGTAACATGTGGCAAAACACGCATGCAGGCTTCTATCAGAAAGTGGAGGCAGGCAGGCAGGATCTTCTTCCAAGTGGCTAACTTCCTTTCCCCTGTGTTGGAAAGGGAACCTGATCGCAATCTGTGGTAATTAACTTCCCAAACTACTTCTTTTCTCTCTCTACTTGCAGGAGTTGCTGGGGAGCCCCTTCCAGTGGACAGTGAGCAGGACATTTTTGATTACATCCAGTGGAGCTACCGGGAGCCCAAGGATAGAAGCGAATGAGGCCAGCCCCCCACCTCCCCACCCTCCCACCTCCCCAGCTCCCCACCTCCCCACCCTCCCACCCTGGCTTTTCCCACTAGGAGTCCTAATTTATTTCTTAACCTTTGCTATGTAAGGGTTTTGGTGTTTTTAAGTGATCGCTTCTTCTCCAGGCTTACCATGTACTGTAGTCAATAAAGCTCTTGAACTATTGAATACTTATTTTCTTAGTAGGTGTACTTAATTTTCTGTGGCGTTTATGAGCACAGTTCACCATGGGTTTAGCAGAGACAAGTACGAGCTGGAGTGAGAGAAAGGTTAATGGGGATTTCATTTCTGCCCTGCATTGCAGCCCTGTCCTCCTCTTACTGTCTCCTGTTTACCAGTCACTTGGCTCTCCCAGGGGTGCCCCGGACGCTGGTTCAGTGTTCTCTAGGAACTAGGGACTGCCAGGAGTGATGGCACTCGGGAGGCAGAGATGGGCAGGCTTCTGAGTTCAAAACCAGTCTACTCTACAGAGTGAGTTCCAGGACACCCACCAGAGCTGCATAGTGAGACCCTGTCTAAAGATAGAAAAGGGCTGGAGAGATGGCTCAGCGGTTAAGAGCATTGCCTGCTCTTCCACAGGTCCTGAGTTCAATTCCCAGCAACCACATGGTGGCTCACAGCCATTTGTAATGAGGTCTGGTGCACTCTTCTGGCCTGCAGACACACACAGACAGAACATTGTATACACAATAAATAAATATTTTTAAAAAAAGATAGAAAAGAAAAAAAATGAGGTGACTTCATTAATGTAACTTTTTTCTTTGACCCGTTTTCTGCTTGCAATACATACTAATAGCTAGAAGAACAGGCGTGCGCTTTATCTCGGAAGTAGCAGCCCCTCACCTGAAATGACACGTGACTTATGGGATGGGCACATTCATATTTGTCTGCTAGGCAGGTCACTGTATATCAAAGATCACATGGTACACCCACATACGATTTCAATTTTTAGGAAAGATGTATTTGGACAGATTGAATTGGCTGTATCAGAATTGTTTTATTGTAGAATCATGTCAGTATTCTAGAAAGGAGACAAAAAGCATCTCGTAGTACTCTGGTTACTGTGTATTTCAGTTGCTAGGTTTGGTTCTATATTTATGCTGGGTATAGTGCTCGTCGGTTATCCCAACCTGGAGCTTGAGGTAAGAAGACAGTGAGTTTGAGGACAGCCTGGGCTGCATAGCTGACTTTGAAACCCTGTCTGAAAACTCCTTCCTCTACCCGAAGAAGTACCCAAAAGGCAGAAGCAGGCGGATCTCTATGAGTTCAAGACAGCCAGGTTGACAGCAAGTTCCAGCCCAGCCGGGGCTACACAATGAAGCTCCGTCTCAAAAAAACAAAATAAAAAAATAACAATAATAAATTTAGTGCCTGGCTGTGAGTTCCGTGTTTACAGCCGTGTTACAGTCATATTCTCTGGCATACTCTTAGCCGTGTCTGTTGCTGGTTTCCAGTCACCTGACTTCGACACACTAGTCCAGGACCGCAGTCACAGCGCTGAAAGATTTCTGGGGCTTGGGCAGCGTCCTTCTGCCCTCTCCTGGAGCAGACCTGCCCCTCTAGTAGAACCGGCTTGCAAATTTTTGTCCAAAAATGGCGAGCACAGCAAAGTCCAGGGTCACAGTCGGAAGTTCTCAGACAGCTTTCTCCCTCCTGTCCTGTAACAAGTTAGACGTGGCTTTAGTGGCAGGTGGGCAGCATTGCTTGTGGCAGCAGAAGAGTTAAGGGGGGTGTGTGTTGTTCTAATGGATCTAGGAATGAAGGCTGCAACCTAAAGATAGCAGCCAACAGGACCCATGGGTCTCACACAATGAAGGAAAATTCTAGCCCTTCCTAATAGGGTTTATTGTTTGTCTTATTTAAGTCAAGACATCAAGAAAAGAAGGAGCTGACATTGGTGGTGCCTGTCTTAAATCCCAGCACTCGGGAGGCAGAGGCAGGAGGATCTCTGTGAGTTTGAGGCCAGCCTGGTCTACAGAGTGAGTTCCAGGACAGCCAGAGCTACACAGAGAAACCATGTCTCAAAATTACAAAAGGAAGAGAAGGAAAGAAGGGATTTCCAGGCCTGAGAAATAGGTAACATTCCACAAAGTTTTGCTAATGTAATTTTTAGTGTATATGTAATGTATGGGACAGCTAACCCAATAACATAGGCAGGGAAGGCCATCTTACCACTTCACTTTCAAATATTCTGTGATCTCAAAGACTGTCATTTGGTACTCAAATTTTGTTTAAAAAAAATTCTTTCAATCAAGTGTGGTAGCAAACCCCTTTAATTCCAGCAGAGGCCGTTAGTGCTCTGATACATAGTGAGTTCCAAGACAGCTAGGGCTGCACAGACCCTGACTCCAAACAACAACAAAAATTCATTTTGTATTTTGTACAAGGTTTGATCTGTGTATGCTGAGGCTAGAGAAAGGAAAAATGGCATTTGTTACACCCCAGCATCGTGAAAGGGGGGTGTGTGTGTGCACAGATGCATGTGTGTAATTGAACACTGGAAAAAAATTTTTCCTAAGCACTTATTACAAGGGTCTTGTCCTGGCCTAGCCAGGGGAGCCTCTTGAGTTGTTCCAAGAGTTCACAGACATGGAGAAGGAAGTTAGTGTCAGCCTGTGAGGCTGGGAGCAAGAAAATTGTTTTTCAAATAAAATGTGCTCAGAATGATGTCTTTACCCTTACTGCTCTGTGATTTCTTAACACTGGGCTTCCCCTGAGGTCTGTTTTCCTCTGTAGGCCGTTTGGCGGTTCCTTCTGCATAGGTGCCGTCTTGGTCATCAGTGTTTCTGCCCATTACTGACCTTGTGTCTTCCACAGCAGTGCAAACATCTGGGGGGCAGACAGCTTTAGTTAGTGTTACTAAGGGACACGTACAGGTGTGCAGTTACTGTATTGCTAAAGGATTTGTAGCTCTTCTACCTTATATTTTATATTTCTTTTTTTTTTCTGTATATGTGTTGCTTTTATTTTTTTTTCTCTCTTTTTTTTTAATTTATTTATTTATTAAGGATTTCTGCCTCCTCCCCGCAACCGCCTCCCATTTCCCTCCCCCTCCCCCGATCAAGTCACCCTCCCTCATCTGCTCGAAGAGCAATCAGGGTTCCCTGACCTGTGGGAAGCCCAAGGACCGCCAACCTCTATCCAGGTCTCCTAAGGTGAGCATCCAAACTGCCTAGGCTCCCCCAAAGCCAGTGCGTGCAGTAGGATCAAAAACCCACTGCGATTGTTCTTGAGTTCTCAGTATTCATCATTGTCCTCTATGTTCAGCTAGTCCGGATTTATCCCATGCTTTTTCAGACCCAGGCCAGCTGGCCTTGGTGAGTTCCCGATAGAACATCCCCATTGTCTCAGTGTGTGGGTGCGCCCCTCGCGGTCCTGAGTTCCTTGCTCGTGCTCCGTCTCCTTCTGATTCATAAATTATGTCTCACACGTACACATACACACACACACACACACACACACACACACACACACACATGTAACCATGCTTACATGCTCACATACAGCAAATAATTAATAAAGATCCAAGTGTAAATGGGAAGATCCAAACCAGCCTACGTTGACTCTCTCCTTCAGAATCATTTTACCCATGTCACTGGTAAAAGGTGTTGACAGGTAATAATTTGTTTCCTCAACACAGACAGCTGCACAGATCTCCTCCATCCAGACCCAACAACACCCTAGGGCCTGCCTCCCGCGAACTGTCTTAGCCTGTGTGACTCCCACGGTGCCTTCGGATGGCAGCCCCCACAGCTTGGAGCCCCGGGTCACTCACCATTCACACAGATGGTTCCCGGGCAGCACATGGCGCTCCTCTGGCACCTTCTCCGAGCTCTGCGGCACGTGGCACAGAGTGACCTGTCGTCGTGCAGCGTGAAGCAGAATTTTCCTGCACTGCAGTCCTTGTCTGATGCACACTGTGAGCCCTGCAAAGACAAGCTTGTCATGGGCTGGGAAATCCAGTGAGACCGAAGAGGTCTTTAGCCAACACATGGGTTGGGGTGGAGTGGGAGGGGGGCTGTTGAGATATTGTGGAGAGCTTTGGGCACCATCTCAATTTTTCACCATGATTGATTTTCTCCCAAAAAAGAATACATCAAACTCCCCATGAGAAGACCTTGGTTGCTTGCATTTGAAAACTTGTCTTTAATCAATTATGAACTAGCCAACCTCCAACCCGTTTTACTTCAAAACTCAGAATTTAATGTTTTTATACTCTCCGTGGAAAATCAGTTTTTCCTGTGTGTCTTAGAGATGACAGATATAATTTTGAGTCTGCTTGTCACTACACCAGCTCCTCCCCAACTATCCTTCATTCTGTATGCAGTGTGCACACCACATAGAATAGAGTGTGATGTATAGTATACACAAATGATAATGGCTCCTCAAAAATAAAGTAGACTATTGCAATAATGTGTCGTGTCCTGATGCGTTTAAGCCCTAATTCCTACATACATGCTGTGTAGCCTTGGTCCGAATTCCTGCCCTCTTCATTGCTAAATAGGAAGCTGTGCCTGTCTCGAGATATAAGGAAGGCAAATGACCGCAAAGGCCTAACCCGCGGTACCGCTTTCATTAGACACTGACTGGTAGGCAAAGTCGGAGCCCTGGCCTGAAAACTGCTCTATGGCCTTTTGTTTTCCCTGGCTTTTTGAAAGATTTCGTCTGCAATTCATGGTGGCCTCTGACTCGCTGTCAGCTCCTTATTCTGCCTTCCCTGCCTCCCGAGTGATGGGATTACGGGTTTCTCTTGTCATAGTCAATGGCAGGAGAACTAGGTTTCATGTACAAGCTCAGTTAACCTAGAGGTGAGGGTGTCCTGCCTGACACACGTCATCGTTACTACGGGTCTCAGTGCCGCCTTACTCTAGCTGAACTTACCTTCCCAGTGCCTTGCACATCAGTAGAGCTCTTGATGTTGTTGAAATCCAGAACCAGCGCTCCCAGGGGTGAACAGAACCAGCTGAGTCCAAGCAAGGCCACCAGTACCATCCTTCAGTCACTCAGGTCTCTCGGAAGTTCCCAGTACCCCTTGCGTCTTCTGAGGCTGGGCTGCTGCAAACCCGGAGCTGAGTGGTCCTGCCGAGCTATCTGCAAGTCGCTGGGTGTAATCGGCAAGTCGCCTCGCCGGAGCAGAGAGGCCTTTTCTGAAAGAGAAGCGATTCTGCCCAAGGACTGTGTGCTAAATGAGACAGGCTGGGTCTGACCAGCACGCTTTTCCGAAACTATTTATAGCCAGATGCGGCCCCTCTTCTCCCTTCCAGCCCACTCGTTTCCTTCCTCTTTACCCCACACAGGCTACAACAGATCCCTTCAAATCTTTGATCAATAGTTCAAAACAAGGACTCAGTGGAAGGAGACCAGAGGCAGGGCCACAGCGGCTGCTCCTCCAGGCAGGAATCCCTCTTAATTATCGCATGCATATCAAAGTCAGTTCAAAGGGCTCCCGGGAGAGAAGGATGCTGGTATCAAAGGCAGTCCTTGATAATCACCTGCATTTCCGACCCTCAAACCTTTGGGGGGAGGGGCAGACTAAGATATGTTTTCCCAACTAGTTGTACTCAAAGAAAAAAAGAATGACTCACAGTAGCCCATATGCTGTAGATGCTTAAAAGGAATAAAATAAAACTAATGAATCACTGAATCTACCCTGAAGTCTACAATAGAGAAGGGTGTCTTTTCCTTAGTCCTGCCGTGTGCCCTCAAATGTCCCAACAGCTTCCGAATTGTGACTGTGGCATCCATCGCCTGCCCTGTTAAGACAAGCGTCACTTGGGGAATCTCTCTTCTTACAATGAAAACTGAGCGGTTTGAAGTCCGAGTTGTTTTCCTAGGGAACTAATGGGGTGCATAAATATCTGATTTTATTTTTAAATGTCTTAACTCCTTTTTAAACTCATATAGAAAAGCACCTTTACTTTCAGCGCTTGGGAAGTGGAGGCAAAAGGATTCAGAGTTCAAGGTCAGTCTTGGCTACATAGCAAGTTGGACCCTGTAACAAAAAATAATAATGATTTTTTTAAGATTTTATTTTTTCTTTTTATTTGTTTTTTTAATATTTATTTATTATGTATACAATATTCTGTCTGTATGTGTGTCTGCAGGCCAGAAGAGGGCACCAAACCTCATTACAGACGGTTGTGAGCCACCATGTGGTTGCTGGGAATTGAACTCATGACCTTTGGAAGAGCAGGCAATGCTCTTAACCACTGAGCCATCAAACTATGCACACGTGTGGGGGTGTGTGTGTGTGTGCATGTGGTACAGTGCCTAGGAGAGGCCAGAAGAGGGCGTGAGAGGCCCTGGAGGTGAACAGGAGGTAAGGCTGCCTGACGTGGATGCTTTTCATTACCCAGACATCTCTCCAAACCCTAAATTGAGTTATTTTTTGTTTTGTTTTAGTTTTTTGAGACATGGTTTCTCTGGGTAGCCCTGTAGAACCTGCTCTGTAGACCAGGCTAGTTTTGAACTCACAAAGATTCTCCTGCCTCCACCTCCTCGAGTCCTAGGATTAAAGGTGTGTGCCACCACTGCCTAGCTTCCGAAATGGAATTTTTAAAATATCTGCTTTTGCCCTTTCTCAGAGATAAAAATTTTACTATTGAAATGGAGTCTTGCTGTGTTGCCCAGGTTGCCCTCAGACTCCTGGCTCAAGCATCTATTGGACCTCCTGCTCGAGTAGCAAGGACCACCTGGGGCTGCCAGAGAAGTGAAAGGGGTAATTGAAGTGTGTGCTTCTCCTCGCGTTCTGAACACTTTAAAGAGAAAGCAAACTTGATGTGGGAGGGAAAAGTCCTATTAGTCCTTCACATGGCTGTCATTCTTTTCAGGGAGAACTCAGCGTAGAACTGTCTAAAACCTACCAAGTCAGGGGGCTGGAGAATTGCCATTAAGAGCACTGGCTGCTCTTACAGAGGACCTTGGGTTCAACCCCCAGCACCCACAGGGAGGCTCACAGCCATCCGTAACTCTGGTACCCTCTTCAGGTACCAGGCACACACGTGGTGCTCAAACATAGACACAGGCAAAACACTTGGACGTAAGATATAAAAATCTTTTAAAAATAGATAAAATCTAACAAGATCAATATTTTCTGTTAAATGGGGAGGGCCCCGTGGCTTTGCTGGGTCTTCCTGCAGTGCTCCCACCCAACCAGGGACCCCTGTGACACACTGAGATGCTGAGGACACTGGACACTCTCAGCTGAGAGCTCCCCAGCAGGGCTCTGCTCTCAAGCTACTTGGGGGGGGGGGCAGGTATGAAGGGGGTAGGGAGGAAGCGGGGAGGGGGTGGGGAGGGAGCGGGGAGGGAGCGGGAAGGGGGCGGGGAGGGAGCGGGGAGGGGCTTTCTGTCCAGCCCCTTCTAGGCAGCTCAGCAATGCTCCTACGTCTGCACTGGGTGTTCTCTTCTCCATTTTGTTCTGGCCTCGCTTGCTCTGCTAACATCAAAACCCTTAGGCAATTCGGTACAAGCCGGGAAAGAACTCCAGCTGCCTTCCGTGTGGTGGTTCTGCTTCTTGCCCCTGCCTGAACTGCAGAGAGTGTCAGGGAACCCAAGGCTTTAGCATACCGACACATGAAAGACAGACAGAAGGGAGATCCTGGAACGTCAAGTTCTTGCGACTGACTGTCAGAAATAAACTACAAAACAGGGTCTGGAGTCCAGAGAAGGAGCCTCGGATGGATGGGTGGTGTCCTTTCATTATGACAGGCACTGAAAAATCTAATGCAGGCATAACTTCAGAAGGGACACCATATAGACCTTCTTAAGAAAAAGGCTTTCAGGACAACTGTTGGAGTAGGGCACTTGCTGATTCCCAGGCACCTGGCTAGCTTAGACCCAAAATAGTCATACAGAAACTGTATTAAATCACTGCTTGTCCCATTAGCTCTAGCTTCTTATTGGCTAACTCTTACATATTAATTTAACCCATCTCCATTAATCTGTGTGTTGCCACATGGCAGTGGCTTACCGGCAAAGTTTCGGCATGTCTGACTATGGCAGCAGCTCCATGGCATCTCCCTGACTCTGCCTCTTTTCTCCCAGCATTCAGCCTAGCTTTCCCTGCCTACGTAAGTTCTGCCTTGCTATAGGTCCAAAGCAGTTTCTTTATTCACTAATAGTAATCACTGCACATCAGACAACTGATATTTGAGCTGATTTCTTTTTTTTTTTAAATTTATTTATTTATTGTACAATATTCCGTCTGTGTGTATGCCTACAGGCCAGAAGAGGGCACCAGACCTCATTACAGATGGTTGTGAGCCACCATGTGGTTGCTGGGAATTGAACTCAGGACCTTTGGAAGAACAGGCAGTGCTCTTAACCTCTGAGCCATCTCTCCAGCCCCATTTGAGCTGATTTCTGTGGGATATAGCAGAGGCACATGGCAGTCAGGGAGTGGTGGCGTGCCTTTAGTCCCAGCAGGTAGATCAACGTGAGTTCAAGGCCAGCCTGGTCTACAAAGAAACCCTGTCTCAAAAAACAAAACTGAATAAAAGATGGATGATGGGTTCTGGTTCTGGATATAAGTACTCTAGGCTGGAAAGGTGATGGGGCATTAGGATAACGATTTGATTCAAGGAAAGCTCTCCACCTTTATAGGATGCCTAATATCAAGATGTGAGATTAACTATGCTTCCCATGAAAAACACCCTCCACTCTCTTAGACAGAGAGGTTATGGGCCAGACCAACACTGGAAAGTGTCTCTGTCTGTTGTTCTGTGTCTCTTTGTTTCATTTCTTTCTCTGTCTACACACACACACACACACACACACACACACACACACACATACACACACACACATACACACACACACACACACACACACTACTGAACGAATAATGTTGGCTTCAGGGTCAGACAGACCCAGTTTGGTCACCACCCTGGCTTCCTGGCTCCACTTTCTGTTCCTCCAAACAGCACTCAGAAAACTCCCCTCTGCTTGGCTACTTAGGTTTTCACCTAGGTGGCGAGCCCTGGGAGTGTTTGGCTAATCGATATTTGGATCCTTAGATTCAAATACTAAGCACATAATAAAAGCTCAAAAAGAAATCAACACAGGATTTTGCACAACAGCCCAGGCTGCCCTGGGGACTGTCATCTTCAGCCTCCTTCGTTTGGGATCTGCAAGTATGAACCACCATACTTGACAAAGCTCTGAGACTTTTTATGTGAAACACAATTGCAGAAATAAATGTGATCTTTTTGATGTAGCATGTTGCCAAGGCAACTTCCAGAAGAATGAATTTATTTTGGTGTAGGGCTCCTTGAGTCCCTGATGGCAGGGACAGTCTGGCAGCAGGCATCAGTCCTGGCAGCCAGGAAGAGAAAACTTAGACCTCATATCTTCTGCCACAGGCCCGACACAGAGCAAACCAGAAGTCTGTGCCCAGTCTCAATGCTTGCCCCCAGAGACACACTTCCTCCAGAGAGGTCACACAGCCCTCCTGAAAGAGCAACACCAACTGGGAACCAAGGTCTCAAATAACTGAGACTGTGGGGGATACTTCTAATTCAAACCATCATACCTGCATCCCCAAACGGTGGTTTTGACTGTTAAGTGTCTTCCACAGGTTCATGTGTTTGATCACTTGGCCCCTAGTTGGTTGTGTTATTCTGGAAAACTGTAGAACCTTTAGGAAGTGGATAGAGCCTTGCCGGAGGAAGTGAACCATTGGAGATGGACTTTTACATTTGGTAGCATGGCCCTGTGTCCTGCCCAGTCTCAGCTGTGGACTGTGGACAGAATGTGATGAGCCACCTCACGCTCTTTCACTGTGCCTTCTCCACTGTGGTTGACTCTATCTACCCTTAAAGCACAAACCTTCCCTCCCTCCGTCAAAACTGGTCACGCTGATAAGAAACGCCTCGGCTCCCCACTTCCCCGGCCACTGCTTCCTACCACCTAGTAAACTCCAGCAGCTAGTAATCACTGTGCTTTGCTATGCTCGATGCGGTCAGCAGAAAAACGTCTTCCCCAATCTCAGGCCTCATTTTATAACAAGGCTCCCATTTCTGACACTGAAAAGTCAGAAGAGGGGAAATCTGAGGGCAGGGTGATGTGGAAAACGACTTTGGGGTATTTTCGAATCTGCCAAGACCATTGCCCATCAGTAAACCACGGTGTTCCTCATCTGGGAGACTGTCTCAACCATTTTAGGACTGGAGATGGAGCTGTGGGGAGAAGACAGGAAAGAGAGCAAGAAAAGATTTAAAAGGGCCTGCTGTCTTCTAGCTCGGATCTGAAATAGCTTCCAAGGCTCGTGGAGCTGGACGCTTGGTCAACAGAGAGCGGTGGCTGTGGGGCTTCCTCAGGGGGGACGTTGTCACCAGCCAAGGGCTCCACACAGCACCAATGGTTACTTAAGGAGTGAGTTCATCTTGAGACCTCCACCCAGGCCAAACCAAGACTCATGGCTACCACAAAGAAATGGATCTCAGGGAGAACCAAATAGGAAGCAAGTTGGGTTTAATTGTTAGTTGTTGTTTGAGATATGGTCTGTCTATGTAGTCCTGGCTGTCCTGGAACTCTCTATGTAGACCAGGCTAGCCTCAAAGTCACAGAGTCCTTCTGCCTCTGCCTCCCAAGTGTTAGAATAAAGGTATGCACCAATATATCTGGGCTCTTCAGAAAAAAAATTAAGTTACATTTATGCGCACGAGTGTGGTGGGGGGCACATGGTGCCACACACCATTACTTGGGTGCAGAGGTCAGAGGACAACTTTCCGTGTGTAGATTTGCTTCTTCTGTGATGTAGTTCCCGGGGCTTGAGCTTCGGTCATCAGCCTTAGCAGCAAACCCCTCTACCCACTGAGCCACCCCAGCTGCCCAGAGGTCCAGTTCCTTTACAGTGGATGCTTCTGGCTCCCAGGTTGCATCTCTAGTGGTTCCTGAGGAACTTTTCTGACCTCTGCCTTCTGACATTTGCCCGCATACGATAATTTATAGTGATGCTAAAAGCTAAAGAATTTTTCTGAGTAAACAGGATTATGAGGCAGATTTAGGAGAGGCACTGTTTATATTTTAGGGGAAAGATCCTAAAAACTCAAGGCTGGGCTTCATTTTGGCCATAAGTGAGTACAATCTAGTTACTGCCCTTGATGGTCTAGGCGGAGGTGTCTTTGAGAATGAAGCATCTGGCCCTGAGCGAGCACAATTTATTAATGATCTTTCACAAGATGCCTTTGGGAAATGCATTCGTCTCTGTGGGCCATTAGGTTCTTTTATATAGAGAGGCTTACATTTAGTTATTTATTAGAGTGGGCAAGGGGACACACAAGTGTCAAGGAGGTCACCGTTTTCTTCTTCCACCACTGTGGGTGCCAGGCTCAATGACTGCCTGGGCTCACAGAGACACCTCACCAACCCAGGCTTAGGCTGTTATCAGTGTAGTCGGAGGTCTCCCAACTATGTCAGCGGTAAAAATACATCGGGTCTGGGGTACAGACTCCCCTTCCTCTCCCAGCCTGTTCTCCCTGGGTTGCTATCATTCCCTATCTTTCTCTTGTGCCTCAGTGTGACTCGCACCGGTGGCTCACTCGGGACAGATCTTGGAGGTATAGCCCACCCCGCTTGAAGTTTGAGCTGCAGTGTGACCAGGCAGTGTGAACTCCCAATGTCGCAAGCCACAGTGCACCATGTCATGATGCGCTCTGTCTCCAGAAGCTACGAGCGAAAATAGACCTTCCCCTTGAGTGTTTTCTGGCCTGGCATTTTGTTGCAAGAACAAAGGAGCCGTCCTGTCCTTGGTCAGTCCACTGAAGATCGCATGAGGCCTACAGCAGTCAAATCCTTGCACAGCCCTGCCAGGATCTTGAACAGCAAGCACTTCCCTAACTTAGCTGTCTTTTGAAGAGTCACTACACAGGACCCGGTAGCTGCAGAACAAAGCAAGCCTCTTGTGCAGCTGGCCTGAGATGCTGTCATTGTCATGCCCCAAGGCAAGGATTACGGTTTAATTGAAAAGATCAAGCTATCCCTCCTAGTTTGTAGTAAACACCTGGGCCCAGAGAACTCTACTGTGAAATGCTGTTGAGAAAGCAGAGGGGAAAGGAGAATTCCCCGGAGAAATTTCCAAAGGTTCCTCTTTCGGCACTTCAGCCCTGATCGTTCCTCACCCAGGGGAAAACAGCAGATTTATGCCGACACCTGTATTCTCCCAAATTCGAGCCTCGGAAGTTCAGACCCAAGGCAGCGTGTAGATGGATGATTTATGTTCAGTTAGGAATGAGGATCTTTGTTATGGTTCCTGTGTCAAAGCCAGTTTTACTTCCATAAATTTTGCTTTTCTCAAAAAAAAAAAATCAAAGGAACTGAAATGGGCAAGCCTTTGGCAGCATCTCACAGGAAATGCTCAGTAAGTCAGAGAGGAGAAAAGGCATGCTGGGGGTTAGGGGAGGCGAGCAAGATTGATGGTACAGTCAAAACGTGAGCGGTTCTAGTGTCCCTGGTCGGTGGGTTGGTGAGAAAGGAAAGCTAGCTCCAGAGAAGGCTGAGGAGGAGCTGGCCGGCAAGCCTCAGCAGAGTGTGGTGCGGCTGGCCAGTGTGGACCAGAGAGCACCGCATCCAAGGACAGCCCCTTCCTCAGGTTAAGTGGTAATAGGGAAGTCTTGCTACCTCTCAACCTCACTTCCTCTTGAGCCTCAGGCTCCTCACACCCGTCTTCTATGGTGTCACGGCATGTTTGCCCTGGCTCTCCAGTGGCCAGCTCTAGCAGACACTGTCCGGTCCACGCTCTTGGTAGACAATGATTTTAGACTTATGAAGTAAAAGGGTGCTGTTAAGGGCTCCCCTCTTCCAGAAGACAGTGCTAAGCTGTCTGCCTTCACACAGGGGTCCACGGTCAGTAGCGCTGGGTTCCCTAGACCTTCCTTCCTACTGTCTTTTGTTTTGAAATAAAACATCCCCGATGTTATTTTTTTTTTTTTACCGTTTCTAGATTTCTCCATGTCTCACCTGCCCCTCCCTCATCACGGACACTCTTTCCTGTCTGGCTTTTCTGGGCCACAGTGACACACACTGTACCAAGTACCTGCAAAGGTGACAAGAGACCCTAGGAAAGGTAAGAAAAGAGAAAAATGAAACTGGCCGTATCTCAACAACTCTCTTTTGGTTGGTGAAGGGCCAGACTTGAGACAGGGATATTGTTCATCTGGATGGATTGTTACCTGACTCTTTCTCTAGACTCCTGTTATCAATGTCACCATGCATTCCAGAAAAAAAAATGGTTGTGTTTCAAGAGTAACCCACGGATGTCTTTTTTGTCTCTTCTCTTCTTCTTCAATTATTGTTGTTGTTGTTTTTATTATTATTTTGAGACAGGACCTCACTGTTGTGAAGATATAGCATGAGTTGGGATCTTTGTGGTGTCCCATGGCAGGTGGGTCCAAACCGCTGCGGGTGCAGACAGAGCTTGAGTGTGGACTTGATTGAGAGGAGATTTGGGTAGGAGGGAGAAAGGGAGGGAGAGAGAGAACAGCAGAAAGGAAGAGAGAAGGGGGTGGGTGGAGCTTGTCTCTTAAGGGGACCTTTGCACCTGAGTACAGACTAGGACCCTGGGCTGGCCAGGGTACTGCCTGGGTACATCCTGCCAGATGACAGGGCAGGCCAGCATAATGCCTGAATCCTAACAACCGTCTGGCCTTGAAGTCCAGGACATTTCTGGGCTTGCATCTCACTGTCTCTGCCTCCCAAGGACTATGGTTGAGGCCTGCGCCCCGTGCTCTGCCTCAGCCTGAGTCCTCGAGGACCTCCAGTCCTTTGAGATCATCGTAGGCGACATCTTCATGGTTCCTTGACTCGTTAGATTTAGGCTAGGGGCCAATCGAGCCTCACCAGAATGCAGGAATCACCTCCGCCTCCGACCTCACTGGCATGAAGAGACCCTGAGAGCCTGCCTGTGAATCTGTCCTGCTCTAACGTGCTTCCCAAGTTCTGGGAGTTCAGTAGAGCAATGCTAAATCCCTGAGCAGACAGTTGCTTGGGGTCCATCCATCAGCACCCCTCCCTGTCTCTGTCCTCATAATGGACCCCTGTTGTTTACAAAGAGAGAAAGACACATTACCAAAAGCCTGTCTTATAAGGTAGCACTCTGACAGACTCTGCAGGTGCCGGGATTCAAGGAGAGCTACCTAATTCCTCTGCAAACGAAGCTGGCAGACCTTAAATTACCAGACCCCTAGCACACCGCCCACCCGCAGAACGAATTCACTGTAACTAAACGTGCTCCTCCTCCACAGCTCCCCTCCCATCCTCTAAGCCACAGGTGAGTAAGGTTCCCTCCTCTCTTCCTCCTTCCCTTCCCCAACGCGTCACAGTAGGCGTCTTTACTCATTTTGGATGATCTGAAATCCTATCCTTTATTGTCCTGATGCTCTTTCTGGTGTTAAGTAAAACTGTGATCTCAATGCGCCCCGGGGTCCCCTATAGCATTGGCAACCTTATATCCTTTACCTCCTTTATGTTAAGAATATAAACACCACGCAGGAAAGAAAGGGGACTGGAAGGACAGAAGCCACACAACTCGGAGTTCCTGCTTATTCTCTATCATTGTCTTGACTTCATCATGACTTCATCTCCCATATTCTTTTCCATCTTCTTCTGTTATCTTTTAAAAATATATTTATTGTGTGTAGTGTTCTGCCTGCATATATGCCTGCAGGCCAGAAGGGGGCACCAGATCTCATAACAGTTGATTGTGAACCATCATGTGGTTGCTGGGAATTGAACTCAGGACCTCTGGAAGAAGAGCACTCAGTGCTCTTAACCTCTGAGCCACCTCTCCAGTCCCCTCTCTCTTTTATCTTATTTCTCTTTATTCTCTTATTTTTCTTCTTATATCCTCTTGAAATATGTATGTATATATGTATGTATATTTTAAATTTATTTTGAGACAAGGTCTTACTATGTAGCCCTGGCTAGCCTGTAACTTACTATGTAGATCAGGCTGGCCTCAGACTCACAAGTCTGCTTGCCTCTGCCATCTGAGTGCTGGGATTCAAGGCGTGCTCCAACACACCCAGCTTGTCCTCTATAATTTGATGGGGCTCCTATTAAGGACAAAGAGACAGTAGTTTGGGGAAGTGCTAGCAAGGAGTTGGCTGTTATCTAACGAGCTTTGTTGGGAGAGTCGGTTTCACAAGCAGGACAGCCAGGATTGGTATAGCCGCCAGACAGTGCCCTACCCTGAGTTACTTCATATTGTATCAAACAATAGTTTTTAAGACTGTCCCTTGCCCTAGGAGGCTCCGTTTTACAAGCAGCTTTTGAGCCCATTTGAGGGAGGAGGATAAACATGGTTCTCTAGTGGCTCATAACCACGCCACCTGTCTAGTGCCCGTCCAGTCTGTTCAGCACAGGCTGGTAAAAGATTTATCCCCAGGAGTAGAGAGGAAGCCACCATAGACATATATTGTACACCGAGATGGTAGGGCAATGTGGGTGTGTTAAAAACATACGAAGGAGATCAGACCTAAGAATTTACCAGTGTGGACAAGAACCTGAACTGAAGCTGTGTCTACAAGGCCTAATTGGAACGTCCACGACTGTGCAAAATTTGGAATGTTACCGTAGGTCTGGAAGCCTGATTACAATTTCTCCTGGGCTATCTTTGGTTCTGCAAAGAGCCATGTGCCAGATCTAACATCTTGATACACATAGTAAATAAAACCTTTGGAATATAGGGGAGAGGAGAGAAAGGGAAGGGAGCAGAGAAAAATATATAGCTCATTAAAAACTATTTTAAAAAACCCTTGGAAGTATTAACATAGCTAAGTCTTCCACCAGTTGGAAAGGCTAAGAATACTATGAGTAACATCTGAGACCTAGAGTTGAGATTCCCCCACCTGCAGTACCCACCTCTCTGATGTCTCCACCAATGCATTTTAAGAAGGCTTTGATTACTTTCTTTGTTCTGTTACCATAAAAACTCTGCTAAATTGTTTCCATGTTGGAACATTGTATTTGGGTGAGACCTAAATCTATGTTTCTGGGCCATGGTCACCCCATTTTTCAGTTCCAGAATAAATTATTCCTTATTCCCTGTGTTTTTGCATTGATACCACACACACTGGAGCAAGGAAAGCCTTATAGATCCCTTGTATGAACCCCATAAAGTGAGGGAGACCCAACGTTGACATGGTATGGCCTCACACCAATCTACCATCTGACATCTGGTTTGTGGCAGCCGTGGACATCCCGTGGTCCCTGGACTTTCAGCTAACGTGGCTTCCTGTGGTTGATTCTGTCTGTCTGTCCATCCACCTAGTCACTTGTAGAGCGGAATCTGCGGTCTCCTGGTCTGAGCTTCAGCTCAGTCATCTACAGCTTTGCTCTCAAGCCTGACCCCAGCAGCTCCCTCTCTCCCTCCCAGTACTCATCCAGTTCACTATCTTCTCAGTGGAGCATCTTTTACCACCTCCTCCTGAAACCTTCTGAACTCCGCTGCAGCCTCCTCAACTTGTATTCATTCTGAAAACCACATATATAGATATATGGACATAATTACAGTGTGGTACATGATTTAAGAGTTAACGTTAATAATTGAGAGCACCCAGGCATGGTGGTGCACTCCTTGAATTCCAGCACTCAGGAGGCAGAGGCAGGTTGTTCTATGTGAGTTTGAGGTCAGCCTGGTCTACAGAGCGAGTTCCAGGACAGGTTCCTGAAGGCGTAAGTCACAAACAATGCCACACCAATTTGGGATTATGATTAATAGGGTGATATTTATTTAAAGGGGAAAAACTTACAGATCACTGTCCCAGGCAACAGCCCTCTACGCGACCAGGGGTCTAGTCACCGGCGGAGCAGGAAGTGAAGAGAGAGAGGAGAGGGAAGTGGCTGCTTTTTTAAAGGGAGAGAGACCACGCCCCAATGGGCTGGTATCTCAGCGGCTATTGGCTGGAGGAGTGGGAGGACCTCCCGCAACACCTCCCCCTTCTGTTTAAATAAGAGAGTTCTAAACCTACTATGAAATTATATACAATAAGTACAAATATCCTATTCTAACTAGCTTAGGTCTTGTATAATAAATAACTTGGCCAAGTCATGAGAGAAAGTAACTACATTTATATAGTCTTCAACCCCATCAAAGATCTGAGAAGGGAAATAATGTTACCTGGGTAATTAGGAAGTTCAGTAAAACAACTTCCAAAACATGCATCAAATCACAGAGACAACTAGCTACCTAGGCAATCACCCAAAGTCACATTAGCAGCGTTGAAGCAACCAACTTTGGCTAAGGCC
Source organism: Microtus pennsylvanicus (assembly GCF_037038515.1). Taxonomy (NCBI): domain Eukaryota; kingdom Metazoa; phylum Chordata; class Mammalia; order Rodentia; family Cricetidae; genus Microtus; species Microtus pennsylvanicus. The sequence continues at coordinate 66,314,646 of NC_134587.1, read as the reverse complement.
TAACATAACTGACACACCATTTTCAAAGGCAAGCAACTTTCAAAACTATCTTACCCTGTCTTGGCAGGATAAGACAGCCCTGTTTTATCCATTGATGCATGCTCTGTATCTTTGTCAGTGGTTGAGGTATGGGCATTTCTTTGCCCCAAGGCCAGTTCTGCCAAAAAGAAATGCTCCAGGTGGAGTGTCTTTGGTGCTCAACATTCTCTCGGGAATAGAGTGGTGTTGCCAGGAGCAATTGTGTCTCACTACCACAAAACTCTGAGTTAGATTAAAGGCCATTTTCTACAGCTCTTTGAAGAAGTTGAAGATTATCTATCTATACTGAGTATAATCTCTATATATCTAAAGAACCTGATTAGTCTAATTATAAATGACAAACTTAGATGACTATTATTCTATATAATTCTCAATATCTATCTAACTTAAAGACTAAGACAATAAACGACTGTGAAACAAATGAGGACAATGACCTCCAAATATAAACAATGTACAAATATACATTGCAGTAGGTAAATATATATCAATACACAAACATTATATAAGTATCTTAATCAGAGGTAGAAATGTACACTGCAATATGGTAAATATATACAATATATATATATATATCAATACAATATATGTCAATACATAAAAAATGTTTTAAACAGAGGTAGAAACATGAATGCATACAATAGTCAATACAATTTAACTTTGTATCAATATACAAGAATCTATATCAATATATTTGTCTAACAACAGTAACTCACAATTACAAATCTATTATCCCATCATCCCTCTTTTTTTTTTTTTCAAAATGATCCCTGAGCTTATAAAATTCCTCCCCCAACCCTCAATCGTATACTAATTATAATCAACCCCTAAATGATGTCCCTAAACCCAAGGGCAAACTTTACTGGGAGAGGGGACGTCGTCCTCTAAAATTACTTCCAGCTGTCATAGGGGCGACTTTCTTTCTGGGGGATCCTGTGAAAGTAAAATGATGGTTAAATTTCAAGATCAATGTCTTTTAAAATTGCCAATAGTCTCTGAGTATTTTGTGCAGGTCTGGCCAAAATGTTGTATAAGATGTGCACCATTTCAGCTAACCAAGTTGGAACTGTCTTGTGCAGCTGGTACCCAAAGCAGGTCTTGTAGTAGCGCTATCAGTATCATGACGTCATATCAACCAGGTGGAGTTGTTGTTATGGGGCCCCATCTTCTTCCTGGAAACTTCAAATGTCACTTCAGGAAAAACTCATTGTTCATTGTGAAAAACTTAAACATTAATCATATAGACATATATAGACATATATATACATATTCACTGAAAGGCATGATAGATATGTTCAATGAAAAGTATGATAGATATGAAGAAAAGCAAAGATGTTTTCTAAACTCATATTTCTTTCTGTCCCATATCATGGCTCTTGACATGAGACAGAAACTCCAGAAACTCTGGGTTTTTCTCTTACCAACAGGCTTGGAATTGGAGAGGGACTGAGCCAGAGTCCAACTTCAAAACCAGCTTTATAAATTTAGAAATATGGTTTAATATTACTTACACAACCCTTTGAGTTTTCTTGATAATTCCTATTGGGCAGGTATTTTTCCATCTGTCAGTATCCAAATATCCAGGGTCCCTTGAATTTTTCAAAGATGAGTGTTTTCCTGTGGAGATAAGAACAGAACCCTGCCCCCATTCTATATGTTTTTCTTACCACCTGTATGAATATCATCATTGTGGATGAGTTGTCATTTCTCATTTCCAAGAGGTTTCTCCTCTTCAAATCGAAACTTTATTAATTTTGATGGTATCCACAATTTTTCTTCTCCTGTGGAAACAAGAGCAAAACCCCTTCCCCAACGTAGCACATCTCCTGGCTTCCATTGAGAGGTCAGCACATCTTTGAAATAAATCGGTTGATTTAGTTCAGCAGACTTTTCCATTATCCAATGTCTCTCTGCTGCTGTCGTTCCTTTCTCATTAGCGTTAAGAAAATTCAAGGTTAATAAAGCATTATGTAATCTATTTCTGGGGGTATTTTCAGTCCCTTTCTGTTTGTTCAACATATCCTTTATAGTACGATTTGATCTTTCTATAACTGCCTGACCTGTAGGATTGTTTGGTATACCTATAATGTGTTTTATATTATAATAATCAAAAAAGCATTTCATTTTCTTAGATACATATGCTGGACCATTATCTGTCTTTATTTGTGCAGGTATACCCAGGATGGCCATAACTTCCAATAAATGTGTGATTACTGAATCAGCCTTTTCTGAGCTCAGGGCAGTAGCCCATTGAAAACCTGAATACATGTCTATGGTGTGGTGTACATATTTTAATTTACCAAATTCCATAAAGTGGAACACATCCATCTGCCAGATTTCATTTCTCTTAGTGCCCTTTGGGTTACTCCCTGCAGGCAACGGTGTTTGATTATAGAAAGAACAAGTAGGACATCTCTTTATAATGTCCTTAGCTTGTTGCCAAGTAATGGAAAATTCTTTCTTTAGGCCTTTACTATTGACATGATGCTTCTTATGAAATTCTGAGGCCTGCAACACACTTCCAATCAATAATTGATCAATCTCAGCATTGCCTTGGGCTAGAGGACCAGGCAGACCTGTATGGGAACGGATGTGTGTTATGTACATCGGACAAAGCCTGTTCCTGATTATGTCTTGTACCTGGATAAACAATGAAGTCAACTCTGTGTCATCTGGTATAAATTCAGCTGTCTCAATATGCAAGATAACTCTTTCTGCATATTGTGAATCTGTAACTATATTAAGAGATTCTTTAAAATCCCTTAGCACCATAAGAATGGCATATAATTCTGCCTTCTGGACAGAATTATAAGGGCTTTGTTCCACCTTACTCAATTCATCTGACTTGTAACCTGCTTTCCCTGATTTATTTGCATCAGTATAGAAAGTACGGGCTCCAGTTATTGGAGCATCACGTACAATTCTAGGAAGAATCCAAGAAGTTCTTTTTATGAGGTTAAGTCTACCACTTTTGGGATAGTTGCTATTAATTTCTCCCAAAAAATTAGCACAAGCTCTTTGCCACGGTTCATTGTCTTCCCATAACTTTTTTATTTCTTCAGTAGTAAAAGGCACTATAATTTCTGCTGGGTCTATACCTGCTAGTTGACGAAGTCTCAGCTTACCTTTTATAATTAATTCAGAGACTTTTTCCACATAAGTTTTTAATTTTTTACTTGGTTTATTAGGTATAAATATCCACTCTAAAATAATATCTTCCCTCTGCATTAGAATCCCTGTAGGAGAAATTCTGGAAGGCAATATGACTAGGATGCAGCTAAGATTTGGGTTCACCCTATCCACATGTGCCTCCTGTAATTTTTCCTCAATCATTGTCAGTTCCTTTTCTGCTTCAGCTGTCAGTTCTCTTGGACTATTCAAATCTTTATCACCATCTAAGGTTTTGTTTAAATGAACTACTAGATCAGGTGTTATCCCAACAGCTGGTCGTAGACTGGAAATGTCTCCTAACAATCTTTGGAAGTCATTAAGAGTCTTTAAGTGGTCTCTCCTAATTTGTGCCTTTTGCGTTTTAATTTTCTCTAACCCTATTCTGTAACCTAGGTAATTAATAGAGTTTCCTCTTTGAATCTTTTCAGGGGCAATTTGTAATCCCCACCTAGGCAAGACTTTCTTTACTTCTTCAAACATCCTTTCTAAAGTATCTTTATTTGAATCAGATAACAAGATGTCATCCATGTAATGATAAATGATGGACTTGGGGAATTGTTTACGAATTATTTCCAATGGCTTACTTACAAAATATTGGCACAGTGTAGGACTATTGAGCATACCCTGTGGGAGGATAGTCCACTGATATCTCTTATTAGGCTGAGAATTATTATAAGTAGGCACTGTGAAGGCAAATTTTTCTCTATCCTTTTCTTGTAATGGTATAGTGAAAAAACAATCTTTCAAATCAATAACTATAAGAGGCCATCCTCTTGGTAACAGAGAAGGCAAAGGAATTCCAGACTGTAGTGGGCCCATAGGTTGAATTACTTTGTTGACAGCTCTTAGATCTGTCACCATTCTCCATTTACCAGATTTCTTTTTTACAACAAACACAGGAGAATTCCAAGGGCTGGTTGATTCTTCAATATGGTGAACATCTAGTTGCTCTTGCACCAGCTGTTCCAATGCCTGTAGTTTATCTTCAGCTAGAGGCCACTGTTTGATCCATATTGGCTTCTCAGTTAGCCATTTTAAAGGTAGGGCTGTTGGTACCTCTAAAGGTTTGGTATTTGCTGTATGTTCTTGTACAGCCTGAATGGCTGGTGACCTTTTTCCATAATACCTCATCATATCCTTCCCCGAATTATGAATTCCTGGAAATACAGGAATGTTAATCTGGGTATTCCATTGCTGTAGCAGGTCACGGCCCCATAAATTTATGGCAATATTGGCTATATATGGCCTTAGTCTTCCTATTTGCCCTTCGGGCCCTATGCATTCAACCCATCTTGTGCTTTGTTTTACACGAGATAGGGTTCCAATTCCTAGGAACTGAACATCTACCTCTTGAAGAGGCCAATTCGGATGCCAAGATTCTGGGGTAATGATACTTACATCCGCACCTGTGTCTAATAAGCCTTCAATAAAAGTGCCATTTATACAGACTCTTAGCTTTGGTCTTTGATCATTAATAGAAGTCTGCCAAAATATACATTTACTCTGTCCTACTGGGTTTTTTGACTCATCCTCCACACGTAATTCATCATTTAGACCAGTATTACTTTTTACAGCAGAAATTGGAGCTTTTAATTTTCTTGGTGAGGCACGTTCTCCACTGTGACTGGGAATGACTGGGCCACTGTTGGCTTGGGGGCCTGCGAGAGGCCCCCCATGGAGTTTCCTGATGATATCGGATTGCCCCGTCTATCTGTTGTTGACCTACATTCGTTGGACCAATGCCTGCCTTTACCACATCTCCTACATATACCTGAAGGCCGAGGTCTCCTATTTTTGTCATTCCCAGAAGAGATATTATTCCTAGAAATTCTTTGCCTGCAATCCCTTTGTAAATGTCCTAATTTACCACAATTAAAACGCCTGGCAGTTTGATGTCTCCTCATTGCTTTGGAAATCACTTCTCCTACCCAAGATTCATCATTATAGCTAAACGTCTCAACATTCATCGTATGCTGAATCCATTCATCCATAGGTGCTGATCTAGACTTTAAAGGCCCAATTATCTTTTTGCATTCTATGTTTGCATTCTCAAAAGCTAGAGATTCAAGAAGTATTCGTCTAGATTCTGGGTCTGTTACCCCTATGTCCAGAGCCTTAATCAATCTTTGCAAAAAGTCAATAAAGGGTTCTCTCTGTCCCTGCCTAATTCTGGTATATGATTCAACCCTTTTTGCTGGATCTTGTATCCTATTCAAAGCATTTAAAGCTGCTTGGTGACATAGACACAGTACTTCATTGTCATAAAGAGCTTGGACCTGTGGATCAGCATATTCTCCTGCACCAAGAATTTGATCTTGGGAAACCTCAATACCTTTTGCTCTTCCTTGCTGTTCCATATGTTTGGATTCTTCTCTGAAATAAATTCCAAACATCAAGGAAGGTCCCTTATCTAAAACTGCAGATACTAACTGATGGAAATCATGGGGGATAGCTCTAGCATTAGAAGCCCAAGTCTTTATCATTTCCTTTACATATGCATTGTGCAAGCCAAAATTAACAACAGCTTGCTTAATTTCTTTCAGATCATTCATTGCTATTGGTGTCCATCTAGCTTCTCTGACTCCCTTTGAGCCTTTAGAAGTTGACGCTTTGTCAGAATTAAGTACAGGGTATGTCGCTAGAACCCTGGGTAAGCCAGTTCTAATAGCTGGTGGAGGCATTGTATCCTGTCCTTGTGCCTCCTTACTCTGTTCACCAGCTGCAATAATTTCTCCAATCTTTTCAAACCTTTTTATCATTGTCTCTCTTAAATCCTGAATCTCCTGACCTGTATATATTTCCAGTGATTTCACTGAGGTATCAATTTTTTGGTCCCCATTCTGCACCTGTGATTCCAAAGCTTTAATTTTTTCCTTCAAAGATAACATGTCCTCCTTAAACTTTTCTTGTATATCATGTAGATTCCCATCTTGGAGGTACATTCTGTCTGTTACCTTATCAAAACTTTGTGATAAACTCTGAAGGTCAAATTCAACAGCCTGAACCCTTTCAGGTAACTTTCTAATACCCTTGGATATGGAATCAATTTTGTCTGTCATAGTATCCACTTGTTCAGATAACTTCTGATTTTCAATAATTTTAATCCTGTCAATTAGTTGTTCATTATTAGTTCGTAAAGATTCTATCATTCTTAGGAGTGCCATATTTTTCTGTTCATTATTAGTATGTAAAGATTCAATCATTCTTAGGAGTGCCATATTCTTCCTTAATGATAGAATATGGAAAAGAAAACTGAAGCCTAGTAACAAGCAAATTAAGGTATTCCCATACTCATATAAACCTTGTATGATGTAATTCATTGTATTAGTAAATATAAAATTATTAATCCATTGTATTAGTGAAAACAAAGCAGTAAAATTTGCGTTAGAAACGAAAATTGCCATATTACCTATTGTCCAGCAGGTGGCGCTGTTGCAGAATCGCGATGAAAACATGGTCCTGTTTCAGTGCCTTAGTAGATGTTAAAAACTGGAAAACGCAAGTTTCTCAACAAAGTAAATGTAATTAAATCAATTCCAGAGACGGAACCAGAAACCCAGAATCCAGGGGTAGAGAAGAGCAATCTGGAAGCTGCTTATGCCTCCACTTGACAGAGTCACCCTGAGGGGTTGCAGCTTTCAGCAACCACGTGCTCTGGTTCGCGCCACTTTAAGAGCTGTGCTTGCAAGAGAGATTTAAAAACAATTCAGAAAAGAGCAAACCACGGGAGGCCAAGGCCGCTGCTGCAAGGCACAAGCAGCGGCTGAGGAAGCAAGGGCTCCCGCCAAGCCGAACTTGCGGCCGCCAAGCCGAACTTCCGGCTGCCAAGCCGAACTCGTGGCTGCAAGCCGGGAGAGGTTCTAAAACCAAACGTTGGGTGCCAAATGAAGGCGTAAGTCACAAACAATGCCACACCAATTTGGGATTATGATTAATAGGGTGATATTTATTTAAAGGGGAAAAACTTACAGATCACTGTCCCAGGCAACAGCCCTCTATGCGACCAGGGGTCGCGACCAGGGGTCTAGTCACCGGTGGAGCAGGAAGTGAAGAGAGAGAGGAGAGGGAAGTGGCTGCTTTTTTAAAGGGAGAGAGACCACGCCCCAATGGGCTGGTATCTCAGCGGCTATTGGCTGGAGGAGTGGGAGGACCTCCCGCAACAGGTTCCAAAGCTTCAAAGAGAAACCCTATCTCGAAACACACACAAAAAAGCAACCCCATGTAAATAATATATGTGTGTGTATAGTCATATACCAAGATAGATTTTTTTTAAAAATAAAAAGATTGTGTACCATTGGTTAGACGACACTTTAATCATTTAGAAATACTTAATCCGAAAATCTGTACTTTTACAGACATGGTTTTTAATACAAAGTAGAAGACCTTTGCTCTTCTGCACCAGGCTTCAGTCTTTTTCCTCCTCCAGTATGATATCGCCAGAAAATTCCAAATTCTTGAAGTCCCTTATGTCAATAGTTTGATAGAGAAAGGAAGGGACGCGAGTATCTCTCTCTCTTAAGAATGTTATTTATTTTATATTTATGGGTGTTTCCCTGTAAGTAGAACTGTGGACTGTATGCATACAGTGCTGGTAGAGGCCAGAAGGAGACATTCGACCTTCTGGAAACAGAGTTACAGGTGGTTGTCAGCCACCTTGAGGGTGCTGGGACCTGAATCTGGGTCCTTCGCAAGAGCAGGGAGTGCTCATAACAGGTCGTCCATATAAGCCACAGGGATTAAGGAAGAGGGCCTTGGAAAGAAAGTAGACACATCCCAGACATGAGTGCAGGCTTCTCAAAAGACTGCAGGTTATTGCTTTGACAATAGTCTGTATTCTACTTCGGTGGGTTTTGAAGCTATTATCATCAAAGGGTTACAAAGTACCATATTTGACAGGATTACAAGTGAGAAGATGCTAGATCACTGAGATGAAAGACAGAAAATCTCCACTCTAAAAAAATTAATAATCTTCTTTGGAGATGACCAGAAAGATATCTGTGAGAGGAGGGGGCCCTACCTGACACTGTCACATGCAGACAGATCTTCAGCCTGGCTCATTGCTGTTTTAACATAAAAGACTCCTATGAATATGGGCAGTTTTGTAGAACTCTTGTTTCTCAGCTGGAGAAGACTTCATCTGGGTGAGGGGTGCCCCCCCCCCCGCCCACGTTGCACACCTTCTCCTGTCTTTCTAATGGTTAGTCTGGTCTGATCCCCACACACAGGGTAAAGGGTTAAATGACAGACATCATGGAGTTAATACCAACACAACCCCTTGGAGCCAGTTTAAAGCAGCTAAGGCCTAGAGGTAGAGCCACTTAGGCTAGGCATACCTGGAACCCTTTCTGAATTTCCTGTCTGTTCTGTGGGTTTGGTCCTAGAATCTCAAAAATCTGTCCAGATTTAGTGTTATGTTGTTGTTGTTGCTGCTGCTGCTGCTGCTGGTGGCGTGTGTGTGTGCATGGCATCTTTGTAGGGACACACTGTGTGAAGATGCATCTCTGTTTTACCTTCTGATTGGTTTAATAAAGAGCTAAACAGCCAATAGCTAAGCAGGAAATGATAGGCAGGACTTTCGGGGAAAGATTAGAATTCTGGGAAAAATAAATCTGAGGTGTGGGAGATTTGCCAGCCAGACACCGAAGAAACGGGATGTACAGTAGGAAGGAGAAGTAATGAGCCATGTGTTAGAATGCAGATTGCTATAAGAGGGTTAATTTAAGTTATAAGAGCTAGTTGGGAGGCAGAGGCAGGCGGATCTCTGTGAGTTCGAGACCAGCCTGGTCTACAGAGCTAGTTCCAGGGCAGGCTCCAAACCCACAGAGAAACCCTGTCTCGAAAAACAAAAAACAAACAAACAAAAAAAAAAAGAGCTAGTTGGGAACAAGCCTAAGCTAAGGCCAAGCTTCCATACTTAGTAAGACTCCATGTCATTATTTGGGAGCTGGCAGTCCAACGAAAGCCCAGCTATAGACACACATGCCACACATGGGTGTAGAGAAGATAACTTCATGAAGTTAATTCTCACCTTCCACCTTTATGGGTTTTCTAGTTTGATTTCCATTGATGGGATCAAACACTCACCAACTTGGGAAGGGAAGGGTTTATTTGGCTTACACATCTACATCACAGTCCATCATGGAGGAAAGTCATGGAGGCAGGAACTGAAGTAAAGCCGTGGAGGAGCATTGCTTACTGCTTATGGCTCGCTCAGTCTGTTTTCTTATGATTTCCAGGACCACCTGCCCAGGAGTGGGCTGGGATCTCTTACATCGCTCAACAATCAAGAAAACAGCACACAAATGTGATTGCGGGCCAATAGGAGGGAGGCAATTCTTCAGTTGGCGTTTCTTCCTCCCTAGTGACTCTAATTCATGTCCAGTTGGCACAAGCTAACTGGCACATGTGGGTTTTGGAGATTGAGGGTAGATCGCTAAACCCGTACAGCAAGTTTTATCCACTTTCACCTCACCCACACTTTGAAAAAAACATTTAAAAATCAAAAGAAAGGTGCTCAGGGAAAGACAAGCCCACACCCAAGAGCAGGGGCACGGGCTCCTCACAGCTGTAGCTAAGTATCTTAACATTAGCCAGCTACACTATTTTGGTGGCCCCTAAATCATCTATAAGGCTAAATTGCTTTCTCTTGGCAAATGAGATTATAAATTGGCTTTGGCGTGGCTTTGGGTGTGACGATAGGATTGCACACGGGCGTTAGAGCATGACATTTTACTGTAAAGGGAGTCTCTGTGAGACCCGAGAAAATGCAGGTGTGTAGTTGGGAGGGAGAAAAAGCTTAACCAGATGGTGTTGAGTGCTTCGTGATCTGCTGGCGAAAGTGCCATGGGGATCTTCCTGGAATAAATCCTCCAGCATCAGTGAGAGTGGAGGAGAGAGGTCGTTGATGGGCCAAAGCCAGTTCCTGAAAGACTCGGTATCAGGTCCAGTTTGTATTTGTGTTTTATACACAAAAACCACAATGTGGAGTGAACAGCCAGAGGAGGTTTTACAGAAGTGTCTGTAGCAATCAGCAGGTTGTCAAGGGCAACAGTCCATTGTTGCATCTGTTTCTCCAGGTCATTCTGTCCCAGTAGCAAGGGATGTCATGGTTGGCAAATAGGCAGGACAAGCCGTGCTTAAGTAAATCATTAAATAAATCAACACATCAGTATCTAGTAATTGACTGTTTCTACCTTATTTTACCTCAAAAGGCTTCAAGGATACTCCGGATGAAAGAGTTCCTTCCTATGTCCCCAAACTCCCCTGTCTTCTACCCTGTTTGGTTTCCTCCTCTGAGATTTTGATCCCATAATTCACAGGGTTTATAAAAGCTGAAGTTTGGCCATCTATAACTTCTTCACAATTATAAGTATAGACCTTTGCCTCTGCAGGGATTGAAAGTCTTTCCTATAGCCACACTGTACAGCTAACTAAGTACATCCCCAGTCTTTCCTATAGCCACACTGTACAGCTAATTAAGTACATCCCCAGTCTTTCCTATAACCACACTGCACAGCTAACTAAGTACATCCCCAGTCTTACTGAGTTGCTTGTAAACCACATGGACCACATTCCAGTTTACCCCAACTGGAGGAGTGGGCCACTTTGTCCCCCTACACTGTTCTCTGTGCAAATGGAATTATAGTGTCTCATTACAGAGTGTTTAAGATGACATAGCTTATAGGTTTGTGTCTGCCCGGCCGTACTCTAACCTACATGTGATATACTGAAAACTGTCTTAGCCATACAAACACCCTGCAGGTTAAATGGTTCAGCAGTTAAGAGCATGAACTGCTTTTCTAGGGGACTCAAGTTTGATTCCCAGCAGGACAGGTGGCTCACACTGCCTGCAACTCTGGCTACAGTGGGATCCAGCTCCAGCTTCTGTACACCTGCTGTTGTGTGTGTGCGAAGCATTATTGAAATAATAAAAATAAATTGTAAAATTACCTTAAAAATACCTTGCAAATATTTGGACATTGAGAATGTTGGAATTCCCCAGACACGGTGTCCAACCCTGACTCAGGATGTGCTCACAACCATGTAAAGTCCTGGATGAGACTTTGGAAAATGAAGGGCAAGGTCTTTGTCCTGTGCCAAATGATGGGCTGGGAGCCAGCTGCAGGTTTAGCTCAGCTTTTGCCCTGTCTGTTTGCTCCCTCTTTGGTTAGCAGTGAAGACCTAGGGCCCATGTGATCCAGAAGAATTTCCCAATTTCTGGGGGGAAATTACTCATGGAACGTCTCTCCCCTACTTGTGATTCCAGGTACTTCCCCACCTTATGAAAGTACAACGGACTTTCCTAATTATTAAAAACATGTATTTCCAAGGTTTGGACATTTTACAAAATAAAGAAAAGTGTGAAGAAGAAAATTAAAATTATTCTCCTGTCAACATAATAAAAATTTTCTGTTTTCCCTATGCAGGCACACAAACAAACTACCCATTGACCTATGATCTTTTCACACCTACCTACCTGATCTGAGTCCATAGGTAGCCATGATTTATGTCTTTAAGCCTGTAGGTACCTTTGTGTACAGCTCTCTGGACATGGGATGGTGTCTTTGGTAGCCCCTTTCGAAAGACAGACTCTTGGGAATACAGGGAGAGAAGGAATGTTGTCGCCTTTCCAAGCAAAGAGCTCTTTTAATGGCCTGTGATATGACAAAGATCAGGAGTGGCCGAGTCACAGGCGGAAACAAAGACACACAAACAAATATGCACCCTACTTGTGTCCTTTAAATTCCTACGGTACATTAGCTTTTTCACAAAATTATTTATTTAATATATATGGGTGTTTTATTTGCATGTATGCCTGGTGCTTGCAGAGGCCAGAAGAGGGTGTCAGTTCCTCTGGCACTGGAGTTAAAAGATAATGATAAACAGTGATGTGGACTCTGGGAATTGAACCCAAGTCTTCTGGAAGAGCAGCCACTGTTACCCACTCTCCAACCTTGCATATTAACGTTTATCTGTTATGAATGAATATTTCCATATGCCAAGTGCTATTAATACATTATTTAATACCTATAATAGTCCTCTGAGGTAGGTATTATTGAGTTCTATTTCACAGATATGGAAACCAAACCCCAAGAGATTGTCTCAGACTACAAAATTGGCAGAGTTGAGAAGCAAAGCCAGCCTCTTTTGACTCTAAAGCACATTTTATTTAGACTAGAGGTTATTCTGCTTTATGCTTATTATTCTGCATGTTTGTTTACAACATTTCCTATAATCTGCTTCATTCAGCAGATATGTGTCCATTTATGATTCCTACTTCTTTCTAACTTGAAATGCCGCACAAACAACAGGCAGATAACAATACATTTCCTATTGTATGCTGACCCTCACAGCTTTGTCTACTGTTCTTCTCCTGTGGTGATTTAAATGAGAATGGGCCCTATAGTCGCATATATTTGAATATTTAGTCACTAGGGAGTGGCACTGTTAGAAAGGATTAGAAGGATGAGGAGGTGTGGCCTTGCTGGGGTGGGTGTGACCTTGTTGGAGGTGTGTCACTGGATGTGGGCTTTGAGGTTTCAAAAGCCAAAACCAGGCCCCAGCTTACTGATGTGGGATACCCCCTCTGTATACTGTAAATTTGTTTAATTGCCATTGGTTAATAAAGAAGCTGCTTTGGCCTATGGCATGAAAGAATACAGTTAGGCAGGAAATCCAAACAAAGATGAGGGGGGAGGGGAGCAGACTGAGTCTGGGAGACTAAAATGTGAGATAATAAACCATGAGACTTGTGATAAGATATAAAATAATAGAACTGGGTTAATTTAAGTTGTAAGTTAATAATAAGCCTGAGCTAATAGGCCAAACAGTTTGCAATTAATATTAAGCCTCGGAGTGATCATCCAGGAACTGATGGGTGGGAGAGAAACCTCAAGTTATAGTTTACTCTCTCTTCTGTAGATGGACATCAGGATGTAGCTCTCAGCTACTGCTTCAGCACCATGCTTACCATGCCTACCTCCATGTTCTCCGTCATGATGACAATGACTGAGCCTCTGAAGCTGTAAGCAAACCCCAATTAAATGCTTTCTTTTATAAAGAATTACCTTGGTCATGGTGTCTCTTCACAGTAATAGAACAGTGACTAAGAAGACATCTTCCCAACTTTTTACTGAAATTTCAAGAACTTATTGGAACACTTCAAGAATAGTTAATTACATGTACATTAACTCTCACCTAGATTCACTAGTTGTTAATATTTTGTCATATTTGTTCTCTCGCTTTCCCTCCCCCCCCAAACCCTTTAAGTGTTAGTGGCAGGCTGTCTCACCCCTAGCCATGTGGCAGTCTGTTTGTAGATGTCTCACCTCCTACCCTACCTCCAGTCCCTGGGGACTCAGCTGAACCTAGGTGCTGACTGACCTACCTTTCTTCCTTCTACACCACACCAGTCCTCTGAGCCAAACCCTGATACCTAGAAACATTCTCTACCTGTGACCCAGAGTCTCTACACTGGGCTGGAACTCAGACAAGTTTTACAAAAAAAAAAAATTCAGTGGAACAAAGAGATGATTCTTTGAGAAAATAAATAAGATTGATAAACCTTTAGCCAAATTACCTAAAAGATGGAGAAGACCCAAATTAATAAAGTTAGAGACAAAAGGGGCATATCACAACAGACACTGAGGAAATCCAAAGAATCATAGGGACTTACTTCAAAAATTAATTTTCCATCCAAGTAGAAAACCTCAGAGAAATAGATACATTTCTTGGTATATAGGATCTATCAAAGTAAAATCAAGATCAGATAAGCAATTTAAACAGTCTCTTTACACCTAGTGAAATAGAAGCAGTAATTAAGTTCTGTCTTAGAATTTCTATTGCTGTGAAGGGACATCATGACCACAGCAACTCTTTCAAAGAAAACATTTCATTGGATTTGTTTTATATGTTCAGAGGTTTAGTTCATTATCATCATGGCAGGAAGCACGATGGGGCACAGGCAGACATGGTGCTGGAGAGGTAGGTGAGAGTTCTCTATCTGAATCTGGATGAGCAGACAGTAGGAAGGGGGAAGGGAGAAGAAGGGGGGTGAGAGAGAGAGAGAGAGAGAGAGAGAGAGAGAGAGAGAGAGAGAGAGAGAGAGAGAGAGAGAGAGATACTTAGACTATGGGGGCCATTTTCATTCAAACCACCACACCATCGTTCAGACAAAGAAGCAGCCTGCAGAATGGGAAAATAGTTTTACCAACTACACATTCTATACAAGGATAAAGAACTAAAAAAGAAAACTGGATATCAAGAAAACAAATAACCCAATTTTAAAAACTGGGATGCCAGACTAAACAGAGAGTTCTTAAAAGATGAAACTCAAATAAATGAGAAACACTTAAAAATATTCAACATCCTTAGTTATCAGGAAAATGCAATCAAAACTATTTTCAGATTTCACATTATACCACTCATAAATTGTGAAGATAAATAAAAGAAATGACAGCTCATGCTGGCAAGGATGCAGGGAGAGGGGAGCACTCATCCATTGCTGGTGGGAGTGAAAACGTGGAGTCACTATGGAAATCAGTGTGGCAGTTCCTCAGGAAGCTGGGAGTAGACCTACCCCAATACCTAGCTATACCACTCTTAGGCAAACACCCAAAGGACTCTACATCTTACTACAGAGACATGTACTCCTCCATGTGAAACGCCCTACTCATAATAACCAAAAACTGGAAACTGCCTACACGTCCATCAGAAGATAAATGGATAATGAAAACATAGAACATTTATGCAGTGGTTATTATTCAGTTGTGAAAAAATGAAATTATGAAATTTGCAGGTGAATGGATAGTTAGAAAAAAATAATCCCAAGTAAGGTAACCCATACCCAAGAAGACAAATATATGTATTTTCTTACATGTGTATGTTAGCTTTTAAGCCTTCAATAGGCATGCTACCAGAATAACCACAGAGATTAGGTAGAGAGTCAGGAACTAGTGGGGAGGGGAAGCTCTTCCAAGGAAGTAGAAATAGAATATATAGTTAGAGACAGGGGAAAAAACCCAGTGATGTGGGATGCCATTCTATATGCTGTGAATGTTTTATTACTATTGGTTAGTAAAGAAGCTAATTTGGCCAATGTCCAGCCAGAATAGAGCCAAGTGGGAAATCCAAGCAAAGATAAAGGGAGAAAGAAGGCAAAGTCTGAGAGATGCCAGCAGCCTCTGGGGAAGCAAGATGTGAGGTAACAAGCCATGAGTCTTGTGGTAAAATATAGAATAATAGAAATGGGCTAATTTAAGTTGTAAGATCTAGTTAATAATGATCTTGAGCTAATAGGTCAAACAGTTTGTAATTAATATTAAGCCTCAGAGTGGTTCTTCGGGAAGTGGCAGGCAGGAGAGACCTCAGTTACAAAACAGAGAAGGGGAGGGAAAGGAGTAAGAGAGGAACGCATGGAGGACCAACTAACACTAAGGGCCATTTGAAGGGCCGTATGGAAGCCTACCACAGTAGAAGCTTCTTCAAATACATACATATGCGAAAAAAATTAAATGGAATCACCAAATAACAGAGGAGACAAAGCCCAATTGGACATCTCTCACCTTCAAGTGAAATCTCCAGGGCCAGGAATGGGTTCCATCTAATTGAACTGTTGGCCAAAGGGGCCCCATGGAAATCCCCAAACAGCTCAGGATATTGCCAAGGTTATTGGTTGCTCTCCACACACTGATGATAAGGTTCTATTGCCAAAGACAACACTTATGTATCTCATTGCACAAGAAGTACAGATGGTGGTACCTAACTAGAGACTTCACCTCTGATACTGAAAAGTATTCTGCATGCTACCAGAGGTAATCACCAACCCTGCTACAAATCCTGTGATCTATAATTGTGATCTGTCTGCAAGATGTGCTGGTGTAATCGTGACACAAAAGTTGTAAAACTATCTGGTTTGAATTTAAAGCCCACTGCATGGGATGGAACCCATGCCTGACACAGCTCTGGTGGCCAAGAACCTGAGAGGAGATAGGCCGTGGACCTAGGGAAAACCAAATACTGCTGCTATAGAATAATCCTTCTGTGCACTGTGAATATATGTTACTCTCATTGGTTGACAAAGAACTGACTGGCCAGTAGCCAGGCAGGAGGTATAGGCAGGACAGCCAAAATGAGAATGCTGGAAGAAGGGCAGTCAGTGGAATCGCCAGGAGACACAGAGGGAGTAAGACATGCTGGAGGACAGGTAAAGCCATGAGTAACATGCCAATACATAGATTAGTAGAAATGGGTTAAGTCGTAAATTAATTAGTAATGAGCCTGAGCTATTGGCTGAGTATTTATACTTAAAAATATGAATCTCTTGTGGTTATTTGGGAAGTGGTTGCTGGGACGGGAAAACTTGGCCTACATAGTACTGTTCTAATAAAGTAATACAGCTATAAAATGAACATCCTAACAATCTTTTTCTGTATTTATAGATCAGTGCCTCACTCAGCCCTCATCAGAGAACTTCCTCCTACAGTAAATGGGAACTGATACAGAGACCCACAAGTGGACAATGTTTAGAGAGTGAGAGATCTTGGGACACTCAGCTCTAAATAGTATGTCTATATAAAATCCTTCCCCTCTGAGCTCAAGGAACTCTCTAGAAGAGGTGGAAAGATTGTAAGAGCCAGAGTGGATGGATGATACCAAGGAAACAGTGTCTTCTAGACACAACAGGACTGACTTGTGTAAGTGGTGGCAGAGAAACTACTGAATTACAGGGCCTGGAGTTTCAAGGCAGATGGGGCCCCAGTTTTGAGACAGGAAGCAGACCTGAGCCCCCAGCCCTAACCAAGAAGCTATCTCTGATTGACATCAACCTGCAAAGGAAAAAATTAAGTTTTCTTTAATGAAGTCTCACACTAATGGGTAGGCTCCATGCCCAACCGTAGATGGACACCCGAAATGAGTAATGGTATTTTTGTGGACTTTCTGTCTCATAGCATTGAGTTTGGGCATTTTTTTCCTTTTTCTTTTTTGTATTTACTTGTCTTTTGCTTGTATATTATAGTTTCCATGTTTGTGTTTATATGGGTCTTTTCTCTCTGTGTGTATGATTCATGCACTTCCTCTTTGTTATTTTTCTTACTTCAGGTTTGCTTGGCTGTTTTCTAAAGAGATAAAGAAGGCATGAGGTTGGGCTGTTGGGAGAATCTGGGAGGAGTTGGGGGTGGGAAAACCATGACCAGAATATACTGTATGAAAAATAACATTTTCAAGTAAAAAGTTAGTGGCAGACACATGTCAACAAATATCTCCAAAAAGGCCACGTCCACACAACCGAGGCATTTTACCCTCAGATTTTATATTGCTGCAGTACTAGGTAGTCTATCCTCAATTCTCCCCAGTTGCTTTGGTAGAGTTCCTCAACACCTATTTCGTCTTATCCACTGTCCAACTTAAAAATCACAAAAACGGTTAGCATTAAATCTTTCCTTTTTCTTCTTAAATCTAGAACAGTCTACTAGCCTTTTCTTTGTCTTTCATGACACTGACTTTCCTAAGAGAATGTATTTGATTTGCAGAATGTCCCTTAATTTTTGATTTGCTTCCTCACTAATAGAGACAAATTACACCTTTTGTCAAGAATTTTGTGAACCACAGGACACAAGAAGACAATCTATCATTCACAGTGACGTTAGCTTTAATCACTTGGTTAAGGCGATTTTCTTGCTATGAAGGTCTCTTCCACTTCAGTAAGTAATCCATGGAGTCTTAGAAACCATAGGCACATCCTTAACCATATTCTAAGGAATCCATTGTAATTATGGTGTGTGTCTCCAAAGTGGTGGTTTCCTGCTTGTGTAATTTCTCCTTCATTGATGTCTTGGGTTCTCTTCTCAAGATGACCTCTCTCTCCTCCATTTCCTCTCCCTTCGGATTAACTCGCGGGCTTCTCAATCTTCCAGTCGCTGATCCCCTGGGGCCTATGTTTTCCCATCCTTACAGCTGAGAAGACGCGGAGGCACACTCGACAATGACAGTCGACCTGGGCTGATGTCTCCATTAGAGATCAGCAACTGAGAAGACGCGGAGGCACACTCGACAGTGACAGGCGACCTGGGCTGATGTCCCCGTTAGAGATCTGCAAGTCACCCACTGGAGGACGGCCAGGCCCGGGAGTGACATTCCAGCCGGCCGCACGTGTCTGCAGACGCAAGGCAACAGTAACCAGGGCTACGGCACGTTCTCGCGAGAACCCCCGCCTCCGGGCACGGATGGGGTCCTCCTAGCTTTTTGTCCTTTTCCTCAACCCCCGCCGGTCACCCGCCTGCTGGGGGGGCGGGGGAGAGCCTCTCGCGCACGCGCACGCCAAGCCGGACAGTTGGCGGACGCGTCCCCCGCAACCCCCTGCGCGCCGGGCTGGAGGCGCGGCACCGCGCGCGCGTCCGCGCGATTCTGGGGCGACGGACGCGCAGGCGCGGCGGGGAGCGAGGTCGCGCAGGCGCGGACGGCGTTGGTGTGAGAAGACCTTCAGCGTTGCCTTGGTGGAGCGGGACGGGACGGGGCCCACCCTCGGGTTGGAGGTGAGGCGGCCGCTGCCGCTGGCCGGGTGGACGGAGGGTCGGCGGGTCTGACTAGCCGAGGCCGCCGAGGAGAAGCCGTGGGCCGCCGGTCCAGGGCGAGGCGAGGCGAGGCGAGGCGAGGCGACGCTAGGCGAGGCGGGGAGACTCCGGCTGCCCGAACCTTGCTGGCCGCCTGAGGGCGGGAGTCGCCTCCCTGGGCCGCGACCTTCCGCTGCGCCCTGCGTGCGCACTGGCGATCTGCCCGGGGTCAGGGCTGGAAGGAGGGCGGTTTCTAGAGAAGACGAGCCCTGGTACCCCAAAGCTACACCCCACCTTGCCCTCCTTCACCTCCCTCTCTGACCTGTCCAGCATCTGTCAGACGCGGCTCGCACTCCTGAGGGCCGAAGTGAGGATGCTCTTCATGCATCTTAGAAAGGAGAAACAAGGAACAAAAGAGAAGCTGTAGTATCTAGTTGGTGCCTTTTGTTTTCCTCTCGGGGTCCAGTGCAGCCTCGGGGCATGGTGCATAGCTGTTTTGTAGAGCGGATAGAAATGGGAGGCTGTGGCTTTACTTTCGAGTAATATGGAGTCTCTGTGTTTTCTCGATTTTTGCTTGATCATACCAGCAGTGCATTGCCAATCAGAATTGTGGGCCTGAATAAAGGACAGTTTGGGCATAAACGAGTTCAGTTAGCCACTTGACTTTTGCAAAGTGATGATGTTGAGAAACAGGCGATCAGAATGCTCAAAGCTTGTAATTAACACACATTTTGACCATTTTAGTGTATTTTCTTCCCAGTCGGCATAATGAACTTTAAACATTTCTGTCTGAATATCTAAGACCTGCATTTCTATACCGCTTTCCCAGAATAATGGCAAACAATTTACATCACTACCGGCATTGTAAAATTGCCCTGTTAGTGGACTCTAAACCCTGCAACATAGAGCACAGTTTTATTATAGATTGATACAGAACAACACTACTCATTTGCCTTGACTCT
This sequence comes from Microtus pennsylvanicus, assembly GCF_037038515.1. Classification (NCBI taxonomy): domain Eukaryota; kingdom Metazoa; phylum Chordata; class Mammalia; order Rodentia; family Cricetidae; genus Microtus; species Microtus pennsylvanicus. The sequence goes on along the minus strand of NC_134587.1, from coordinate 66,294,926 downwards.
TTGACTTTTCTTTTGGTTGGTGCCTCCGATAGAACCCGTGACCTTTTCTGTGTAAGACAATTGCTTTACCCATATGCCACCCCTTTTCTCTTTGTCATTTTTTAAGGTGTGTGTGGACTTGTTTGTGTGGTGTAAGTACATGTTTGTGTGCACACGTATGTGCATATGGAGGCCAGTGGTTAACATTGGTTGGGTATCTTCCTTAATTGCTCTCTTATTTTTTGAGGAATGGTCTTTTCTCTGAACTCATCCATTTGGCTGGGCTGGTTAACCAGCCGGCTCCAGGGTTTCTTCTGTCTCTGCCTTGTCCCTACTCCAATGCTGTATGGGTCCTGGGGATTCATGCTCAGTACCTCAAGTTTGTGTGACACACACTTTGCCAACCGAGCCCTTTTTTCTGCCATGACATTATATATGATGTTTCGGTGTGTTCTTTCCTCTTAACTTTAAATCATAGTGTGTTTGACAGGTACAATTTTTAAATGCATTCCCAGTTAGGCAATTAGTCATGCTGAATATGGTGGCACACAACTATAATTCCAGCCTGGGCTATAAACTAAGGCCCTGTTCAGCTATCGTAAAAGCCTAACAGAAATTCAGATTAAGAGTTGGACTTAGTGTAAATACATAGGCTATTTAAAGTATTTGTGGCATGTCCATAGTTCAGGCATAGTGATTGTAATTTGCAGGTGTGTTCAACCTGCTGGCATTGTGACACAGCTTCACCTATAAAATTCATGCTCAATAACTTTGTCATCTATAAAGGTCATGCTCAAGATCCAGGCAATCAATTTACAAACAAATCAAAAGCAAGGATACAGGGTCTCAGTGTGTAGCAACCCCTGCCTTGCTTCAGGCTTATGCTTATAGACTGTGTCTGCCTCTGCCTTCCGAGTACTGGGGTTCAAGTCGTGTGTCACCATGCCCAGCTAATGTTTTATTTTATATATGGGGTGTATGTGTGTGCTCTTCTTCATGCTTTTGCCCCTGCCCATGTGTGATGGTCAGGGGATGACTTGGGGGAGTTGGTTCTATCCACCATGTGTGTTCTGGCATCAGAATCAGGTTATTAGGTTTGGTACCTTTACTTGTTGAACCATCTTACCCGCCTGAATTAGAGAGCTAGTGTATTTGTGTATGTGTAGATGTGTGCATGAAAATGGGCTGGAGAGATGGCTCAGAGTTAAGAGCACTGCCTGCCCTGCCAAAGGTCCTGAGTTCAATTCCCAGCAACCACATGGTTGCTTGAGAAAGAGACCACATGGTTGTTTGAGGAAGAGACCTGGTCAGTCGTCCTCATCAGCTTACACCATGAAACCCAATATGGACAAGTTCAACAACCACCATATATGGGCTATCCATGCATGCTTCAGCATTGCCAGGACATAAATTTCAATTTCAAGATGTATGCACACCACTGTCTGATTGTGGAGGTCAGAGGACCTTGTGGGCATTGTCTGCTTCCACCATTGTGGGTGTGAGGTTCAGAAGTCAGGTCATGAGTCTTGCCAGTTACTGCCTTCACCCCATCTCACCAGCTCCACATCTCATGGTAATGTTTATTCTTTTGTCGGTAGTGGGCACGTTCATTGCTGTCCTTGGCTGCGTGTGTCCCCCAGGTAGAACATGCCTGGAACTGATACTCTGGAATTTTCTGGTATCATAAAATCCTGCTAATGGGATTGTTTGAGGTAGTTCCAAATTGTTTAGATTGGGCTTCTGAGTCTTTAACAGGAAGACGACAGAAACTGCTTCAGGAGTCTGCTATGCAGAGGTCTGAGGGAGGTTATATTCACTAAGATTTTGTTTTGTGGATCTTATTGGCTTTTTGCAAAAGCTGGGTGAATAATGAGAGCCAAGGTACAAAGCCAAAGTGCCTTGGATTTTCAAAGGTTGTAATTTCAAAGTTCACACCTATGACTGGTAAACAGGTTACCACAGATGAATTCTATTCTGTTTCTAGGTAGTGGCAAAATTATAACATTTAAAAAAATCTTTGGAAAAGACCATATTATGGAAGAGTGTATTTAATTTATTTATTTTTTTAATAGAAAAAATAAAACAATGATTTATCATATTTGAACACACAGACATAGCAATATAATAATATAAATAGACAGAAAGAATGGAGCTACAAAGGTGGGAAAATTTCTAGGTATTGTTACAGTTAAAAGAAATTTACAGCAATTTCTACTAAGTTACAGCGTCCATTGTAAACAATTGAGCAACACTAAACAAAAAACACTAAAAACAAGAACAGCAGAGAAACCTAAAGAATTATAGCTAAAATATAAAGAGCTAGCCACCATACAAAAGAATGACACTAAGCCCTTACCTTACACTATAAACAAACTTAATTCAAGATGCAACAAATATTAGAGCAACAAATATTAGAGTTAAAACATTAAAACTCTAGAAGAAAACAAGGGTAAATTTTCCTGAGTTTAGATTAGGTGACAGTGTCTTAAATGGGATATCAAAAGTAAAAATAATAAAAGATAAAAACAGAGAAATGGGGACATCATCAAAATGTATACTTTTTTTTCAAGAAAAAAATAAGAATTTGTGCTTTTCAAAGGTCAATATCAAGGAAGGAAACCCACAGAAAAGGGAAAAAAAGCGTTTTTGTAAATCATGTATCCAATAAGGAATTTGTGATCTTCTTGCCTCCACCTTCAGCAAATCTTACCGGTTGGTGTATGCCACCATAAGAGGTCAAAAAGGACTTTATATCTCGACTCTGGAAATAACAAGCGTAACAATAAAAATGAATGATCTACCTTTAAATTTAAAAATCATTTGTTTTAGTTTCAATTTTTTGAGTGTATTTAATTTAGTAGGCTTAAAAATATTTTTATTTATAGTGTGTATTTGTATGTATTTATGTCACATGTGTGCAGATGGCTTGCAGAGACCAGAATGTTGGGTTCCCTAGAGCTGGAATTGGGGTTATGGGCTATCTGATTTGTGCTGGTAACTGCTGAGCCACCACTCCAGTCTTTTAGGTGTTTTTCTTTGTTTGTATTTTTGAGATAGGATCTTGTAGCCCATACTGACTTTGGTTTTGAAGTCCTTGTTGAGACACCTGGTTCAGTCTCTCGAAGCCTTTTTATTTTATGTTTAAATTTTGTTTTGAGACAGGGTTTCACTAGTTGCTCTTATAGGACTGTAACCCTCTAGTAGTCAAGGGTGGCCTTGAACTCACCACTTCTCTCCTGAGAGCTGATATTAAAGGCATTACCACCACACCCAGCTTCAAAGCATTTAAGAAATTCCTTTGACCTTTTGACTTTTTATGATTTTGTTTGTATGGATGTTTTGCATGCACGCAGGCCTGTGTACCACATGTGTGCAATGCCTGTAGAAGCCAGAAAAGGGTGCCATATCCCTTGGAACTGAAGTTAAAGATGATGTCAGACTCCATGTGAATGCTGTGAATTGAACCTCTGGTCTTTGGAAGAGCAACTAGTGTTCTTAACTGTTGAGCAGTGTTGTGTCTTCAGTCCCAGTGAAGCCTTTTTCGTGTGGCTGTAGTACAGGGATTGAACCTGGGCCCTTCTGTGCTAGGCAAATGTTCTACTTTTACTGACGTTCCCAGTTCTCCCTTTAATTTTTTATTCTTATCTTTGAGTCAGAGTCTCACTAAGTTGCCAGCCTTGAACTTGTTCTGTGGTCCAGGATGGGCCTAAACTCCTGCTTCATCCTCCTAAGTAACTGGGGTTGGAAGCTTGAGCCATTTGAATTTTAGAGTAGCAAAATATTAAAACCTTGAATGAAGGTTTCTAAGGCCCCCCCCCCACCACGTTTTGGAGACAAAGTTTCCATGAGTTTCTTAGACTGTTATTGAGCTTGTACTGTTCTGTTTCAACAGCTGGGTGGAGAGTACAGGCATGCATCTGTATACTTCCCCCCTTTGGGGTGTGGAATTGGGATTGAACCTAGATCCTCACACCTCAATCCTGAGAATTTAACCAAATGTTTTTATATTTCCTTAAAACTTTCTCTTTATGATCTGTGCACTAGCTCAGTTGGTGAACTACACAATCAGGAGAATCTGAGTTTGATTTCTAAAACCCATTTGAAAAGGCTGAGCATAGTAGTGTGTACTTGTAACCCAGCCTTGGGAAGGTAGAGACGGGCAGAAGGACCTTGGGCTCTGCCTAGCTCAGTTACAGACCAGTGATAGACCCTGTCTCAAAAAAATCATGAATGGGGGTTGGGGATTTAGCTCAGTGGTAGAGCGCTTGCCTAGCAAGCGCAAGGCCCTGGGTTCGGTCCTCAGCTTCAGAAAAAAAAAATCATGAATGACACCTGAGGAATAAGACACATGCACGTGTGCCTGCAATAATGCATACCTACCACACAAATACACACACATGAAAGACAAAACAGAACTTTGCTTTCTTTCCTCCTTTCTTTTCTCTCTTCTTTTCTTTCTTTCTTTTTTCCTTTTTTCTTTTTGCTTTTTCTGGCTGTCCTGGAACTAGCTTTGTAGATCAGGCTGGCCTCGAACTCACAGAGATCCATCTGCCTCTGCCTTCGGAGTGCTGAGAATCCCAAGTGCTGGGATTAAAGGCATGTACCACCACTGCCTGGCAAGAACTTTGTTTTCTTTGAGATAGAATTAAAAAGACACTCTGGATCTCATAAGGAAACTCTTATTTTCTAGTTTAAGGAACAGAATACTTTCTTTGAATTTTGGTTATATTAGTTTTAGTGCTTGTGATGGCGAAGGAAGGGAAAACATCTTCTCAGGATGAAAGAGTGGAGAGTTGGAGTGAGTGTACTAAATGATTACTCTTCTGTCTTTATTTTTAAGATATGTGTAACACACCAACTTACTGTGACCTAGGGAAGGCTGCCAAGGATGTCTTTAACAAAGGGTATGGTAAGTATGCAATGGTAAATTTTTATGTTGGGTCAGGGTTAGTGATGAATTCTGAGGATTTAGTTGCATGTTTTTACAGATCCTTAAAAGTTTTGCTTTGTAGGCTAGGGACTAGCTCAGTTGGCAAAGTGTATAAGGCACTCTGTTAGTAAAATAAGGGTAAGTGACCATTAATCCACATCACAAATATTAAGAGCTAGTAATAGCCTCTTTTATTCTTTAGACTCCTTTACAAACATTAAGAGCAGTTATTATACATACACCCATGCATCTGTAATATAAAGTAGCATCTACTTATAATATTTATGCCTTATTTCACTAGTTCTGTGTATGATGAAAGTGTTTATGGCCTCTTTGTATAATGGTTTGTTTGTTTGTTTGTTTTTTTCCTTGTGATAGGGTCTCACTCATAGCCCTGGCTGGCTTGGAACTTGCTGTGTAGACCAGGCTGGCCTGGAATGCACAGAGATCCACTTGCCTCTGCTTCTTGACTGCTGGGATTAAAGGTGTGTGCCACCATTCCCAGCCCATATAATGTTTTTTTAATACACCAATTTTTTTCTTTTTTTTTTTCCTTTTTTTCGAGACAGGGTTTCTCTGTAGCTTTGGAGCCTGTCCTGGAACTCCCTTTGTAGACCAGGCTGGACTCGAACTCACAGAGATCCGCCTGCCTCTGCCTCCCGAGTGCTGGGATTAAAGGCGTGCGCCACCACCGCCCGGCTAATACATCAATTTTTTTTTGTTTTGTTTTTTGTTTTTCGAGACAGGGTTTCTCTGTGGTTTTGGAGCCTGTTCTGGAACTAGCTCTTGTAGACGAGGCTGATCTCGAACTCACAGAGATCCTCCTGCCTCTGCCTCCCAAGTGCTGGGATTAAAGGCGTGCGCCACCACCGCCCTGCTGATACACGAATTTTTAATGAGAATGCAGATGCCATGTTTTTATTTCTTTCATAACAATATATGATCCTTTTTACAAGTAGAAAATATTTTAGGTTTTAAATTTTTAATACTTCTGTGCTATACATATTGATTTTTTTCTTACTAATGTTCATTATATTTTTACCTTGCATAAACACACACGCATACACAAACATAGATATACATGTGCACATGCATGTACACACACAACAGCATCGATTTTTGAGTAATTTTAGTTTTGAAAATAGTGCATTTTTAAAAAGGGATGAGTTTATTCATTTTTATACATACTTATTTTATGCTTTTATACATTTTAAAGGTATGAGTTTATTCATTTTTAGGACATTTAGAATTCTACTTCTTTTATTATAATTTAGTTTCTTTTTAAATTCTTATCTGATGAGAATACCTTATATTTTCCATATGTATAATGTATAACTTTCATATTTTTTAAGTTGAAAAACTGAGCAAAAGTTAAATTTTGTATATTATTTTGTCTTTTAATGTTCCTAGGGTTTGGCATGGTCAAAATAGATCTGAGAACCAAGTCTTGTAGTGGAGTGGTGAGTACATAAGATGTCTCTAATAGCTGATTTTGCAGTGTCTGTTTACTGTTCTGTAAAGCAGCACCCTCTTGACACAGCTGTCCACCCTGCAGCTTGCCCTTCTCTGGTCTCGCTGAGCCTGTGAAGCCTGTGGACAATTAGGTTGAATTTGGCAGGGTTTTTGTTTTTTTTTTTCCTTCAGGCATCTACCCTTAGGTGAAACAGAGTGTATTTTTGACTTATATTTATACTTTCATGAATATGTATGAATACTGAAACCAACAGGTCATACAAGTTTTATTGCTTTTTTACAAATAAATTCATTTTAATCTGTCTTCTCATTATTGACTTGTGCAAAATATAGGCTATAATTTATTTTATATGTGTGTATGTACAAAATTATTTTATGTTTTTAAAAGGGATTTTATGTGTATGGGCATTTTGCCTGCACATATGTTTGTGCACCACATATTTGCCTAGTGCCCAAGGAAGCCAGAAGAGGATGTCAGATCCCTTGGAACTGGAGTTAAAGACAGTTCTGAGTCATTTTGTGGTTCGCTGAGAATCGAACTCTAGTCTGTTGGAAGAGCAGCCCTTCGGCCCTTATTGGTTGGCTTTTTTTTTTTTTTTTTTTTTTGGTTGTAGCTTTGGAGTCTATCCTGACACTAGCTCTGTAGACCAGGCTGGCCTTGAACTCACAGAGATCCGCCTACCTCACTGCCCGCCCTGCCTGTTTTGTGGTTTTTAACTGATTCTCTTCCAATTTTTTTTATTACAAGTCAAGATGTTGACATATTTTTCAAAGCATCATTAACCAGACATCCAGTAAATCTCAGCAAACAGATGAACTTTTTTTCTCTCTGGTACTGCATATGGAACCTAGGGCCTCAAGCAAGGAAAGTACTCTATGAATGAATTACATCCCCAGACCCCTACCCCTAGTTTACTTTTTTTATTTTGATCAGGGTCCTTACTGAGTAGCCAGTGTTGGCCCTGAACACACCTGTATCCCAGACAGGCCTTGAACTTTGAGTCCTCTTCCTCAGCCTTCTAGGTAACAGATGGTAGGCCTGTGCCACTGAGGCTAGTGGGTTAGCTGTTTATCTTTTCTTCCTTCTCTTTTTCCCGGTGCTGGTTACCCAGGGCCTTGAGCATGCTAGACAGCACTACAACACTGACTGTCACCCAGGTGAATGTTTAATTCACCTTATTCTCTGATTTATTTTTACAGGCTACATCGTTAGCTGGTGCTTACTATTCAAACCCATGCACGTTTTATTTATGAATATAGTTGTTTAATTAGAAGGATGAAAGGTTTGTGCAATTCGTGTGGCATTTTGCATTTTACTCTGCACAGCTGGGGTTTGTCCTGTTACTCTTTTCCCTGGGTTCCTTGGCCAGGTGAATGAATGAATGTATGTATGACCTGCCTTGCTAAGGAGGCTTTGTATGTGAAATAGGAAAACTGTACACGGTTTAGAATTTTCAGATGTTACGATTGTGCCTTTCTCTCTCTTTCATGCTGCTGCGGTGACGGTGTGCGTCAGATGGTGAGGAGGAAACCCTTGCATGCTTGTCTTGTGGCTGCTTCTCGCATTTAGGGTCACTTTGATCCTCTGTGTGCATTTCCCGGGCTCTGTTCTACAGTGACCTTTCTCTGTGTTGCTTACTAGCATTGGATGCTTAGCTGAAGATGCCATTTCCATACTGTAGATGGATTTTATCCTAATTTGACTGAACTCTCCAATTAGACCCACATCTGGACTTCAGCTGAGAACAGTTGTCACTTTACCTTTGAATTTGTGTTTCTGGTACCCCAGATTCTCAGTAGAGCTTCGGACTAAGAGGTGGAAGGAAGACATGTGGGATAACACCAAAATATTTACATTTGCTCTATTTGTCACTTTTGAAAAGTAAATATAAAAAGTACAAATGAGACAGGTAGATTTATTATTAAGAGCAACAGTTTTCATATTAAGGAATTAACCTGAGCTGTTAAACATGGCTCATGCTGTATTGTTTTGCCCTAAGTGGACAACATAGTTTTCATCTTGGAAGCTTTCTATGTAGTATTAATAAACACCATAGCTTCCCAGTGGTTTTTTCTGCATCGATCTCTAGTTAAGGCTAAAGGGAGGACTCAGGTCGCAGACAGTGTGAAAAGGGAGGAAGGGGCAGCCTTTTGTTGCTATTGACCAGATTTTAGAAGTGCCCTTGAAAGCAGCAGGGGCAGGCAGAAAGTTTCTTTCTTGATAGTCATGGATTGTCAGTGACAGCTGTTGACCGTTTGCTTCCCTCTAGAAGAAGGTTTTTTCCTAATTGTTTACTAATATGGAAAGGACACTTTAGTTGAGAGGAGGATATATTTACAGCATTCATAGTGATTATTTTGTACTTTAGAGGGTAGGCCAGGTGGAGGAGGAGGAAAGAGGCATTTTAAATTCTATTTTACTGTGAAAATGGGTAGATAATTTTGATGTTGTTTGAAAGAGTTTGTGGTGAAGATTTTACAGATACAGTTTTATGGCTGAAGCATTCATGTTTCACAACATTGTAAATGTACTTTAATGCTATGTCAGTATATGTTGAAAATGATCAAGTTTATTTTAAATGTATTTTTTCTTTTGCAGTGCTGGAATGGAACCCAGGGCCTTGAGCACACTAGGCAAGCACTTTACCATTAAGCTACTTCACAAGACCATAAAAATACATTTTTAGAAAACAGTGGTTGGGACTGGAGAGGTGGCTCAGCAGCTACAGTACTTGCTGTCCTTGCAGAGGACCAGGTTTGGTTCCTGGTAGCCACATGCTATTCGCAACTGCCAGTAACTCTAGTTCCAATGACTCCGTCCACATACGCATAGTACACATACATAGATGTAGGCACTCATAGATACACATAAGTAAAATTAAATCTTAAATAAAGCAATAGGTTGAGGGTATAATTCAGCAATAGAGATGTGGGCAGGGCCTTGGGTTCCGTTTCCAGCTCCTTTCCCCACCCCCACCTCCATCCCACTACACTCCCACCCTCTCCATCCCTGCACCCCCTGTACCTCCACCTCCTAAACTAAAGTGCTGACTATAAAAAAAAAGTGTGCGAAATAGTGTTTATAAATTCTTAAACACCTATAAATTTACTGTTTGACAAACAAGTATTACAGAGAATTGATAGTCATCTTAGGCTATGAAAGTAAAATTTTTGAAAGTTAAGTATTTTTGCCTTTTTAATAAGGCATTTATTTCCAGCAGAGATATTGTTCTTTTAAAGTTACCAATTTAATATGATCACTAAAAAAGAGTGTATGGAATAATAAATACCAATAAGAAGGGAGGAATAATGGAAAGTCTTAACCTGGTTAGAGACAAAAAGAAAGCAGGATGTACATTGTTGAAGGGTAGGGTTGTGGTGAACAGTAAATTATATTGGTTTCTGATGCACGCAACACTGTTTTCTGAAATGAATGATTTCTATTTATTGATATCATCTTAAAATAATTATTTTGTCTTGTTTACCAGGAATTTTCTACTTCAGGTCATGCTTATACTGATACAGGGAAAGCATCAGGCAACCTAGAGACCAAGTACAAGATCTGTGACTACGGACTCACCTTCACCCAAAAGTGGAATACAGACAATACCCTGGGGACAGAAATCTCCTGGGAGAATAAGGTAAGGAAAGCAGTAGACGTCATTTGTAGGTTTAATATCTCTTTCACATCAAATAATGAGCAGAGCTGGGGCTGGGGAGATGGCTTAGCCGTCAAGAGTACCTCCTGCTCTCACAGAGGACCTGAGTTCAGTTCCCAGACCTCCAGCTCCAGGGGATCTAAAACCTCTGGCCCACGAGCACCTTCACCATGTGTGTACTCCCCCACAAGCCCACATGAGTACACATAGTTAAGAATAATAACATAAATCGTTAATAAATCGATAAACTCCAAATATAATCTGGGTGGGATTTTCAGTCTTCTACCACATTTTCTCTGTTTATTTATTTTCTTGGCTTGTCTTCACATTTGAAAAGTCCACACTGCCCCTTTGTTCTGATTAGCTAATTGTGTCACACAGTCAGTCCTCTAGGGAGCAGTGGGACTCTCTTTGGTAATTTGGTTTACTTTTGTAGTCTTTGCAAAATATATGCACAAAAATGTTTCTAAATTGTTTCAATGTTTCCCAGGAGAAAGGCAATTAGCTGGTTTTGCTAGGTTCCTACTGTGTAGAGGGCACTGTGTTTTTCTTTTGGAGAATGGATTGCCTGTAGTCCAGGCCAGCCTCAAACTTTGTAGCTGAAATTGACCTTGAACTCCTGATTTTCCTGCCTGCCCTCCAGGCCCAGCTGAGTGTCCAAGGCACGGCTGGGCGTATTGACACACAGAAAGAGGTACAGCTGAAGAAGTTGGTTTTGTTAAGTGTCAGGTTATCTTATAGTTATTTCAAGAGAGTATCAAGATTATTTTATTACATTGGAGTAATTTTTTTACAATAATTTATATTATTTAATGTATTAGGATTATATCTTTTTAAATTTTTGTTTTTGGTTTTTTGGTTTTCAAGCCTTGGCTGTCTTGGAACTTACTGTGTGCCTCGAGCTCACAGAGATCCACCTGCCTGTTCCTCCCAAGTGCTGGGAGTAAAGGTGCTGGCACCTTTTTAAAATGTTTGCCATGGGGTCCTCATTCATTCTATCACTCAGGCTAGTTACAGACTGGAGCTTAAGGTTTTCTGCCTCAGTCTCCCGAGGAGCTTGGACTACAGGGACACGCCACCATAACCAGCTTAATTCATATTTGATAGAGAACTAGGAGGAGGGGAGGGAGCTAAGGGGACGGGAAAGCTAGGTGAGTGGCAGTGCACGCCTTTAATGCTAGCATTGTGGGTGGCGAGGGGCAGGGGGTCTCTTGAGTTCAAGGCTAACCTGGTCTATAGAGGGAGTTCCGGGACAGCCAGGGCTACACAGAGAAACCCTGTCTTGGAAAAAAGAAAGAAAGAAAGGATAGGGGAGGTAATATATAATTTACTATCTGGCTTTCTTTAATGACTTCATTATTAAAGAGAAAGTGGGAGGAAGCTTTAGAATTGGCTTTTTTGAGTTAAAGAATAGAAAATTAATTGTTAATTGACAAATTTTTGTTTTACAGTTGGCGGAAGGGTTGAAACTGACTCTTGATACCATATTTGTACCAAACACAGGGTAATTATTCAAACTATTTTTTTTTCTGATTTCTTTTTGAAGGTCTAGAACTTTAGCTTTGGAAATGTAAAACGGGAAGTGTAGGGTCAGGGAGAAACTGGGAACTTGTTCTAGCAATGCTAGAATATTAGCATGTCTTTAAAAGAAGAGCTCCTCAGGGCAGCATAACCTTGCCAGTAAAACATTTTCAACAGGCACACCTAGCTTAGGAGTTAGAAGGGCCGAGAGCACAATTGTATCTACTCTAATGACTAATGGGTGTGGCAAGAGTGTACTCTGCTGTGTCAGGGACCAGAGCAGTGGTTGTGCTCTGTCTTAGAAGTCCTGAAAGTCCTCTGGGCTTAGTCTGTTTTCCCTTTGAGTCATTTATCTGCTCAGCCTAGTTTCTGCTCTCTGAAGACAGAGACACTAGAGCAGTGCAAAGAGGAATTTGTTCTTAGACTAGCAATGGAACTGCTCTTCCTGTCTCACGCTTTAATTATTTTTAGAACAAATATTCTCTCAAAAGCCTTGTAGGACTATTTGGAACTAATAGACACAGGTTATTCAGAACTAATTCTGAATAGTCAGCATTGCTATTAAAAGTATATTTCTGCTGGGTGTGTTGGTACACACTTTTAATCCCAGCATTCGGGAGAAAGGCAGGTGGATCTCTGAAAGTTTCAGGCTAACCAGGGCTACTTATTGAGACCTTGTCTAAAACAAACAACAAAAATGTATTTCTACTAATAGGTTAATAATGTGTTTTGATGTTACTTTTGTAGCACTTGAAAATAAGGATATTTGTTTCTCATGTATCTCGGTGTATATTTATATATATGTAAATTTATATATATTTGTATATCTAGATTATTAATTTGGCAGTACAATATCTTATTACATATGGACTTTGTGTTTTTTGACAAAATTATGAATATCTGTGGGGTAATATGTAGTGTTTGAATATGTGTATACATTGTGTAATCAAATAAGATAAGTGTATCTCATCAAACGTCTATCATTTCTTTGTATTGAAAGCAAATTTAAAACTCTTGCATTGTTTTTGAAATATATAGAACTTCATGTGTAGTGACCCTGATGTGCAGCAGGACTTTAAAACAATTTTCATATCTGTTAATTATCTGGTGATTTGTTAATGTCTTTGTGAGATTATTAATCATAAAATATTTTTATTATTTCAACTCATGGTGAAGAATATATAATGACATACATTTCTTCACACACACACACACCCTTTTTTTTGAGCAGAGTTTCTTTGTGTAGCCCTGGCTGTCCTGGAACTTACAGAGATCCACCTGCCTCTACTTCCAGGTGCCAGTATTAAAGATGTGTACCCCCATAACTGTTGATATAAAGTTCAATCCTAACAGAGTTATATTTGTAGAGCTAAGTCATTTGAAACAGTTTTCAATGTATTATGTCATCTACCAAAACAGTATTTCCCTTTGGAGAGGGTCTTACTTCACAAATTACTGGAAATAGTAGACTTACATTCTCATTGTATTGTTTGTTTTTTACAGAAAGAAGAGCGGGAAATTAAAGGCCTCATTTAGACGAGATTGTTTTAGTTTCGGCAGTAATGTTGATATAGATTTTTCTGGACCGACCGTCTATGGCTGGGCTGTGTTGGCCTTTGAAGGTTGGCTTGCTGGTTATCAGATGAGTTTTGACACGGCCAAATCCAAACTGTCGCAGAATAATTTTGCTCTTGGTTATAAGGCTGCAGACTTCCAACTGCATACTCATGTGTGAGTGTTTATTATCGTTTTTAATGACAGCTAGTGCTGTTCCTCTGAGAGGTGGTAGTTGTGACGTGGTAAGGTTAAAAGTGAGTAAAAGTGGGTACCAGTCCTGCTGACCGTTTGATAGCTCGAGGTTCACGAGTGGGGCACGTTGTGCTGTGCTGCTGTCGGCTTTTACCCCAGATTCTGGGATGTTTTAGATCTGTAAAGGAACACCTCGTGGAGACAGCCGAGAGCACGTATGCACTTCACTGTTACTTTTGATTTATTTTGACTGTATGGGGAAGCAGATGTTTGGAACACTTAAGAACAATCACCAAATAATTTGAGTGTCCTGGAACTTCTCTGGTAATTCTGTATGGAGATTTTCATGTATCTTTGATCAGAACCTAGTTACTCTCTATTGCATTCAAAAATAATAGGGTTCTCAAAGTAATCCTGGATTTCAGTGTTGGCTGAGTCAGCCTGAACTTTGATTTATAAATATTTAGTTTTTTGGTGTTTTAAGACAGGATCTTGCCCTGTGGTGGTGGCGCATGCCTTTAATCCCAGCACTCGGGAGGCAGATACAGGTGGATCTCTGTGAGTTTGAGGCTAGCCTGGTCTACAGAGATAGTTTCTGGATAGGCTTCAAAGTTACAGAGAAACCCTGTCTTGGAAAACGGGGGTGGGGGGTGGGGAAGAAGAGACAGAAACTCATATAGATCAGCCTAGCCTTGAACTCACTGTGTAGCCTTGGCTGACCTTGAGCTCCTTCCAGTGCTAGGATCATAGGCAGGAATGAACTGTGTGTTTCATGGGATACTCTAATATAAATAATGGTATTGAAACATTGTTGCTAGGAAACTATGGTATGATGTGGGATTCCCCTCTGTTGTGAATATGTTTTATTACCATTGGTTAATAAAGAAGCTGTTTTGGCCAATAGCTAGGTAGAATAGAGCCAGACTGGAAATCCAAACAGAGAGACAGCAAACAAAAAGACCAAGTGGGGGAGACACCAGCAGCTGCTGGAGAAGTAAGATGCCAGAGTAATTAATACTGGTAAGCCGTGGGGTATGTGGCGATACACAGATTATTAGAAGTGTGTTAATTTATATGTAGAGCTAGTCAGTGAGAAGCCTGAGCCATTGACCAAACAATTATAATTAATAATTAGCCTCCGAGTGATTATTTGTAAGTAACTACGGGAATGGGTGGGCGGGAGAGAAACCCTCAGCTACAATGGTATGCTTCAAAGAGCTGTGGGTTTCTGTCTGGAACTGTGTTCCTGGGTATTATGTGGAAAGTATTTTTCACTCTGAGTGTTGAGTAAATAAAAGCTAGTATTTCTTTTTTTTTTAATATTTATTTATTATATATACAATATTCTGTCTGCGTGCATGCCTGAAGGCCAGAAGAGGGCACCAGACCTCTTTACAGATGGTTGTGAGCCACCATGCGGCTGCTGGGAATTGAACCCAGGACCTTTGGAATAGCAGGCAATGCTCTCAACCACCGAGCCATCTCTCCAGCCCCCAAAGCTAGTATTTCTTTAGGCCTATATTTTTACCTCTCTCTTTCCAGTCTTTATGGATCTAATGCCTGTAAAAGAGACTATGGTTATAGTTTCTACATTCTGTGAAAGATACCTATGAATTGTATACTTACCTGAGGTGTCTGCCTTTGAATATAGGTAACTTGTGTCTTAAGACATTTATATTATGCAGAAGAGTCAAGTAAAACGAATCAGGTGCTATAATGCTTTTGTTAGGCTTTTAGATACTTTGTAGGTTGGTTGTATTTCTTGTTTAATAGTCAATTTGTCCTAGGATTTTGCTAGACTTCAAAGTTGCACGGTTGAATCTATGTTTAGATAGTTGTATACTTTGTTTCCATGTCTTAACAGCAAATGATTCAAACTTATGACTTTTATTTTCCACTGTGAAAACAGGAATGATGGTACTGAATTTGGAGGCTCTATCTATCAGAAAGTTAACGAGAAGATTGAAACGTCAATAAACCTGGCATGGACAGCTGGCAGCAACAACACTCGTTTTGGCATCGCTGCTAAATATAAGCTGGATTGTAGAACTTCTCTCTCTGTAAGAATGTGCTGTGGGGTTGCTCTGGTGCCCTTACGGTTTACATGTTCTATATTGGCCTCGTGACCTCACTCATGTACATCTAAGGCAGGAAATGTGGTTTCCAGTCCTAATTCTCCCCTGCTGGCTGGCTGTTGTCAGAACTTTGGCCTCAGTAGTCTTACTTGAGCTCTGTATAAGGCGCTCCGTGTATTATCCTGTGTAATTCTCATAGCTATTTTGTGTGGTGAAGAGATATTACCTAGAAACTAGGTCAGTGTTGCAGTAAGCATCAGTGTCAAAATATTAATTCAGATCTGGTGTTAGGACAGCAGAGTTCGTGCTGTAATCACTGTCAGGTTGGAGATCGGCATCTCAAAGAATTCAGTACAGGCCAGGCATGATGCTGCACGCTGTTAATCCCAGCACTTGGGAGAGGCTGGCAGACCTTCTGTGATGTCAAAGATAGCCTGGTCTACATAGTGAGTTCCAGGATAGTCAGGGCTATGTAGTGAGACTCTCTTAAAACAGGAACAACAAAATTCAGTACATAGAGATGCTTGGTAACACAATGTTCTTGAAAATCTGTTTAAGGACTTTAAAGCAACCAGGTGGTGGTGGTGTAAGCCTTTAATCCCAGCACTCGGGAGGCAGAGGCAGGTGAATCTCTTGTGAGTTTGAGGCTAGCCTGGTCTACAGAGCGAGTTCCATGATGGGCTCCAAAGCTACAGAGAAACCCTGTCTCGAAAAACAAAACATAAACAAAAAAGAACTTTAAAGCATACATTCTCATATTACCCACAATTTCTGCCAGGCTTCTTAAAAGATTTATCTTTTTATTTCTTTTTCTTTTTTTTTTTTCAGTTTTAATAATTCTAGATTTAGCTCCAGGGTGCTTTTACCTTTAGAAACCTTGTGCATGAAGCAGTTTTTGTATTGAAAGGATGTGTTGTTGTTTTCTAACTGCTTCTGTTCTCATCTCTTAATTGTAGGCCAAAGTAAATAATGCCAGTTTAATTGGACTGGGTTATACGCAGACCCTCCGACCAGGTACGTAAAAGGAGTTCATTAATGGAGGGTCACAGTAGAAAGTTACAGGAAGAAAATGAATGCAAAAGGAAAAAAAAAGTAGTCTCTGGAAGCACTTACGTAATCACTGGGTTGACTCAGGCCCCTGTGGTAGCTAGTCATGCAGAGGACGGTGGGGCAAGTGCTTCTGTTATACATTTCTGACTATGCCACCAGCCTTTGAATTCGGCTGTGTGTGTGTGTGTGTGTGTGTGTGTATGTGTGTGTGTTTTATCTGTGTGTATGTGTCTCTGTGAAGGTGTTGAATCCTAGAGTTACAGACAGTTGTGAGCTGCCATGTGGGTGCTGGGAACTGAACAGTAGCCAGTGGTCTTAACCACTGAGCCATCTCTCCAGCCTCTGTCCCCCATTATTCTTAATCTTGAACTACAATAGTTTTGTTCCTTATGCTCTGCTCGGCACAGGTCAGCAGACTGGACAGCCTGTAGTAGAGCCTAGGCTGCTTGCGCCATGCTGTTGACTCAGATCCATTATTTCTAGAAAATTTAGGTCTGAGAACCATACTGACTGCAAGTAATGTGGTGTGTTCTTCTCCCTAGGAGTCAAGTTGACCCTGTCAGCTTTAATAGATGGAAAGAACTTCAATGCAGGAGGTCACAAGGTTGGATTGGGATTTGAACTGGAAGCTTAATGTGGTTTTGAGTAGAACATCGTTTGTCCCCGGAAGTGAAGAGAAATGAACCCACTATGTTTTGGCCTTAAAATTCTGTGAAATTTCAAAAGTGTGAACTTTTTATTCTTCCAAAGAATTTTAATCCTTCCCACACTGAAGTCTAGAGATTGCAGATCTATCCTCAGAGAGGTCCTTGAAGGCATGCCTGGAGATTGTCATGTTTGTGCCACATTTCAGTTGAGTTCTGCAGCGTTCATTTAAATATTGTTGTTTCTCAGCAACAGCGTAGTGTCACATTAAAGAACACGATCTGACTCCCAGTTTGTACATCACGTCCTGCATGTTCCACTCCACTTTTCATGACCTTTTGTTAGATCAGTCTCTGCTGTAGTGGAATCTTTGGTTTTGCATCAGAGTGAAATAAACCCATCAGATTTGGAACAGAATTGCTCATCTGATTTATGGGTAGTGGTTGATTTGTTTTTGAAAGTGGAGCTAAGTCTTGAGTGGAGTGTCTAAATCATAAGTGCCCTCACCTCTCCCTTCGACTTCCAGTTCTCACGCCTCCCCTGAAGGATGGGGGCAGTGGTTTTGTTCTGCTGTGGAGAAGCACAGCTCTCAAGGAACTGGCTTCCTGTTGGATCCTGTCAAAGTGCCCTGAAGCTGCTGAGGGCATAGTGGGTGAAGAGATGGGCAGGGGGAAGAGGAATGGATGGGGAGGCTGCACTGGAAAAGGGACACCTCCAGGGCTTCAGGGGGAAAATGGCTTTTTGAGTACTGGGTCTGAAGTTTAGGAGAGATGTGGGTAGATTAACACTCTAGGGCATACAGATATCTGTGCGCAGAACCCCTTTCTCCTAATACAGAAGTAATATATGGTGGTTATAACAATTGTTGACAGCTTGGAATTAGACTAAAAGTAGAAATTCCCATTCCTTACAACCCTTCCTTTTCAGTACTGCTAGCAGTTTGATGTATATTTCTGCAGATGTTAGCATTTTAAGAGATCTCGTAGGTGTCCATTTATAGAAGGTTAATAAAGTGCTTATCTCCTTTTAGAATACACTATTTTTATAATGAATTTTTTCTTTTTAGAAATTACTTTAAAATTTATTTACTGCCCTAGTCTCTATTGCTATTACAAAACACCTTGACCAAGGCAACTCCTGATGATGGAGCAGAGACGTGGTGGCAGGAGCAGCCTGGAGCACAGCTGGCAAGCAGGGGGCAGAGAGAGACAGATTGGGAATCTGCAGTCTCAACACCCACTCCCAGTGACACCTAATCCTTCCCAAGCAGTTCGACAAACTAGGGACCAAGTATTCAAACATGAGCCTATGGGGGCCATTCTCATTCAAACCACCACGTTTACTTTGTGTGTGTGTGTGAATGCATGTGTGCACAAGTGTGCCCCAGTGTGTATGCTGAGGTCAGAGACAACTGTGAGAGTTGGTTTTCTTTTCACCAAGTGGGTCTTGGAATGAAACTCTGGTCATCAGGCACCTTCACTTACTGAATCTTCTCAGTAAGTGGGAGTCTACTTCTAAATTTAATATGTGATCCCTCTTTCTGTTTGTTTATATTTTTACCAATGTTTGTGTGTTCATTTCCCTATAGCCTCAGTAACACTGCATATTGCAGATTATACTCATTGGTCTAATTTTTTGTTTATGAATTACTGTAAATATGACATGCTTACCCGTTTTGTGTTGCATTGGCTTTTGTATTACAGCCAGTGCAACATTGAATGGCATTCCTTTTTCTCTGGATATTTCCATAGTAGCATTGCCATAATAATGAATGTGGTTTATTTGTATACTAGCTACATATGACTTCTTTATTTTATACTTTTTTTTTTTTTTTGGTTTTTTGAGACAGGGTTTCTCTGTGGTTTTGGAGCCTGTCCTGGAACTAGCTCTTGTAGACCAGGCTGGTCTCGAACTCACAGAGATCCGCCTGCCTCTGCCTCCCGAGTGCTGGGATTAAAGGCGTGCGCCACCACTGCACGGCTTATTTTATACATTTTTTATTGACATTTATTGAGCTCTACATTTTTCTATGCTCCCTTCCCTGCCTCTCCCCTCCTCTCTTCAATCCTCCCCCAAGGTCCCCCATGCTTCCAATTTACTCAGGAGATCTTGTCTTTTTCTACTTTCTACTTCCAATGTAGATTATATCTATGTAAGTCTCTCTTAGTGTCCGCATTGTTGTCCAAGTTCTCTGGGATTGTGGTTTGTAGGCTGGCTTTCTTTGCTTTATGTTTAAAAACCACCTATGAGTGAGTACATGTGATAATTGTCTTTCTGGGTCTGGGCTACTTCACTCAAAATGATGTTTTCTAGCTCCATCCATTTTCCTGAAAAATTCAAACTGTCATTATTTTTTTTCTGCTGTGTAGTACTCCACTGTGTAAATGTACTACATTTTCCTTATCCATTCTTCAGCCGAGGGGCATTTTAGGTTGTTTCCAGGTCCTGGCTATGACAAACAATGCTGCTATGACCATAGTTGAGCATATGTCCTTGTGGATATACACCCAAAAATGGTATTACTGGGTCTTGAGGAAGGTTGTTTTCTAATTTCCTGAGAAATCGCCACACTAACATCCAAAGGGGTTGTACCAGCTTTCATTCCCACCAGCAATGCAGAAGTGTTCCCTTTTCCCCACAACCTCTCCAGCATAAGTAGTCATCAGTGTTTTTGATTTTGGCCATTCTTACAGGTGTAAGATGGAATCTCAGATTGTTTTGATTTGCATTTCTCTGATGAGTGGTACATATAACTAAATATCACTTTTAGTATTAATACTACAGACAACTAAACAACTAAATTTGAAATTTAATTTTAATTACTTTGTTTAAATGATGACTTGTAGTTAGTGGTTGTTGAGTTGAACAGTGTAGTTCTACAGATCTCTAGAAGTGACTATGAATTACTTGCAGGGCCTGAACATTTAATAGGTAGCACAGCCAGGCAGTGGTGGTGCACCCCCTTAATCCCAGCACTCAGGAGGCAGAGGCAGGTAGATCTCTATGAGTTCAAGACCAGCCTGGTCTACAGAGCGAGGTCCAGGACAGCCAGGGAACACAGAGAAAGCCTGTCTTGAAATACCATGGATGGTTCACAGATGGACAGACAGAAAAATAAATAAATATAGCACAAATTTACCCTTCCAAGTATTTGGTATCCGCTTATATTTCTACCATGGTGCTTGTCTGTCACCTCACACACATTAACACTGTAGCCCATTTTCAAATGTTTACCACTTTAGCAGATGGAAGATTGTACCTTTTTGGTTTATACTTCCCCGGTGGCCAATGAGAAGGGCAGTTTATATGTGTTTACTGATTGTTGATATTCAAATGTACCTGTTAGGATTCCTTGCTGTTTCTAATTGGGTTTTCTTAAAATAACTAGATATATTTGTTCTTTGAAAAATTCCAGTGTAAGATTGTACTTAACACTAGCAAAGTCTGTCCTCAAGCTGCTAGAATACCCAAGTTATGGGTAATTAGGTCCACAAAGCCTAGAAAATATCTGCAATAGCAATCATATGACAACATTTTATTTTCTTGAATGTTGTCTTTGTGGATAACACCATTCCAAGAGATATATATTGGAAAGCCCACGTGCAGCGTATGTGTGAACGGACAGCATGCTTGGGCCCGCTCTGTCAACGGTGTGGGTGGAGTAAGAAGCCCTATACGACAGAAGCTATCACAGCATGCCTGAGAACTGTTTCGCGAGGTGATTCTTGAGTCTAGTGTGGATAAGGGTGCCGGGGTGGAAATGACAGGCTGGAGCAGCAGTCAGCCTTGCAGCAAGAGCTAATGAACTGCACCTGGTTATTTCTTAGTTCTAGCTGTTCAAGTTGGTTGCATTCATGCCCTCAATTTAAGTAGAGAAGGCAGTCTCTGCATATTTGCATTTTTCCTTTATGTTGTTTCTCTTAAATTCTTGATAGTGCAGAGCCAAGAAGCCATATTCTAGATACTGATAAGGTAATCCAGATTCGTATTCTTTCTTCGGTGATTCTGTGGCATTGTGGGTGGCTGGGCTGTATGCGCAGCGGCAGTCCCGCATCACAGCTGTGCAGCCAGGAAGCACATGGTTCATATACTAGCACCTTGCTGGTCAGTTATATGAAGTGACCCATTTAAACCCCACAGTGAGAACTGTGACCGCCTTTGAGTCCCCAAGTCGGAAAGAAGAGCCAGGAGAGGCATCCCAGGCAGAGCAGCTGGTCTGGCGCAGGCTCGGGCTCTTGGGTGCTGTTTACAGCCACCTAATGCTTTCTCTCCTTGCCTTCACAGCACAGCAGTGCGACTTTGAGTTTAGTGATTTATTCAGGACATGGCCAGGGTTAGCAGGTTTCCTTTGTGCCTCGCTCTCAAGATGACTTATGCTATATTTCAGCACAGCCTGAGTCTGGCGCCTGGGAGCAGAAAGCCCCCCTTGTAAATGTATTTATCTGCAGTGGCTCTTTGGTTCGGTACTTCCACTTAGGAGTGTACCTCGAGGAGTCATCAGGGACGCACAAAGGTCGCATGCAAGCTTTCTCATTGGTGTGATCGTTTTTTAAGTATTTCATGTGTATGGGTGTTTTACCTGCACATGTCTGCACTACATGCATGCCTGGTGCCCATGGAGGCCAATCCCCTGGAACTGGAGTTACAGATGGATTATGAGGCTCCGTGTTCATCTTAGTTTACCTAAGAACTCCACTCGAACTCTCCAGACCAAAGTGCCTGGCAGAATTCTCTCCGTGGATATTGAGCAGGCACTGATGGCTACCATTTCCCAAACCTACTCCTTTTCTTCCATATCCATGTAGTGATCGGTGTTTGGGTCACATCTCTACCCTTTGCAAACTTCGACCTCACCCACCCACCGGTCAGCTTTTCCCCAGAGCTCCTGCCTGGACGAAAATCACCTTGCATGTTCTTCCTAAAGCCTCTGGGTCTCTCAAGAGCTTTGTCTTTCTGCCTTCGGTGGCCGAGTCATTCACTGGCACTTGATCCTCCCGGATGTTAGCTTACAGGTAACTAAAGCTGTTATTTGGTTTGGTGTCTCAGGAAGGAGCTTTTCTAAAAGCACCCACAGTCCTCTGTGATCGTCAAAGACACAAAGATAATTTCTGGCATTGCTTGCAACTCTGAACTATGACAGAATTAACATCATTTTCTTAAGTGATTTCCCTGGTGCAGCCCAAGTGTGGGAAAAGATGTTGTAATTGCAAGTACACTTGACCCCGCTAGGTGCCGCTGTGGTACCAGCGTAAGATACACACCGCTTTCCTAGTCCTTTGGGGGCATTCGGTTCATTTTCTCGGATCTCCTCACCCCTTCAGCTACTCCTAGTAGTTCAAAATTTTTGAGTTCAGGGTTTGGTTAAAACGTGGCAAATTGGGAAAGACGAGTTCTCCATCCTACCCTAGGCAAAATTCTTTTTGCTGTTTCAACTAGGTTTCAGTCCCCAGCAAGAGCTCTGGGTCACCTTCATTCTGTTTGAAACACGTTTCTTAGCCTCATTTACTCTCACGTGCTCCCTTCTAGAGGTTTACAGGGCCAGCCACCCTTTGCTTGCACTTCATTTCCAAGTTCTTAAACCTGTAGTTTTATTCCCAGGTCACCCTGCAGTGCTTTCCTTCCTATGTCTTCCTATGTCCCTTTGGCTGGCCTGGAGCCTCTGTGTAGACGTGGCTGGTCTGCCACTGCCTCCCAGGCTCTGGGATTAAAGGTGTGTGCCACCACCACAGCCACATTTTTTTAAAAAAACAGGGTCTCTGTAGAGTCCTAGAGTTCTCTATTGTACTCTAGGCTAGCGGCCACTTTGCCTGGATCCAGCTAAATTTTTATCTTTGTTATGAAGGTCTTAAAAACAAAACAGACTTTACTTTTTAAAGGTTTAATTATTTGTGTGTGTGCGCTCAAGTGTCTGGAAACCTGAAAGGATACCGCATCCCGTGGAGCTGGGGTTATAGGTATTTATCTGCCTAATGCAGGCGCTGGATGTAACCCCTGGTCCTCTGATGGAGCAGTAAGGACTCTTAGCTGAGCCATTTCTCTAGCTCCTGCTCTGTTTATTTTTTAGTAGTTTTAGGTTACAAGAACACCGAGGAAAAAGTAGTTCCCATCATATTCTTGTTTTCTTAGTTCCCAGCCTTGTTATAACCCAGTGCACTGGTGTAGTAATGTTACCGGAGAAATTGGGCTTCTCTTTTATGGGTTCTCAGACTCCTAGTAAAATAATTTTAAAATAGATTGAGAAGGAAGCTTGTAAACCATTTCATTAGGCCTTTAGCTGGCACCCGAAAAAGATGTTTTGAGTTAGAGAAATGGGAAGGCTTACTAGTGAAGATCTGTAAGTAACCGCATTAGGAGCCTTCTGAGAGGTAGATCATCTCACGGAGGGAAAGTCAGCTTTCCTGGGAGGAGGTCGTCCCTTGGCCAGGTGATTGGCAGGTGCAGCTTGTTTAACTCGTAGGCAGAGACAACAGCAGGTGATATTTGGGAGCAGATCAGAGGGGGAATTCAGTTCTGTTCTTTTGACCTAGAAGTAGTTTTCTCTTAAGAGGCCCCAACAAAGCACCAGCATGCATATTTCACACGATACTTTATTTTTTATTTATTTATTTTTTATTAATTTATTTTTTTATTGAGAAAAGGAAGGAAAAAAAACAAGTTTCCACCTCTTCCCAGCCTCCCATTTTCCTCCCCCTCCTCCCACCCTTCTCCCCCTCCTCCCACTCCTCTCCCCCTCCCTCTCCAGTCCAAAGAGTAGTCAGGGTTCCCTGCCCTGTGGTAAGTCCTAGGTCCTCCCCCCTCTGTCCATATCTAGGAAGGTGAACATCCAAACTGGCTAGGCTGCCACAAAGCCAGCACATTGCGTAGGATCAAAACCCCGTGCCATTGTCCTTGGCTTCTCATCAGCCCTCATTGTTCGCCATGTTCAGAGTCCAGTTTTATCCCATGCTTTTTTGGTAGCAGTCCAGCTGGCCTTGGTGAGCTCCCAGTAGATCAGCTCCACTGTCTCAGTGGGTGGGTGCACCCCTCGTGGTCCCGACTTCTTTGCTCCTGTTCTCCCTCCTTCTGCTCCTTATTGGGACCTTGGGAGCTCAGTCCAGTGCTCCAGTGTGGGTCTCTGTCTCTATCTCCATCCACCAGATGAAGGTTCTATGATGATATGCAAGATATTCGTCAGTATTGCTCTAGGATCGGGTCATTTCAGGTTCCCTATCCTCAGCTGCCCAAGGAACTAACTGGGGACCTCGGCTTGGGCTCCTGGGAGCCACTCTAGGTTCAAGTCTCTTGCCAACCCTAATGTGGCTCCCTTAACTAAGAATTGTGCTTCCGTGCTCCCCTATCCAACCTTCCTTTATCCCAATCCTCCTTTTTCCCCTAGTTCCCTCCATCCTCCCCTTCACCCTTTTCTCTCCCCGTCTCCCCTTACCCCCATCCCACCCCACCCCCAAGATCCCAATTTTCTCCCCGGCAATTTTGTCTACTTCCCATAGCCAAGAGGATAACTATATGTTTTTCCTTGGGTTCACCTTCTTAATTAGCTTCTTTAGGATCACCAATTGTAGACTCCGTGACCCTTATTTATGGGTCACACGATACTTTAAATCCTAAGGAAGGACAGTCGTGATCCCTCATCTGGCCTCTTGCTCCATAGGGTGTGCTGGCCTGACACTTGCAGAGATCTCCCTGCCTCTGCCTCCTGAGTAGGAATCAAAAGTGCGTGTCACCCCATCCTATCTACGGGATGGACTTTGCTGTGGCTGCTGTTGCTCGAGAACTCCGTCACTTAAGACCAAGAGGGGGGAGGACTTACTTAAAAGTTACCTGTTGAAAATTAATACGAATGTGTTTAGATACTTCCAAGTCCAGGCTCTCAGGAAAGGGAAAAGGGAAGACAAAGTGTGAGGGATGATGTCCTTCCTAGGAGCATGGCTTTCTTGTCCCCCAGGCAGCTTTCCTCTGCATGGGAAGTTTGTCAGGGACTTAGGAGTTCCCTTTTCTGGAAGACTCAGCATTCCTTCCCTCGGGGACCTGGCGACACCCTCTCCAGGAGCAGAGAGCAGTAGTAACCCCTGTGTGGCCTGACTGTCCAGCACACGCAGGAGCCTCTCTTGGACAATGGCTGTAAGGTTGGAGTCAGTTGGAGGAGTGGGTCTTTCCCCTCCCCTGGCATATAAAGTCTCTGCCAGATAACAGACTTGGGGAGAGTTCCTGGGAGAAGCTTCTTTCACCTTGCTGGGGAGTCATGACACCCCACCCGCTTCCTCTCCTGGGATTCAGCCCTGCCGTTTGCCTGCTAGGGTTTCTTGACATCCAGGTGGCCCTTCCAGGGCAGGGACCGCAGGCTGTCCAGCCTGTGCAGTGTGTGCTTACACTTTGCTGTTATTTTCTCACCGATAAATGTGATAGGACACTGAGTCTCCTGAGACCATCAAAGGCGGGGCACAAGGTGCCATCTTACAGGGAGAGAATTTCAGATGTGGTGGTGAAGACGAGACTGTCACACCTAGAGGGTGGCGCTCAGCTGGTCCCCATCCAGCTCTTAGGTGGCGCCACTGCTGCCACAGTGCGGGACGTGAGAGGTTGCACCCTGAGCTTCCCAGCTTGAGGGGAGACTGGGTTCCCAGTGGGAGCCTGCAGAAATGAGGAGCCAAGCAGGCGAGCTCCCGTCTACCACTGTTACATCACAGTGGGGTGGGTGAACATGTTCATAGTGGGGATGCCTGCAGACGGGTGTGGGCTGTTCTTTCCCTTTCGAGTTTTGTGTATTGGTTCCGTACAAACACAGAATAGGAAGATGTAAAGTTCAACGAGTATTTGAAAACCATAGTGGCCAGACTGTAGTTTTGATTTTTGTGGAAACTCTGAAAGAAAAAAAAAGACTCAGAAGTAAACTTTTGAGGGGCACTTTTTTATTATAAATTTAATATGGTTGATTAATGAAAAAATTACAATGAAGTACCGTGAAAATGTATGTCAATATAAAAATATTAGCAGCATTTCCATGGTTTCAGGCTCTTAACAACATTTTAGTCATACTGTCTCTCACTGTCAGAAGACAACAGTGGCTCTACAGGACGACCTCAGATGCTCTACATAAAAAGGCCTCATGGATCCCCAAGCCCAGTGTCCCTCCTAATATTCCCCGCTCAGCCCTGAGATTTACAGCATCCAGGCACATCAAAAGCCTCGCTGGCCTTACTGTTTGCGACAAGAACTCCGCATTTCAGGCTGCAGGGCGGAACAGGGAGGGACACTGGGACTGGACTTGATATGTATGTAGTGTTTAATTGTACACCCCCATTGCTGTGTGTTGTCCACGCTGGTGACAGTGAAAGGCCACTGAACAAGCTCACCAGGGCCTGGTATGGCAGCGGTGTGGCTTCTGCTGGTGGGCGGCTGGTGCTTCCAACCACACACGCTACCCTGGCTAGGAGCTTGCCTGCTGATGGACCAGGATCCCTTCAGTGGCCAGTGGGAAGGAAACAAACAACATGAAGATATAATACTGGCAATTTATCCCCTGTTTCTTTGGTACTTTCCAAAATTCTCCAATCAGTAAAGTGTAAGGGAAGCAGACCATTAAAATCACAGTTGAAGTATTTACAAAAGCGCTAGTGATACATTACACAGTAACTCATACACAGCTTCTGAACGCATTCTTCAGAGGAAGCACTTGTGAACACCTGTCCCAGCATGATGCAATCACACAAGGGCCTGAGAACTTGCCCAAGTTTGTATTAAGTATACTGCATCTCACTTATATTACAGTATTTTTTAAAAAGGATTTTTATAGCCTACACTTTTAAACGTTTTTAACACTTGCCACCGCTGAAATCATTATATACAGTTAACAGAATATTGCACTTGAGGCAATACTCTTCCACTTTCATTCTGAGTTTGTTTAAAATCGATGCTAGATATCCTAGGTACACGATGTATATTTAGCATAAGTAACTGCACCACAGTGTGTCGTCACAATACCAGTCTGAGACATACTACTATGTACAGGAGTTAGGCTAACTCTGGAGGATGAACGCCTGTGGCCTGGGTAAGCAGTGTGTGGGAGGGGAGGGGGGGAGGTGCGGCTACCGAGGCCCGTGTTAGACTATCCCTAGAGCCGTCTACAGACCACGCCTATGACAGGAGGATCCCGTACATGAAGATAGCCATGATAGCAGCACTGAATAATCCGGCCACGGGGACAGTCACGAACCAGGCCACAAAGATGTTCCGGAAGAGGTGCCAGTCCACAGCCTTCCGCGAGCGTATCCAGCCCACGGCCACCACGGAGCCCACCTGTCGAGGCAGAAGCATCACAGTCAAAGGCGAAACACCAGGAGAGGCTTCACAAACACTGACCTCTCGGGTGTGTGTCGTGATGAGCGTCATGTCCCCCGAGCCCTTCACGCTAGTTCTCTAGGGAGATCATTTTATATTTTCATAATTTATGCTCTGCAAAGCCCCAATGGGCAGCAGTGGAGGGATCTAACCGTACTCTTCTTCATCACAGTTCACCCGATCTTCCCGAACCTGCAGCGTAGGCTGGGGTCCTTCTCCATAGACATTCCTTAAGATTCTTAAAATTCCATTTCTTTATTTACTTATATTACATGTGTGTGGGTGTGCACACACCATGGCACATGGGGACTCATCACCAGGACACCCCTAGACAAATGTCAGCCAATCTGGGGTCCTGAACCTTAGAAATCCCTCGCCCCCACCTTTGTTACTATAAAACCCAACTCTAACTGAGCTCGGGCTCTCCGATTATCCCAATACATTGGACACATAGAGACCGAATTTGCAAACTTGTGTAGAATGAAGGCTCTTTGCTTTTACATACGGGACTCGGTCTCCTTGTTGGTTTTTGGAGGACTCTGCGGATCTGGGCATAACATTACAACATCTAGAAAAGTCAGGCAGCTGTGACTATTTATGCCTACGAAACGGTAAAAAGTGGGCAGCTGAGACGGCTCAGTGGGTAAAGGTGCTTGCCACTAAGACTGACAAAGTGAGCTCGATCCCTGAGGCCGACATGATGGAAGGCGAGAACAGAATCCTGGCAGTTGTCCTGTGATCTCCACTGAATGTTGTGTGTGTACGTACACACACGTGCACACTCATGTGCACACACGCATGCATGCACTAAATGAATGAATGAATGAATAAATGCAATAGAAAAGTGAAGAGCTAAGTGCTTTGCCTCCTCAGGAGAGCATATAATTTAGGGTGCTTTCTCAATCCCGAACAGCACAGAGAGCTACATGGGGTGATGAGCGGGGAGAAGGTCACTTTTCATAGTCTACACATCTTTGTGTTGTCTGAAGTATTTCATTGAACCCATGCTTCTTTGATAACTTTTATTTTCTTTTTTTGCCAAACACAAGGCCTCTGTTGAGCTAGGTACATACTCTGTCATTAAGCTGCTTCCCAAGACCCTTTTATCAATTTATCTATGCATGTGTGTATGTTTATTCATTTATTTTGTTTTTTCGAGATAGGGTTTCTCTGTATAGCTTGGGAGCCTGTCCTGAAACTCACTCTGTAGACCAGGCTGGCCTCGAACTCACACTTACAGAGATTCACCTGCCTCTCCCTCCTGAGTGCTAGGATTAAAGGGGCACATCATCACCTCCTGGCTCTTTTCATCATTTCAAAAACAACCAAAATGGAGCAACCCAGATGCCAAGTGGTGGGTGTGCCAAGCTTTCTTTGCCTTCCTCCCTTGTACTAGGGATGCAGGGTGCCATGCCAGCCCCTGGGTGGGAAAGGCGCTTCTCAACCCTATCTGTAAGACTGGGGAGTTGCTAGCGTTCTCCTCCTGAGCAAATGAGTCCAACAGTGCCCAGTGGGCATCTGTCTGATACACTGGAGTCAAATTGGTTGTCATGGTGATGTTTACTAATTGGCCACAATTAGGAGGAACAGAGCACTAGGTGAAGATCTGATCCCTGGTCCTACTGTGTATCCAAGCTGTAGGGCCTTCGCAAAGTGGGTCAATCCTGAGAGCCCGAATTTTCTCAGCTGTCAGCTGTGAGTAACAGGACAAACACCACAGAGGCCCAGGCACTACCTCCTGCCCCTCGCT
This sequence comes from Microtus pennsylvanicus, assembly GCF_037038515.1. Lineage (NCBI taxonomy): Eukaryota > Metazoa > Chordata > Mammalia > Rodentia > Cricetidae > Microtus > Microtus pennsylvanicus. The sequence continues at coordinate 66,265,760 of NC_134587.1, read as the reverse complement.
TGGAATCGACTCTGAGGCAACAGAGTCACTCTCAAGGGGGAACACAGAAGTAGCCACATCTTAGAACTGCCCTGAAATAATTTCCGTTTACTTCTGTTTCTGCTAAAATCAATTCTGTGCGGTGGCAGGAACAGTATGGTACATCCCAGGTGAACCTGCGGACATGCGTGGTGCACACGTGACGGCAGAAAGCAATGGGGGGGGCGGTAAGGGGCCCAGGGCAAACGGAAGCTCTCCCACTGGTGCTGAGAGAGCAAAGCCTCAACAGGTGCCCTACTGGGGATCAGGAAGGGTTAGGAGGGGCGTGGGCATTCTAGGGAAACAACCACCCCTGCTTCCTCCTCCTCGCTGGTCAACAATGTCCTGGCAGTCCCACAGTAACTGTGCAGAGTCTAGCGACCTTTTTCAGATCCGCTTGGAGCCGCTGGACTGACATGCCACCCCTCCGAACGGCAGTCTCTGGCTGGCATGGACCTACCTTGCAGTGTGTGGTGCTGACGGGAAGCCCGATGTTGGAGGCAATCACCACGGTGAAGGCAGAGGCCAGCTCAATAGTGAAGCCACTGTGGGGGCAACAGGAAGACAACGTCACAGGAGCTCTTTGTGTGGCCTTGCCGACACCCCGTGGCTGCAGAAGGCTTGCCAGAACATTCTGTAAGCTGGGCAGGACTGCTGCCTGAACCAGATGACCATTAGGAGAACAAGACACTGTTGCTCTCAGCGGGGCACCGGGCTATGCAGCTGACATCCAATGACCTTGTTTTCCTAACATGTTTTCCAACCTGAAGTGTGGAACTGGGTCAGAAATTCCTGCTGTGCAGGAGGACGATAAATTGCTTGTTCCTAAAGGGGCACGGAAAAAAAACTAGGTTCTCATCTTGAAAGTGTGAACTTATTACAAAAAAGCAATCTTCAGATGACCGATTTTTCTTCAATTCGGTCTTCTAAAACAATCTTTCGTTAAAATGAATCTTAAGGATGGGGAACTGAAAATTAGAAACAAAAGCAAACAGAAACCCCTAATATGTTTTAAAAAGAAACACAGAGAAAAAAGTTTCCCGACAGCAGATAGTTCTGAACTTTGGCTGTACTCCGTAAGCCGAGACCTGTTATTTAACCACAGGCTGCACAGCAGAGGTACACACCCCCAAATCCTGGAGGATGTCAGGAGAGATCTCTGGGCTTGAAAATTTGGGGGAGAGGCAGGTGCCACGTTTTGGAGTTTATGTGCCCCAAAGGCCCATTATGTCAAAGGCTTGGTCCCTAGGGTGATGCTATTGGGAGGTGATATAAGGGGTGTCTGGGTCACTGGGGCATATCCCTGAGGGGTGTAGGACTCTGGCCTTTCTGATGTTTGTGTTTGCTTCCTGGGTTTTTTGCTGTGGCACGGGCTCCCACCATGGTGTGCACTGCTCTGTGCTCCTGAAGAACGAGGACAAACGGAAACGGACCAAGAGCTGTGCAAGTGTGAGCCACAGTGAGCCCTTCCTCCTTAGACACTGCTTACCTCGGGGGTTTTATGCTGGCAACAGAAAGGGTACCAGATGGGCCCTAGAGTAGGAGACTGGGCGTGGCTGAGGAGTTCTGGAGGAAGGCCTTGGGCTCCAGTCTGCACTGGGGTTTTGCCCGTGTCCTCCGGCCCTCACCCTGCGTTAGAACAACAGGCTAGATAAGGGACTGTAGCTGCCTGAGTTTCCCTGCTTCTGCCTCAGTGTCTTCCCACCTCCATCCTGGTGCCCGTGTAGACGGCAGCAGGGGGCAATGGTGACGGAGGGGCTGACTGGCGGAGGCTGAGGTAGTGAGGATCCCTCTGCACTACAGAACAATAGCACGAGAAATGTGGTAGTTTGAATGTAATTGGCCCCCATAAGCTTGTAGGGAATGGCACAAAGCTGTGGCTTTGTTAGAGTAGGTGCTCCTTGTGGAGGTGGGCTTTGAGGTCTCCTATGCTAAAGCTTCTCCTAGTGTCATAGTCCACTTCCGGTTGCCTTCTGATCAAGATGTAGCCAGTACCATGTCTGCCTGCGTGCCGCCATGCTCCCCACCTTGATGATAATGGATCAAACTCCTGAAACTGTCAGCCGCCACCCCAATTCAATGTTTTCCTTTATCAGAGCTGCTGTGGCCACGGTGTCTCTTCACAGCAATAGAAATGCTAACTAAGGCAAGAAAGCCCTGACGTGTTGACTCAGCTTCTGCAGCGAGCCCCACCTGGAAGCCCTGTCTCTGCAGACCTCCGTGCCTCACCTGGAAGGTGTGATGGGAGTGAGGTCCTTTCCCATGGTCTGGATCACTCTTCTCCCCCAAACCCAGAGACCTGTGCAAATCCCGACTCCTCCATAAAACAGCAGCCAGACTGGGGTAGCAGCTTCTTGCATAACTCCACCTTGTTCATAGATCAGCCACAAAGCCACGAGGGGACCAATTGCATTGCTGGTTAAAAAAAAAAGGCAGGGGGTTAATTGTACATAGGCATGACAGTATACACACACTATATAGTGACTTCTTGGTTTTGAAAATTAGCTAAATCTTATTGTATTTGTAGCTTACTCATAGAATTTAAGGTGATAAAGTGACTTATTGATATAAAAAGCATACTAGAAAATTTGCCATCTTAACCATTTTAGGTAGAGTTAAGCAGTGTAAGTATAATTATATGTGAATTATATGAAAAGGCACTTAAAGGCAACAGCCAGTTATTATTATTATTTTATTATTATTATTGAGATAGGGTTTGTGTAACCTTAGCTGTCCTGAACCAGGCTGGCCTCAAACTCACAGAGATCCACCTGCCTCTGCCTCCCTAGTGCTGGGATTAGAGGCGTGTGCCACCATGGCCCGGCCTGAAGTCAAACTTTTAAATAATGAACAGAGACAAGACTTGAGAGGCACGGATGCCCAGCTCCCGCTAAACAGCCATGCAGAGCTGGCCCGTGCAAAGCTTTCACATCCTGGCTCGACACGACTTCCTGCTGTCTCCATCTCTCTCCACAAAGCTCCAGGGCTCAGGTGTCCACGCTGCTTCTTTCCTCTCCTTCCCTCCCTCCCAGGATTTCTAGCCAGCACCTCTGCCTTCCGGGCATGGGTGCTCATCCATACCCAGCCTGATCATTCCTGAACGCAGCCATACCCAGCTGGCTGCTAACTTGATCGTCACATGGCTGTGAGAGCTGAAATTGCTGGGCGAGGCCTCCTTCTTTCACACCTGTGTCTAATTTAGCCGTTCTCAACTGGTCGGTCTTTCACAGGGATCACCTAAGACCATCCGCATATCAGGTACTTGTTTTACGATTCATAACAGTAGCAAAATTAGAGTAACAAAGTAGCAACAAAAATAACTTTATGGTTGGGGGTCACCACAACACAAGGAGCTGGATTAAAGGGTCGCAGCATTAGGAAGGAACCACCGGTCGGTCGTAATTGCCTATCAATTCCATTGGTCTCACATTCAGAATACTATATCCTGATCCTGGCTACTGTACCATCTCTCTGCTCCAAGCCTTGCTCTTTCTTCTTGGATCACTGAGAGACATCCCAACTGATCTCCTATCCCCTCAGCACAGCCATGGAATAAGCCAGAAAGGTCCAGTTAAACGCCTGTCAGCCCTTCCGGTGGCTCCCTTGTCTCTTACAGTGAAAACTTCCTTCTTCCAAAGCTTGTTTCCTTAAAAATGTAAAGAAATGTATTTACTTTGTTTACTCTTCTTGATATGTATGTCGGTGCACCCTGTGCATGCTTGGTACCCATGGAGGCCAGAAGAGGGCGCTGGATCCTCTGCAACTGGAATTACTGATGGTTGTGAGAAATCACGTGGGTGGTGGAAATTAAACGCTGGTCCTCTACAAGAGCGGCAATTGCTCTTAACTGCTGAGCCATCTTCCCAGCCCCTGAACAATTTATTTTTAAGACAGGGTCTGGATGCGTTGTCTAGTCTAGTTCCTGAATTCCTGGGATCAAGTAAACAATGCCTCAGCCTGCACAGCAGTCAGGACCCCAGCTGCGGTTCTGTTGCCTAGCAGAACACAATTCCTTTACGTTTCTCCGTGCCTCTACCGTGACTTGATTCACAGCCTCCACTTACCCTGTCCAAGGTCTCCTGCTCTTTGCAGAGCAGTCCCGGCATGCTCCACTTCACCCTCTGCCTCTGCTGTTAGCGCTTCCTGCAATGGTCACGTGACCGGCTCTCGCACCTCGTTTAGCCCCTGCTCTGAGAGCCTCCCCAGGCAGCTAGCTGACTGGCCACTGCGACACCCTTTCAACTCTCTAGGTGGGTACTTATATGCTTGCTCCCCTTTGCCGGTGGCAGGGACTTCCGTCTCCCAGCAGGTAGCTGACCCTTACTGCGTATTTGCTGAATGAATAAAGATACTCACCTCACATCATTGCCACCATGAGCAAAGGACCCAAAGCAGGCAGTGAGGACTTGCAGGAAGTGGAAGAGCAGGTGGACCTCTGCCGTGTCCTTCTCCTCCTTCTCTTCCTCCGTGGGGTCCTCGTGAGGCTGGTCGGGATCTGCTAGCTCCGAGGCCAGCCTCATTTCTACGCCCCCCTCCTCAGCCTCGATCTCGGCCTCGGCGACCGCATTGCAGTAGCTGGAGTAGCTGTCGTAGCGAAGCCGCTTCTTGGAATAGGACACCGTGTCGCCCACCAGCTTCTCGCTGTCCTCGGGGGCGGAGGAGGCATCTGGGGCTCTGAAGGTGGTATGCACCGGCATGCCACAGATGGCCGCGGTGTAGCAGGTGTAGCTGTTGTTCCGCCGAAGCAGCCTGTAGTTGTTTTCCTGAGTGGGCTTCTCCTCGGGGCCTCTGTCTACGTGGATTTTGTGCAGCAAGTCTTTGTAGAGCCCCGAGTCTTTGTGTACAGTGTGATAAACATGACCGTCATTCCTCATGTGGCCTTCAAAGCCGAACGTGCCGTTGGAGATGGGTGACTTTGCAGAGCCGTGAGTCATGGAAAGTGCCCGTCCTGGAAATAATGTAGGAGATGCTGATTTAAGGTGGAGAGTACGAAAATCACATGCTTAGCACGCACAAGGCTCTGGGTTGGATTCCTGTCCATCAAAACATAAATTCTGGGTACACTTTTGTACCCAAGAGCTCCGAGTTAGCCTTACCATAGGCTGTCCGGGGGTGGTTCCCTGTTGATGTGCCCTCGGAGGGTCCCACAGCCTCCCCAGCCGGGCTGGTGAGGGGGACAGCACTGTCATCGCTGGCTTTGGCACCAGGGAGCTCCTTAAAAGGGGACTCCACCTCCTGGGCTTTACTGAGACTTTCATCGGAAGTTCGCGATAAAGCGCTTGTCTTTTCTAATTTGCCTAGAGAAGATAAGGAAGGAAGTACAGATTCTGGAAATGCATTCTTTTTCTTTTAAAAATAAAATGATTAAATACTAAAATGTGAAGATATCTTTTTACACTTCAGTACTGACCTTGGAAACAAAACATTAGAGCTAGATGAGGAAATAAAAACATCAATCATTGATTTTTTTTTATTTTAAAATTATTTATTTATTTATTTATTTATCGAGACAGGGTTCTCTGTGTAGCCCTGGCTGTACTGAAACTCACTCTGTAGATTAGTCTGGCCTCAAACCCAGCGATCTGCCTGTCTCTGCCTCCTGAGGGCTGGGATTAAAGGTGTGCATCACCACTGCCAATTCAATCCATGCTCTTGAAAGACAGCTATTAAATGATACATACTTACACTGAGTTACTAATACATCCAAAACCTTAAATTTGATCGCCCAGGCCTCTTCCAGGGCTGACAATTCTATAACCCTTCTAGACGGACTAGCCTTAGAGTTATAGAAATGTTTATCATTCTTGTCTTGAACAAGTAGAATACATTTGGTTTCTTTTCCTGGTCAATAAATTATTGGTCTCAGATTTCTTTGATCATATCAGATTCTATGACGCAAGTAAACCTTTTTTTTTTCTCTCAAAAGGAACAGGGAGATTCCATTTACTCAATAAGAAACAGGTCAGACCCTCTAGAACTGTTTACAGTTGTGAGCTGCCGTGTGCGTCCTGGGCACCAAACCTATCTTCTGCAACCGCAGCAAGTCCTCTTAACCTCTGAGCTATCTCTCTGGCCCCTTGATTATTTTTAGAGTGTGTGCATACACATGCATGTAAGTGCGGTGTCTGCAGAGGTCAGAGGCATTGGATTCCGCTGGAATTGGAGTTATAGACACTTGTGAGCTCCTCGGTGTGGACGCTAGGACTTAGATTACGATTGAACTGGGGTCCTCTGGACGAGCAGTGCATACACTTAACTGCTGAGCCATCTCTCCAGCCCCATGGAAATTCTTAGTCTTAAAACTCACAGGCAGTAAGTTGCCTTTGCAGGTATGTGTGATTCTGAGTTTCCCAAGAGGAACCACTACAACGGGGATGTAAGAAGTCCCCAGGTCCTTATTTACTCCCCCGCCCAGCCCTACCTGAGACGACCACCTGTCTCATCTGCCACCCTCCAGTTCTGCATTTTTCAGAAAGCCTCCAAGACGAAATCACAAGATGAGTAAGTACGTGAGAAGGCTGCTTCTGCTCAGCACGCTGGCTTTGCCACTCATTCACGCTGCCACGGGAGTGGCATCCAGTTCCTCGTTACTGCTGAGCACTGGAGTGTGGAGCTGCACTTTCTTTATCCCGTGATAACCTGGCGGGGGAGGGCTTCCATTCTGGGTGCCAGCGACAGAGCTGCTGGAAACACCCATGGGCAGAGTTTTGTGTGAATTTCGGTTTTGATTTCTCTGGGGAAATACCCAGGACTAGTTCAAAGAATGCCGAAGGCCTGTGCACATGTAACCTAAGAACTGTCCGGCTATCTCTTGTGCCACTTTGAATTACCAATGCCAGTGCCTGAAGGTTATGGCTGTTTTGTTGTTGTTGTTGTTGCTATTTTTGTTTGTTCGTGTTTAATCCTTTCCAGTTAGCATGGTCACGTGTTACAAAGGCATTCGGATGGTGTGAAGCGGTATCTCATGCTCGTTTGATGTTGTGTTCCCTGACCGCTAGTGAGAGTGAACGTGGCATGGTTCATTTGCCACTTACATCTCTATAAGGTGTTCCAACAGTTTGCTCCACCTGGAGAAGAGCTCAGAGGTTAAGAGTCAGCACTGTTCTTCCAGAGGACCCAAGTCTGGTTCCCAACACCTCCTTTGGGGGGCTCACAAACAGCCTCTAACTTGAGCTTCAGGGGTATCTGACACCTTGGCCTATGTGGGCACCCGCACCCATATGCGCAAACTCCCACACCAGGACGGACACGATTAAAAAGAATCACAATAAATTAAAAATATATTGCTCATGTTTTAGCTGATTTTAAAAAATTTCTTAATATATTTATTTCCATGACACAAAGTTTCCCTAAATGGTGTTTTCAGTGAGCCAGAGTTTTCAATCTGCATCTTGTAAAATTTGTAAATTTCTTCTGTGGATCGTGCTTGGTGTCAGGGACAAAGTTCTTTGCTTAACCAAGATCACAAAGTTCTTACTCCCCAAAAAGTCTTTATTACTTTTACATTTAGATTTGTGGTACATCTCGAGTTAACTTAAAACTAAGGCATAACATTTATCGTAAGGCTTGGCTTCTGCTTTGGTGTGTGGACATTCAATTATTTCAGTAATTCTGTTTAAAGGGACAGTATTTTTGCCAGGTGATAGTGCTCACACCTTTAATCCCAGCACTTGGGAAGCAGAGGCAGGTGGATCTCTGTGTGAGTTCCAGGCCAGCCTGGTCTACGGAGAGAGTTCTAGGACAGCTAGGGCAACACAGAGAAACCCTGTCTTGAAAGAAAAACAAACAAAAAGGATTATGTTTTCTCCACTGAACCACCAGTCTTGAAGTATATTCGCCACATCTGTATGGTCTCCTAGAATCTGTCTGCTCTGTTAACCAACACATCTGTTCTTCATGGCACACGCTGCCTTGAAGTATTACAGTAAGCCTTAAAGGCAGGAAGTCTCGCTCTTCTGATTTCAAAACCGTTGTGGCTATTTCAGTTTCTTTAGCTTTCTGTACAGATTTATGAAGAGCTTAAGTCTAGATCGATAAAATATTATGCTGGGATTTTAATTAAATTCTTTGGAAGAGCAGACAATGCTCTTAACCTCTGAGACATCTCTCCAGCCCTGTTGTTGTTGTTTTGATTTTGTTTTCATTTTTGTTTTTTCTAGACAGGGTTTCTCTGTAGCTCTGGATGTCCTGGAACTAGCTTTTGAAGACCAGGCTGGCCTTGAACTCACTGAGGTCCGCCTGCCACCGCTCCCAAGTGCTGGGATTAAAGGCATGCGCCACCACCAACCAGCTATAATTCCTTTATTTTTAAGGACACTGTTTGTTTACAGAGATAGCCTCAGGAATGAAGAGCAGTTTTGTAATCTGGAAGAATAAAAGCTGCTTACCTGCTATCTTCCTCTTCATCCACGGACACACGAAGAGCCACACGAAGAAGGCGAACAGCAGAGCGACACCAAAGGAAATGAGAGCTATGGCCCATATGGGAAGCGTCAGCCCCAGCACTGGGAAACAAAGGAACAGCAGTGTTGGTACTGGGAAAGCCTCCACCAGCAACTCATCCTCTGCTTCTCCAGGCTCAAACAAGTCACCCGGATTCTGTACTGAACAAATATCTCAGGGAAATGAAACCAAACCAAGCACACTGCACACCCGGGGGCAGACAGCAGGACTGTGTTTAAGACATATAACGGTCTTGAGAATCTGTGCTTGTTAGGAATTAATTATTAAAATGCTACCACTTGGGCACGGTCAGGGTAGGAAGTTTTTTTGTATAGCACTATTTTCTGTATATGTTGTATCATTATCTTAGCTGATCAGGCAAATATGGCCACTTGCTGTTTTATGTCCTAACAGATGGCCCTGCTCAGTAGTGGCAAATGGTGGCTCTGTGGATGATGTGGGCTTGTGCTGCCTCTCTGGGTCTTTGCTCAAGGGCCAGCAGCTCTGCTTTAAACGGGTGCTGTTATACCCTGGTCACAGGCATGCACCTCTTAGAGACAAAGAGAATTCTGGGTGTGGTAGTACATGCCTGTAATCCCAGAACCAGGGCAGTGAAGGCTGCAGGATCGTTGTGTTAAAGTCTCATAAAACAAAACACCCCAAACGAAACAAAACAAAACTTTAGACTGAAAAAGGAGAGACCTTACAGAAGTAAGAGTTTCTTTAGAGGCCACCGCCCTTCAAATATAACTCTTCCTCAAAATGTCAATTTAAGAAATTACAACACAGCAAACCCAATGAAAGTCAGCACTGCAGTGAGCAGCAGTTAGGGCCGGAGTGCCTGTGCTTTAGTGACATCATTTGTGCTCAGCACGCTTGGCTCCCTAGCTCAGCCTGGAACTGCATCTGTTTTCTGCCCTAGGGATAATAACAGGTGCCTTTCAGAAATATCTACAGGTCCGGAACTTAACATCCATGCTCACACGTGAACACCTATGGTACAGAACTTAACATACATGCTCACACATGAACACCTATACATGACTCTCTTACCTCAGCTCTAATTTTTCTTCAATCATAAGAGTAAGCACGTGTGCACGTGCGTGTACCCACGTGTGGGAATATGTGTGTATGGCAGTGTGAGCGTGCACTGTGAGTACCTGTACACATATGTGAGTCTGGGTGCCTGTAGAGGCCAGTGATGTTGGATCCTCCTAGAGCTGGAGTCACAGGGTTGTCCTGGCTAATTCTATGTCAACTTGACACAAGCTAGAATCACCTGAAAGGATGCCCCCCCATAGGATCCAGCTGTAGGAATTTTCTTAATTAATAACTGATGGGGGTGAACTCTGTGTGGGTGGTACCATCCGTGGGATGGTGGTTCTGGATTCTATAAGAAAGTAGGTTGAAACCAGGCAGTGGTGGTGCACACCTTTAATCCCAGCACTTGGGAGGCAGAGGCAGGTGGATCTCTGTGAGCTTGAGGCCAGCCTGGTCTACAAGAGCTACTTCCAGGACAGCTACAGCTATTACAGAGAGAAAGCGTGTCAAACGAGAGGGAGGGAGGGAGGGAGGGAGGGAGGGAGGGAGAGGGAGAGAGAGAGAGAGAGAGAGAGAGAGAGAGAGAGAGAGAGAGAGAGAGAGAGAGAGAGAGACAAGACTGAGCAAGCTATGAGGGGTAAGCCAGTAAGCAGCACCCCTCTATGGCCTCAGTACCCTTCCTGGCTACAGGTTCCTGCCCTGCTTGAGTTCCTGTCTTGACTTCCTCCAGTGATGGACAATACAGTAGAAGTGTGAGCCAAATCAACCCTTTCTTCCCCAACTTGCTCTCTGGTCACAGTGTTTCACTGAAGCAATAGAAACCTAATTAAGGATGGAGCTAGAAAACATTATTTGAGTGAGGTAGCCCAGACCCAGAAAGACAATTATCACATGTACTCACTTATAGCTGGTTTTTAAACATAAAGCAAAGAAAGCCAGCCTACAAACCACAATCCCAGAGAACTTAGACAACAATGAGGACACTAAGAGAGACTTACATAGATCTAATCTACATGGGAAGTAGAAAGTAGAAAAAGACAAGATCTCCTGGGTAAATTGGAAGCATGGGGACCTTGGGGGAGGGATGAAGTGGGGAGGGGAGAAGCAAGGAGGGGAGCAGAGAAAAATGTAGAGCTCAATAAAAATCAATTTTAAAAAAAGAAACCGAATTAAGACAGGGAGGTTGTGAGACACCTGAAGTGGGTGCTGGGAACTGAACTCAGGTCCTTTGGAAGAGCAGCATGGCTCTTAACCTCTGAGCCATCTCTCCGCCCCCTTCCCCAACAGTATTTCTTTTAATGGTAGGAATTTCTAGACCAGCCAATGCATCATTGTCATGGAGATGTAAACTAGCTATACACACAGTCACATACAGGAGGCAGCTATCGGCGGTTAGAACAAGTTCTGCAGAGATGAGACCCAGTGTTTTCCACCCACCTGGCTGCACCGTTTGCTTACTTATGCTCAGAGAGAAACAGCAGCGATTGGTTCACCTGGTCACAAGCTTTCAAGAGAATGTGTGAACCAGAAACAGTGGTGGGAAGCCAGAGGCCTGGGCACGTGTTCCAGCAGGGTTTCAGTTCACATATATATTATATAATGTAATAATATATATACAAGTTACTGGCTTTAAATATATATTTAATATAATAAATAATATAATATATAGTAACTTTAAATATACATAATTAAGAATGCCATTTGCGTAAACTGGAAGCATTTTTAAGTTTGAAATTAAGTTTTATTGATGTTGCCCTAACTGCTGTGTACAAGCGAATCAGCTCAGAGTTACTCCACGCATTATTATGCATTTTTACACTGGTAAGAGGTTACAGAGTGAGTAACATACACAGGAGGTCAGCAGGAATGTTCACAAATAGTAAAAACAAAGCACAGACCTCCCTGGCTTGCTTATGGTTAGCAGGTGGCTGCTGGGGTTTAGACATTTAGATGGATCCACTCCCAAAGTCCAGGGACAGCAGGGAGCCCCGGACTCAAAACCTCCGCAGGCTAAGTGTGCTAACTGGCAGCCCAGCCCAGCCCAGCCCAGCCCAGTCCTCTCCAGTTCTGCCCACGGACTTGATCCCAGAGCAGCTCGATAAACCATGAGGGTAACAATCTCGGGCTACATGTCATGAGACCCTGTCTCAAGAACAATAAAAACAAAATGAGGAACATGCTTGAACCACTGCACACACACGGCAAAATATTTCTTTTAAACGTAATACTTGGGGCTGCTTCGTATATAACAAACATTTGGAGAAAGTGCTTCTCATTGGATTGTCTTCCTGGCGAGGCTCTCAAATTGTTTCAAATAATTACAACTTCAGGGGGCAACCAGGCACCACGGTTGTTTCCCACTGTGGAGGGACAAAGTAGGGCACAGCTTGAATGGCTTGTGCTCACTCAGCCAGAAGCCGCTGCCAGGAGCCAGCAATGTGAGCCTGGAGCTTGCTTTCAGCTCACACTACTAAATGGCTTCTCATCTTCTGCGCCTCTAAACAACGAAGATACGATCAACTGCGATTTGGTGCTACCTCGAACATTCTGGTTCTATTCCAAACCCCCCAAAGAAGAAGAAATGGCAGAACTGTTAATAATTTCGTTGTCATCATTTTGTCTTGCATCTCATCTTTTACATATGGCAATCACTGACAGAATCTACAAAATAAACAAATTAGAACTAGCAAGCTTTGGCCCTGACCAGCCTACGTCTCCCCTGCTTACTCCTCTTGACGGCTCTCCTTGGCACTGACTCAACGCAGGCATTTGGTTCTAATTTTGAACATGATACAAGCCTTTAAAAATAATATTATCATGACTACAGCGAACTGTAAGATGTACAAATATAAAATGTTCTTATCACCCTTTTCAGGGGAAGGAGGAGGTTATGTGTTGTGTGTCTTTCCAGTATGCGTAAAGTGTTGCTAAGAGCTGGAAGAGGGGGGTAAGGGAGAGACAACTAACACTAAGGGCCATTGAAGGGGGGTCATATGGAAGCCAACTACAGTAGAAGCTTCTTAAAATGCATACACGTGTGAAAGAAATCTAAATGGAGTTACCAAATAATGGGGGAGACAATGCCCCAACTAGACATCTCTCTCCACCAAATAAAACCTCTAGTATTACCCTCTAACCAGGAATGGGTTATATCTAATTGAGTTGTTGGTCAAAGGGGGCCTCATAGAAACACCTCCAAACTCAGGCTATTGCCAAGGCTAATGGTAAGACCCCAATGCTGAAGACGACACCTACATATTTCACTGAACATGAACATGTCAAGCTGATCTCTAACTAGAACCTTTACTCCCTACTGACTAGTGTTCATGGTATTGGCAAGCACACTACCAGAGGAGAAATGCACACCCAGCTATAAAGCCTGTGCTCGCCAATGATGACCTGTATGATGCACTGGTGCCATAGTGGCACATAAGCTGCGGGAGTAACCAACCACTATCTGATTGGATTTAAAGCCTCATGAACAACCCACGCCTGACACTGCTCAGGTGCCCGAGAACCTGAGACTAGATAAGACATGGGTCTACAAGAAGACCAAATACCATATTTTGCTAAAGGCAATAAAATCACTTCGAACGACATTGTGCTCCACCCATAGATCAGTGCCTCCTTCATCCATCATTAGAGAATTTCCTCCTGCAGTAGACGAGAACTAACACAGAGACCCACAACTGAATAGTGTGCAGAGTGAGAGACCTAGGGACCATCCATCCTAAATGGGATGTCTCCATCACACTCTGCACCTCGGAGCTCAGGGAACTCTGTGGAAGAGGAGGTGGAAAGAGAGTGAGAGCCATAGAGGATGGAAGATACCCATGAAACAGTGTCTTCCACACACAACAGCACAGCCACAACCATGAACTCAATGGTATTTTTGTAATTTTGGGGGTCTCATTGCTTTGTTTGGGCATTTTTTGTCTTACTGGTCTTTTGCTAGTATATTATAATTTCCTATTTTGTGTGAATGTGTGTTTTTGTTTGTATGTGTGCATGTGTATATCTGTATTTCTTGTGGGGTTTTTTTGTTTGTTTGTTTGATGGAGGGGGAAGTGGGGAATAATTTGGGAGGAGATGAGGGAAGGGAAACAATGATCAGACTATATGGTCTGAAAAAAATTCAACTTAGGAAAAAAAATAGTTCATTCCCATTGGGAGTGTAGATCACATCTTTAATTCTAGCACTCAGGAGGCAGAGGTGGATGGTTCTCTGCAAGTTAGAGGCCAACCTGATCTACACAACGAGTTCCAGGCCAGCCAAGGCTACACTTAAGAACCTGCCTCAACAAAAGGTGTTCATTTAACAGAACCATAATTACACTACATATTCTCTTCTGTGCTTTCAACTGTCGTTTAACAATGGATTGTGGACACCGTCCCATAGTAATACACACGTGAACACAGACGCACACACACGTTTCCCTGCTCCTTGTTATCCTTCCTCAAATGGTAAACGATGCTACCGTTAGGTTTTACTTTGTTTTAGACCAACATTTTAAAGCGTCAGAAGAACTATGCATGGACAAGGAATGCTGGGAAACTCAGGAAAATGAGTCATGCTTTTGAAATAAATATGGTGCTTCTTAATTTTGCTCTACAGTTGGAATCTTTAAAAATATAGCAGCAGCTTTCTCAGACCAGGCTGCATCTGTAAATGTTTTTTGGTGCTGGGGTGGGGGAAAGGCACATGTAAAGAACTTTGTTTTGAATCCAGCCCTTGACAGGACTGGAGACGGTGTCACCTCAGTGCTAGCTATCACGGAGGCTTCTGCTTCTCCACAGCGTGGATGCTGCAGTCAGCCGTGGAGCCCAGAGGCCTCCTTAGAAAGACTGTGGGGGCCTGACAGCTTCCTGGGAGCTGACTTCCTTGGGCTTGGATAAGAAGCAGCTAGAACTGGGAGAGTTGGAGGTGAAGGGGAACGAAACAAAGATGGAGGAGGAGGAAGTGGGGGGGGGGACGAGAAAAGGGATGCTGAGGAGGAGGAAGAGGAGGGAGGGGACAGGAGGAGGCTGCTGGGGAAGTGAGCAGGGCCAGGGGTGTGGCTCAGGGTGGGGACGTGAAAGTCCTTGCTGTGCGACCTGAGTCCCATATAGGAACTCACATAAAAATAAAGAAAATATCAGGCTGCAAGGCCAAGCATCTGGAATCCCACCGTGCTACAGCAGAGAAGTGGGGGCGGGGGGCAGCCAGAACAGCTGCCAGCAGCTCGCAGGCCAGCTAAGCCTGGGGTAGCTGTGCAACAGCAGCAACAAGAGAGGCCTTGGAGGGTGACCTCCACGTGTGCTGTGCACACACACACACACTTTTCACAGATGGAGTGGAGATTGCCAGCGAGAACTTTCTAAGAGCTCGCACTCATCACGTGAGAACCATAAAGAAGTAAATGTTTATGGCAGAAGCGGTTGTTTGTCAGGTGTGGTTCACTTCTGTGCTCCCAGCTACTCAGGAGGATCGTTTAATCTCAGAAATTCTGGAACAGCTGGGCACCACAGACAGATCCTGCCTCAAACAAGAAAAACATTAAAGTCCCTGGTGTTACAGACCCTCAACTGTCACGCGAGGCCCCTGTGGAAACACAGACTGCAGAGCACTAGGCCCAGAGACAGAGCAGACAACCTGAATTTCTGTCACCTCACGGGATGCTGATGCGGCTAGCCTGTGGCCTCACTGTGCCTTAGCTGTTGTATGTCACTGCGTGTCACTGTGCGTCACTGTATGTCACTGTGTGTCACTGTATACCACGTCACTGTGCGTCACTGTGTGTCACTGTGTGTCACCGTGTGTCACTGTATACCACGTCACTGTGCGTCATTGTATACCATGTCACTGTGTGTCACTGTATACCATGTCACTGTGTGTCACTGTATACCATGTCACTGTGTGTCACTGTGTGTCACTGTGTGTCACTGTGCGTCACTGTGTGTCACTGTGTGTCACTGTATACCACGTCACTGTGCGTCACTGTGTGTCACTGTGTGTCACCGTGTGTCACTGTATACCACGTCACTGTGCGTCATTGTATACCATGTCACTGTGTGTCACTGTATACCATGTCACTGTGTGTCACTGTATACCATGTCACTGTGTGTCACTGTATACCATGTCACTGTATACCACGTCACTGTGCGTCATTGTATACCATGTCACTGTGTGTCACTGTATACCATGTCACTGTGTGTCACTGTATACCATGTCACTGTGTGTCACTGTGTGTCACTGTGTGTCACTGTGCGTCACTGTGTGTCACTGTGTGTCACTGTATACCACGTCACTGTGCGTCACTGTGTGTCACTGTGTGTCACCGTGTGTCACTGTATACCACGTCACTGTGCGTCATTGTATACCATGTCACTGTGTGTCACTGTATACCATGTCACTGTGTGTCACTGTATACCATGTCACTGTGTGTCACTGTATACCATGTCACTGTATACCATGTCACTGTGTGTCACTGTGTGTCACTGTATACCATGTCACTGTGTGTCACTGTGTGTCACTGTATACCATGTCACTGTGTGTCACTGTATACCATGTCACTGTGTGTCACTGTATACCATGTCACTGTGTGTCACTGTGTGTCACTGTATACCATGTCACTGTGTGTCACTGAGTGTCACTGTATACCATGTCACTGTGTGTCACTGTATACCATGTCACTGTGTGTCACTGTATACCATGTCACTGTGTGTCACTGTATACCATGTCACTGTGTGTCACTGTATACCATGTCACTGTGTGTCACTGTGTGTCACTGTATACCATGTCACTGTGTGTCACTGTATACCATGTCACTGTATACCATGTCACTGTGTGTCACTGTATACCATGTCACTGTATACCATGTCACTGTGTGTCACTGTATACCATGTCACTGTATACCATGTCACTGTATACCATGTCACTGTGTGTCACTGTGTGTCACTGTATACCATGTCACTGTGTGTCACTGTGTGTCACTGTATACCATGTCACTGTGTGTCACTGTATACCATGTCACTGTGTGTCACTGTGTGTCACTGTATACCATGTCACTGTGTGTCACTGTATACCATGTCACTGTGTGTCACTGTATACCATGTCACTGTATGTCACTGTGTGTCACTGTATACCATGTCACTGTGTGTCACTGTGTGTCACTGTATACCATGTCACTGTATGTCACTGTGTGTCACTGTATACCATGTCACTGTGTGTCACTGTATACCATGTCACTGTGTGTCACTGTGTGTCACTGTATACCATGTCACTGTGTGTCACTGTATACCATGTCACTGTGTGTCACTGTATACCATGTCACTGTGTGTCACTGTGTGTCACTGTGTGTCACTGTGTGTCACTGTATACCATGTCACTGTGTGTCACTGTATACCATGTCACTGAGTGTCACTGTATGTCACTGTGTGTCACTGTATGTCACTGTGTGTCACTGTGTGTCACTGAGTGTCACTGTATACCATGTCACTGAGTGTCACTGTGTGTCACTGTGTGTCACTGTATGTCACTGTGTGTCACTGTATACCATGTCACTGCGTGTCACTGTATGTCACTGTGTGTCACTGTATGTCACTGTATACCATGTCACTGTGTGTCACTGTGCGTCACTGTGCGTCACTGTGCGTCACTGTGCGTCACTGTGCGTCACTGAGTGTCACTGTATACCATGTCACTGTGTGTCACTGTGTGTCACTGTGCGTCACTGTGCGTCACTGTGCGTCACTGTGCGTCACTGTGCGTCACTGTATGTCACTGTGCGTCACTGTGCGTCACTGTGCGTCACTGTGCGTCACTGTGCGTCACTGTGTGTCACTGTGCGTCACTGAGTGTCACTGTGCGTCACTGTGTGTCACTGTATACCATGTCACTGTGTGTCACTGTATACCATGTCACTGTGTGTCACTGTGTGTCACTGTGTGTCACTGAGTGTCACTGAGTGTCACTGTGTGTCACTGTGTGTCACTGAGTGTCACTGAGTGTCACTGTGTGTCACTGTATGTCACTGTATGTCACTGAGTGTCACTGAGTGTCACTGAGTGTCACTGTGTGTCACTGTGTGTCACTGAGTGTCACTGTGTGTCACTGTGTGTCACTGTATACCATGTCACTGTGTGTCACTGTGTGTCACTGTATGTCACTGCGTGTCACTGTGTGTCACTGTATGTCACTGTGTGTCACTGTGTGTCACTGTGTGTCACTGTGTCACTGTGTCACTGTGTGTCACTGTATACCATGTCACTGTGTGTCACTGTATGTCACTGTGCGTCACTGTGCGTCACTGTGCGTCACTGTGTGTCACTGTATGTCACTGTGTGTCACTGTGCGTCACTGTGCGTCACTGTGCGTCACTGTGCGTCACTGTCTGTCACTGTCTGTCACTGTGTGTCACTGTGTGTCACTGTGTGTCACTGTGTGTCACTGTGCGTCACTGTGCGTCACTGTATGTCACTGTATGTCACTGTGTGTCACTGTGTGTCACTGTGCGTCACTGTGCGTCACTGTATGTCACTGTATGTCACTGTGTGTCACTGTGCGTCACTGTGCGTCACTGTGCGTCACTGTGCGTCACTGTGCGTCACTGTGTGTCACTGTGCGTCACTGTGCGTCACTGTGTGTCACTGTGTGTCACTGCGTGTCACTGTATGTCACTGTGTGTCACTGTGCGTCACTGTGCGTCACTGTGCGTCACTGTGCGTCACTGTGTGTCACTGTGTGTCACTGTGCGTCACTGTGCGTCACTGTGCGTCACTGTATGTCACTGTCTGTCACTGTGTGTCACTGTGTGTCACTGTGTGTCACTGAGTGTCACTGTGTGTCACTGTGCGTCACTGTGCGTCACTGTATGTCACTGTATGTCACTGTGTGTCACTGTGTGTCACTGTGCGTCACTGTGTGTCACTGTATGTCACTGTATGTCACTGTGTGTCACTGTGCGTCACTGTGCGTCACTGTGTGTCACTGTGCGTCACTGTGTGTCACTGTGTGTCACTGTGTGTCACTGTATGTCACTGCGTGTCACTGTATGTCACTGTGTGTCACTGTGTGTCACTGTATGTCACTGTGTGTCACTGTGTGTCACTGTGCGTCACTGTGTGTCACTGTATGTCACTGTGTGTCACTGCGTGTCACTGTATGTCACTGTGTGTCACTGTGTGTCACTGTGCGTCACTGTATGTCACTGTGTGTCACTGTATGTCACTGTGTGTCACTGTGTGTCACTGTGCGTCACTGTATACCATGTCACTGAGTGTCACTGTGTGTCACTGCGTGTCACTGTATGTCACTGTATGTCACTGTGCGTCACTGTATACCATGTCACTGCGTGTCACTGAATGTCACTGTGTGTCATGGCACTGCATTCTTTCTCTGCCTTCTAGTCTTTATTTACATTTGCCTGTCTTCTTGTTCTTTTATTTGTCTTTTTCCTATGTATTTGCCGCATCGTGGCTAAGAGAGCCATCTTGTTGGTAGAGAGGATTATTCCGGGGGAAATGAAGCTATATGGTGACGAGACACTGAGGTGTGAGTACCTCACTGGTTTGTCGTAAGAACGCATATACATCCATGGAGCTGATGTTTAGATGGAGCTATCATAACCAATGCCACTCTGAAGATGAGAACTCGATCCTCAGGATTAGTTACAGTAACCAGCAAGGCTAAGGGCCAGAATTAAACCAGGAACCTAGTCTAGGACGCCAGTGTCTCAGTTAGGACATTTTACTGCCATGTAAGACACCTTAGGCAACCTGGCACATACAGACTATTACAAATTCTTTCTCTAAATTCTCTTTGAAAATCTTCCAATATTTTTGATAGTCGATCTCTATATCTTCTATATACTTAATGCTCAGAGCCAACTGTTATTAGGAATATTAAAATCTACACATGGATACTGTGGGTTATTGCTCATTCAATGGTCCCAGTCCCAGAGTTGGCCTCTGGGCAGGCAACTGTTCAGGCAAGACCATATCCAAAGGCCAGGTGTGTGGGAGCGCGCCTTTAATACCAACACGTGGGAGGCAGAGGCAGGCAGATCTCTGTGAGTTTGAGGCCAGCCTGGTCTACATAGTGAGTTCCTGGACAACCAGGGCTGTGTAGAGAGACCCTTCCTCAAAAGCGAACAAAGCATGCGCAGATAAGGACAATCAAGTCTATTTCTTAAAAGGATGCACAGTGGAGGCAGGGCACTTCCCATGGTGCCTGGCACGTGACAAACTCAGCATGTGTCAGGGGCTGTTTAATCACCAACAAACATTACCAGCCTTGCTTTTTTTTTTAAGCTACAATGTGTATGAAAAGATTCTTACTTCAGGTTTCTATAGGACTCACACAGGAGTGGTCACGACTCTGAAGGACCGACCAGCCACACACAAAGACATTTTTCTTTTTTTTGGTGAGCTATTGTATCGCCAGGCTCTCCTGAAACTGGTTAACCAAGGCCAAGGGCTGGGACGGCAGGGGGATGGCAGGTACATGTCACCATGCTTCCCTACCCCAACCCAAATCAGAACAGGAAGAAAAGGAGTAATTCTGAAAAGAAAATCACTAGGTCTAGGACTAACGGTTTGATAATGCCCAGAAATTTCTGTATTCAAAGTTGTAGATCACTTCTGGCCCATCTTTCCCATCCTCGACAGCTGGACCACATGTGTGATGCCCTCCTCTTGCCTCCGCAGCTACTGGAACATGGTCTAAGACATGGCATTTCAGTCAGCTGCCAGGGCAGCCTATGTGGGTGATGGCAGACTGGGATTTCCGTTTATCTTGAGAGCCTGTTGTTTTTGTATTTCATACATCTTCTTGGTATTTAAAACAAGGAAATGCACTTATTATTGTTTTTACTACTCCACGATAACAGGAACAAGGCTTCTTGCTATTAACCAACCCCAATGCTAGCTACAAAGCAAGTGAACAATATTAAATTACACGCTCCTTATTTAAGATTCCATGGAGGGGTCTTACCTGGTGCTCCCGTGTACATGATGGAGAAGACATTGATTGCTATAGTAGCAGCATAGAACAGAGGAAGTGCCTGGAGACCGTTTGGAACAGGGTCCTCCTGCAGGACAAGGAGCAGAGTGGGTGTCAGGACGAGAACATCTGGCAGCAACATAAACAGAGAGACGGGGTCCTGATTACAGGGAAGCAACACGGTGCGAGCTGCTGCCTCGGCTGAGGCCGTCTCCCCTACACATCTGTGGCCAGCACATTAGGGAGCCACACGAGCTGACATGGCTAAGTTCACCTTTGCACCTGCCAGTCCTCCTCATCAACTGTAGGCTCTCTCCCCTCGGAAGTCTAGAGAGTCAAGTGACAGCCATCATAGCATGGGTGGCAGATTTTAAATGACTCGCGCTAGACACATTTTAACTACATTAAAACATATAAAGCAGGGTTGAAGTGGGTAAGAGTACTGGCTGCTTGCTCTTCCAGAGGAAGATTCCCAGCAAACACATGGAAGCTCACCACGGTCTCTACTCCAGTTCGAGGGAATCCAGCGCCCTGTGTGGACACCAGGCACACATGTGCGACACACTTGTAGGCAAAACACCCATATCCCCTTATACAGGGACAGCAAGATGGCTCGGAAGGTAAAGCACTTCCTCTTTCATAATGACGATCTGAGTTCCATGTCTACATGTCATGTGACTCCTGAGAGTTGTCCTCTGACCTCCACAAGCATGCCGTGGCATGTGTGTCCCCATACACAATGACAGTAAACCAGTTATACAAAGAAAACATTTTCGCTGGGCAGTGGTGGCGTACGCCTTTAATCCCAGCACTCCGGAGGCAGAGGCAGGTGGATCTCTGCGAGTTCGAGGCCAGCCTGGTCTACAAGAGCTAGTTCCAGGACAGGCACCAAAGCTACAGAGAAACCCTGTCTAGAAAAACCAAAAAAAAAAAAAGAAAAGAAAACATTTTCATATGTGCAACTTGGCAACGGAGAAACAATTCTCCCACTGACCTACCGATACTAGTTTCTACTGAGCAGCACCAAAATTCGTTCTAAAATTTAACCAAACATAAAATGAAGAAAGCAGCCTCACTCACCTTGGTTAAGATGAACATCCTGATGAGCACAAACAGCACACCAGACATGAAGCCGGAAAGAAGCGGCGATATAAACCAGGAAGCCACTGAATGATTGAGAAAGAACCCAGTGAATAAGTTCACACACAAATATGTTTAAACACTATCACAGGAAGCGATCGCTATATTGCCTATATGAACATGTATTACCAGCACTGTCTGCCAGCGTCAGAGCCCAGCAAGCCCTCCCTCATGCATAGTTCTCATGCCCAAACACACTCACATATGGCTGGTTATGCTGGTTCCCAAACTCTAGCTTCAGTTTACCAATTAGTTTCCTCTAAGTCAGGGGTTCTCAACCTGTGGGGCGCGACCCCTTGGAATGGCAGACAGTTTGCATATTGGATGTTTACATTATGATTCATAACAGTAGCAAAATTATAGTTATGAAGCAGCAATGGCTGGGGGTCGCCACTCCATGAGGAACTATATTAAAGGTTGCAGCATAGGAAGGCCGAGAACTGCTGTTTTAAGCCACGTACTTGCTTTTATCAATACATGTGGGGTCTGTTGTCCCAACGGCAAGGGTTACATATAAGGTGGGTCTATTTCCTTTAATCACATCCAGCCTGGTGTTTTCCTTCCTCACATCTGGTGTTAGCCTCTGCTGGGTGCTTCTAGTTCTGGCTTCACCCAGAAACCACTTGGGAGTTTCCAAACTCTGGCCCCACCCCCAGACTTCAGGCGGTGCAGAGTAAGATCAGAATGTGGATACTTCTTAATTGCTCCTTCAGGTAGTTGTAATGCGCTAGGGTTGAAAGCAGTTATTCCAGGAGCTTGGGGACATAAGGTGATTTTCATGGGGGCCCGCGCCCCTGATTGGCAGGCCAGGGATCATTATGAGCTATAGCTCCTAAGGCCCTATGGTTCTAGGAAAGAATGAACTCCCTGCAAGACAGCGATGGCACCGTTCATTTGAGTGAGCCCTGAGAGGACTGTCAGAGACTGTCTAGTGTAGATGGACCACCACAGTGCTTCCTCCAGGGGGCAGACCTGAGCAGCGTGCGATGCAGGGAAGTCAATAACAGTGGCTTTCTCTGGGCTTCCCCACGACCTTAAACACTGACTCTTGGATTTAAGGCTTTGCCTCACTTGGACCTAGCTCTAGTCTTTCTCAAACTCTATGCTGATTTCAGTGAAATGTATGTTTCTTCTGCTTGGCAAGGGCAGATAAGATACTGATTTCAGGGGGCTGGAGAGATGGCTAAGTGGTTAAGATCACTGATTGTTTTTCCAGAGGACCCAGGTTCAGTTCCCAGCACCCACATGGCAGCTCACAACTGCCTGTAATTCCAGTTCCAGGGAGCCCAACACCCATGGCAAAAACACCAATGCATATAAAACAAAATAAATAAAAAATAACTGATTTCAAAAGCTAGATGACGCTGTAACATTTTAAGCATGGAGTTAAAACTGACAAGTAACAGTGAACTTGCCCCAATAATGGAAATTGTAAAGAAAATGCATTACCTGCCTATACAATACTGGTCTTCTAACCCTTAACATTGAGGGGGAAAGTATTACAAAAGTAACTTTTAATAAAACTTACTCTAGAGAAGGCAAACTTTACTTGCTAAAGGTAAAAGAAGATGCCAATTACCAATCTTGACAAGCTCCATCCACTGCACGCCTTTGGTACCGATTGCCACAAGGGAGAAGCCTATGGTAGAGCCGACTATGCAGTGAGTTCCTGAGATTGGAAGTCTCAGGAAGGATGCGATCAACTGCCAAACAGCTGAACCTGTAGATGGAAAGATGAGTTAAAACCCCAGATACTCAACACAATGTCTTTGATGCCTGGCAGGGGGAGGGCATCTATAACATCACGTCCCAGCATGGTAGTTTGAATGCAACAGGTCCCCACAATTTCATAGGGAGTGGCATTATTAGGAGGTGTGGTCTTATTGGAGGAAGTGTGTCACTGTGGGGGCGGGCTTTGAGGTCTCATATGCTCAAGCCATGCCCAGTGTCCGAGTCCACTTCCGGTTGCCTGTGTAAGATACAGAGCTCTCAGTTACCTCTCCAGCACCATGTCTGCCTGCACGCTGCCATGCTCCTGCCATGATGATAATGGACTGACCCTCTGAATTGTAAGCAAGGTCTAATGCTTTCCTTTATAAGAGTTGCCAAGGTCATGGTGTCTCTTCACGGCAATAGAAGCCCTAACTAAGACACCCTGAGTTTAATTTTCTATGCATTGTTTTCTTACAAAACACCAACCCCCTGACAAAAGTCACTCAGAGTGATCACCAGCCATCACTGGTGAGTCTGCTGGAAAGTCTGGTTATGATGAGCAAGCAACTGAGACGTTACACATGAAAAATTTTTAAAAGGCAGTATATTGGGAGGAAGTTTTGTTCTGTCTTGTAGTCCATGAGACAAGCTAGAGACAAACAGACCATATTAGTCCATGTAAGCGAGTAACATGTTGATGGCCCTTGACTTTTGCCACACACGTGAAAAACAAAACTGGGATAGTTAAACTGAAACTGGGTATAACTTGAAGTTGGGCATTGCTCTCAGATCTTGTTTGCAATATTACTGGGAGCTCTGAGTTTGGCCTTGTGTTCTACGCTTGATGTTTTTCTAGGCTGTAGGTCATAGAAGCCATTTTCATAAGCAGGTCCTACATGGCAGGGAACACTGAGCGTAGCAGCTGGGAGTTATCCCTTTCAGCGGCCGTTGCTAAGAAGGGCAAACAGAATGAACGACAACAAAAGGCCGGGCTGATAAAGTGGACTACCACTAACCCCACTGCTAACTGGGAAAATCAGGTTGCCTGGCAGTAGCAGCGTCCTTAAGCACCCCCTGGCCTTTTCTTCAAAGAGAGCTGAGTGGCGCAGGTTCATCTAAGGCCACATAGGTCCTAGAGGGTGAGGCAAAGTGGACAGCCGCTCCAGCGAAGGCCAGGCATGCTGACCTTTTGAGTGGAGGCTGGGGGTGGCGCCATATACATCTCTGAAGTGTTGTTGAGTGAAGAAGAAATCAGCCTTGTGCTACCGTAAGGCCAAGTCGCCAGGGTAGCACCCGCCTTTCTCTGGACAGTTCCCTAGGCCCCACCTCTGTGACCTGATCAGCTGCAACTGGTTTGCCTTACACGTAAGACCCGAGTCAGGGTCGGGTGTCCTCGCTCAGAACTGTAATGTAAAAGTATAAACTTCATGGTTTTGTAATATTCTTATACAGTTAAACTGGTGATGTCGGAGGATGGTCTGAGCTCACTCTGTCACACGCAGACTGAATTTTCCTTTCCGAGAGCTGCCACCATTTTTCTTGCTGACTTTAGAGGTGACAGTGAGAGGTGGGATCATGGGAAGACAGGATAAGACATGGCGGCACAGGGGCAGCCAGCGGACAGGAGCCACCCGACCCCTGGGAACTGCTGAAGGGATACAGGGTCACATGAACATCAAGAAGAAAACTGAAGAAAGATACTTGTAAGATAATGGCATCCTACAAAGAGGAAAACGGATGGGCTATGGAACAAAGGTATCAAGAGAAACTCAGGGAAAATGGGAGACAGGCTCCTTTGAGATAGTAAGTGGTGTCTGGAAGATTAAATAGAAGGCAAACAAAGGTTCAGGGTCACATGAGGGTGAGGGGTGGGCATGAGGAAGGGTAGGGTGCTGTGTGAGAACAGGAAGTGAAGGGTGAGGAGGCTTGACGGTTTTGTGCACTCCTTGTCGTGGCTTGAAGAAATGGTTTGTCCTGTCATTGTGTAGAATCTCCATGAGCGGATGCCCAGATCTGAATTCTCAGGTTTTTGGAAGCATTGCTGACTTTATATGAAGTGGGTTCATTTTCTACAGGGCTAAGCAAAGGGTCTCAAAAGATAGATTGTTCTGGAAGTTTAGTTGACATTGGGAGGAGCTTCTTCTACTCAACCCACTTACCTCTGACACCAGGCTTTTAGGCAGCACAGAGGCCCAGGTCCGGGGACCAGTCAAAACAGAACAGAGTGAGGCCGATTGAGAATGGAAAGACAGAGCAGGAGAGGAAGAAGAGAAAAGCTGAGGAGGAGCGCAGGCAGCGAGGATTTGGGGCTCTCAACAGACTTGGTCAGTAACAGAGACCTGGTCATGTTTTTATTATTATTATTATTATTATTATTTTGGTTTTTCAAGACAGGATTTCTCTGTGTTGCTTTGGTGCCTGTCCTGGAACTAGCTTTTGTAGACCAGGCTGGCCTCGAGCTCACAGAGATCCACCTGCCCCTGCCTCCCAGGTGCTGGGATTAAAGGTGTGCACCACCACGGCCCGGCAACCTTGTCTTGTTATGTTCGGATGGCTCCGGCTCGCAAGGAATTCAGTCTTTAAAATCAGGTCATACAAACTCCCAACCCAAGGAGCTCTCCAGTTCATCTAACCACAAACCAGAAAGGAAACAGCAGAATCAACCACCACACCCGAACAAACCCAGAGAAGAGAGAAACCAAAACAATCGTGCTATTCAGACAAACCCTCAAATTGCCTTGGTAAACCCAAATTCTAGTTGAGGTTAAGAAAAAAAACAATCCTTTACTCTTTGAATAAGGAGCCAAAGGCCGTGGATGGGAAAAGTGAAAAGTGGACAAGCTACGCCGCTTACGAAACCGCAGTGGGGACAAACTGCTCAGCTCCTCCAAGGCAGCCACAGGGAGTTCTCAGTGCGCAGGCGCAGATGGCTTCGCCTAGGTGCCGAGACTACCGGAGAAGGTTCTGTCGGAGCGGGGCTCCACTTAGGACTGAACCTGTCAGTGTTTCTCTATTCCCCCCGTAGTTTCAATAGCCCTTTCTCACGACACCTTTCTCAACCCTCCAAACACTGCGACCCTTTAATACAGTTCCTCATGTTGTGGTGACCCCCCAACCATAAAATTACTTTCACTGCTACTTCATAACTAATTTTTGCTGCAATTATAAAATCATAATGCAAATATCTGGGTGGTTTTTTTTTTTTGATGTCTTAGGCAATCCTGTGAAAGGGTCATATGACCTTCAGATGGTCGCGACCCACAGGTTGAGAAACACTGCCTTAATGACCTAAAAAAAAATATCTCAATTTTACTTGGCTATTAGGAAACTACAGGTTAAATTATAAACTGAAACAACAAAATTTAAATTAATCAATCTTTTTCTTTTCTTGGTACCAGAGATGGCCAGGGCCTTGAGCATGCTAAGGACAGATCCTGCCATAGTATACTGTCCCCAAGTATTCTACCATAGTTCTGAGGGTTGTTCTCAGAGCCTCATGCATGCCAGGCAAGCGGTCTTAGTCCAGAGGCACACTCAAACTCCTAAATATTTTTTTATTATACCTACATTTTTGAAACATTCCATCATACACAATGAAAATCATTATAAGAATATAAATCAACTTTCAAGGTTGGTTATAGGTAAGATTTAAAACACAGTCATTGATTTTATATAAATATATTTATATTTTATATAAATATATGTTTATATAAATATATGTATATAAATATATGTTCTTTCCCTAAAACAACAAAGCAATATTCTACACGTGGTATCCAGAGGCTCAAGTATATGTTTAAATGGCTAAAAGTTTGAGGAAAATGGATGCTTGCTTGTAAAAACCATAAAGCACAGGCAATGAAAACTGTATCGTAAGCACAGATTTAAACCAGCTTCCCGACAGTTAAAACGTAGGACTCCCCTCCCCCCCTTATAGGAACGGCCGTGGGACAGAGGGAGCAGAGGGCAGAGCTACTCACCAACCATTGCACTCACTTCCCCAGCCATGAGGGTCTCCACGGTGTCATTGTAGAGGTTCACGTCGATGATGCCCTTCCGGATAGTCTCCCCTACTTTCGCTCCCAGGAGCACAGAGCCAGTGGTTTCAAATATCGAAGCCAGAATGCACGCCTGTCTCAAGGTCACCACGCCAGAGCCCACTGCGGTTCCGAAGGAGTTGGCAACGTCATTGGCACCCACTGAAAAGGCCAGGATGAAAGCAATAATAAAACCCAAAATGACCATCCACAGATACCCATCCATGGCCATTTTGTAGAATGGGCTCTGGGGTACTTTTCTTGTGTAGAAATATTTTAAATAAACAAAGTCTGAGGTTGCTAACTTCGGGAGGCCAAGAGTTCTTGCAAACAGCGAGTCTGGTCTGGAAAGTGCTGGATGGTGCTGAAGTCTGAAGAAACTGTTAGCTGCTGGTTTCGGAACTACGGGCAGTACAGTTCATTGGGTTGTGTTCAGTCAGTGGTACAGCACATTCCATATTTTTCTTCCCAGCCTGGGAAAGCTGTGATTTTTCTTCCTATAGAAAGAGAACAAAGAAATCAATCACTATTGAGTACCTGTAACAGCTAATTCTTTCAGAAGTGTTTAAAGCCTGCTAATGGGATCTGTCTTTAGAATGCGACAGACTTGACCACAAAGCAATTCAAGGAAGATTATAATTAGTCTCCCCTCCAAACCAACCAGAAATAAAAGATAAAATACAAAGCTGGCTGCTAGATTGTTTAATACCCACAGATCGATGCCATTTTAGATGAAGTATTGTATGCAGTTTGAAAAATATATTTGGTCACTGTTTTCAGAGAACGATTTCCTCAAATGAGTAACAAATAAAGAATACATCAAAGTTATATCATTTTTTAAATGTTTGGAATGTCCTAGCTCCTTGGAACACAGGTTGTATGATCTCACTGTGTGACAGTACAGGGAGAAGCTCATTGACATTGATGTGTGGGAAAGATGTGTCTTCAAACTCCGGAACAAGGTTACTCCTCCTGGGGGTGACCAAGACAAAACTACTGAGCCTTGGAGGAGGGGCACAGAAAATAGAGAATGCAGCAGGCCAGGGCAGGCTGGTCACTAGCCACTGTCTCTCATCTTTCTCAGGAAAGACCAGCGACCACACTGGGCTAGCAAGGTCACCACCCACCCCTGACCACTGTGGTCCCAGTCACCCCTCACCCCAGCTCTTCACTACTTGACTCACAAAGCACAGTCTAATAACCACGGGGCTTTGGTCTCCGTGGTGGTTTGAATGAGAATGGCCCCTATATGCGCCCGTCTAAACACTTGGTCCCTTGTTGCTGGAACTGTTTGGGAAGGACAAGAAAGTGTGGCCTTGTTGGAGGAGGCGTGTCACTAGGGTGGGCTTCGAGGTTTGGAAAGACTGGCACAATTCCAGGCTTGTTTTGCTGTCTTCTACTTTCGGATCAAGCTGTGAATTCTCCACTCTTGTCTTTGTGCCATTACCATGGACTCCAGCCCTCTAATAAGCCCAATTAAATGCAATCGCGGTGTTTTCCACAGCAAAACGAAACGTAACTAACACAGTGCCTGATGACTCCGCCCCACCCCGCCAGGAACAAACCCTCCCCCCCAACAACCCCCACGGCTCCCCCCTGCTCCCTTTAGGAATCTGCTCCGTTGTGACACTCTGGATGCTGTCCTGATCCTGCAGAAGAGCACCCCTTCCTCTACAACCTCACTCACCCCTCTAAAAAATCCAACTATCACCCAATTCATTCCTTCACTCACTCATCCATCCTTTAGGAGGTGTGGCCTGTGCTCTCCCATCAGATGACAGAGCCTCCATTGCCGCAACTCCAGGATGTAGTAAATGATTATTTTACTACTGAATGCACAGAGAAAACAGCGAGGAAGTGGAGAGACAAGTTTTGCTATGTCTCCCAGGAGAGGACACACTACAAGAAACACACCTGGGCAGGGCTGGGAGCGTTATTCTGTTAAAATACTGTCAAGGAATCAGATTTGCTTTTGTTCTGTGTGGTGGGAGGCACAAACAGTGGAGCCCAACAGTGTGTCCTTTCCTAAGTGCTCATTGCATTGGGCAGAATGAAGAAGGTTCATCTCACAGGCGGTGTGCGCTTTGGTCAATCACCAGTTAGGCATGGGTGGGAGAAAAGAGAATACAAATTCTTTAATATACAGTTTGATTATGGCAGTATAAAAAGTTAACACAAAAAGACCAAAAAGAGGCCCGAGAATGTAGCTCATTGGTAGCATTCTTGCTTAGCACAAATGAGACCTGGGGTTAAATCCCTAGCACGGAGGCAGGGGGAAGGTTAAAAGGTAACACACACTAACTGATATTAGTGGTATAATCTATGAACTTTCCTTTCCAAAGTGTATTTTGTGGTTACACGCTTCTCAAATGAGAAAATAACATATAATAAATAAGCCTACAAACATATTGAACTATATATATATAAAATGCAATAGCTATAAAATTAAGCAAAATACATACTGATATATCCTACCATAGTTTAAGATGGTTATTCTATGTAGGTTCTATGTGAGACAAATGGAAGGCTGCTTTCAAGGCAGAAAATAACACCCTACTGAAGTAGAGAGAGTTTATGAATATGATTAGTATTAATATGTAGATGAAAATCAAAATAGGTTTGGGGCGGCACTGGAGTTATGGCTCACGGTTAAGGGCACTTGTTGCTCTCCCAGAGGACCTGAGTTCTGTTCCTAGCACCTACATTAGGTGTCTGTGAGCCACCTGCAACTCCAGCCTCAGGCTGTCTAATGACCTCTTCTGGCTTCTGTGGGAACCTGAAATACACACACACACACACACAAACAAACAAAACTGGGACCACTGCTCTTTCTCTTAAAACACTTTTTTTTTTTAAAAAAAGTGAAACCTTGCCTTCTATCTCGGGTAGGCTATAAGCCAGAGTGGTCACCCAGCGAGTCTTTGCACGGCATCTCCTTCGTTAGCAATGCAGTAAGAGACAAATGGTGGCTACTGCACAGCTGGGGTTGTCGGCACAGTGGCGGAAACAGACTCCAATCAAAAACGACATAAGAAATGATTCCGCGCTGCTGACTAATACCGCACAAGAGCATGGAGTATGTCCTCGTCTGAGGGCAGGGAAGGGCTTATGTGATCCCGGCAGGGTAAATGACCTCTGTGACCGTGGGAGGCGTTTATTCCAGTCAGTTCTCACGGTTGGAAGGACAGCAGGTTGGGGGCAGGCAAGGATGAGGGAAAACACGATGACAACTGAGTGGGGCCACTTTAAAGTATGTATGTATGTACACATGTATATATGCATGCAAAAACACATATACATATATACGTGTGTGTGTTTACATATTTATTTATTTATGATGCATAAGTGCACATGCCAGGGAGGGTCAGGAGGGGGTCAGAGGACAGCCAGTGGGAGTCTCTACTTTGTGGATCCCAGGGACCATACATAGGTCACCAGGCTTAGGGACAAGTAACTTTACTTGCTGCTGAGTCATCTTGCCAGTCCAAACACAGGACTTTTTAAAAGACCATCCTGGCCATGGTGTGGAGGACAATCTGCTCAAGAGACAAGTGTCAATGTGGGCAGAAAACTCTGTGCTACTGTGTGCTGAAGCCGACCGTAAGGATGCTGGATTAGAACACAGGCAGATAAAGGGAAAGAGGCAGCCTCATTCACAGCCCTGGGCTAAGAGGGGCTGGAACGAAAAACAACTAAGTGGCTTTCTCCCTTGTTGGGTGGTTTCTTTTCAGTGACAGGAGAGGGGCTGGTGACAGACTTTCTTGGACATGCTGCACAAAGAAGTAAATCACCAGAACATTGGAGAGAGTAGCTGGTGACATGCCAAATGGCTGTCCTTTGCTTTGTTTGGGTGGGAAATTAGTCATTTTTTTTTATGTTACCTTTGACACCAATTCCAGCCCAGAGATTCCCTTTTCTACTGAGGTTTCTTATGCCCACTACCATCAAGACTTTACCATGACTTCACCTTCGTGTTCATGCCCTAACCATTGTACTCAAGGCCAGTAAGTGCTGGGCTGAGAAGAAGGAATCACCACTCTTTAGTAATCTAAACAATCTCTCTCATCTTCAAGATACTTTGTATCTATAAGGGCAAGCAAAGCACTTTGGATTTTCCCCTTTCTCGTTATTTATTTTTATTAATCTCAAGTGAAACAAAACAAAATGTACAAATAAACACACAACAGACTGGAGAGATTGCTCAGTGGTTAAGAGTCTACATTGCGTTTGCAGAATACACAAGTTTGGTTCCCTGCAAGCTTGTCAGGTGGCTCAAGACTGCCTGTAGCACCAGCTCTGGAGGATCCCACGCCCTCTTCTGGACATCTCAGGTACTACACTCAAGCACATAAACCAACATGCAGATATACAAACACACAATTCAAAACAAACCTTATAAGAAATAACCCCACAATCTGGAGCACAGGAGAAGGTGGTAAGACTTCTTTAACTAAGACCCTGATGAACCAGATGATGCCACGCAGACAGCCAAATGTTAACTTTCTAAGAATTATGGATGTCCAAGTTCAGAGCAGTAGAGATCTGCTGAGGTATTACATAAGAGGGAACTGATGGCAGGAAAGCAGAATTGTGAAGATCGGTAAACACTGACTCATCCAATTAATGATGCTGAGAGAACTCAGCACTGGCTATCTGGAAGGGGAAAAGCTAGACTCGGGCTGGATGGCGGCTCAGCAACCAAGAGCACTGTTTGTTCTCCCAGAAAACTCAGGTTCAACCCTTAACATCCACATTTGCCTCACAATTGTAACTTCAGGCCCAGGGGACCTGATGCCTTTTTTGGCCTTCAAGGGCACTGCATAAATGTCATGCATACAGAATAAATTCTTTAAAAAGAAGAGCTATGTTCCTTAGCTGACATCAAAACAAATGAGTTTTAAAAGTAAAAACTGAACTCTAAAGAGACTAAGAAAAGATACAACTAGATATTTATTTAATATTGGAACGGGGAGGCTTAGATATGAAGTAAAGGCAATTTATAAAAAGAACCGACAGTGGAGTTTATAAAAAGAAGATGGAGAAAGAGATATCTTTTTTAAAATGATTTTTTTTATATGTATGAGTGTTTTGCCTGCATGTATGTAAGTGAAGACAAACATTCTCAGGCTGTTTTTGGACAGACTCACATCTATTTTAAACCAGGAATTTGAAGGAATTGTGGCCCCAAGCACATTTATGGAAAACAAGGTTTGGGTAAGAAGGTCCCTGCCGTGGAGTACTACGATGTTGGGACCAACTGAGTCCTGGCCTTCAGCTGCTCTTCCCTGTCTAGAGCCTTCTAATTGAAGTTACTAAAAGCTGTGCTTTGCCTAGAGGGTCAGAGGATGGGGTTTTCACCTGTTGGTCATTGACTGCTGGGTATTTAAGCCTCCACAGTGCTATTAAAGAAGGGCTTTGTACCAGTGATTGGAGGTCCGTGTGTTGGTCTGTCTCTGTGTGTGTTTCCTCAACCTCCAGCCCCTTGCCCGAAGCTCGGGAACTGGATTCTAGCGAATAGTGCGCAGATGGGAGTGGGGGAGTGGGGGAGGTGGGGGTGCACAGTACTACGAAAGGTTTTTGTAGTTTATATGTGCGCGCACACACACACACACACACACACACACAAACACAATTTTATTTTTAAGACAGGATCTCACTATATAGCCCTGGTTGGCCTGGAATTCACTATGTAGACCAGACTGGTCTTGAATGCTGGGATTAAGGAGTGAGCCACCCTACCTAGCTTTTATTTCATTATTATTTGGATTTTCGAGACAGGGTTGCTCTATCAGTCCTGGCTGGTCTGGAACTCACTCTGTAGACCAGACTGTCCCTGAATTAATAGAGATCTGCCTGCCTCTGCCTCCTGAGTGCTGGGGGATGAAAGGCGTGTGCCATCACTACCCACCCAACTTTTATTTTCTTTTAATACATGCATAGATAAAGAGATACACTATTATTTTTAAGTTATTTTTTGAGTTATGGTCTTCTGTCTCCTAAGCTGGCCTCAAGCTCACTATGTAGCCAAGGGGACCTTGGGCTCGTGACCCTCTTGAAGACTTGGCGTCACACTGTGTATCGCAGTGTGGTAGTTGCAGTTCTCAAGGACTGGCCCTCTACCCCCTACTTTCCACCCAGTTTACTGTGGTCTCTGACCATTTCTGCATGAAAGGTCATGGGCTTCACTCAGTTAAAGCTTTCTTTCAAAGACAGGTTCTCCTGCAGAGGACCCTTAACTGATCTCCTAATTTCCTTTCAATAAAGCCCCCAAAACATCACATCCACTCCCTAAAAATATAAGAGCTACCTACTTTCGCCGAAAGCTGAAACTGAATCTTGCGTTTTGACACTTCAGATGAAGAGAGGGTCCCACCTCTTCAACGGTGTGATGTGTTGTCTAACGACTCTGCCACAAATGGTGACTCAGACTCCGCAAACACAAAAATTACTAGCTTTTCCTAGTAAATGAAGTAAAATGAAACATTCTTGTTTGGCATCTTCATAGAGCGGCACAGCAGCAGAAGGTGTCTCTTTTTAGCACTTCAGATGCAGACCTTGTCCTGAGGAGTTTCTAGTCACATCACTCTTGAATGGCACATGCCAGCATCCACATCACACTCTAGAATCCTTGACAGTAACGGGCAGGGAAAGGCGGCACGTGGAACCTAGCACTTGGGAGGCTGAGGAAGGAGGGTAACGAATTTGAGAGCGTCTCAGGCTACTTAGTAAGTTCAAGATTTGTGCAGGCCACATAGGCAACCTGTCTTGGAAAGTCAAGCCCTGGGGCTGGAGGGAAGGCGTGGTGGTCAGGAGCACTTGGTGTGCTTGTGTGGTTCAGTCCCCAGCACCCACATGGTGCCTTGCAACCACCCACAACTCCAGTTTCAGGGGACCTGAGGACCTTTTCTGACTTTCATGGTTACCGGGCACATAGATGATACATATACATACATGAAGACAAGATATGCAATAAATAAATCTAAAATAAATATTTAAAAAGTCAAAACCAAATCAAACCAAAATGCCCTTAAAATGTAACTGTATAATTGTGAAAGTAAGACTGGAAGTCTCTGGACAGTCCTGAGATAGTTTTGGGGTGTTGTGTGTGTGTTGTATGCATGTGTGTATGGTGTGCACACAAGTCTGTATATGTGCCTGTGGAGGTCAGAGGTTGACATGAGGTGTCTTCTTTAATGGCTTTCTGCAATATTAAAAAAATCTTTTTATTATAATTATTTATTTTACGTGTATGAGTGTTTTGTCTGTGCACCATTTTTTGTTTGTGCTCCGGGTACCCAGGGAGACCAGAAGAGTGTGCTGCATACACTGGGACTGGAGTTACAGAGGATTGTGGGCTACTGTGTGGTGATGGGAATCCAACCCTGGTCCTCTGGAAGAGTAGTCCATGTTTTAACCACAGAGCCACCTCTCCAGCCCTTCTACCATTAGTTTGTTTTTTGAAGCAGGATCACTCACTGAACCTGGAGATGGACCAGTTGGCTAGCAGACCCATGGGATCCTTTTTCCTCAACCTCCATGCCCACCCAGAGAGTAGGTTACATATGTATGCCTCCCTGCCCAGTTCTTCATGTGAGTGTGCTGGGGACTGAGATTAGAGTCTCTCACCTGTACAGCTATGTTTCACAAACTCTATCTCCTCCCCCAAACATACTTAAAACAGCGTATTTACAAACATGCAAAGCAGTCAGGGGAACACAGGAGCCTGAAGAGGGATTTTGACAGAAGCAGAACTAAGAAAGCAAGAATGGATGGCAGAGAGGAGAAAGAAGAAAGGGCAGGATAATCAAGTCAAATGCAAGACCAGACTCGGGCCACAGGGAACACAGCGGCAAAGGACACAGCAGAAACAGGAAGATGGAATGTTTCCTCGGCAGGAGCCAAGAATATGAATAGTCTGAAGAGGAGATGAAAGATGGCACCTGGCACTGGAGGTGGAGATCTGGAGAGGGGTGGGAGGGACAGTTTGCTGACATTTTGCCACTTCTTTCCTCTCCCAGACTGTAAAAGGGAACATTTGTCTCTTCTGCAGGGAAGGGGAAGAGCACAGGCTCTGCTGGCAGGACTCCATCCCCATTCCTGTCTGGTTAGCTACCGGTAACACCGCTCTGGCAACTCATCTCGGTGACTAGCTGGGAAAGCAGGGAGACTGTGCATAACCACCGAGGGCTCGCAAGGCAGAAACCAGAGCACAGCATCAGTTAGAGCCATTAGCAAGTAGGAAAACAGCTAGTTCAACCAAGGACCATGTTTGAAGCAACGGCGTCAAGAGGCAAAGAGAGAAACTATTTAGAGGATGCGTTAACACACACTATGAATCCGGTTCTCAGGAGAGCGAGGCAACAGCTGCTGCTGGGTCAGGCCTTGACTTCCTCCCAGCAAAAGGTTCTGTCTTGTATTAATTGCTTTGCTGTGATAAAACACCATGACCCCAAATGGCTACTACTACTACTTTTTCTTCTTCTTCTTCTTCTTCTTCTTCTTCTTCTTCTTCTTCTTCTTCTTCTTCTTCTTCTTCTTCTTCTCCTTCTCCTTCATCTTCATCTTCATTATTATTATTATTATTATTAATCATCATCATCATTATTCTGTTAGTAATGGCAGAGGACCTTGGCTGACTCACATGCATATTCTAAGCCAGTTTGGTCTTCTATAAAATGTGGTTGATGATAATACTCATGTCTCTTACAAAATCAGTGTGAAGCTAAACCTAACAATATAAAGTATTTTGTAATTGTGGCATGCTTCAAGCAGCTTGCCGGAAATGACTTCACTAAAGACAAAGGAAAGAGGATAAGGATACAAACCCTTCCGGCAAGGTCTTTCTCATTCAGTGCCTCTCCGTGCCCTGCCCCAGCCCTGTGGGAGTCACGAGGTTTTCTGAGGATTCCAAATCCCTCTAGAAAAGCCCTCCTCTTACAGTTTCAATCCATGGCTTCTTCTTTGGCTAAGGAGTGACACACACGCTGTAAGGGACCGGGACTTCCTGGGGTTGGGGTGGGGTGAAAGGAAGTAAAGAGAAAGAGATTTAAGAAAACACTTGCTAAAGGGCCCTAAGGGGAAAACATTACTCACTTTGGTGGAGCCCTAGCTGGGGCACGGTTCCAAGCCAGCCAGCCAGGGATACGAACTGAGACCCTGTCTCAGAAACAGGAGAAGACAGGAGAGCCGCAGAGGTAGACAGCCCGGCAGCTCCTTCCAAGCAAAGCAAGTGCTGACCAGACACCCAGCAGGCTCATCTCAGGGTGTCTAGCGAAGGGGCATGATGACACTTGTCAGCACGGGAAACACTTGGCTTCAATTTTAAGTCTGGTAGCAATTACAAACTGCACATTTTTCAAAACTCAAAGTATACACTTAAATTTGATGCGCTTTATTGTATATAAATTAAAACTAATCCAATATAATCCAGATCACACAAAGTAGACCTTCCGGCAGGTTCTCTTTCCCACACGTAGGTATTACCCACTCTCTAGTCCTCTACACTCAATGAAGATAGAACAATTCTTCTATGTCATGAAAGGGAGCTGCTTCCATAGACGGCTGGCCAGTTAGGAATGGGAGACAGCGCACGAGGAGCTGCGATTTGATTCCCAGCACCTGCGTAAAAAGCTAGGCTTGATGGCTCATGCTTATAACCCCAGCACTGGAGGGCAGAGACAGGAGGCTTCCTGAGGGAAGCTAGCCAGTCAGGTCTGATTGCTGAGCTCAGGTTCCAGTGAGAGACCTTGTCTTGAAAGCCAAGGAACATCGGGCATGGTGGCACATGCCTTTAATTCTAGCACTCAGGAGTCAGGCAAGAGTATTTTTGTGAGTTCAAGGTCAGCCTGGTCTACATAGCAAGTTCTAGGGGTATCCAGGCGTACAGAGTGAGACCCTGTCTACACATACACACACACACACACACACACACAAATTAAAAAACAGGACCGATAGAAAGTCCCCTGAATTGGCCTCTGGCTTCCACATTCACACCACCACCACCACCACCACCACCACCACCACCACCACCACCACCACCACCACTATCACCACCACTATCACCACCACTACCACCAAAATAAAAAATTAAAACCAGCTAGTCCAACCACCAAGGAGCAAGTCTGAAGCAACGGCATCAAGAGGCAAAGAGAGAATCTAATTAGAGTACGTGTTACACACACTGTATGAACCCCGTTCCCAGGAGAGCGAGGAGACAGCTGCTGGGCCAGGCCTCGACTTCCTCCAGCCAAGGGCTCTGTCCTGTACTAGTTACTTTGCTGTTATAAAACATGACCCAAAGTGACTTACAAAGGAAGAGTTTATTTCGGCTTATGATCCCAGAGGGGTGAGAGTCTAATTTGGTGTTGGGGGTGGAGATCAGGGTGAGTCCGCTGGAGCGGGACACTGAGAAATCCCATCTTTTACTGTAAATACGCAGCAGCCAATGCGAACTGGAAATGAAATCTGAAAGCCCATCCATCCCACGACTGACTTCTTCCAGCAAGGTCCCACCTCCTATCCTTCCCCAAACAACGATGAAGACCAAATGTCCAAACACCTGAAGCTACGGGAGACGTCTCTCACTCAGACTACTGCATCCTCCCTGGGGAAAGAGCGGCCTTTCCATGACGGCATGTCTTCACTGCTGCTTGTAAGAACCCTGAAGGTGCAATCCAGTTCATCGGCGTTTACATTCAGCAGGAGGACATTCCCAAAGTACGACAGATGGAAGCTATTTTAAACCTGGGTCTGTCACTTAAGAGTCTGAGACGGGCGTGTTGGGATAAACTTATCGCCCTGATGGGTGTCTCCAGCATCAATTCTAAAGCTCGTTCTGGGAAGCTATCTGCTGTTCATCTGTGGTGTAACTCAAAGGTCTGGAACGCTGTCACCCAGAATCCCAATCAGAAAAGCTGCAGAAAGTTCAAAGAAATAGCAGTTTTTGCGGGGAGGGGAGATTGAGGTGGTCAGACCAAGAGCTTTAAAAAAAATACCTTGTATTTTTTATTAATCTTTTGAGAAATTCACATATGTATACGATGTAGTTTGGTCATATTCACCCTCCGCTCCGCTATATATAGCTCCTGCTGGATTACGGCCACCACCTATTCCCTGTCATATTTGTGTCTTTTTGTTTTTATAACCCACCGTGTCCTCTCTGTGCTGCCCATATCTACATGGACATGGGCCATCCCACGGGGCATGGTCAGCCTACTACCAAGGACCACACTCAGGAGGCAAACTGCCCCTGCTCTATGATGGAACTCCTCCCCACTCTATGATGGAGCTCCTCCCCGCTCTATGATGGAACTCCTCCCCACTCTATGATGGAACTCCTCCCAGCTCCACGATGGAACTCCTCCCCACTCTGTGATGGAACTCCTCCCCGCTCCATGATGGAACTCCTCCCCGCTCCACGATGGAACCCCTCCTCACTCTATGATGGAACTCCTCCCCACTCTATGATGGAGCTCCTCCCCGCTCTATGATGGAACTCCTCCCCACTCTATGATGGAGCTCCTCCCCGCTCTATGATGGAACTCCTCCCCACTCTATGATGGAACTCCTCCCAGCTCCACGATGGAACTCCTCCCCGCTCCACGATGGAACCCCTCCTCACTCTATGATGGAACTCCTCCCCGCTCCACGATGGAACTCCTCCCCGCTCCACGATGGAACTCCTCCCCGCTCCACGATGGAACTCCTCCCTGCTCCACGAAGGAATGCTGACTGGCTCGAGTTTGTGCAGGAACCCCTGCTACCATTAGTTGATAAGAGCAGTATCCTGTCAGGTTCAGAAGACACTGCTTTGCCCTGGCCTCCAGAACCTCTGGCTCTCACAGTCTTTTGGTCCTCTGAGCGTGGAGGGGAAGCAATGTGATATAGATGGTCCATTTATAGGTAAGCACTCCACAGATACTTGTTCACTGCATTCTGATTGGTTGAAAATTTTTGCGTTAACTACCACCTGCATACAAAGGAATCTTTCTGATTAAGAGTATCTATGGGTACAGAGATGAAAATTTAGAAGGCAGCTTGATGCTAGGTCCATATGGCAAAAGACATAAACACATCTTAGAGTCCTTCGTGCCCTGGAGTTTTACTTGTAAGGGCATCTGTCACTCTGGTGGCTGAGGACGTAGAGCAAGGCCCTCCAGCCTTGGGCGTCTTTTTCTAGGTGCTACTTTATAGGGTTTGTCTACACACAGTTACATGGGATCCTCCTCTCAAGTCCTCCCTTTATCTCCCTTGTGTTTCTTTTGAGGTTTGGCCACTCAGGCTCAACTGAATAAAAACGTCCTCCCAGTGCCAAGTTCTCTGCAGGTGTTTTTCACTGAAGCATCTGAGGTTAATGTTTACACCAAATAGCTCGTAACCACACATTTATTCTTGTCCTGGCTCCTAGAGCTGGAGAATCTCAGGACACTGGAGTATGAGAGGACTTTAGAAGCTGCCTAGTCCAGCGTTTGCAGTCCTGAAGACAGGGCTGGCAAGAGAAAGTGATCTTAAATAATGAATCCCTAAGCGCACCACCTAGTACCGAGTCAACATCATAGCAGGAGAAAACTCCAATGAACAAATACAAGGAACCTACCTAGTGGAGCTCCTGGCTGACACTCATCAGGCCTTCCTGGTGACAGTAATCCCATCTGGGGCACTGATGGTCCCTGGGGGCCTAGAAACGGTGGAGCTGAGGCTGAGGAAAGAACAGGAAGAACAGGGCCGCAAAGAAAGCGGCCAAGGCTTTGTCCTTGGAAGTTATCAAGGTCACTTGATCCCTCTGAGCCTTGTTCAACTCTGTAATTCTACAGCAACCAGAGACCACAAGATTGGAAAGAGGCAGTTTGGCCTAGAACTGGGAACCACAAGATTGCTTTGTGGGGAGAGGTGGGTGGAGATTTCCGACCCTTTCCCAAGCAGAGCGAAGCAGGGTCTCTGATTCTACAGAACATGAACCAACGTACTTTTGTTCCATCTCAGGTTTCCACTTCAGAGCCCGGGGCTCTGGCTTCCTCCAGCCCCCGGCCAGGCACATTCCTGCTTTATTCCTCTCTCTCTTACAGTATTCGCTATTGGCATCTTGGTTTCTTTCTAGCTCATAATTTTTGTTGTTATTGTTGTTATTTAGATGGCTCCGACATGGTCTTTTCCCCTCTGGGAAAGCAGTGTATAAATCTAACCTGATCTCTCTCTCTCTCTGAACATATACACACATATACGGAGATCCACCGGAGGTGCAGGGATTAAGGCATGTGCCATCATGCCTAGCGAAGCAGTTTTTAAAGGATAAAAAAACAAACAGCAAAGATAATTAAAATGGGATAAATCTAAGTAGTTAAGGTGAGATGGCTGAAGAAGAAAGAAGTTAGCAGGTATCATGCGAGTCCCACGGAGACTAGCTTTACAAAGGTAAAAGAAAGGGTAGCAGGCTTACAGATACCTGACAGGAGCTGGAATGACCATATGGTGGGTTGTTATAAAAGAGCTTTGATTTTGTATTGTCACTTTGAATTCATAACTCAGTGGATCTATATAAAAGTTATTGCAGCTAAAGACGTATTACCAACTCAAATCTGAGGAAACTGTAGCAGAAACAAGCGGCAATTTTTCATCTAAGAGAGACTCCAGCTGGGCAGGTGGTAATGGACGCTGCGGACCCTGAAACCAACTCCCACTGAAAGGGGGAATTATCTGTAGTGGAGGTTTACAAACTGAGGACCATGGTGGCAGAGTATTTTAGGTACAAGGCTGCTGGAAAGCGAAGGACAAGAACAAATGGCAGAGCTTTACGTATTCATTCCCATTTTAAGATAGAAAAGGGGCCTACGCATTTCCCCACTTTGCACTTTCTGTGTGTACCGGAGGTGGAAACCTCGGGCCTGGGTTGTTTTATATAAAAAATATATTTTTGTGAGCAAATAAATCACTTATCGCATGGAACTTTTATCAAGCGGCAGGCCTGGGATGGCTCGTTCTAATTTTGTGCCTGAAGTGTTGGACTACTGGCCAGGATCCAAGAACTATATTAAGTGAGTACTATCCTCCCAGCTACAGTTTAAAATGGAACCTTGTATATAAATAGATATCTTGGATCTCACATATCTGTTTGCTAATTCTGTTGTGATGGGTTGGGGGCTCAATAAAAATACTGATGGTACTTACACAGTTTTGATTCTGGGGCTGTTGAGGGAAGGATCAGTGCTTAAGAGTGCTTCTTGCTTTATCAGAAAACTGGTGTTGGGACCCAGCACCCACGCTGCCTGGGATTTCAGCTTTTGCTTCTAGCCTCGGTGTGTACCCTCACAGACACACACACAGAGGCACAGAGACAGAGACACAGATACACAGACACATGGACAAAGACACACACAGATATACAGACAGACATACACAGACACAGAGACACACACAGAGATACACAGAGACACAGACAGACACATCGACAGAGACACACAGACACAGACATACAGAGACACAGAAACAATTTGATTTCTGAGACAACCACATTTTTTCTCTACTAATTCAACACAAAGTGAACAGTTGATAAGTGATTATCTCTATTTCTCATTCAATTTATAGCTCGTTTCTTGCTCTCACCCCTGTGATTTTTTTTCCTCTTTATAAATGGTTTCTTCTTCATTTTTTTTTACACGTATGGGCATTTCATCTACATATATGTCTGTGCACCAAGTGCATCCGGTGCCTATAGAGGTCAGAAGAGGGTGTTGGATCTGGAGTTACGGACGGTTGTGAGCTGACATGTAGGTGCTGGGAATTGAACCCAGGTCTTCTAGAAGAGCAGCCAGTGTTCTTAACCACCGAG
This sequence comes from Microtus pennsylvanicus, assembly GCF_037038515.1. Lineage (NCBI taxonomy): Eukaryota > Metazoa > Chordata > Mammalia > Rodentia > Cricetidae > Microtus > Microtus pennsylvanicus. The sequence goes on along the minus strand of NC_134587.1, from coordinate 66,223,564 downwards.
CTATCTCTCCAGCCTGTTCCTGAGACTCTTGAGCACAGTTTGATGGGGAGCAGGTCAAGTAAGAGAGGACAAACAATTATGATATTCAGGCAGTGTCTTCCTCTGTAGTACGAAAGAGTCTGGCCAAGTTTCAGAAGCACTTCATTAGAAGTCTGGGATTTCCATCAAATGTTGCTAATAATGTGCCAAATTAGCAGTGCAAACAGCCTAAGCAAGACAATAACTGTGTAATATTGCTTGTTTGACTCAAGAGCCAGGTGGAAATTTAGTAGTTCTTTATTTTTTCCACAGAGAGTACCCAAACGGGTATCTTTTTACTAAATTAAGAAACCATAAGAACTTGTTTGATAGCACCTTCAAGGAAACATGGACCTAACACAACAGCTGGAAACATAAAAGAGATCAAACAATTTATACGATTTCTTTGAAGATCATTTCTTCACTTTGCGAGGATGCCGACACTTGACGCATGATCAAGAACTAGCTCCCTGGCTTCTTCTTCCCTTCGGCTGACTTGGGAGGGAGAATGCTCTGATGAAAATATAATTAGAAAGTAACCAGATAGATATAAGCGACATTTTCATAACATCTTATGTAAGTTCAAAAAGGAAATATATAATTACTTTGTTTTATTATTGCCTCTACCAGAGCATTTGTCCAAGCGTGAGCCAGGAGCTCAGTGCCCTGGGTCACCTTCTCAGTCTGAACTTCATAATTATTTCTTGTAAGGCAAGCCTGCCAACAATGAATTCTCAGTCTGCACTGTTTGGACACCTTATTTTTGCCATTTTCAATTTTGAAGGGCAGTTTTGCTGGCTATGGGTCCTTTCTGTCCCCTTGCTGCCTGCCTTTGGCTTCAGCATTTTTGAAACTATGACCAGTTCCCCGACTGCAGCTCTGTGTGTGTTACGGTTGCTTTTCTCTCAATCCTTTCAAGATTTTTTTCTCTTGCTTTCAGTCTTGTGATTATCACATGTGTGGATGTAGATCTGTGTTATCCAAATTGGAGTTTGTCAAGCTTCTTGGATGTATCGACCAGTATTATTTATCAAATGTGAAAAGTTAAGCTATTTGAAGTTACCAATTATTTTTGAAAATTTTGAGTTTTCTGCCCCTCTACTTTGTTCTGTATGCAGGTGTGCATGCATCTTAAATATTTATGAGGACATCATTTTCCTGGCAGGAGCCAGTGAGCAAGGGTGATTGGGATGAAGGCGGCCTATGCTATTGAGAAGGCAGCGTCCTGGTGAAGCCCAAACTTAGTTCTCCTCTCTCTCTCTCTCTCTCTCTCTCTCTCTCTCTCTCTCTCTCTCTCTCTCTCTCTCTCTCTCTCTCTCTCTGTTCTAGAACTCTGCCAGGCAGACTATGCTAGCTGACCAGTGAATTCCGAGAATCGCTTGCCTGCCCCTCCCATCACTGGGATTTCAGGTACATGCTACCACACCTGTTTTAGTTTTTTGGTTTTTTTTATGTACGATCTGAGTTGGGGATACCATGTTTGCAATGCCTGTGCTTTAATAACGGGGCCCCTCCTACTTTTGATGTTATTGCTGCTGTATTTTATGGTGGCTCATATTTCTCAATGGTGGCTGTCAATTTTTCTTCATTATTTCTTTTTATTCTGCCTAATTTTGATAACTGTACTTTTCAATGCCTCAATTATGGCTGATTGCGTCTATCACTGCACCTACTGACTTAATAAGGCCTCAGTGTACCATTCAACAGTACACGTAACTGTCATCACACTCCCGTGTCTTTATTGGTAAAACTAAAATCCTTTACCCATTCGGCAACTCTCAGCCCTCTGACCCCCCACCCCAGTCCCTCATGATCAACACTTCACAGGCTGCCTCTAGGACTCTCACGACCCACGTGTTTCTCATGAGTGGCCAGAGAGTGAGCACTTGCCCTGTTGTGACTGGCTCCTGAGCTGTGCACTTGGTAAGGCCAATGCTCTTTCCTGGTCACCACAGTGTCTTCAGAGCTCGTCTGTGTTGTAGCACATGGCAGACTTTCCTTCCTAAGACTGAAGAATACGTCACTGTATGTGTATACCAATTGATTTATCTATTCACCTGACAAGAGATATTTGGGCTGCTTTGCCAATACTCCTGCTATTAAAATGGGCAAATGCTTCTTTGATACCAGGCTCTCATACACCTAGGCGTGAACTGCTGGGTTATCTAACGGTTCTATTTTTAAATTTTTGAGAAACTGCCGTCCTGTGTTCTAGCAGCCCCTCTTCAATGGTCCCCAGTTGGTGGCACTGTTTGGTAAGCTTGGGAGGCCTGGCCTCGCTGGAGAAGAATGTCACTGGGGATGGGCTCTGAGGCCGTGAGTCATTCTTAGTCCATTCTTCCTGCCATGGTGTAGGGCCTCAGCCTCAGTTTCCAGCTGCAGCCATCAAGATGGCTCTGTCATCGTGGACTCCTGTTGCTCGGAATTGTAAGCCCAAATTAAAACCTTTCTCCTCTAAGTTGCGTTTGGTTATAGTGTTTTATGACAGTAACAGGAAAGTAACTAACCAATACAGGCATCTATCCTGTGTGTGTGTGTGCATGCGCACACACGGCAAGCCACTGCTGCCCTGTCTTTAAAAGAGATACATAATTTTACTTAGTTTTTAAAAACATACGTATAGTGGTTAATTGTAAAGTCTTGTACAGTTTTGGAGCCCCCTCAAAAAGCTAAAAACTGGCCCTTTCAGATAATATAGTATATATATAATTGTATTATATATTGTAACCAAGGCCCCCACTTCACATTAGCCTACTGTTGTTTTGGGGCTTTTTTGTGTATTTGGCTGAACTACTTCTGTGAAATCTGCCTCCCATTGTCATCTCTGTTCCGTTTCTGTCCTTATCTTTAGATCTCTTGTGGGACGTCAGAATGCACCACCCTTCAAAGACTTGCTTAGAACCTATGGGAGAGCTGTTTCCTCTGAGATCCAAGCATTCCACCCTGCAGGGGAGCTTCTTAAGCAGGAAGGCAAAGAACTCAAAATAGCTTCAGGAAGTCCCCCAAACTTACTAGATTCACTAGGTCCCTCCCTCCCAGAATAAGCAGTAAAGATTCCCGAGGGTCACTCTCAGACTAGCCAAGCACTAAAGACTACTTGTGAGGCCAGACCAGCTCCCTGGAGGAGGTTTACACCAATCCAGTCACTCTCTAAGCTGCTGAGCTGCCTGCAGACCTGCGCAGTGTGTTACAGGTTCCCAGCTTTGTGAGCTGTCTGTCACCTACGCTGCCTTGGGTTTTGGTCATGCAGCTGTCTTTGAGTCATTTCTGTTCCTATAAGTAAGCCCCCATCCAAATTCTTATAAGTAACCCCAATCAAACTCATTGGCTCCCCCAGTTGGTGGACTCCGTATTTGGGGTGAGCTGAGTAGACGTGTATGGAGTGTCTTCCCAGGAAAAATCTTGTCACACAACACTACGCTCTTAAGCAGTTAAACTTTCACCCTTTGCCATAGTATATGACTCACAGATGGCTCTCAAGGCTTGACTTATATATATAAGTCCAGGGTGCGGGGAGGCCTGAATACAAAGAGCCTTACAGAGCCGGAGAGTTGGCTCAGAGATTAGGACACAGTTGCTGTTTTAAAGGACCCATGTTTGGCCTGGGTCTGAAAAAGCATGGGATAAATCCGGACTGGCTGAATATAGAGGACAATGAGGAATACTGAGAACTCAAGAACAATCGCAGAGGGTTTTTGATCCTACTGCACGTACTGGCTTTGGGGGAGCCTAGGCAGTTTGGATGCTCACCTTAGGAGACCTGGATAGAGGTGGGCAGTCCTTGGGATTCCCACAGGTCAGGGAACCCTGATTGCTCTTCGAGCAGATTAGGGAGGGTGACTTGATCGGGGGAGGGGGAGGGAAATGGGAGGCGGTTGCGGGGAGGAGGCAGAAATCCTTAATAAATAAATAAATAAATTAAAACAAAAAAAAAAAAAAAAAAAAAAAAAATAAAGGACCCATGTTTGATTCCCAGGGCCCCAGGGCTAACAACCATCTGGAACTCCAGTTCTGGCCTCTGTGGACACACGGCTTGCACACACGGTGCACAGAAACACATGCAGGTTAAACACCGAGACACATAGAACAGAAATAAATAAATCTTAAAAAAAATTCAAGGGCAGCACAATGGTGTTCTTTGGGAGTGGACTGTAATCCACCGATGGGGTAGCCCTGAAAATCTGTGTGTGTAAAAGTTTACTATATATATATATCAGGGAGGGAATTTCCTATATGCAAATTAAAAAGAAAAAGTGGTCAGTATTTGTTCGTAGAAAGAGACTTCTGAACCTGTGCTGCTTGTAAGAGGTGGATTCAGTTCCTCACTGATTCCCAGAAGCGAAGACAATGAGGTCAAACTCTCATGCTTGATTGTAGGTTAGGCTCTGGGTCATTCTTCTTTAAGTAAAATTCTAGGTTAATTTGTTACTTGCAAGTCTAGCAGATCACTATGACTTTAAAGAACAAGGAAAGCTCAAAGGATGTAATAAATAGAGGAGAGGGCGGAAACAGGCCGGGCAGAAAGGCATTTGGCTGGGTGTCCTTCCCTCTCAGACCCCAGCTCTGGCCAGCAGGCGTGGGGGGGGAGTGGGGAGGGAGGCGGGCAGCGGGGGTGGGTATAGAGAGGTGCAACACAGCATTCAAGCGTTCTCTCTCCCTGCTCCAGTTGCTGCTTTAACTTCAGATCAGGTCTACAGTAAAGGCCTCAGTACGATCCGCGCTTGGTGGGAACCCCTACCCATATGCATGCGCATCACAGCCATGGCTGCATCTTCTGCTTTCGGTTGTCGGAGTAAGGCAAAAAAAGACAAAACTCAAATGAACAGATGAACAAGAAAAACACCCAAAAAGGCCAGCTTGATCCTTAAACAGACCCATCCTCCTCCACCTCCCACAAAGCCGCCTTTTTTCACTAACAGCTCCCAGGCAGGCTTGGCCACTCCATCCATTTTGAAGAGGTAAAATGGTTTGTTTTCTTTCTTTCTTCCCTCCTTCCTTCCTAATTTTTTATTTTGTTTTGAGCTACTGAACTTACAATCGTCTTATCAAAATGTAAACACCTTTCAATGCCTCTCAATGTGTCATTTCATCAAGCTGTGTCTGCAGACACAGGAGAGCTTTGGCATTAGCGTTGAGAGTGCCTGGGAGGACAGCCCTGTCCTTGGGACTGCCCGCGGTGATGCTTCTAGCAGCAAAAGGCAGAAACCCTTGGGAGAAGTAGTGCTCTCTGAAAGTTCTAAGACTGTTGGTATACACCGGGGAGCCACGGTTCAACACTGCAGAAACAGTGGCTAGGAGACCTGATTCTACTCTTACCCTTTAGCGTTGCTGCTTGGCACATTTCCTGAGGCTCGCTGCTCATGGTTCCACCACTTCTGACTTTAATCCTCACCCCGAACCATGGATAACCTTATAACAGAACTCTTACTTTATCTGGTTTAAAAATACGCTGGGTCCCACCTTCCTGCTGCTGCGCTCCATCTGTCGCTGCATGTGACACCTGGTCCTTGTGAGACAGGACTGGAGGTCACTTCACAGCCACAGCAGCAGCGAGTTCAGACCCTTGCTAATTAGCTCTCCTGTTGCAGAAGGAGCAGGACTACATTTGCTCAGTCGCTGCCGCACACCCTTTAGCGTGGGGTAGGCCTCTGCCTTAAAACGTAGGTTGAGAAGTTGAGGGAGAGTAAGGGAGGATTTGGAGGGAGAGAGGGAGGGGGAAAGGAAGGAAGGGAGGAAGGGAGGGAAGGAGGAGAAAGGAGAAATACTGTAATTAAATTATAACCTCGATATAAAATTTTTAAGAAGGTCAAAATTTCCATTATGAAAACATATGTATTTATGGAAAAGGAAAGTCTTTCCAGCCATCATTGAAGCTTTGTCAGCTGGGTGAGGCGCTACTTACATAAGGTCCTAAGAGGCCACTGCCAAATCAAATCAAACAATAGAGGTTGTCTAGACATGCTACGATCTGTATAACCGCAGAGGTTAGGTATAGAGTAAGGGACTGGCGGGGAGGGGAGGCTCCCCCGGGGAAGAGTAAATAGAGTATAGACTTAGGGAGAGACGGGGAAAACTGGAGCAGAAGAATGAAGCAGGGAAGAGGAGGGAAGAACAGAGGGAGGGACAGTTAGCACTAAAGGCCATGGGGGGGGAGGATCATATAGAAACCTACTACAGTAGATGTTTCTTAAAATATATACGCATATGAAGGAAATCTAAATGGAGTCACAAAAAAACAGGGGAAACAAAGCCCCAACTAGGTATTGCTCTCCCCCAAGTAAACCTCCAATGCCAGAAAGTTGTTGGCCAAAGAGGTGCCATAGAAACCCCCAAACAACCCAGGCTATTGCCGAGGTTACTGACTGCTCCCCACAAACTGATGGTAAGGCCCTATTGCTAAAGACAGCACTTTCCTATCTTACTGAACACAGAGAAGTTAAGTTGATGCCTACAAACTCTTCGGTCTACAACAGGGACCCAACCACATGATATGCTGGTACAATGGTGGCACAAACGTTGTGGGAGTCACCAACCATCACCTGCTTGGACTTCAGGTCTGCCTCATGATATGGAACCCAAGCCTGACACTGCGCAAGTGTCAGGAATCTGAGACTATGGTGGCACAAACATTGCGGGGGTCACCAACCACCATCTGCTTGGATTTAAGGTCCGCCTCAAGAGATGAAACCCAAGCTGGCATTGCACAGGTACCCAAGAATCTGAGACTAGGCAGGCCATGGACCTAGAGAAATCCAAAATACTATGGCTCTGTTAAAGACAAATAGCAATAAAAGGGCTGCTAATGACACTCTGCTATACCCATAAATCAGTGTCTCACCCATCCATCACCAGTAGGTGGGAACCAGCACAGAGACTCACAACTGGACAGTGTGCAGAGAGCCAAAGACCTAACACGCGATCCTAAAATGGGATCTCTTACTGGGTATATGAACCACATGTAAGGGAGGGCCCTATGCCCCAATGTAAAAACCCAATGCAAGAAGAACTCAGCAGTATTTTTATGAATTTTTTTGTCTCATTGTGCTTTGTTTTGACATTTCAAAAATCTTACTAGTTTTGCTTGTATGTCATTGTTTCCTATTTTTTTGCTTTTATGTGTTTGTGTGTATGCATGACATTTCTTATGTTTTTTTTTCGTGTGTGCATGCATGTGTTTCTTGTGTTTTTCTTTCTTTTTTTAAAAAAGCTTTGTTTTCTAAAAAGAGAGAGAAAAAGAAGGCATGGAGCTGGGTGGATGCAGAGGTGGGGAGGAGCTGGAAGGAGATGGGGAGGGGAAACTGACCAGAACATATTGTATGAAAAAGTTATTTTCAATTTAAAAAGTTGACTAGAGATAACTATTATTAATAATAATTGCATAATTATAATATTTTGTACATAGCATTCCTTTTCCATATACATATAACAGACTGGCACTCATGTGAACTCACGGGGCCTGCAGAGGTTCAAGCCAGATAGTGTCCTACTGCTAAGATGGGGAAGTGGACATGAGCTCCCATCACTAACCAAGAAGCTATCTCCAACATTATCTATATCTATATCTACCTATATATTATATATTGCTGTGGATAATGCTATTGTACACTGTAAAGATTTGTCACTCATATTGGTTTAATAAAACAGTGACTGGCCAGTTGTGAGGCAAGAAGTATAGGCGGGGCAACCAGACTAGGAGAATTCTGGGAAGAGGAAAGGCAGAGTCAGTACTAGCCAGGTGCAGAGGAAACAAGATGAGAAAAGGTACCAAGCCTCGTGGCTAAACATAGACAAGAATTATAGCTTAATTTAAATTATAAGAGCTAGTTAGTAATAAACCTGAGCAATAGGCCAAACAGTTTATAATTAATATAAGCCTCTGTGTGTTTCATTGGGACTGCAGAACCAGGCAGGAAGGAAACTTCCGTCTACAGGACATGTCCTCACAGAGCCCTTTTTCTTTATAATCGTGAGAAGCTCTGACTGTCTTAAAAGCAAAATGTCATAGATAGTCTAGGTCTACACATGGAACATCACTAGTTCATATGCTACATGGTTTCATGTTACTGCGTGTTATTACAGATTAATCTTTATATTATTGTTTTGTAGTATTTTTTAATTAATAGGTAACTCTTTCATTTTCTAATAATAAGTAAAAAGTTTTCTCCCACCAGGCATGGTGGCACACCTTTAATCCCAGCACTCAGGAGGCAGAGGTAGGTAGGCCTCTGAGTTTAAGGCCAGACTGGTCTACAGAGCAAGTTCCAGAACAGCCAGGGCCACACAGAGAAACCCAATGCAGACAGCTCCCCCTCCCCGCCCCAAGCCTCTCTCTTCAAGTTTAGTCCTTTGGTGAACAAGTCTGAGGAGATGAGGCTTATTCAAACCATACAGATAGTTTTATTTTTAATGGCACATACACGAACTGGCTTTAAGCTGGTTTCTGAAAAAATTTATTTTTCTAAGAAAAAAACACTAAAGAAAAGAAGACTATACAGTAGCCTCTCTTTGTACAGAAATGGAAATAGCCTTCCTTTGAGGAAGTCAGGCACGACTGGACCAGACCTGGAGACACACTTGGTAATCATCACTGTACCTGGCTGCACCCTGGCTCTAATAACAACCCTTTGACTTCTATCATTAAGAGCATAAGGACACTCTGTCTCTCTCTGTGTCTCTCTGTCTCTCTCTGTCTGTCTGTCTGTCTCTCTCTCTCTCTCTTTCTCTCTCTCTCTCTCACACACACACACAAACAAATCTTAGCAAAAACAGCCTGGTATTATCACGGTAAGGACATAGTTGAGTGACAGAGCACTTGCTCTTAGCACGGTGTGAGGCCCTGGGTTCTATTTCTAGTACAGCAACCAAAACCCCAAACAAACAGAAAACAAAGATAGGCACTGACTTAATTACTGAATTCAGAAAAGTTAATACAGTATTTTCCAGGTTAAATATTAATGACCAAAAGCAATTCAGAGCCAAGTCAGGGTTAGAAAGGTCATTATCTCCTGACGTCAGAGATAATATTTAAAAAATTGTAAATAAATATAAAGCCAGGTTTCTATTACTCCAGAGAGAAAAGTTTACGTTTTTCAGCATCCTTGTTCCTCTTCCTGTGGTACTTTTCTTCCTAATACATCATGGGGTAGACATCAGAGCTGCTTTAGAGAATTGTTAAAACGGAGCCCTGGATTCCAGCCTCACCACTTCTAAATCAATAAGTCTGAGCGGGCCCAAGAACCTGTATTCCCCACCACTTCCGAATCAATAGGTCTGGGTGGGCCTGAGAACCTGTATTCCCCACCAATTCCGAACCAATAGGTCTGGGCCGGCCCGAGAACCTGTATTCCCGAAGTGTTCCCAGGCGGTACTGAAGTTGGCAGGTGGCAGCCACACGGCGGCAATCACTGTACCTGAACCTTTACGTTCCCAAGGGCAGCAGTACCTGCTGTTCTTCACCATCGACGCACAAACGTATCTGGACGAAAATGCAAGAGTCCCTTGGGCGGTTTCCTCCCTTCCAGGCTAAACAGCAGAAGTCCTCTAACCTCTTCTTATTGTAGCTATCATTTCCAACCCTTGGCTCTTTTTTCTTCTCTCCTGAAGTTCTTTGTTGAATGTCCCCAAGTTTCTTTCTGATGTAGAGCCATAAACAAGACCCAGAACCCGAGTCAGCGACCTGCCAGGGTGAATGACTCAGAAGCAACCCTGCGCACACATTCACGGGTTTTTTGTCGCCAACGCTGCCCTGTTAGCGCTCCCTGTCACGTGCTCCTGACTCTCCGGGAGCTTCAGTGTTGTGACACAGACCTTAAGAACACTTATCTTCTGAGAAACCAGATAGATGCCACAGCGCGCAGCGTTCTAAGACAGAACAGGGCCTGGTGACCCCACGGAGAGAATACCGAACCTGGAACTCAAGGTCAGATTTCCAAGTCTAAACAGTTTAACAGAGGAGCCTGCTTTTACTGTCACACTTGATCTGAAGCCACCACCCAACAATAGCTTCAAGTGATGGGAAACATCAATGCCTCCTTTGGTGGCAGTGATAAGGACTGGGAATGGACAATGGGGCTCTGGGCCGCCGAGAGCAAAGCTGCACCAGGACACAAACGCCGGTCCCAATCCTGTGCTGCAAGTGGCCAGAGAAACAGACGCTACCGTGCCCTCAAAACACCCATGCTCTCAGTTCCCACTTCTCCCTTTTCACATTGTCTTTCTGCCAATTTGTTTACTGCATGTCAGGGCCCCCGTTTCTGGCACCGCCGAGCTTTAGCGCGTGAGCTCTTTGCACTATACTCTCTTTGTGTATTGTGTGCGCTGTGGAGGTGCTCAGCACATAACAACAGCAGTCCCAGTATTTCCCAGAAACATCAGCATTCTTCCGGGCCGTCCGGCAGCCATTGACTGGAGTCGACGCGGGCACAACTGGAGGCTCCACTCTGCCCATTCTCCTTTCATTTTAGACAAGACAGTTGAAACTAGGCACACCACAACATTTTTCTGCCAAAGTGCCTTTTCAAAGAGAATGTTCCAGAATGTAATCACCGAGCAAAGACAACCTGTTGTAGAATGCAGTTGCCTATAGCCAGGCAGACAAGCTGCTGCTTGATTAAAGCCCTGATGTGGGGTCTGGAGAGGTAACTCAGGCGGTGAGTGCTTGCGAGTACTGGAGGTCCTGGACGCTATTCACATCCCCACATGAACCAACCAACCAGCTAAACAAACAGAGAGCACGTGAATGAAAGGGAGCCAGACCAAAGGCTGCTGCTAAGCTCCTTGAGGCTCTGGAGTAGAAGGCTGTAATTAAAGGAACTGCGGAGTAAACCTACTGCCTCAGCACAGAAGATTGAAGGCAAGGAGGAAGGTAAGAGGTCAGGCAGCCAGTGGGAGCAGATCCCACAGACCTCCGGGCAGACCTGGAGTGGAGGGGCAGCAAGGCAGGCAGGTTCCAGCCGGGCTCTTCCTGCAGTACGGAGGCAGCCCGTGTTGCTTAGCATGCAACCTCCCATGTGTGGCCACAGAGTCGAGCTCACTGTAATCTGTTGCATTCAAAGTCACAACTACTCAACATAACTAATTCCACTCATGAGGGATCTCTGACAAGTGGCCCTTCCTGGGACACCAAGGATACACACCCAGTACTGAAAAGAATCATGGGAGCAGCCACCACCCGAGCCCCCGGCACCACCAGTTGCATAGTCCCGCATTGAAGAACCTATCACGCAGAAATCACTAACGCACGTTCTGCAAGTGTCTAGGGGCATTTTAGCAATTTGTCCTAGAACACAAGCTTCCCACTAACAGATAAACCTCTTTCTGTTACATTCAAACTGGATAAATACTAATCAGCTTTTCGTTTGGGCAAGATTAAAAACTACAATGATCAAATTAATTTTAGCTTGAAAACTAGCATGACCAGAATACATCATTATAAATACTTCAAGGGCTCCCAGGGGCTTCTTAGCAAGGGCAAATAGAAGGTCAAGAGCTGCAGCGGTCTTGCGATGACATGAGCATCTCGGAGCATCTCAGAGCATCTGCCGGAACAGAGCCCCTTCAGCTCAAGATGACAGTAGGGCCTTTTCTATTATAATTACAGATTTCTCTTTTGCTCGGAAGGCTAAGCTTCAAAAAAATGTTTCTATCTAAAAATAGCCCGGGAATTCAGTGCTATTTTCAATTCTTACATTCTTTTCCTACAAATACACCACTCAACATCTCCTTCCATCGCGGACACCTTATGTCATTAGAATCAGACAACACCGAACAACAAAGAAACCTTTAGGTAAAGTCTTGTAAAATGGGAACATGACATAACTAACCCTGGATTTGCCTCCCTCTTTGCTTATAGATGGAGATATGGGCGATCAACTGTTTCATTACAAAAAAATTCCACATTCCTAAAAGCGGGTATAATTTACATGTTAACCGACAGAGAGATTCCTTTTAGATTCTATGCTACTAACAGGCTGCTTGACTTGAAGTCATTCTACTTGAAGTGTAAACATAGTTCAAACTATGCAGGGTGACTTGTGTTCGATTCAAAGTAACACTGGAATCTTGCCTTCGCTTCAGTCTACACTTAAGCTGGGGCTGGCCAAGCTGGAAAAGCAGTTCAGAGCTTTAGATACTTTTAACAACAAAGTCAACACACTTGAAATCATCCCCTAAAACAGTGGGTCTCAACCCCTTTGACAAATCTCTATGTCCAAAAATATGTACATTTTGATTCATAACAGTAGCAAAATTACAGTTATAAAGTAACAACAAAAATAATTTTATGGCGGGGATCACCACAGCATGAGAGACTGTACTGAAGGGTCACAGCGTTAGGAAGGCTGAGAACCACTGCTCCAAGACCTTCTTCCTAAATGGGTTCTTAGAAAGTTATTTTCCTTAGGCAGGGAAAGATCTATTTTTAAGCAAAAGCTTTTCCTTTAAAAAGACACTTTCCATCTATACATTTGGTAAGGCAACGTTTGTCTCTGCAGCAGATCCACTTGAGGGGGGTAGAACAGGAATTAACTTTCAACATGTTTCCCCCACAGTGACTACCAGAGAGAAGAAAGCTTAGAAACACCGTGACATTTCTGTGTACAGAAACCATTTCTACCAATCTAATATTTTAACATTCAAAATAAGGGTTAATCTACGACTAAAGAAATAAGATGAGGTGAGAATCAAATACTCTCTCCAGGGAGAGCTGATTAAGTCGAGGTGCTCACAGCAGCACACATGGAAAGAAAACACCGGATCACTGTTCTGACACGGACCGGTCGCAGCATCCACACTGGTTTTCCCAAGGCATATACAATTACGATGAAAGTCACTTCAGGGAGATTTAAGGTACAGAGAACAAAGAGAAATGTTAAAATCCCCAGAGTACTCACAAGTAGCTTGAAAGAGAATCCGAAGCACAGTTCTTCAGAGGTCTTCTCTCTGGATCATCAACACAATCTGGAGTCTGAAACAGATGCCTATCTTATCAGGCCTGGCAATCACATTGCAGCTCGCTAACTTCTACTTGGGTACACAGTTTTACAACTCAGAACAAACGCTGGCTAAAATTAACTGCAGCCGAGCAGCAGGCAGGAACACGCTGGTTTGCATCATGTGGGCCGGGATTTATTCACTAGGACAACACTGGTGTCCTCTTTATGGGACTCTGACCAAGGGGTGTGCCCTACCGAACAATGCGCAGCATCACGATTACGCTAATTACTGAATCCAGTTGGGCACCACTGACTGACTTCAAGTCGGCTCTGCAGGCACAGACAGAGAAAAAGCGAGGAGGTCTTTTCCCGAGAAGGCAAGTGCCTGGAGTTTAAGCACATTCGGGTCCGACAACTGTGACAACAAGGTGGCAGCAGTGTCTGCTCTTCGCGGGACATCTGGGACATCCACTGAGGTTACCTACTCGCTTTCTGCTCTCTTCTCTACTTCCCAGGGAGGTGCTATGAGGACACATGGCCACTTCAACAACAAAACCCACAACCGAGAGCAAACATCTCCAGTTTAACAAATGCACTGTGAAATGCATTGCCCTGTGTGGCTGGCTACAACCAGAAGAACTGTCCTCTGTTGGAGCAAATGATCATTCTCTAAATATACTGAAGCCCAAGCAAACAGTTCAAGACTCCAAATCACAGCCAATATTTAAAAGAAAATTAGAACACAATGCTCTCACCAACTACAACTTAGAACAAAGGCATAGACTGTGTAGCGTCTACCACGGATGATTCAGAATGCTTAGCTTCAAGCATATTAGTTCCTATGCCCTGAATGGATACTTCTTCAATCAAACCTCCAGTCACCTGCCCTTCCAACAGACACAAAGTAACTCTGCCTGGAAGACTACTGGACTACCCCACCTTCCTCCAAAACCCTCTCTGACCTGACGCCACATTAACAACATGCCTAAAATCCCACGTATCTTTTCAGAGTTATTTGTTTCCTTATAAAACAAACAAACAAACAAACAAACAAACGGTCAGGAGACTTACTGAACTCAACACTCCAAACCCAGGTCCAGGCTCAGGGGCTTCAGTGTCTCCCATATACCAGTACTTCTCAACCTTCCTTTAATATTCCTACATTGTGGTGGCTCCCAACCATAAAATTATTTTGTTGCTACTTCATAACTGTAATTTTGCTACTGTTACGAACTGTAATGTAAAGATCTGATCCACAGGACGTTTGCTATGCCACCCGCCGAAGAGGTCGTGACCCACAGGTCTATAGCACGGATCACTACAACACAACCGGACTCTTAAAGAGCACAGCTCCATCTGTGACACGCTTGCCAAAAGTTGCCAATGGTTAGCTTTCATTGGCATACACTGCTAATATGATCTTCCTCGTGTTGTTTATAAAGATGGCTGGTTGCGTACCTGACACTCTAGCCCCGTGACCAACCTACGCTGCTGCGGACAGGACACACCCACCCCACCACACGGCAGCTGGTGTGCGCTCTAGGCCGTTTTGCCCAAAGCTTCTGGAGAAAATAAGAAAACAAGCCTCACTAACCAGAGGGCTAACCTCTGATTAACAGGTGATTTTCAGCAAACTTACTCTAGAATTTTTTAATGCCAACAGAGGACACTGTGGGGCTAATTTTAACAAAAATTATTATCATCCAAAAATGCTTGTGTTCAGTAGGTAGGTCTCTTGGCAAAAAAATTCTTTATGCTCTCATCTAGATAAAAAAAAAAAGCAGAATTTGCATTGTGGAAGATCCTGACAGCATTGTAACGTCTATTCTGAAGCGAGAAATACTGGGCAATTTTCTAGTTCCTCTCATGTCAAATCTCCAAGTATGAGTCTGTTGTTTCCCTTACCACCCTGTTTGAAAACACAAGCACCTACTGGGAGGAGTGGCAGTGGTGCACACCTTTAATCCCAGCACTTGGGAGGAAGAGGCAGGTGGATCTCTGTGAGTTTGAGGCCAGCCTGGTCTAGAGAGAATTCGAGGGCAGTCAGGGCTGTTATACAGAGAAACCCTGTCTCAAAAACAAATAAAAAAACAAAACCACAAAAAACAAAGACAACAAACACGAGAAACAACACCTATGAAGGAAACAGTGCACCTTCTAATTCACTTTAGACACTTGATTGCTTGCTTCTTCATCAGTAAAAAAAAAAATCAAAAGCTATGTGTTTGTTCTAGGTCTAGAAGGGGAGTATCAGACCCTTGACACTGCAACACAACATTGTTATCTGCAGAGTTCATGCTGAGAATGTGCAATCAAGTTACAAACTGTTTCATAAAAATCTCATATTCTAAATAAGTTTCCAGTTTTGTATTGGGCCATATTCATCGTCTTCATATTCACAGAGCTCTCTAGCTGCATCTGTCCTCAAGGATGCAAAGACTCAAGGTGTTGAACTCTGAACCTCTAAAATAAACAAAATGTCCTGTGTTCACTGTGTACTCTTCTGGAGCGTTAACTTTTTTTCCGTAATTTTATGAAAAGGGTCTGTGACCCCAAAGAGTAAAGACAGCTAAGGTTAGCCTGGTAGTACTCAGCGAGAAATTGAAAGCTAAGGGAAACCAAGGCGGAGGGAGACCATTGAGAAAGGGTTAAAATAAATATGTAAATCAAAAGAGGGGTCTCCTTCCTAGGGATGGTATGCAGTTAAAATATTGTGGCGCAATACTGTGGGGTGCTGCTGACTCTGGCACTAAGTGAGGGGACAGGGAAAGAAGACAAATCTAGGCAATCAAGGAATTCACATTTTGATGTCATATGATACAGGGAGCCAGGAACACAAAGGACATAGCTCATTTCTTAAACAGAGATTATTTTTGTGATGAAATTTAAAATTTAAGATCCAGAATAAATATACATGCTATATTGTATTCTGGAGCCCTCAAAGAGTCATGGATTGTAAAAAGACAAAATATTCCAAAATATCTAAAAATTATATCTAGACTAAGTTGTAAGGTTTCAATTCTTAGCCCTTTATATTTGATCCAAATATTGAAAGCGGTAAAGCAGGGGAAATTTCCAGGGTTCGCCATGGCTCTCAGGTTTTCAGAGGATTATACAAATCATTCAAAGCCTTAACGAAGTGCATGCTTTAAAAAAAAAAAAAAAAAGTACCAACCCATGAGGGAAGAAATCCATCGAATGGAAGCTCTGGGGCTAACTGTAAGGTACTGCCTCTGGGCCATGTGACTTGTGTCTGCTTCCTCAAGTGTTAAATGGTGACAATAATGCTGACATCAAAGGGCAGGCTGAGAGCTCCCCGAGATGACTGACAACGCTGGGCCACAGGTGCTTTCAATAAATGGCTGTGATGGGACTATGTCACGTCAGCGGAGCACCTGGTGAAGATCAAGTGGGTATTTAACGAGTGAAGATCAAACGCTCCACTTTTAAAGCTCAACACTTCAGAATATGAAAAGTTGAAAGGAATTTCAAATGATTGCTAAGCATTCCGAGGAAACCTGAGGTGTGTGAACACTCTTTAAACACTGTTACGGCAATAACCTCTTTGATTTTCCTCTATTACATCACTCGACACGCCTAGCCTTGGGTGGAATTCGAATTTGGGATTCTGGCTAGACAATGCACAGGGACACCAAGCTGCAGATTGTTGTGATAGTGTCCCTATTCACTCCAGCCTTGTCATTGGGCAGTCCCTTCCCACGCTGACTCTGGCTTGGCCATCAGGACACCAGCAAACAGTGCCCAGAGCCTTGTTTTTGAGATGGTATAATCAATCACTCTTTAGACCAAGCTGGCCTTGAACTCACAATCCTAGTGACTTAATCTCCCAAGAGTGTATTCAGTGTCATCTTGCAGCAAAAGCTCATTAAAACATACATTTCTATCCTAGCCTTACAAATGATCACATTAGTATTATCCACAGAAAAATCTTAGCAATGAATTAAGAGTATCATTTATGCTAGGTGGTGGTCCCAGCACTCGGGAGGCAGACATAGGCAGATCTCTGTGAGTTTGGGGCCAGCCTGGTCTACAGAGCGAGTTCCAGGACAGACTCCAAAGCTACAGAGAAACCCTATCTCAAAAAAAAAAAAGTATCATTAATATACACACAAACACAGAACTCTGAAAGATTAAACAGCTTTTCTTCACCATACGTTTTCTGTCAGTTAAAAAAAAAAAGGACGTAAATAATTAGAAAACTCAAGACTGTTTAAAAAAATACTTTTGATAAACAGCAACGTCATTGTAACACTGTGATGTAATTTGCATTTTTTATCAGAATCGATGAAAAGTTTTATTTCAATTTCTTCCCTACAAAAATATGTGCAAAGAAAATACTTTTATTATAGTACCTATATTTTTCATATTTGAAAATTTTTTGCTTATTCCTTGAGAATTTCATATATGTATACAATAAAGTATGCTCATATCCAGGGTAATTTTTTAAGTCTCCTAGAACTCAGCTGAGCAGTTTATACTATAACAGCCATTCACTTAACCTTTTTAAGCCATTGGTTCCTGCTACTATGAAACTTGCCGGAACTTTCAAGAAGCATGTGAACAGCGAGAGGCCCGTGACAATTTTTGCTTTAAGAATCATGTAACCTGCCAGGTGGTGGTGGCAGCAGAGGCAGGCAGATCTCTGAGTTGGAGGCCAGTCAGGTCTACATAGTAAGTTCCAGGACAGCCAGGACTATGCAGAAGAAACCTGTCTGGGGGGCCGGGAGTTGGGGAAGAAGAACCGTATAATCTGAGTCAGGGAAGTGCACATAACCTTTTATGATATCCCAAGGGGTAAGGATTCACTCCAGGGCTGGAGAGATGGCTCAGAGGTTAAGAACACTGGCTGTTCTTCCAGAGGTCCTGAGTTCAATTCCCAGCAACCACATGGTGGCTCACCACCAGCTATAGTGAGATCTGGCACCCTCTTCTGGCCTGCAGGCATACATGCAGACAGAACACTGTATACATAATAAATCTTTAAAAAGAGTTCACTTCTATAGGAATGTAAGAAAAGTATGTAAATTAGGATATATAGGAAGAAATGACATTTGAATTGAGGCTTCTGCAAATAGATCAAGTTTTTGTAACAAAATGATAAGGAACATTATGCAGAAGCCAGAAGCAGAGAGACAACAGAGAGGGAGAAACAACAGCCTGGGCTCAGATTTCAGCCCCTCCAACTAATGTTTTCTCGATCTCTGCTAGGTTACTTGAGTTCTCCAAATCTACACTGTGAAGTAGTCAGTGAGAGAGGGGTCTACGGCAATGCCTCGGCCTCGTCGTCTCTAAGCGAGGATAATTAGAGACGTCTGCAGTGATTATGAAAGTGAAATGAGCTGTCTCTGTAAGGCATGCACAGGAGAGCCTGGCGTAAGCATTTTGTTGAATATGCGCTTACACATGCACAATGAGGCAGAGACAATAGATGAACGCACAGACTATAGACAGATGGACTCTCTCCCTCTCCCTCTCTGTCTGCATATGTGTGTGTAATATCTAGGAGGGAGGGAACCAGAGCCCTGTATGTGCTAGGCAAAAGTTCTACCACTGAGTTACATCTCCAGTTTTGAATAGATATATATGGACCTAGATATGTAGAGATAATTTTTTAAAAATATTTATTTTATGTGTATGTGTATATTGTGTGTGACTGAGGGTATGTATGTGTACCACATATGTGCAGGAGTCCACAGCGGCATCAGATCCCCTGGAACTGGAATCACAGGCCACTGTGAACCTCCATAGAGTTGTGCCAGGAATGGACCCTGGGTCCCCTGATAAAGCAGCAAAACTCTTAACCACTGAGCCATCTCTTCGGTCTCATGCTGATACGATCTAATCAGAACACTACCTTGGAGTAGAATGTGAAAAATAGAATTTAATGTTCCCTTATTCCTTCTCTTGAACTCACAGATTATTTATATTTGAGCACAAGGCTCAAATCTATTTTCCCATTTCCCAACACCAGCTTCAGTTAAGAGAAATAAGGCTGGGCCTGCTCTGTTCTCAGACAGGCGGCTTCCTCCTGTCTCAAGGCGGTACTTCTGTACTTGACTGTACAGGTTGCTGTGCTTGACACTGCTACACAGACACAGCACAGCACCAGCTTCAAAGCAGAGCTGTGATGAACGGAAAAACAAACATGGGCGTATTAGGCGCAATCTTATTTCTGCCACTTATTGTTGTTTAAGCTAATGTGAAATCTTAAATGCACTATGACTTGAGATCCAGAAGCAGAGTCAGACATTGGATTTAAAGTCACAGTAATTCAAAAAGTAGATTAACAAAAGCTTATTAGTTTCAGACTAATTTTACTGGAAGTAGTGATAGGGTCTAACTAAAACTGTGTGTGCACGTGTGTTTGAGTTACAGTGCTGGAAACTGAGCCCAGGACATCATGCATGCTAGCCAAGTGCCCTGCCACCACCCTAGATCCCCAGCCCCGGAAAGACTTTTATTCCCCTGCCCTAAAAGTGATTTTGAATGCAGTATCATTGCCGGAATCAATCTTTGTTTTGAAGATGAATAGTTACCAAGGTCTACAAAAAAAAAATCTGCTAAAGGTACTTGGAACCATCCCTATCCCATCATGCCAAATACTACTTTCTTGCAATCATATTTGTATCACTGATTTGCTTAGAAGTGTATTTTGAGAAACATTGCAAAAGTAAACTTAACTGACCACAAATAAAACTTTATTACTTATTTTCTGTTGGATAAAAATCTGAATTTTAGCTAGACTGCTAATCACGTGTCCATTGCTCAATTTACCTCATCTAACTACAGGAAAACTTAACAACCAGACCAAAAAAAAAACCAATAATTTCCCAAATGACACTAATTATTCCATCTCTTCTTCACTATTCTTTCTGGTAATGTGGCCTGACCCTAAGGCCACCCCTACTACTGTTACACAAATGCTCTACCACTGAGTTATATCTCAGACCTTTTGGTATTTGTAATTCTTTTTTTTTTTTTTTTGAGACAGGACTTCACTATGTAGTCCTGGAACTCACTCTGTAGACCAGGCTGACCTGAGACTCAGAGATCTGCTCGCCTCTGATGTTAAATGCTAGGATTAAAGGCGTGCGCCACACTATGCCTAGCTAAGCATTTAATTTCTAATTTTCCCCTTCTTTTTGCTGTGATCAAACACAATCCATTTCCAACCGGATAACCTGAGAAGCATAGGGAAGGCAGTTTAAAATCAACTTGAAATTATGGCGACGGAATGTTCTAGTTATAGCTGGCTATAGTCCAAAAGACGGCTAATGCCAGCAATGTACCTAAGTGCATCCTTAGAAACAAAGCAATTCATGTCAAAAGTACTGTGGTGACCACTCATTGCTTAAAGCAAGAACAAGAAACAAAAACAAAACAATAAAAACCCAGAGTCAGGGGATAAGCAACTTAGCTCAAAGAACCATAATAGCTCAGTTATTATAATAATTCCGGAGTTTGTTCTCATAAACACAGAAATGGGTTCCTCCACAGGCACTGGTTCTCAAGAAGACTGGACAAAGAGGCCTGGGATGGCTTGGTTGCTGTACACTACAAAATAATAGACAATTATCTATTTTAGACCTTAATGCTTTCATTGTAAGAGTTGGTTCCTATTTTTCTTTGACATTTTATTCCTCACATAGCCAGGGAGGACATATTTCCCACTTCTTTGATTCTACCATCAGAAGGTTCTTTGACAATGACTGAAAGTTGTCTTTTTTGATTTCCGCAATTGAGAACTTTTCCTGTAAACTGCACTGAAGAAAAACAAAAAGCTGCCTTTTAAAAAATCAGAGTCTTTTAGAGCTGAAAAAAAAACCTCTTTTAAATGACAGATGGACATGCAAGAGTAACAGTCACAGATTCCAACCATTATTTTGATTTTTAAAAAGAAAAATGCTGTCCTTCTTATTCATGATCATTACAGGAACGAGCAGCTACTTCGATGGCATCTCTACTTGTTGATGAGCACAGGGAGCTGTGATGAGTGCAGAGGTCACATCAGAATAGAACTCACCCATGCACCAGCTCTGAGTCACTACTGCTGCTCCTAGGGGCTTTGTGGTGGTCAGTGTCCATGACGGAGAACTGAGACAAAGGGCAAAGAAAAACTCCAGACATCCCAGGCTAATATCCAAGAGTCTGTATGAGGTGATTTACAAAATAAGGCAGTTTCTTTCAAAATAAACTTAAATTAATCCTGGGTAATGAAAAAAAAAAGGAAGAACAAAGTCACACTTACTAGTCTTTTAGAACATATAGAAAAAAAAGTATTTAAAATAGCCAGGAGAAGGGTTAGTCAGCAGCTACAACACAAAGGCCCAGCTGAGATCAAAATAACGAGCACACACTACAGGAGTGTCTATATTTGCGTATCCCGGTAACTAAATTGGAATACTCTGCTGAGCCCGAGAAACAGCTGTCACTACCCTCAGGCTGACTCGAGATCACAGAACCCCTGGAGAGTCTCGGGGAGCATGACACTGCTGTCAGAATCACGAATGCACAGTGCTTGGACCGTTTTTTAGTTCCAGATGATAAACTTCGCGTACTTTGATCATTCCTAATTAAAAATAATTTTCATTATTTACTTGCGTGCGCATGTGCACTTGGAGGACAACTAGGCGCTTGTTCTGGAGATCAACCTCAGGTCATAATGCCGGCACGGGGCCCCTGGCACTCTCACCCGCAGAGCCATTTTATGGGCCCTGGTCTTTCCTTTTTGCAGCTATATGAGAAACAACAGAAGACTACAAGCCTGCTATGCTGCATGACCTCCACTTCCCACGCCCATACATTTTTCTGACCCTCCCCCGCACCAAGCAGGATGTTGCTCGATCATTCTTATTTATACATATCTACTAGGGGAATAAAGCCAACAGGACCGTATCTTCTAGGACTTCAGGATATTCTGGGAAAGAGATCTATAAATAATTATTAGTACAGAGCCAAAGGAAGGAATGCAAGTCTCTCCGTAGTGTGCAGAAATGCCCACAGGGAGGAAAAAGTGAAAGTTATTCTAGAAGAGGTAGCAGTATAGGAAAAGGCTGAGGCAGGGGACAGTATGTTCTAGGAATGGAAGACAGACTAGGAATGGGGGAAGAGGTGCGTTAGGGTCGTCAGGCAAGACTGCTGTAGCGCACACACACGCGGCTAACAAGCCAGTCTACGACCACACAGCTCTGAGGCTCTCCACTCTGGATACACATTAACATCTCCTGGGAATCTTTAAGGCAAAATACTGATGCTTATTATACGTCAGTACTGATGAACTGTTCTGGGCTGGGGCCTGAGTGTCAATACTTAAAAAAACTTCCCATATAATTCCAGTGTGTGTCAGGGGTGAACTCATAAGCAGCTAAAATCAATACAACTATTTACAGGATAGTGGCATTAAAAACTGGTTTTAAAGTTGGCAGGGTGATAGTGAGAAAATAGGAGACCGAGGAACTTGGGGTAGCATGTGTTAGCGCACAGGCTCCTGAATACAGGCGAGGGGAGGGCAACAGTTAGCCATATTACTAACCTTTTATAGGTGACTAGAAGGTTAAGGTCCAGGAGACACAGGCATGTGTCCAAAATGAGCATGTGGTTTCAGGGGACTCTAAAGTGCTTTCTAAAATGGACACAGTTTACAAAAGACCCTGGAAAAATAAAGGTATGGAGAGACTCCTGGGGTAGAACCAGAGGCACTGTGACTCTGGGCGTAAGACATCACCACTTCTGGCTCTGGAGTGGCCGAGGGCAAACGCATGCTGTGTGTGTGTGTGTGTGTAGAGTAGTGTCTATGTGTGTGTAGTGAAGTGTGAGTCTGTATATGTGTAGTGTGTATGTGTGTGTCTCTGTGTGTAGTGTAGTATGTGTGTGTAGTGTGCTTAGTGCTGTATGTATGTGTGTGGTGTAGAATGTATGTGTGTACACAGTATGTGTAGTGTAATATGAGTGTGTGGTGTGTTTGTATCTGTGTGTGTGTAATGTGTATGTGTTTGTAGTGTAGTGTGTGTATTTGTGTGTAGTGTGTACTGTAGTGTATGTGTCTGTGTGTGTATAGTATAGTGTGTATGTGTGTAGTGTGTTTGTGTGTAGTATAGCGTGTGTGTATATGATGACTGTGTGGGCATTATGAGGACAGAGACTGGCAGTGTGTGTTTGAGTTACAGTGCTGGAAACTGAGCCCAGGACATCACGCATCCTAGCCAAGTGCCCTGCCACCACCCTAGATCCCCAGCCCCGGAAAGACTTTTATTCTCCTGCCCTAAAAGTGATTTTGAATGCAGTATCATTGCCGGAATCAATCTTTGTTTTGAAGATGAATAGACTAAAGGTGGTTACCAAGTTCTACTAAAAAAAAATAAAACCTCAGCTAAAGGTACTTGGAACCATCCCTATCCCACCGCGCCGAAGTGAATACTATTTTCTTGCAATCATATTTGTATCATTGATTTTCTAGGAAGCTTAGAAGTGTATTTTGAGAAACATCGCAAAAGTAAAATTTACTGATCACAAATAAAACTTTATTACTTATTTTCTGTTGGATAAGAATCTGAATTTTAGCTAGACTGCTAATCACGTGTCCATTTCTCAAGTTACCTCTCTAACTACAGGAAAACTTAAGAACTAGACCAAAAAAAAAAAAGAACAACAACAACAACAAAAAAACCCAATAATTTCCCAAATGACACTAATTATTCCATCTCTTCTTCCCTATTCTTTCTGGTAATGCGGAGTCTTCCTTCCTTTCTCCATCGTTTTGAGAGAGTGTTCTTACTGAACCTGGAGATTACCAAGTAGGCAAGACCAATTAGCTGGCAAGCTCCAGGGATTCTCCTCTTCCTGCCTCTCCAGTGCTAGGATTACAAGCATGTGCTGTACACCTTGTTTTATATGGGTGCCCAGGACCCAAATACAGGACTTTATGCTTACATGTCAAACTAGTTAAACCTGTGGTTTGCAAACCTCTACTGCCGTGGCCCTTTAACACGGGTTCTCTTGGAGTGGTGACGACTCAACCATAAACTTATTCCACGGCTACTTCATAACTGTAACTTTGCCATTGTTATGAATCACAATGTGAAGATCTGATATGTGGGCTATCTGATATGCATCCCCCAGGCTGAGAACCACTGGACTGACCCATCTTCTCTGCGGTGGTCAGTGTGCTTTTTGAGACAGGTTCTCACTATTTAGCCACACTTGATTTTAAACCAAGAAGTCAGAGATACACAGTGCAGAAAAGACAGCATCTTCAACAAACGGCACTGGTCAAAGTGGGTTGCTAACATGCAAAGAGTGGAAATAGGTCTGTTACCTATCAGCTTGTACAAACTCAACTTCAGATGGATCAGAAGACCAGATTCACTGAAAGGAAATAGAGACTGGGTTTGAACTCATTGGCACACAAAAGGACTCTCTGAACAGAACACTGGTAGCACAGGCACTGAGACAACAGTTAATACATATGACTTCACAAAGCCGAAAGTCCTGTGTGGCAAAGGACACCATCGTTCAGACAAAACAGTAGGCTACAGAGAGTGA
Organism: Microtus pennsylvanicus; assembly: GCF_037038515.1. NCBI lineage: Eukaryota > Metazoa > Chordata > Mammalia > Rodentia > Cricetidae > Microtus > Microtus pennsylvanicus. The sequence continues at coordinate 66,199,052 of NC_134587.1, read as the reverse complement.
AAAGATCTTACCAATTACATATCTGGTAAGTGTTCATACCTAGAATAAAGAACTAAAGAAAAAAAACAAGAAAATAAATAACCTAGTTAAAAATGGGGGTGTTGACCTAAACAGAAGTTTTCAGAAGATGAAACACAAATGGTGAAGAAACACTTTAAAGAAACGTTCAGCATCCTAAGCCATCAGGGAGTTGCAAATTACACTACTTGGAGACTTCATTTCACTCCAGTCAGAATGGCCAAGATCAGTAAAATAAATGCAGAAGGTCCTGGTGAGGACACAGGGAGAGGAGACACTTCCCTCTGAATGTGGGTGGGGGTTGTATGGTTGGGGCAGACTGCGGGACCACTGGCAGTGGCACCAGGGTTTATCCCTACTGCTTGTACTGGGTTTTTGGGAACCTGTTCTCTTTGGATGGATACCTACTCAGCTTAGATATAGTAGGGAGGGCCTTGAGCCTTCCCCAAAGCAATGTGCTTTACCCTCTCTGAGGAGTGGATGGGGGTGGGGTGAGGGGTAAGTAGAAGAAATGGGGGGACTGGAGGGAGCGGGAACTTGGGTTGGTATGTATAAAGAAACAAGGTAATTTTTTTTCTTTTTTAAAAGATTTATTTATTTATTATGCATACAACATGCTGTTGGCATGTATGCCTACATGTCAGAAGGCACCAGATCTCATTACAGATGGTTGTGAGCCACCATGTGGTTGCTGAGAATTGAACTCAGGTCCTCTGGGAGAATAGCCAGTGCCCTTAACCTCTGAGCCATCTCTCCAGCCCCCGTTTGTTTTCTTTTTTAAAATATATATATATATATAAAAGAAAGGGGAATCAATGTAGATTTCCTCAAAAAGCTGAGAATTGATCTATATCAAGATCTAGCTATACTTTCTCCTGGGGACTGGCCCCCATAGGCTCATTCATATATCTGAATGCTGGGTCACCAGGGAGTGGAACTATTTGAAAGGATTAGAAGGATTAAGAGGTGTTGGGGTAGGTGTGGCTTTATTGGAGGAAGTGTTACTTGGGATGGGCTTTGAGGTTTCAAAAGCACACATCAGGCCGAGGGTTGGTCTCTCCTCTCTCTCTCTCTCTCTATCTCTCTCTGCCGATGGATCAGAGTGTAAATATTTCAGATACTACTCCAACACCTATCTTTGTGCTACCACACTCCCTGACATAATGATAATGGACTGAGTCTCTCAAACTGTAAGCAAGCCCCGATTAAATACTTCCTTTTGTAAGAGTTACCTTGATCTCTTGAAATTTGCAGGCAAATGGATGGAACTATAAAAAACCATCCTGAGTGAGGTAACCCAGACCCAGAAAGACAAACAGAGTATGTACTCACTCATAAGTGGATTATCAGATGTAAAGCAAAGGAGAGGCAGGCAACAATCCACAGCCCCAGAGAAGCTGGGTAACAAGGAAAACACTCAGAGGGACATACATGGAGGGCCCCAGGAAAGGGAAAGATCACCTGGGTAAACTGGGAGGAGGAGGTAGAAGGAAGGGGTCAAAGGGTGGGATCATGAGGGTCAAGAAGACTGAGTTGGGGGAGGGATGGAAGGGGATATCAATGGAAGAAATATCTTGATAGAGGGAGTCATTATAGGGTCAGGGAGAAACCTGGTGCTAGGGAACTCCCAGGAATCAACAAGGATGACTCCTACTAAGACTCCTAGCAACAGTGGAGAGGGTGCCTGAACTGGCCTCCCACTATAATCAGATTAGTGACTACCCTAATTGACATCATAGAACCTACATCCAGTAACTGATGGAAGCAGATGTAGTGACCATAACCAAGCACTAGGCTGAGCTCCTGGAGTCCAGCTGAAGAAAGGGAGGAAGGCTTATAGGAGCAAGATGGATCAAGCTCATCATTAGGAAAACCACAGACAGCTGACCTGAGCTAGTGGGAGCTCACAGACTCTGAACGGACAGCTGCAGACCTGCATAGGACCAAAACTAGGTCCTGTGAGTGTAGGTGACAGTTATGTGGCTTCATCTGTTGTGGGGGGCCCTGGAAGTGGGACTAGGAGTTACCCCGAGTGTATTAAATGGCTTTTTGAACCATCCCCTATGGTGGGATACCTTCTCAGTCATGATACAGGGGGAGGGGCTTGGTACTGCCTCAACTTGGTATGCCCGACTTTGTTGACTCCCCCAAGGAAGGCCTTACTCCCCTGATGAGTGGATGGGGGTGAGAAGTTGGGGGGAGCGGGAAGAAGGGAGGAAGGAGGAATTGTGGTTAGTATGTAAAACGTAAAATGAAAACTTAAAAAAAAAAGAGTGCCTTGATGGTGATGTCTCTTCCTAGCAACAGAACAGTGACTAAGACAGGGCTACAAAAAGGACTCTACATCCTATCACAGGAACGCTTCCTCATCCACGTTCATTGCTACTTTAATCATAATAGCCAGAAATAATAATAGCCATCAGTAGATGAATGGATAATAAAAATGTTGTGCATCTACAGGATGGCATATTATTCAACTGTCAAGAAAAATTAAATTACAAAATTTGCAGGTAAATAGATGGAACTAGAAACAATCATCCTGAGGTAACACAGACCCAATAAGACAAATATTTCTTTTCTATGTGGATATTAGCTTCAAAGCTTTCAATTGTGCTACAGTCCAAAAGCCACAAGGCTAGGTACTAATAAAGGACTGGGATCTACCAAGGAAGATAGACTACAGTGTTATGGAGAAGTCAAGGGAAAACCACAACAGGATTGCACAGGGAGTGGGATGGAAGGGAAGGTGTTGAAATAGAAGCGGTGGGCTGCGTCCCCGGCACCCAAGCTCCCAGCTGCCCGCCTGCACGGCTAGCTTTACCCGAAATAATTACATGGAAACTGTATTCTTTTAAACACCGCTTGGCCCATTTCTATCTAGCCTCTTCTAGGCTAGCTCTCGCACCTGGACTAGCCCATTTCTAATAATCTGCTGTAGCCCACGAGCTGGCTTACCAGGAATGATCTTAACCTGCATCTGCCTGGAGTGGGAGAATCATGGCGACTCCTTGACTCAGCTTCTTTCTCCCAGCCTTCTGTTCTGTTTACTCCACCTACCTATGTTTTAACCTATGAGGGCCAGCCAAGCAGTTTCTTTATTGCTTAACCAATGAAATCAACAGATTGATATATGACACTCCCACAGGAAGGGAATGCCATGAGGGACGGAAGGCTTTTTGTGCACCCACCTGGGAACTTCCCACTGAAGCTGCTTGGCCTCACTTGATGTTCTACAGTCAAAGTCTACCCACTTTACTACAAACGTTTAAACTCCATTTCCTCCTAGAGCTGAGCCATGCTCATATACACACTGACCTTTCAAACAGGCTGATTCCAGTTCTTTGCTACAGTGAATACAGCAGCAAACACAGAGGTCCAGATATCTCTACAACAGGATATGGAGAGCTCAGGGTTCAAGCCCTGGAGGGAAATAGCTGGGTTATACTGTGGTTCTGTTTTGAGCTTTTGAGGACCTTACAAACTGATGCTCACAATGGCCACATTAACTTGTACCCCCAGCAGTGCATACGGTTGGTTCCTTTCTCTTCCCATCTTCTCCAACACTGATGGCAGATTTCTTGTTGACATCCATTCAGATTGGGATGAGGTAGGGGTGAGGTAGGGTAAGGGTGGGGTAAGGTAAGTAGGGTGAAGTAAGTAGGGTAAGGAAGGGGTGAAGTAGGGGTAAGGTAGTATCTCAAAGTGTTTTAATTTTGCATTTCCCTGATGGCTAGGGATAGAGAACACATTCAAAAACAATTATTATCCATTTGTAGTGTGTGTGTATTTGAAAACTGCCTATTTCAATGCAATTGCCCATTTACTAATTAGTGGTTTTATTCCCTTGGTATTTAATTTCTGCAATTCTTCATAAATTTTAGGTATTAGCCGCTAGTCTGAAGTGACAGCTTTTGAGATGAATTAACATCAATATCTCTAAAAACAAATCTACAGAACAGAAAAGAAGGCATGCTATCAAACTCCTTTTATGAAGCTAATATTACCCTGGTACTCAAGCTAGAAAAAGAACAATAGCAAAAAGAAAATTATAGGCCAATCTCTCTGATGAACATATACACACATACACACACCCCCAACAAAAACAATGACAAAAAAAAAACCAATAAAATGATTTCCAATTTCAGCACTGTCAAGTTGGTTTTATTCTAGAGATGCAGGGATAATTCAATATACACAAATCAGTAAGTGTAACAATACATCAGATAAATGGGCTCAAGAACAGAAATCATGATCTTAATAGAGGTGACAAGGCTTTTGACAAAGAAAAAAAACTCTGAAGACACTGGAAATAGGAAGAACACATCTCAGCATAATAAAGGGTATACACCACAAACCTATAGCCACTATCACACCAAAAAGGGAAAACCTCAAAGCTGAAAGTCTTAGCTAGAGCAGTAAGACATGGAAAGAAATAGAATACAACTAGGAAAAGATGCCAAAGCATGCTTATTTGTAGATGGTATGTACAGACAATAGACCATAAAGACTGAACCAGAAAACTCTGAAGTCTGACAAATACCAAAGGCTAGGATACACAGTTAACACAAAAACCCGTGGCAGTCTCCAGTGGACCCAGAGAGTACCACGGTACTAAGATCTCACTCTGAATCTAGTAGGACCAGCATTTACACTCCAGTGTTCCCACAGGCCACCTAAGACCAGGGATTTTGACCACAGCCCCCAGGCAGTTCTCAGACTTCAGTGGATCCAGCATTCTCCAACTCCTGGCCCAGCAGATTCACATAGTCAAAAACGTGACCAAGTTTTTGCTCCATCTAGTTACCTGCATGCTCCACCCTTGGTGAAAGCCAAATGGGATCCTATGATGGCTATTCTTAGTTGTCAGCTTGACCACACCTGGAATTAACTATAACTCAATCTGCTGGGTACATCTGTGAAGGGTTTTCTTAATGAAATCATTTTGAAGTAGGAAGACCAATATTTAATCTGGAGCTTCTGGATTTTCTGAGTTGGTAAGATACACTTTAATACAGATCTTTTGAGCCTATAACCCATTCTAATACATAAACAAATCATTTGGGGTTTATATTTATAATAAATACATTCATTTTATATAATATAAAAATATATTAGACATTTTTACTAAGTTCTGTTCCTCTAGAGAAGCCTGACAAATACAGATTTTTTTTATATGAAAAGTGGTCTTAGAGCAACAGAAGCACACGGATATATCTACTCTCCAGTCTTATGTCATAACTTAGTTCAAAGGGATTTTGATCATCTGTTTCTCCCACAGAATATCACATTGGTTCACGATACTGAAGACATTATGCTGACTGGACCCGCAAGCCACTTCCTGCTCACTTGGTCCAGTCAGCATAATGGATTTGTTGGTAACCCATATGTGCATCAGAGGATGGGAAATAAATCACCCAAAATTCAATCCACCGCAGTAAAATTCTTAGGCGTTCACTGGTGTGAGACATGCATAGACATTCCTCCTAAGGTGAAGGATAAGACATTGCATCCGACCCCTTCCACCACCAAGAAAGTAGCATGATGTTTAGTGGGCCTAGATTGGGGAGACAGCACACTCTTCATTTGGGTATGTTACTCCAGCCCATATACCAGGTGACTCGTAAGCGGTCAGCTTTGAGAGGGACCTGTAATGGGAGATGGCTTTTAACAGGTCCAGTCTCTCGAGCCATGTGACTTAGCAGGCTCGAGGAATACCTGAGGCATCAAGAGCAGATAGGGATGTTTTTTGGAGCCTTGGGCAGGCCCCTGTAGGTGAATCACATTAAGAGGTCTCTGGATTTTGGAGCAAGGCTCTACCATGGTCTGTAGACAACTATTCTTCCTTTGAGAGACAGCTCTTGACCTGCTATTGGGCTGTAGTGGACACTGAATGTTTGACAATGGGCCACCAAGTTACTATGTGGCCTGAGCTGCTTATCATGAACTGAGTGTTCTTGACTCATTGAGCCAAAATGTAAATATATATATATATATATATATATATATATATATATATATATATGAATGATTGAGTTCAAGAAGGTCCTAGAGGCACAAACAAGTTACATGAAGAAGTTGGTTTCTACTCCTGTGACAATGCCATCTGCTGCCAAGCAGGCCCCTATAGCCTCATGGGGTGTCCCCTATAATTGGTTGACTGCAGAAGAGAAGACTAGGGCCCAGAAGTGGACCGCTGCAGCACCACAAACCCTTTCTGGGACAACCCTGAAAGACACCAGCAAAGGGAAATTTTCATCGTAGGAAGAACTTCGAGCAGACACAATGACATGTATTTTTGTTCAGAAACCATAAATGGCCAGATGTGCAATTATTCATTGGTTCATAGGCTGTAGCCATGGATTGGTTGGATGGTCAGGACATGGAATGAGCATGAATGGAAAATTGGTGAGGAAAACATTTGGGGAAGTATGTGGATAGATCTCTCCAAATGGGCAAAAGAGGTGAAGATACTTGTGTCCCATGTAAATGCTCATCAAAAGGTGACTCAGTGGAGCAGTTCAATAAGGTGACTCACTCTGTGTGGGGTCAATCTCTTTCTCCAGTCATCCCTGCCACTGCCCAATGGGCACATGAACAAAGTGGTCATGGTGGCAGAGATGGGGGTTATGTGTGGGCTTGACAACATGGATTGCCAGTCATGAAGGCTGACCTGGCTACAGCTGCTGCTAGGTAACAGGTCTGCCAAAAGCAGAGACCCACAGTGAGCCGCAGATACGGCATCATTCTCCGGGGTGACCAGCCAACAGCCTGGTAGCAGGTTGACTACATTGAGCCACCTCTTCTGTGGAAAGGACAGTGCTTTGTCCTTGCTGGAGTAGATACTCATTCTGGTTACATATTTGCCTTTCCTGCACATAATGCTTCTGCCAAAGCAGCACCAGTGGACTTCTACAATGCTGTATCCACTGCCATGGTATTCCACACAGCACTGATTCTGGCCAAGGAACCCTTCACAGCCAGAGAATTTGACAGTGGGCCCACGAGCTTGGAATCCCCTGGTCTTACCATGTGGATTCGGTTGCTTGATAGAAAAATGAAGAGCCTGTTGAAGGCAGTTATAGTGCCAGTTAGGTGGCAGCAGCCTGGAGGGCTGGGGCGAGGTTCTCCCAAAGGCGGTATGTTTGGAATCAGTGTCCAATATATGGAATGGTTCTTCCCCATAGCCAGGAGCCACAGGTGCAGGCATCAAGGGGTGGAAAAGGGAACAGTCCACCCGCTATCACCTCTAGTGATCCACTAGGGAATTTTTTGCTTCCTGCTCTTGTGATCTTAAGTTCTACTGGTCTAGAAGTTTTAGTTCCAGAGGGGGTATGCTCCTGCCAGGAGACACAACACATATTCTATTGAACTGGAAGTGCAGACTTTTCCCCAGCCACTTTGGGCTTCTGAAGTGCTGAAGCCAACAGGCTAAGAAAGGAATACGGGTGTGAGGCAGGGTGACTGATCCAGGTTACCAGAGGGAAACTGAATTGCTTCTCCGTGACGGAGAATTAAGAAAGGAGGTTAACAAAGATTATGTCTGGAGCACAAGAGATTCTTTAGGGTGTCTCTTGGTGCTACCTATGATTAAAGTCAGTGGGAAACCACAATAACCTAATCCAGGCAGGGTGACAAAGGGCACAGACCCTTCAGGAAGGAATGTGTGGGTCACTCCTGCAGGAAAAGATCCAAGACCTGCTGAGGTGCTGGCTGAGGGTGGAAGAAATACAGAAGGGGTATTTCTGTATTTATAAATACAAGAATGGCCACCTAATCTAAATTTTGTAATGCATTTGTGGTTGTATGAGGGTTCTATCATGGTAGGCATAATTATAACCTGTATGTAATATATAACATGTATGTAATTGTATATGGGATAGCTGCATCATATTAGGAGTAATTATGACCTGGTTATTGCTTTCTTTTGGAAATTAAGCATGGCAAAAGGAGATGACTGTGTGCCAAGGCGACAAGGGGGCCCTTGTGCTGACTAGTCTTGGTTACCAACTTGGCTATATCTGGAATTAACTAAAAACACACACACAAGTGAGTACACCTATGAGAGTCCCCCACTGTTTTGTGGGGGTTGAGACAGGGTTTCTCTGTGTAGCCTTGGATGTCCTGGAACTCCCTCTGTAGACCAGGCTGGCATTGAACTCAGAGATTTGTGTGTCCCTACCTCCCAAGTGCTGGGATTAAAAGCATGTACCACTACTGCCAGGGGGATTTTCTTCTTAATTGAATCATTTGAAGTGGAAAGATCCATCTTTAATCCCTATTTTTTGAGGTGGGAAGAGCCCCTTTATTCTGGGTTACAGCTTCTGGTGGCAGCCTATATAAAGGACATGGACGAAGAAAGCTTGCTCTTTGCCCACTTGCTCTTGCTCTCGCTGGCAAGTCCATTCTTCACTGGTGTTAGAGCCTCCTTCCTCAGGATTCTGGCATTTATTGAAGAACAGCTGAGATATTAAGTCTCGTGAATCACTGAATTCTTGGAATTTCCACTGGTAGACACCCATCGTTGGACTCGTTGGACCACAGCCTATAAGCCGTTCTAATAAATGCCCTATGTGTGTATGTATAAGTATATATTCATTCTTTAGGTTCTGTTCCTCTAGAGAACCCTAATACAGATCACCTCATTGATCTACTTTTTTTTTTTTTATTTTTCGAGACAGGGTTTCTCCGTAGCTTTTGGTTCCTGTCCTGGAACCTCATTGATCTACTTTACAACCAACACCAGTTTTCACAAGTCCCCAAAGCTGAACTTCGTAAAGACACCCATCCAGAAAGATTGAAAAAAAAAAAAACAAAACACAAGGCATCCAAGTAGAACAAGAAGGGAATTCAAAACTGAAAGACAAGTCCTTTTCAGCAGCTGTGCAATATACAATAAAGTAGCTCAAAGAATATGACATAACTGTCTACTCTGATCCACATGCAACTGATCAACTCCCCTACAATGGAATCCAAAATCACAGAGCTGAAATGTCTGAGAAAGAATTCAGAGTCTTATTTTTTAAAAGAATTATTGATCAGGGTTGAAGAGATGGCTCAGTGGTTAAGAACACCGACTGTTCTTCAAGAGAATCCAGGTTCAATTCAAAACTGAAAGTCGGCTCCTATAGAAAACTGGAATTCAGTTCTCAGTTACCACACGGCAGCTCATAACTGTATATCACTTCCAATTCTAGGGGACCCAATACTCTCTTCTGAACTTCATGGTACTAGGGATGCACACTGCTTACATAGCACACGTAGGCAAAACATTCTTATATATAGAAAATCTAAAAATTTAAATAAAAAGAAATTAATGATCATATAGAAGAGCCAAACAAACGGATCCATAAATAAAAGAAATCTATATAAGATCTTGATAAGATAGGCAAAAGTTCAAAATAAGGAGGGGAAAATCAGCTGGGAGATTGAAACACTGAAAAAGAATCAAACAAAAACACATGAAATAAAAGAAAGGGTCAATCAAATAGAACCCACATTAGAAAGGATCATCATCAGATAAAAATGAGCAGAGGAAAAAGTTCAAGATATGGAGAACAAAACGGAGACAATAACATAAGCACGCATATAAAAAGAAAAAGAAGTAGCAGGAATGATGTTTCCCAGAAGTCTGGGGTATATTCAGAAAGCAAAACCTAAGAATTATTGGTATAATAGGAGCAGAGTTAAAATCAAATGGAATAGAATTATCTAACAAAATTATAGCCGAAACTGTCCTAACCAGAGACTGAAGCAGACATCCAGACACCAGAGGAACACAGAACTCCAAAATATTCATGACCAGAGAAGAAACTTCACAACACAGCACGGTCAAGATGTTAAAAATACAAAGACCAATACTAGAAGGGGCATGAGAAAATGTCAACTCACATACAGAAATGTAAGGATAACCACAGACCTTTATCAGCAACCAGAAAAGCCAGAAAAGCATGGAATGAAATACTTTAAACCCTGAAAGTAAATAACCACGAACCTAGAATGCTATACTTATCAAAGTTATCTTTCAGAATGGAAAATGTCAGTTCACAAGAAGGGACTGACTGTAGCCTGAGATTTTAATCTAAATAAGCCCTTACTTCTCCTACTGAGTAAGAAGATACACTGGTTTATGCCTTTAATACTTGCACATGGGAGAGAGGGGAAGCTCTCTTGTGAGATCAAGGCTTACCTGTCTTAAAAACAAAACAAAAAACGAAGGCATACAGTCATCCATATAAGTTTTAATCTATATAAACACCACTAGATATTATTACCATTTTACAGATAAAGAAACCAAGATTAAATGTCTTATAACTTGTCCAGTTCAAGACAGAGTAGATAGGGGACAGATTATCACACACATTGAATATATACATACACACACACACACACACACACACACACACACACACACACACATATATGTGTATATATATATATATACATATGACTTTATAAGATTTAGTCTCTTTATGAGCTGTCTAGTGCTTTGAATGAAAATGGCCCCCAGAGTCTCATGGTGGATCTGTTCGGGAAGGATTAGAAGGTGTGGCCTTGTTGGAGGAGCTGTGTTGTGGGAGTGGACTCTGAGGTTTCATCAGCCCACGAGCCCTCTTTCTCCTGCTCGTATCCCGGCACTGGTCACAACACTCTGGACCCTTTACTTACTAATACACCCTGCTCAGCTATGATGGAGCACATCTATGTCGATTCCTTTTGACCTCTCCAATTACAGCCTTGAGACACCTTTGACTGGTGGCTACTAAAGCTCCTTCAGCTCTAAGACCCCAGGCAACCACCAGTGTGACCAGAGTGAATCCAACTCTGTAGGGTTGTTCTTCTTATCTCAACATCACCTTATGAGATACGTGGGCTTTTCCTGGACATTCTATACATGTATATAAACATCACAATGAAAGCCATTATCTTCTATAATTAATAACAACAAAGCATATATACAAGAGAAAAAGAAAAACAGAAGAGATAAGATAAACCTACAAGTAACATAAGAAAAGTTTTTTTCTTTTATTTTGAGGCAGGGTCTCATCTTGTCCCTGGCTGGCCTAGAACTCACTATGCAGACCAGGTTTGCCTGGAAATCACAGACATCTGCCTGCCTCTGCCTCCTGGGTGCTGGGATTAAACAGATATGCTACCATGCCTGGCATTCAAGATAAAGTCTTGTTATAAACCCTGCTTTTGTTACAATACAACTGGAGTCTGGAGGAACAGACAATACAATTTATAAATTTTCTTGTGTAAGAAACAATGAGTCAGGCCGGGCGATGGTGGCGCACGCCTTTAATCCCAGCACTCGGGAGGCAGAGGTAGGCGGATCTCTGTGAGTTCGAGACCAGCCTGGTCTACAGAGCTAGTTCCAGGACAGGCTCCAAAGCCACAGAGAAACCCTGTCTCGAAAAACCAAAAAAAAAAAAAAAAAAAAAAAAAGAAACAATGAGTCAGTTGTCCAAAGCATTTACAGACTGTTACAATGTAATTACAAAATAACAGAGGTTAATTTTAAGGAGACATGAAGTCTTTCAAAATAAAAGCTCATTGTCAGTTTTTTAAAACAACTTCAGGACTTACAAGGAAATGCAAAAATCCCCACAATGCACTAGTAAAACTAGTTACTAGAGATATGGCTACTTTTGTGTAGAGGACCTTTTATATAATAAATGTCAAATCCGCTGTGTTTGCTCCATTTCTAGAAACTGATTATTAACACAAGTCCTTTTCCAATAGTATTTACTTTCTCTTCCTGTCCTCCCATGTTGACTTCAATCATGTTTTTGCTGTAAAACTGTTGAGGTCATGTTGTGCCTCGCTCTAATTTACTCCACAGAGTGTGAAACAGTGAATTTTTAAACTGGCTCTTGCCATGAGAGAGCATTCTTTACTGACAGATTAGCAACTGGAAAAAGATACATCAAGAGCAACATGAAAGAAGCCAGCCTGCAGAGAAAGCCTGGAAGCCCTTCCCTCTCCTGGGAACCTCCAATGAGCAGAGTGAACAAGGCACCACCTATGAAATACTGACCAGAGCAAAGATGAGGGCTGGGTGGGGCCAGTGTGTGTGTGTGAGTGAGTGAGTGAGAGAGAGAGAGAGAGAGAGAGAGAGAGAGAGAGAGAGAGAGAGAGAAAGAAGGGCCTTGGCACTAGGGATGCATACTGCTCACATATGCATGCATAGGAAAAACATTCATGTACATAAATCTAAAAATTTAAATAAAAATAAATTAATGATCATATAGATCCTTCTTCCATACTTGAGAATATTTTCTCCTTTCTTAATCAGTTGCCTAAATTTCTATTCCACAATTAACTTAAAAAGAATGGCTTTTTCTTCATCTTCCTATTTGTGGCTACCAGGATTTTCACCTACCTTGCGCCATGCTTTTCAAACTTTAACAAACTGTCCTCAAAATACTTTCCATTTCTATTATTATCATTATTAATGAGACTAAGAGCCCCAAAAGGAAAATCCAGTTTCCCTGGTAATACCTGGTTGGCTTCACAAAATCACAATGGGTACAAGTACCACTCAAGCTGCCCAGACTTATAAAATGACTTATTCCTGAAAATAGAAAGGGTGCCCCCACCATAAATTTGAGTGAGCTAAGACTATTTAGGCAACTGGGTGTGTTAAAATCCTACCAGGGAGACCAGATTCGAGAACCTACTATATTTACCAAGCTAAGGAAACAGTCTCGCTCCTTCATCTGGACTTGCGTAGGAGATCAGCATACACAACTATGATGGCCCAAGGCCTCGGTCCATCACTTGACACCTGGTGCATGCATCAAAATCGACAGGACTGACTGTCTCTAGGTCTTCCACTTAGCTCAGTCCCTCCTGTTCAAGCAGCCGACTCCACTGGAGATCCCCACCCATCTGTCTAACCATTCCTTTCTAGACTCAACTTTGCAGCTTCTCCTAAGCCCATGAGCAAGAGGCTTGCAGTTGACTGACTCAGGGACTCAGGCCTGCAGCTGGTTTGGGCCCCACTCCCTCATCAATGCAGACCCAGGTGCAGTTCTATCAGCGTATTTTTGAAAGCTAGGAACTCTGCAGCAGCCTTTTCTATCCACTTGTAACCTGTATACACACAGATGTATTTACTGTGTGACATGTTAGATCACAGACCCTGCCTGTCTTGCAGGCTATCAGGCCGCACCTCTTGCCCTGTGTCTACCAGGAACTGAGATGGCCTTGATATGGCTAGAGCCCTGCCCCGATGCAACTATTAATGGCTTAGTGTTTGGCTCCCTGCCAAGAGGATAAGCTATAGTTAGGTAATAGGGAACACTCCCCATCCCCACCCCACCAAACCAAAAAAAGCTGTAAGTCAAACTTAGTTTTGAGGCTGCGAAGGAGATTTGAAGGCTTTCCTTTGTACTACATATGGCAGCCATCTCTCCTCCTATGATTCCTTCCCAGACCTGAAGGCTCGCACCCCTTTCTCAGATCCTTCTCTCCCTCTCCCGACTCCTCATGAAGCTCATTCTGTAGAATTTCATGTCAGCTCCTTTTTGAGTGTGCAAGTTTTGTCCTAATGGTAGTCTGTAAGAATGAGAGTTAAAAACCCCATATCGGGAGACGGGAAAGATGGCTCAGAGGTTAGGAACATTTATTGCTCTTGCAGAGGACCTGGGTTTGGTTCCCAGCACCCACACTAGGAGGTTTACAGCTGCCAGTACTAAGAATTCTAGTCATTTTGATTAGTCACTGTATCTCTAGGAATGTATGGATGGATCAGACGCCCTCCTCTCCTAAAGGCACCTGCACACATGGTGCATATAAATTCATTTTTACTTACATATATTAATCAACCTTCAAAAAAAAGGAAAGAAGAAAAACCTGTGTTTGTCTTAGCCAGATAACCTAGGAAAGTGGGGTTATCTGGAAAACTGCCCCCACTGAAATGCAGTTCCTTGAGAATTTATTTATTCAATAACTTCTGCCATTGTGGAAAGACAAACGTATGTTTGTCTATGATTCTGTCACGGTGTGCTCATGACAAAATCTCTAAGAAGAAGGAGCAATAACTGTCAATAACTCTTGAACAGTAAGGATGGCTGTGCTCTGGACTATCCTGACTAATTCTGAAGCAGCATCCACTGTCTAGAGTACTAATCTTAATTCCTAGAATCAGAAAACAGAGGAACCCAATGTCCCAAGGAAAAGTTACTAATAACTGATTCATCTTAGATACTCAGAAAACACACACAGGAGCTGTGTTCTGTGCAAGGACTGATAACAAATCCATCTAGTAATGCGTGCCTCCTAAGAACACGGCAAACAAGAACCTGCAGAGCAAATGCACCCTGACTAAACACTGTCACGGAAACGGCATTAGCTTATTATAACTAAAAACCAGACCAAACCCCAAAATGCCAGAGACTGGACAATGGCTCACTGACAAGACGAAGCTGGCTGGAGGTGGCAGATTAGGAGGAAGGCACAGCCATGTGACGAGAGAGAGAGAACAGACAAAGGGGCTGGAGAGATGGCACAACACTTATGTGCATATACTGCTCTGGCCAAGAACCTGTTTGGTTCCTAGCCTCCCACAATTACCTGTGACTCCAGCTCCAGAGGATCTAATGCCCTCTTCTGGCCACCAAAGGAACGTACTCACGGGCATGTACACACAGACACATAGACACACAGAATTAAACATAAATATAAAAATTTAAAAATTCTTTAAAAAAAGAACATAAGAATTTAAAATAGAAGGTTGACCTATGGGAGAAGCAAAACACACACACACACACACACACACACACACACACACACACAAAAAAAAATTCTGACAGATGGTTAAAAAAAAGTACAACGGAGAATAAGTGGTTAGAGTAGATTAGGCAGAAGGAGAAGAAAGGAAAACAGAGCTGGCTTCCTACTAGAGAAAATATTAAAATTAACCAAATGCTTTATGGAATTTTGCTTTGCTAAATTAAAACATATGCTCTTTTTCTTGTATTTGTCCTTGTTGAGTAAAACATGAACTGTAATAACAAAAATGTTTCTTAAATTACATAAATGTAAGGGTAAGACCATTATAGGAAGAGCTGAAAATATAATTTACAACATCATGTTTCTTATGTCTAACCAGCAAGTTAATTCTAAAATTAGAACTCAAAAAAACTGGTCACTATCTAAATGTGTGCAGGCATAAGACCTTAAGGACTACTTTTGATTATTTGTTTTGTTCTTTTTGTTTTTGTAGCCAAGGTTTTTCTGTATAGCCCTGATGGTCCTAGAACTTGCTCTGTAGACCAGGCTGGCCTCAAACTCATAAAGTTCCAACTGTCTCTGCCTCCCAAGTGCTGGAATGAAAGGTGTGTGGCACCTCCTCCTCACTTTGACTTTCATTTGTTAACTACACAAATGTGTTTGCTTTTTCTTTTGCACTGCCTCCCTCAATACACTAAATGGGAAGGGTAAGAGGGAACGTCATGGCAACAAGCTAAAAACTAGTTTGAAATTTAACATGGAGCTAAAGAAATGGCTTAGAGGTTAAGAGCACTGGCCACTCACTCTTCCAGGTCATGAGTTCAATTCCAGCAACCACATGGTGGCTCACAACCATCTATAATGCCTTCTGGTACCTTCTTCTGGCCTGCATTGCAGGCATACATGCAGGCAGAACAATGTATTGCTGTGGGACAATGGTCTGTACCCTGTCACTTGTATTTTAAATAACTGCTGATTGGCCAGTAGCCAGGCAGGAAGTAGAGGCAGGGCAACGAGAATTCTGGGAAGAGGAAAGTTTCAGTCTGCAGTCGTCACCCAGACAGAGAGGAAGCCAGGCACAGAGCAAGCAAGATGTGACTGCCTCGCCAAAAAAGGTACCAAGCCACATGACTAACACAGACAAGAATTATGGGCTAATGTAAGTTACAAGAATTAATAAGAAGCCTGAGATACTAGGCCAATCACCTTATAATTAATGTAGACCTCTGTGTGATTTCTTTGGGACTAAATGACTGTGGAAACTGAGCAGGACAGAAACCTCAGCCAACAAAGCATACATAATAAAGATGTAAATCTTTTAAAAAAAAAAAAGAAAGAAAAGAAAAAGAAACTTAACACAAAGTTTAAAAGATTAGAAAGTTCTACTAGCCATATCTTCTGGGATGCTCAGATTACTGGAAGGAAAACAAAGATATCACCAACAAATGAGAGCAACAACTAAATACTGGACAAGAGAGAAAAAAAAGTAATACTGGCCAGGTGGTGGCGGCTCACACCTTTAATCCCCGCACTTAGGAGGCAGACACAGGTGGATCTCTGTGAGTTCAAGGCCAGCCTGGTCTACAAGACCTAGTTCCAGGACAGGCACTAAAGCTACACTGAGAAACCCTGTCTCAAAAAACAAAACAAAAAGCAAAACAAACAAAAAATAATCATGAAAAGAGTGGGAATTATTCTTTTTCCCTTCCTAATTTGATGAGAAGGGTGTTACTTAGCCTAGACTGGCCTCCAGCTAGCTACAAATCTGAAGATGACTTTAAACTCTTGATTCTCCAGCCTCCGTCTCCTAAGTGCTCAGATTATTGACATGTGTTACCATATCTAGTTTTAGAAATTGTTATTGATTCTGGAAAATATAAGGTAGAACATCAAGTATATTAAAGTTCTACTTACAAAGATGCAATTCTTTTTTTTTTTCTCCTCCTTCGAGACAAGGTTTCTCTGTGTAGCTCTAGCTGTCCTGGTACTTGCTCTGTAGACCAGGCTAGCCTTGAACTCAGATATCCAACTGCCTCTGCCTCCCGAGTATTAGGATTAAAGGTGTGCACCACCACAAATGGCTCGATTCTTATTTTAATACCCAAATATGATTATTAGCTCTTGGGTGCTAAAAACTTGTCCAAAAGAACACCTTGGGTAGCTAAAACAGAACTTCACAGAAAGAGTACATAGTTACAGGAAACAACTCTCTCACTCCTTAGTGATTAGTCAACGAACGTCCATTTCTGTGGAGGGGAGGGCATCGATATCCCAATAAATGGTTCATTTCACCTCTTACTTATGTGATTTCTGTACCCACAGATAAAACTGATGAGAAGTAGATTACGAGCTATTACAGTCATGGAAAATAACTCAAATATCATGCACCAAGTGGATGGGTTAACAAAGATAATGAATGTCTAGAAACAAATGTAGAAATGACTGCAATCTTCTCACTCATCTCTACAATGATCTTCTTTCAATCTGCTCAAAGCCTTAAAGGGATTGGAGCTGCTTCCTTAAACCCGCCTGTCTTCAGCTGTTTACCAGCTTTCGATATTCTTATGAGTCAGTGGGCAATCCAGTCCATGTGCAGACATCCAATGCACTACTTCAGCGCGAGACTTCCTGAAAGAATAGCCCTGGTCTGCTGGTCTCTATGAGGGCATGCTGAAACTAGGAAAGTCACTCATATTCAAAGATGACATGGAAGCCAATCATGCTGTTTTCAAGGTAAGAGCCCTTAAAAAAAGAAAAGTTAAAAATCAACCAGATTAAAAACCCAAAATTCTTATCAGTACAAATCCTCACACAAAATGATATTTTAGCTAAAACTAAAATATAAATAGTATCAATAGGAAATTTTAATTTTTCACTTCAACTTTAAAATACACTTTAAAGAGGTATCATAGGGCATATAACAATATTGCAAATAATCAATAATTCTTGAAATTAATAAAAAGTATACATGGACATTTTAATGACTAATTTTTCAATTTTTGTCTATCCTGGGTTCACTAAATGACTCAGTGCATCAGAATCTTTCACTAAAAACCATTTAGGGAGGAGCCTGACATGAAGGCTAACATGCCAACTGGATAAACACTGTTTTCTATTTTATGAGTGTTTGCGTCTGTACCACACATGTGCCTGGCACCCGTGGAGAGCAGAACAGGGCACTGCACATCAGATCCACTGGAAATAGAGTTAACAGTCATGAGCTGCCATGTGGGTGCTGAGAGAATCGACCCCAGGATGTCTTAATCTAAGCCATCTCGCCAGCCCCTTGATAAGCATTTCACTATAGATTTCAACCAAAACCTCCCAAGTTAGTTTCTGAAATATTTAAACAGGACATGAGCTGGGAAGCAGAATGCATGTCACTTCTCCACAGGACATCTCAAAATAAATGATGTCAAAGCAGTAGCGGCTCCGGCACTTTTTCACCGGTGTACTATAAAGCAGTCCTGGGCTGGATGGAAATGATCTCTAACACAGAATACTGTACCTTCACAGGGTCTGTCCACCATGCTTCATTTAAAGGCATGTCTTCTTGATTCGTAGACAGCAGTCAGGTGATGTACAACCCCCTATCTGGGCAGTGACATCTAGAGGTTTTAGGGGAATGTAATTGCCCTTTCCTGTGCTGGATTTTGTTTGTTTAATTCCACACTTCTGATTTTATTCCAGGGTTATACCAAATCAACCTAAAATTTTACATCTTGTTCCACCATTTAAAAAAAGAAAGCACTTGGTCAGAAGAGGACTCCTGACCTTTTCTGAGTGTTGCCTATTGCTCAACACAAGCTGAAAAAGTGGGACCAAATTCCATCAGAGGGCAGAAAACCTGAGGACAATTTCAGTAACCCGCACCACCACAGATCACATTGGTTTAAGTCTAGTGAATGCTTAGGAAGCCAGCGAGCTGCAATGTGTCACCAGCGTGACTTTATTTGGCAGAAGCAGTCTGACACTAAAGTAGGAATGTACAAGTCATTGTCCTGGTAAATCATTATCCTAGAACCCAACAGCCACCAAGATAAAACCTTTACTCAGCCCTCATCTTTAGTCCCTGCACAGCAATGTCTCTGAGCCTCCATTATCCGCCTCTTCTACCTGGAAAGCACAGGAGTGCCTTTGCAGCGCAGTCATCCTATCTATCCGTCTGTTTGTCCGTCTATCCATCTATCCATCTATCCATCTATCCATCTATCCATCTATCCATCTATCCATCTATCCATCTATCCATCTATCTATCTATCTATCTCTACCCTAAACTTTTTAAGGATTAAAAAAAAAACTTGTATTTTGTGTTCGTGTATAGGTCAGAAGACAACCTTTGGGAGTTAGTACTCTCTTTCCACTCACAGAGTCCCAGGAATAGAACTCACGGAAACAGGTTTGCTGACAAGCATCTTTTTACCTGCTGAAATTTTTAGAACATCTTTAGGGTTGGAATGGAGAGTGACAGATCACTCCTTTAGCATGCACGAGGCTCTGATCACTAGCACCACAATAATTAACTAATTAATTAATAGAGGAACATCTATTTTATTTATTTAATATATGTAGTTCTTTCTGTGCATGTGTGGATGTGCACCACATGCATGCCTGGTGCCATGGCAGACAGAAGAGGAGATTGGCTCCCCTGGAACTGGAGTTATGATGGATGGGTATAAGCTGCCAAGTGGGTGCTGAGAACCAAATTCAGATCTTCCACCGGAGCAGCAAGTGTTTTAATCATGGAGCCATTTCTCCAGTGACCCCTGACCCTCCTCAAGAGCACCTTTTATAACTGCAAAAATAGCGTTTTGTTTTTAGATTGTTCAAATTATAAAGTAAACCTCCCAAGTTGGGGAGATGGGCTCAGTGTTACATAAACATGAGTTCTGGTCCCTAGTGCCAACATAAAAATCCCTGTTGTGTGGGAACTCTGGGGCTTGCTAGGCACCAACACAGCTCCAGGTTCAGGGAGAGACCCTGTCTCCAGGGAACAAGGCAGCCATCTGACATCTTCTCTGGCCTCTGTGCACTGGCAAACTGACCCCCACACACACACTAGAAATAAGCCAACTCGGGAGAGAAGCTTGGCTGGCCCGGGAGCCAGACTACCTATTCTATTTAATTTGCACATCATAATCTTGGGTAAGAAAGCTTTGCTGCGCATCTGTTTCCTCCCTTAAAAAATAGATTATAACTACCTTCTGCAAAAGATTGTTGAAACACAAATGAACGAGAGGGGACAGGGACACCGGCTGGCACATTTTTAGCACTGGACAAATATTACTCTTCATTATTTTTTGGCACTAAGTTTTTACATTGTTTCCTAAGTGTGCACAAAGTTTGCCCAACTAATATGTTACCAATGGTTCAAGATATAGTTGATGTTTTCCCATGATAACTAGTATTTACTCCATAGCCAGACAAGCCAACTCTGTATAGACATACCAGATGCTGAGGCAATTCTGAAAACAGTGCTGTATAAATAGGTACAGCCTTAAAATATATTGTATCTGAAGTGAGGAAACAGACTACACGAGACACTAAAGTACCAACATAAGCCATGAAGATTTAACACCAGCCAGGAGGAGGTGGCGCACGCCTTTAATTCCAGCACCTGAGAGGCAAAGGCAGGCAGAGCTCAGTGAGTTCGAGGCCAGCCTGGTCTACATAACAAGTTCCAGGACAGCCAAGACTGTTGTTACACAGAGACACCCTGTCTCAAAACAGCAGCAACAACAACAAAACAAAAAGAAAAAGAAAGAAAAGGAAGGAAGGAAGGAAGGAAGGAAGGAAGGAAGGAAGGAAGGAAGGAAGGAAGGAAAAAATGAGACCCCAAATGGCACTGTGTAAACGACACACAAAGAGGAGTGGGATTCAATTACAGAGGTGAGGCTGGAGGAGCCCCACACACAAGGGCAGGAAGGACCTAAACAAAAGGAAACAGATCTATCTGGCACAATGTTTATTCTATAATTGCTTTTCCTGGCCAGGCTCTGTTCTAGGCCCTGGAGATAATCACCAACTAACTCACAGCAGAAACTGGCTTGCTGTCTGTGGGCTAAAGGGCACTCATACCTGAGACAAGTTTTCCACTGAGTTTTGGCAACGTCGGGGATAGGACCCAGGGTTCCAAGCATTCTAGGCAAATTTTTACACGGAGAGCCAAGTGTTGAAGTGATGAATGAGACAGGCCTGGCTTCCGGTTATGTCTTGGATGACTTATGGCCAGGAGCTGAGGAGACTGTGCCAGTCCCTACAACTTCACCAGGTTGTACACATATGCACAGAAATGGCTGATGGATCGCATTACATTATAAATCTATCCAATTGTGTATAGATTATATTAAGGGAACAGTCTGTAGTTTTTGATACAAATGACATGAGACATTTACAAATTTCATTGTCACTCTTACTGGGATAGATTTTGCTCATATTGCTAAAATTTTGCCCATAAGAAAGCCTACTAAGGCCTTGCCTATTCCGTTCTCTGTCTGGGGGATTCCGTAACACTACCATCTCTTCTTCCCTTTTTCTTCCTTTCATCTACCAATGACTGGCCCCCAAATCTCAAAGCTTGCAAAGAGCTTGAAGAGGCACCTATGTGGTAGCAAGAATTAGTCACACAGAAAAGAATTCACTACAAAGACAACTTGCATCCTTCTCCCACCTCCCTCCCCCAGACTTCCCTCTGTCCCTCCCCCAAGGACATCCGTCCACAAGTAAAGAAAGGAACCCTTTGGTAAATACCAACTAACAAAGCTTTCCCAACTTCCATTTCTTCCTGATGACACACTAATGGAATTTTCTGATAAGTTCCAGTATGTTAATTTACCCTCAAGCACAGGCTTCCAACCACTTCCCTCAGTCTAATCGTCCCAGCCGCGTCTCCTCTCATGATGCAAGACTCTACCATCACCCTCACAAGTCAGTTTTGAACTGTTATGGCTACATAAATCATTAAAATTTATAAACATATTCTAATCTTATACTGGAGAGAATACTGAATATGTGTTTAAAGATACTTAAACCCAAATTAAAAAGTTAGGCACATAAAACGTTTTTCCATGGAACTCACTCTGTACACGAGGCTGGCCCTGAATTCAGAGATCCGCCTACCTCTGCCTCCCCAGTGCTGGGATTAAAGGCATGAGCCACCACTGCCCAGCTAGGCACATACGATTTTTACAACCACCTACAATATAGAAAATCTAACATTCTTAATATTCGAATGCTCAGAGAAACCCTGACACGCCTAGCTGAGTGCGGTGGTGCACACTTCTGATCCCAGCACTCAGAAGGCAGAGGTGAGGAGGTCTCTCAAGTCCAGGGCTATCCTGGTCTACACAGATC
This sequence comes from Microtus pennsylvanicus, assembly GCF_037038515.1. Lineage (NCBI taxonomy): Eukaryota > Metazoa > Chordata > Mammalia > Rodentia > Cricetidae > Microtus > Microtus pennsylvanicus. Next base: position 66,176,945 of record NC_134587.1, on the reverse strand, counting down.
CAGGCTAGCCAGGGATACATAGTGAGACCCTATCTAAAAAGAAAAAGAAACAGAGACACTCCAAAAATCTAACAGCCTGCTCACTGTTTTCTTAGCTTGGTGTTGGAAAGATAATCTTGTCACACTTTTGCCCTAAGTTAGGAACTGTACTATGAAATACAAAGGACTCTTCGAGTAAGGGTCGCTCTGGCTCTTGGTACCTTTGCCTGATGTACACCCTAGCTTGTTCATTTTCTGGCCATATTGTGCAATGGGCACTTGGATAAGTAAGAACCACATGGCTTTGTAAACTGTTTAATACCCAACGGGATTAACTGCAATCCTTGAACTTTTTAAAGTCACACTAACTTGCTGAGATTCTTTATGTGACCAACAAACACCCTGATTTTCACAGAAGAAACAATTATTTAGTGTAGACATTCTATATGGTGATGCATTCGAATCAAACTCACGTGTTGAAAAACTGTGGCCATTCTATGCTTAGGCAAAAAGTTACCCTTGAAAACGGGCTGATTTGAAACATCTATGAACGTCTGGCACTGTCCTGGCAAACATGCAGCAAACAGCACAGTTATCCTTTCTAATTTTTTCTAACTTTAAACTCAAACTAAATGGTTAAAAATTATGTACATGACTGCTTGTATATGTAAATGCAGATATACTGATACTACAAAAAATGTTGCTATGTTACTGTATCTAGGGAAAGGTGAGTTTGGAAGAGGCAAGACAACTTGCTGAAAGTTACAGTATTAATTATTTGATCTTATCTGTGCATACCAATTCAACAGAACCGCTACAATGCGAGCACGAATTATAACTAGAAATCAGTTGATCCAGGAGAACTTGCCCCGCTGGAACAGCTAAGCCCTTAAGCACGTGGACAATGGGCCGCTTTATTTGCATGGCCAGGACTAACCTGGGGACGGACCGGTTTAATGGCGAAACTGCTATGCCACACACACTCATCACCTGCCTCACGCTGGGAAATGTTCTCGTTCAAGTCGCTACGCAGAGTTCTTTTTATTTCCTCCCTCCCTTTTAAAAAAAAATACACCCTAGCCATTCAAGCCAAGAAGGAGAGGGCGCCCGGGCCACTTCCAGCGTTAAGAACACTTCGATCGCCTTGGGCTCGCAGCGGGGAAGATGAGGAGACCGAGCAGCAGCTTCGTCTCCGGAAAACGCGCAGACACCCCGCGACCGCCCCACCGCCGAGGGCCTGAGCCCGCCGCTTCCCGCCCGCCCGCGCCGACCCGGGCCGCGGCTCGCACGGATGGCCCGCTCCGCTCTCGCCAGAGGCGGCACCCGGGCCACCGCCGCGGCGGCGGCGTCGGGCTCGCATCCCGAGAGAGGGAGGGAAGGAAGAAAAACCAATAACAAAACCTGGCTTCTCGTTCCCTCCGGAAACCGCGGGCCGGCAGGAAGTGACGAAGGAGAGGTCGTCCGGTCCGCTGAGTCTCGGCCCGCGCTCCCCGCCCGACTCCCGGAACAGCCGGAGCGGAGCCGAGCCGAGCGGAGCCGAGCGGCGCGGCGGCCTCCGCACCTCCAGAGCCCGCTGAGCGCTCGCTCGCTCGCTCGCCCGCCCGCCCGCGCGCGCGACCGCGTCACCGCCCCGCCCCGGCCAGCCGGCCCCGCCCCGCCCCGTCCGGTCCCGGTCGCGGGGCTGCGGGTCAGACCCGGGCTTGGGTCTCCGCGGCGACGGGACGACTGGAACGTTGGACGGCCTGTCGGGAGAGGACCGTCCTGTATGTCACCGGGAGCGGATTGCATAGGGGACGCGGCTGGAGGAGGCCAGGTTTGGGCGTCGGATCTCTGTGCCGCCTCTGTCCCTTCCTTCCGGAGCCCGTGTGGCCTTGGGGTGACAGATCCACCACTGTCACCTGTTACAGAATTGCAGTGTCTCCAAGCAGGCTGGTTGCATACAGTATAATTCGGGTGTGAACTGCCCAGTCCTCAGATCTCAGATGTCCTCCTTCCTCTGGGAAAGGGTGAAGGCCTGTGAGCGTGTCCCCTTCCGCTTCAGGACCTCAAACCCCATAGTGTCTCAGAACCAGGAGCAAGAGTCTTCCCTTCACAAGGCTTGGATTTTGATGTTAGAAATGGTGTTTAAGCTGCGTTTCTGTAGGAAAATAACAAATGTTCCAGACGAGAGACCAAAATAACATTCTAGGCATGATGGCAAATAATGCCCACTTCTAGAACGGTGGAGACAAATTTAAAAACTTAAGATAATGTCTCATATTTACCAGAAAAGGGTTTTTCACCTAAAAGTAGGTCAGCCTTAAACTAAATCCTCGTGGATGCATTTTTGACGGCTCAATCTCTGAATGCTCATGCTCACTTGCGACTTCTTTCACTCATTCATCTTTCTACTGAAACGATAATGCAAGCATTAGTTCCCAGGACAACCGAGGGAAGGAGTCAGTTTTCTCGAAAGAGCTCTGACTGTCACCCCCAGCAAATATCTTACTGGACCACTAAGTTGATAGAAATGAACACCTGGACACGTTATTTAGACCGAGGATGAAGGGTGCGTTTGCGCACACTTGGTTAGACTACACCTAGTGTGTGGGCGGGCTGGTCAAAGTACCCTGTCTGCCCCGCGACTTCCCCGTTGTCTTCCGGGGCATGCTCTTGATCGTGTCAGGGCTAGCAGGAGAGGCCTGCCTTCCGTGCTAGTCTTTCATAGCTGCAGGTCTAAGGCCATTCATCCCTCCCAGGACCCATGGAGGAGCAGTGTTATTGCAGAGTACTGATGTTTTATATTAAGTGTCCTGTATCTCAGGTTTACACTTTGCCCCTCTGGATCAGCAGTCGTCAGAAAACTTTTTTCTAGATACAATTATAGAGTGGCCTAGTAGGAAGAAGCCAGGCTCTGGATAGGAGTGCGTCATTCACTCCGTGACACATGGACAACGTTCTGTCAGAAGTTGTAGCAAGAAATTAATCTGGTTCAGATCCAATGGGCATTTGAGAAGCACTTTGTTAATTTGACAGATAAATAAATGCACTCACTCCGTATCCAGTGGCCATTGCTGCCTTAACCCGTTTCTTCCCTAATTTATTCACTCCTGATTCTGAGTACTCTACTGTTGGCTGCTTGACTGGCTGAGCTCCCTCTAGCACCTCCAGCCAGACACTTAAAACTGGTTATTGCTGTGTCAGCATCGTGGCGTTTACAGTGGTCAAAATGACACACAGTAAGGGCAGTTGTAGTGTTTGGTCCTCCAGAAGTCTGCATCTAAAACAGACTTGATTGTTCAAAAAATCAGAGAACCCCCTGGAACTGAATTTTAAAAACTAAGAGTTGAGTACCTGACTCTGTCACCTACTCCTGTTCCTTCCACTCAACCAAAAGCCCATAGCAGTAATCATTAGTATTTAGTAAGAGCTACCCTCCTATTTAGATCTTTATGTTTTAAGTCTTTTATAAAGAAATCCTCTTTATTGTTCCTTGACCAAAATATTTTCACAAGACGTATGTTTGTATCCATCAGACCCCAGTACATGAACTTCCTGTTGTCTCCGATGTCAGGAGTTGAAACTGGAGGTCTGTTTATGTTGTCCACTCTACTCCAGATGAGCGTGATAGGTCTCCATACATCTGGCAAAAACTCCAGATTGATCACACGCTACCTGGCTCAGAGCAACTCTTTCCTGGAACTTCATCCTGTATTTTATATGGACAAGTGGGGAGAAAGGAAATACAGGCTAATTAGCCTGCCAAGGGAAACAGCCTTAATGGCATCTGCATAGCTCACAGAATAGACTGCAAGGTATTTCTATAGAAGAATCTCTGCATCACCTTTATTGTTGAAGCAGAAACAAAAGACACAAAAGCTTTGTAAATAATGTCTCAGACATTTCAGGCATTTCTTTCCTTGGACTAAAACATGCCTGTGAGATACTGCATTAGGCTTGTCACCTGCCATTTGCTCGTTTTTGTAGACTCTCTAAAACACTTCTGAATTGCTTTCATATTTTATGTCATTTAACCGAGACTCCTTTTCTGTTCAACACAAGGGAAGAACCTTGTCCTTAAGGATAAATTTAGTTCTCACACACAGAGAAGAAACCCTTATTCTCTTACTTGCTGCCTGATACATTTGTGATTATCAGTCCAGCTTTCTGTGGGAATGTCCAAAGAATGCATGATTACGAATAAGGAGCAACGTAACGTTTTGTCTCATAGCTTCTTTTAGCCTAGTTTGACAAATGGGCACAGCTTGGCACAGCTCCAAGTGTGCAGGCATGTTGGGAGGCACATGAATCGCAATTAATGCAGTCATGTATTTTTTGGCTTGTTGTCATAGAGAGACTGGTCTGCTAAGACTCCTACCCATTGTCTGGGTCTGTGTTTCGAAGGGTTCCGTGTTTTCAACTGAATAACAGCTACAGTTTGAAAACTGCAGTACCATTTTACATTCAATTCTTTTAGCAGTATTTTTATCCTACATTTTAATATTTATATAAGGCTTGTAATATTTCAAAATTAAAAATGGGCAAAATATGTGTTTTGTATCTTTATGACCAATATCTGGGCTCAGTATCCCTTTTCCTATAAGAACCAAACTAAAAATATATTTTAGGTTTCATAAATAGTGAGGAAACTGAAGCACATTTAGGCTCATAATGTGCCTACTTAGGGACTGCAGGGTAGTTCAGGGGAGAGAGCATGCTTATCTGTGACCTGGGTTTGGTCCCCAGTACCCCCAAAACAAATGCAAAGAATGAATGTCCTGTGCCTCTTTCAAAGTGTAAAATCATTCTTAGCTGGGCCGTGCAACAATGGTTGGTGGCCATGTCTCAGTCACCTTCCTTTCCCTTACAGATCCCATGGCTGGAAGTTATGGCGTGATGGGTGATGATTCTATTGACTACACGGTCCATGAAGCCTGGAACGAAGCCACCAATGTATACTTGATAGTGATCCTTGTTAGCTTTGGCCTCTTCATGTACGCCAAGAGGTAAATAAGGGCAGAGAGGATACCCAGCATTTACGAGATTTAAAGTGTTATGATGAGATTTGTTTTTGTTGGTTTGTTAAACGCATAAAAATATTTCTTCAGAGCTGGGCGGTGGTGGCGCATGCCTTTAATCCCAGCACTTGGGAGGCAGAGGCAGGTGGATTTTTGTGAGTTCGAAGCCAGCCTAGTCTACAGAGCAAGTGCCAAGACAGGCTCCAAAGCTACACAAAGAAACCCTGTCTTGAAAAAAACAAACAAACAAATATATATTTCTTCAGAAATTGTGTTCCCGGACTGAAAGGTGTTGTCTACACAGGCATTGGCAACTGAGACTTGATCTGGAAATCCTTTCCATATCAATTCTGTGTGACAGGACCCGCTGCTCTAAAGTCTGATTGCTATCACTTCTAAAGTAGCCTGACTTCATCACCAGCATTAATACGTGTCCCCTGCATTGAACATACTTTAAAGTATTTTCAGTTCAAGCGTCTGGAATGCAAACACACTTACCGCCCATGTAGTCAGCGAACTCTGTCCACCTTCTCCTTGTTGACCTGTTGACCTCCTCCTTGACTCTTAGGCGTGGCACTGTACTAGTTGCTTCCTATTGCTGTGATAAAGACCATGGCCAAAAGTGACTTGCAGAACAAAGAGTTTGTCAGCGTACAGGCCACGGTCCTCCTTGAGAAAGTTAGTACAGGAACTCAAGATGGGAACCTAGAGGCAGAAACTGAAGCAGAGACCATGGAGGAACATTGCTTGTGGCTCCTTCTCCGTGCTTTGCCAGTTTGTTTTTTAATACAACCTGAGACCACCCACCCGCAGTGAACTCAGCCCTCACACAAGAGTCATGAATCCAGAAAATATCTCACAGACTTTCCTGCACACCAGTCGGATAGAGGCAATCCCTCAACTGAGGTTCTGTCTTCGCAGATGACTCCAGTTAGATTAAGAAACCAGCACACCACATCTCTGTTCTTTTGAAAATGTCAGCTCCTGGAGAACAAGGAGCTTGTCTTTATCTTTGTGTCATTGATATGCCATGTGGTCCAAATTCCTAATAGACATTTTTCTGCCTTCATTTTTGGTGTAGCTTAATTTAAATATACTTTTTAACTCTTCTTAGTTTTCTGCCCCCAAATTCAGCAGAACAGTGATAGAATTAATGATGATGGTGGTGGTGGTGGTGGTAATGGTGGTGGTGATTGTGGTAGTGATGATGGTGGTGGTGATGGTGATGATCCTGATGTTGGTGGTGGATTGTGGTGACGGTGGTGGTAGTGATGGTGATGGTGGTGACGGTGGTGGTAGTGATGGTGATGGTGGTGACGGTGGTGGTAGTGATCGTGATGGTGGTGAAGGTTGTGGTGGTGATGGTAGTGGTGATGGTGGTGGTGGTGATAATGACGATGATGGCTAGCGTGTGTATTTTAAAGAGGAAAAGCAGTATTTTACTGGTAGGTATATATCTCAGGAATTCTCTACTGAAGATGTAAGAAGTTATTAAGTAGTTTATAATAACTAATAGTCCAGAAATGATTTCTGTTTGGACTTGGGTCCACTCCACCTACTCATACTTGCCCTTGCATGCCAAGCAGCCCCCTCTCAGTGGCTGCACTGCCAGGTATGGGTGCAAGAAGGTACCACATGTCATCACAGATCCACTTGCATGTGACAACTTTTCTCTAAAAGAGCTGCCGCCTCCTTCCCACTTTTCTTTTAAAAGCAGAGATGCGCAGCTCTCGTTTCTAAAATCCCACTGGAACTATGTCATTAAAGAACATTTTTATCCATGACTTTCCCAAACTAAGGTCTGCTGACATCCGGAATATTCCCCACGGCAGCGATTTGTCTTTAGTTGGATATTGCGAAAGAGAGGGAAAATGACATGCTTCCTTGTTTATATACTGCTGTTTTTAATATGCCATTTTTCTAGGAGTTACGGGAAATCGCAGTGAAAGGGCCTCATTTTGATAAATTGTTTAGCGATATAGTATTATGTATGTTATAATGTGTTATGATGTTATAATCTTTCTTCCTTGTGATACCATGCTCTACACAGAGAGCTTGTATGTTAGTGAAGAATAGAGTACTTCACAAGAAGAATTTGTTCCATGCTTTTAATGGATTGTGAGACAATTATGTAAGTTTTGAAACAAATCTGCATTGGTTTTGTGTTTTAGGAATAAAAGGAAAATTATGAGAATATTTAGCGTGCCACCTTCAGAAGAAACCTTGTCAGAGCCCAATTTTTATGACACAATGAGCAAAATCCGCTTAAGACAACAATTGGAGATGCATTCCATTTGTAAGTATGTCCTTTGCCGAGCTGTATGATGACATGTTTTAAATAGATCTATTGAGCTCAGTTAGCAAAAGGTTATAAAACCTGGTTGTTTATGGAAACTTAAACCTTTTTCAGACACAACAAGGCAGGTTTATCCCGAAGTTATAGCTATTAAAGCTTTGGCCTTTCTGTTGCCTGAGGCCTTCTATAACCTTGAGAGGTGATCATATTCTTAAAAGTTTTGCAGAAATCGAGATTATAATCACCATTTGATACCTCCATTTCTTCCTCTTCTAATTCCTCCTCCTTTGTACTTCTCATTTGGGATGACATTGAAATGGTCAAACAGCAGAACACCAAAGTAGTGTAAGAATGGCTGTCAGAACTTACAAGATCAAGGTACAAGACCAGAAGTTACATTTGAACAATATTGATACATCCTGTGGTACCAGTCACTGCAAGCATGGACACAGGAAAAAAAAACATTTTAAAATGTACAGATCCAGAATCAGCTGTACATTGAAGCCCTTTATGCCATTATTTAAAATATTAAGGTACGGCTTCCATGGATTTTCCTACTTCACATTAAGTAGTATAAGCAAGCTGGTGCTTACATTAGACTGCCAGGTTCATCTCAGCTGTCAGCTTGATAGAATTTAGAATCACACAGGAAACGAAGCTCTGAGTGGGTCTTGGAGGAGGCTCTAAAGTAGGTTCATTGAGGTGGGAAGGTGTCCTCTAAATGTAGCATGGGCCGAAGTCAAGGACAGAGTCAAAAAGGAGAAAGCTGGCTGGGTAGGAGCGCCCATCTCGGTTTCAGACTGAGGGTGCAGCGTGCTAAGCTGCTTGCCAGGAGTGCTGCCATGACTTCCCTGCTATGGTGGACTGTATCTAAGACCATACGCCAGAATGAATCCTGCTTTTCTTAAGTTGCTTGTGTTAGGCATTTGCCATAGCATCAAGGAAGCAATACACTGTTGTAGAGCAAACAAAGCCCTCCTTTTATCATCTCTCTGTAAAGTAAGTATTGCATATGTGTCTACTGTAAGTTCTCCGTGTGGCGAGGCAGCACAGAGGTGGGGACCAGCTTACTGAGCTCACATGCTTGTGGACTGCTGTCTGCAGTTTAATGCAGAAAGCCTGGACAGCTCCTTTTTGTTTTTCTTTGAGATGGTGTGTGGTTTTTTATTCTGCTCTTTTTCATTTTAGTTTTTAAAAATTCTTTCTTTGAATTTTATTCACACACACACACACACACACACACACACACACATATATATATATATATAATGGAATGAGATTATATGAGAAACAGTAATCTTTACCTCACACTAAGAACGCTGGATCTCAAGAGAGACATTTATTTTTGGTATTATAGACACAAGGTATTAGGTTCAATAAAAGGACATAGAACAGTATCTACTTAATATTGAGGCTCGGGATTGCCCCTCTGTTGATATGTGGGTTCAGTCATGTACCAGGCCGCCGGATGTTTCAGCTCTTGTGTGACCCTGGAGCTCTTAGACGAGCAGGCACAGTTCTAGACGGGGAAGATGGACCTTGTGCCTCCGCTTGTCTGGTGTGCACTGATGAGCACCTCATGCTGGAAATGGACCGTAATGCTTTACTTCCTAACTTCTTGTTCCCTTTTATTTAAAGCTTATCAGTCTTATATTTAGGTTTATTTAACTTTTTTAATCTAACATTTTTGGCTCTATCATAGCACTGATGGTCTGGTCTAGTATATAAAAGCATTAGATTACGTGGTTGTGTTTGGGCATTTGTTAATTTTATTTTAATGGGCTTTTGCTAAAACTCTTTTAGAAAGAATAATGTATCACTCTACTGTAGTTAATATTTCTGCTACAATTACAAAGGAAGTTAGGAATGGAGCCATCAACCCTTTCTATTTTTTTTAAATCCTTTCAGCCAGTGTGTAAGTGGATCATCAATTCTGACTTTTTGTTAATTCACCGGCAAGGGTCTCTGCTTCAGCTGCTGCCTCCAGGTCCCTGCCTTGACCTCCCTCTATGATGGACTATAAACTGTCAGCTGAAATAGACCCTTTCCCTCCCAAGTTGCTTTTGGTCATGGTGTTTATCCCAGAATTGGAAAGAGCACACCAAGACGTGCACACCCTCATAGCCTGCTGCCACCCCAAATCTTCACTGTGTAGAACACGAGGTGTAAACAGGACATGCTCTCCTGGACTTTTAACCTGGATCTTCCTGGTCACCTTGTGAGGGGAGCATATGAGTTGACTCTCAGCCTCGCTTCTCTCGAAAGTCCTTTAGGTCTTATTTGAGGTGTTGGGGAGAGACCGAGATCTGGCAGAGTGGGACACCCGAAGGTGGGGCAGGATGCATCTTCTACACACAGAGACCTCGGGCTGCTCTTTCCAAATATAGCAGTCCTGGAAGATGTCCACCTCCCAGATTGCGAGAAGCAGTCACCCTCGCTTTATAATAAGAATGGTGGAGTCTCAGAGTAGCCAAAGCGAGACAGATCTATTTTCAGTTACACAGAAACTAAAGCCAGCCTATACAGAAAGGGAAAATATGGCTGATGCTCCTGTTTGGCACAAAACAGTGGCTTTTATATCCGAGTTGCAGTTCTTTGCTCCTTTTAATTCTCATTGGTTGAGTTCTTTAGAGAGATCAATCTTCCCAGAGCCTTCGCGTTACTCCCTCGCCAGATTCCCCAGCCGTTGGTTCCAGACCCAGCTGTATCTAATAACTAGCTTGAGGCATTTTAATCCCCTCCTCCCTTTGTATATGGGCTCAATGAAACAGCAGACTTCCTGTAACTTTTCACCCCAGACACACAGGTGCCAGCAGCCAGCTAGGAAAGGCAGATGCCAACGCCTCTGCTTATGTGGGTTCTCTGGTGAGACCTGAACAGACCTGTCTCTGAAAGTGGACTGTAACTAATTTCTTACAATGTGTTCCTCCCATTCCTCCCCATCTCCCACAAATCTCCCGCAACGCTCTCCCCACAACCTCAAGTTCTCGTCTAAAAAACAAAAACAAACCCCGTTAGCTCACTTACTACTGACCATATATATGTACATGGGTATAGGACCATCCACTGGAGCGTAGGCAACCTTTCAGTGACCACACCCTCAAAGAAAGATGCTTCTCCCTCCCTTGGGCAGCTATTAACTGCCAATAGCTCTCCAGTGAAGGGCGGGGCCTTGAGAGCTCTTCCCCATGTGTGCACAAATTTTAGTTGGTTTGATCTTGTGCACTTCTTGGGCACACAATCCCTCCTTCTGTGAGTTCATGGGTCCCATAGCCGTGTTATTTCCAGAAGACAGTGTTGTATAGCACTTCTCCCTGCCCTCCATCTATTACAGTCTTTCTGTCTTCTCTTCTGCAATGTTCTCTGAGCCTTGGCAGTGACAGGAGATGTGTTATTCAGTAAAGATGTCCCATTTAGGAGCCAGGAAACAGCTCGGTGGTCAACCCTCTGTAACTCCAGCTTCAAAGGATTCATTTCCCGTTTTTGCCTCAGGCACTGCACGCACAGTGCACACATATACGTGCCGATAGAATACCCATACATGCCCATCAGTCTACTTTGGTTTTACCTAGAATTTGCTGCCAGTCCTCAATGCATCATGCCCAGTTGAGACTTTCTGGTGTATTGGCATCTACGTGTGCTCCAAGCTAAACACACAAAACAAAATGTTTGAAACCAGGCTGTACATCTGAGAGAACACGTGACATTTGTCTTACTGGGCCTGAGTTACCTCATTTAGTATAGTTGTTTTTCAGTTCCATCCATTTCCCTGAAGATTTCATGGTTTTATATTTCTTCACAATTGAGTAGCATTCCATTGTGTGCATGCACCACATTTTCCCTGTCTGTTGATGGACACGTGGGTTGATTGTGTTTCCTAGCCATGGCGAGTAGAGTGGCAGGGAACATGGACGGGCACGTGTGTCTGTGGTAGGTTATAAATTCCTTTGGGTTCATGCCCAGGAGTGCTAGAGCTGGGTCGTATGACAGTTCTGTGTTTAGCTTCTTCTGTAGGCTTTTCAGTTAAATATAGTAAAAACAAAAAGGTGGTAATATCAACGTGCCGAAAATAAGTTATTGTCGAGTCTGCAGCCCTAGGAGGGACGTCCTTTTCAACCCCTCCCACAAGGCTCAGTGGTCATCAAGGAAGGAAGGGGGTTGGAAAGATGGTAAGAGCTAGTGGTTAAGAAAGAGCTGCAAAATAATGTTTCCCACGTGTGACAGGCTGTCGCACACACAAACTCACAGTGACTGTGGGCACCTGCACAAGATGAAGCCACTCACAGTTCCAGGATGGATGGGTGAAGGGTGTATGAAGAGAGGAGATGCTGACAGTCATGGTTGCTAAGGTAGAGAGTCCGTTCTTTCAGGGCAATGACCCCAGATTAGGAACCTGTGGCTCAATGGGCAGCCCCACTCCCCTGCACATCCTGAAAGCATAAATTGGACTTTGTGGGGTAAAAAAATAAACGAAGATTTAAGGTGGAAGGGAAATGTGCGGTGATGGGAGAGGAGAAGCTGAGTGGAGGAGCAAAGTTACGACCAGAATGCATTGTCTGCTGTGATGTGGGAGGTCCTTCATGACCAGACTGCATTGTCTGCTGTGATGTGGGAGGTCCTTCATGACCAGACTGCATTGTCTGCTGTGATGTGGGAGGTCCTTCTGTGTATGTGTTGCTTTTATTGGCTGATGAATAAAACTGCTTTGGCTACAGCAGGGCAGAGTAAAGCCAGGTGGGAAATCCAAACGGAGATATAGAGAGTAGGCAGAGTCAAGGAGACCCCATGTAGCTGCCAAAGGAGACAGGCGCCAGATCCTCACCATTAAGCCACAGCCTCCTGCCAATACACAGATTAATAGAAATGGGTTAACTTAAGATATTAGAGTTAGTTAATAAGAATCCTGAGCTAATAGGCCAAGCAGTGTTGTAATTAATATAGTTTCTGTGTGATTATTCGGGTCTGAGCAGTCAGGACACAAGCAAGCAATCTCCGTCTACATACATGTGTGTATATATATATATATATATATATATATATATATATATATATATGCATGAAAGTCTCAAAATGTAAATTAAGATATATTTTTTAAAAGTAGCAATAGAGAGTAAGAAATAAGAAAAATTTTAAAAATGTAATAACTTACTCAATTTTTTTGTATTTTAAAGTTCAGAATGATCCTGATATTTAAATAATTATAAATATCAGGTATATATAAATAGTGCCAAAATTAGAAGACCTTAGAATATAATAGCTTCCTCCAAAGGAAAAACAGTTATTTAATTCTAAACTAATTTCTTACCATTCATCATGATTTAATTACATGGTTTTATGACATTACATGGTTTTTATGACAGGTTTAATGACATTAGCTAGTATTTATTTTATTCTTTATCTTTCTTGTCATCATTTTTTCACAGCAAGAAAGTATGAGTATCAACAGCCACAAAGCCAAGCTGACAGTGTGCAGCTCTCGTTGGAGTGAAACTTCAGACTGAGCAACAGACGTGATCGTGAGGCAGCGTGGCACCAAGTTCCAAATTCCCTCTCCTAATAATGAGTGGCATTCAGAACACTTGTCGGATAAAGTCCCCACCCCCACCCCCGCCTGGGCTCTCTTTCCCTGCTTCCTCTAGGGCTCTAGGAACAAAGATGCTTAGAAGGAAGACGCTTGTGACTAGAGATGGGGACTCTCCCTTGAGGACCTGTGATGTCTTCAGGATACAGCAAAGAGTACGAACATGTCTTCGGAAGCAAGAATCCTGGAGTTAACGTCACTTGAGTTAGAATGTTTTCCCAGAGTGAAATCCTAGCTACCGAGGTGGTTTGCTCTTTGGTTGTGGTCTGTGCTGATGAGTTAACATCAGTAGCAGACTGATTTGTGTTATTCTGGGCCCGTGACCTCAGCTTCACGACCTGTGTGACTCTAGAACTCGCGCTACCTTCACCGTGAAGCACAGCCTATCTGCTTGTTCTAGACACTTCCCGTACTGAATTTACCTCCCTTTGGTTGTAGTCCCCAAACTTGTTTTGTTTCTGATCCATGCTTCCCTTGCCCCCGCGGGGCTCCGTGAGGCCCTGCTGTAACACAGAGCCATGTCTGTCTTGCCATTGGCAACTCCATCACAGTTGAATGTTACTGTCTAGGGCCCTCTGCTTCTTAAAGCTTTGTTGACATCCAGCGGTCTTGCCTCGTTCTGTTCTTTACAGTGGAATGGTAATTTTTTTAACTTAACTTTTCACGTTTAGTCATGTAAAAGCTGGCTGGAGGTAATGGTGGAAGCGAGGCAGAACTCAAACTGAAAGCTACCATCCCACTACCTTGACGAATGCAAGGGTCTCTAGAGAAACCAGAAGAGAGACAGACAGCATGGAAGCAAGTGAACCACACAAGGGGACATGTCACAATCTGCTCATGTTACTGAGTTATGGATGATTCCTGAGCTGAGTCTACAAGGCAGACTGCCTGGAGCCTGGTAGAGAGAAACGGCTAAAACACACACACACAAAAAAAATCTGAGCAGTTTTAGCTGTGTCCCACTACAAACATTACAGTTTGATTCCTGCCAAATGGATTGCCTGATAGAACGAAAATCAATACTTGAGCAGGAATTAATAGAACCAAGGGACTCCGCCCCATATTGCTCTTTATGTCCAGTATGAAACAAGAGGCAAGAATAGGAAGAACAGGAAATGAGACCCAGAGTCAAAGTGGTCCAGAATCAAAAGAAAAAGCAATTAGTACATAGGGATTTCAAAATGTCCCATATGTTAATTCTACAGACAAGGACCTGAAATAACTGTTGTTCCTTGCATCCTTAGCCCCTGCTCACTTCAGGGGTTCTCAACAAATTAGATCTGCCCCCTGCCTCAAACATCATGAAAGAAGTAATCGTGAATGGCAGGAAAGGAATATAAGAAATACAGTGGTATTAGAAGGTAAGGGGAATTCAAGCATCCCATACAGTCTTCAGGCAGGGGTGCTAGCATGAACTTCAGGTTTAAATAGAGGAAGATTCGGTATAGCACAATGCCTGCTCTATGTGCTACCGTACGGTTCGTGAGTCAGGCAAGGGCCTGGAGATCGAGAGACACAGAGACACAGGTGCCAAGAATTCTCCAAGAATGTCCTTTATTGTGTTCCAGGGCAGCTTATATAGGGTCTCCTTGACTAATGGCCACACCCTAACACTCAGCTGCAAGCCCATCAGAAACCACTCCCCTGCCATCAGGAACTCCTGAGGGTCTCATGCTCAGAGCAGCTGCAAAACAAGCTGTTTACTCCAGCAGGCAGAGGTTCACAGGGAATTCAGGGTCTGGGGATCCACAATCCCCAACAATTTGGGACAGGAGCCATCTCAACCCTGCACACACATGTACATTCACCATATATATGCTTATGCACACACATACACAAACACATGTTTAGAAAAACAGTTTAAAAAAAATCCAAGTTAAAGAAAAAGACTACAAGGGTGAATTATACCCAGGGACCCAGAGGTCTGTAGGCACATGGACAATTGAGGAGCATGAGTTTGGACCAGAGATAGACTCAGGCCTAAATACCATCCATCTCTTCCAGGTCTGCTTTGTGGGTCACCTTGAGAAACTATGCCAAGTATTAACTGCTCGGGGAGGGATGACAAGGTGCATAGCCGCTAGAGTGGTTTCTGCCGTTTTTATACTTCAAGTTATGTATATGACTTATACCAAAAGGAACTACTGCTACGATAAAGGCCACGGGAGAGAAATGCTCACGTCATAACTAAAGGACAGAAGCTCTCTGCTTTCAATAATAACATAAAGCAGCAGAACTATGACTTTAAATCACACTAAGCAATCCTGCCAACCATCTCAGTCTTCCTTTCTTGCCTGTCTCCATTCCTTTTTGTCAGCTATGCAGTCCCAGAAACGCTTTCTCCAGGGACTCCCAGCGTCACGCTGGGCTGGTACCCAGGCGATGTTCACTATCCTCCTGTCCTCCATTCTGATCTCTCCAGTCTTTCAGTCCTGCAGCGGCCTTCAGGTGAAGCTCCTCCTACTACCCCAGCTCCATTCACTGGGGTCTCCACCTCTTGGTGCAGACTCAGCTGTCCCTCTCATCCCCACCTATTCAGTCTTACTTTTGTAAATCCTTTAAGCCCGCTCGCAGGGGTCTGCCCTCACACCACACTTCACTACCTCGGGACTGAAATTCTTGGTGTAAACACAGCCCTGCTCAGCCTTCCCTCCTCACTCATCTCCATTTCTTTCTGTCCCCCACTAACCTGCAGAAGCTCTCTACCAAGGACCCTCCCCCAATCACCACACTTGCCCAGGATCCAGAGAGGGCAAGAGCAACAAAGACCAGAACAGCCACCCAGCAAAAACGACTAGAAAGCAATGCCAAGAAACACATCAATTATCATAACTTCAGATGCTTAGTCTCTGCAAAATCAAACATGAACAGCCAAGACAATTTGCTTTCTTCAGAACCCAGTAATTCTATTACAGCAGGCCCTGAGAGACACAATGTAACTGAAGCAGAAGATAGGGGTTTCAAAATGCCAATTATGAATATATAGAGGATGCAAATAAATCTCTCCATGCAGACCGACAACACACACAGTTGAATGGAATAATGAAAACAGTTTAAGACATGAGAGTAGAAACAGAATCACTGTCTCAGGGTTTCTACTGCTGTGATGAAACACCACAACCAAAGCAACTTGGGGAGGAAAGGGTTTGTTTGGCTTATATAGTACAGTCTTGTGAAAGAAACCAAGTCAGGAACTCAAACAGAGCAGGAACCTAGAGGCAGGAGCTGATGCAGACAGAGGCCCTGGAACAGTGATGCTTACTGGCTTGTTTCTCATGGCTTGCTCTCTGTTTCCTTACAGAACCCAGGACCACCAAGCCAGGGATGGCAGCACCCACAATGAGAACTTCCACATCAGTTACTAGTCAAGAGAACCCCTAGAGGATTGTTTACAGCCCAATCTCATAGAGAGATTTTCTCAATTGAGGTTCTCTCTTTCTCCAATAACTCTGTTTATGCCAACAAGTTGACATAAAACTAACCAGTGCAATCACTAAAGAAAAAGCAAACTGACATAGAACTGGGGATGTCAAGGAAAAACAGGTATGACGCCTGATGGACAGATTACAAAACATGGAAGAGAGAATCGGGTGTTGAAGAACTGGTTAGCTTGGTCAGAAAGAATGTTAAATCTAAAATAATCCGGACACAAAACATACAGGAAATCTAGGACACTATGAAAAGGCCAAATCTAGAGATAATAGAAACCAAGGGAGAAGGGGGGAAAAAAGCAGGCCAAAGACACAGATTATACTTTCAAAAAAATCATAGAAGAAAATTTTCCTACACAGAGAGGTGTCTATAAAGGTACAAGAAGCATACAGATACACAGGGCCAGAAGAGAAATTTCTCACAACGCATAATCAAAACAATGTACAGAACAAAGAATATTAAAAGCTGTAAGGAAAATATACCAAGTAGCATACAAGGGTAGGCCCAAGTAGGCCCAAATTAGGATAACAGCAGACTTCTCAATAGAGACTCTGAAAAACAGAAGGGCTTGGCCCGACAGTCTACAATCCATAGATGCCAGCCCAGACTACTATACCCAGTAAAGCTATCATTTACAACAGATGGAGAAAGAGAAACAAGAAACCAAATTTAAGCAGTAACTTTACCCTTCAAGCTCTACAGAAGGCACTAGAAGGAAAACTTCAGTCTGGAAAGTTTAGCCACACCCAAGAAAACAAAAAGAGTAAATAATCTCAGGACAATAAATCAAGGGGGACACATCATAATAAAACACAGGAATCAATAAACACTCTTCATTGGTAGCTTCCATTTTTAACTATCTCAATTGCCCCAGTAAAAAGACAGACTAGCGTATTGGATTAGACACTAGCATCCATCTTTCTGTTGCATTCAGGCAACATGTCACCATCAAGAATAGACATCACCTCATGGTAAAAGGATAGAAAAGGCTATTTTAAGCAAATGGACCCATCTTAGCTGCTTTTCTACTACTGTGAAGAGATATCATGACCAAGGCAATTTATGAAATAAAGCTAATTGGGGCCTAGCTGACAGTTCCAGAAGGTAAGACCTTGATCATCATGGTGGGGAGTATGGTGGCATGGTGTGGACCAATAGCTGAATGCTTACATCTGACCCACAGCAGGAGGGAGGGAGGGAGAGAAAGAGAGAGAGAGATGGAGGGAGGAAGGGAGAGAGAGAGAAAGGGGAGGGGATCTTGTCTGGGCTTTTGAAAGTGCAAAGCCCACCCCCAGTGACACACTTTTTCCAACAAGGCCACACCTCGTAATCCTTCCTAAGTAGTCCACCAACTGGGACCCAAACGTTCAAATATAGACACCTATGGGTCCATTCTTGTTCAAACCACCAGATTCCACTCCCTGTGCTCCAGAGGCTTGTAGTCACATCAGATTGTCAAGTGTATTTCTTTAGTCTAACTTCAAACATCCCCATAGTCCTACAGTCTCCACACTGCTCAAAGGAGTCAAGCCCAGTCTTCTCTGATTCAAGGCAATCCCTTACCTATAGCCCTCTGTAAAAGCAAATCACACACTTCCAAAGTACAATGGCACAGAATAAACATTGCCAATCCAAAAGAGAAGAAAGGGGGTGGCCCAACAGAATGTGTGTCGAGCATATTCAATACCCTGAATTCTAACTCAGCACACCCCAAAGGGTAGAATAATATATACCAAGTTGAGTGTGTGAGACCACTTCTGTGTAACTATTAAAAGCTAAAATGATGCTTTTGCTATAAGTATGTGTTGAACAAATTAGTTATTGTTTCCTGTGAAAACTATCATTATTCTTTATATAAAAAAAGACACAGCCAGGTGGTGGCGCATGCCTTTAATCCCAGCACTTGGGAGGCAGAGACAGGCGGATCTCTGTGAGTTTGAGGCCAGCCTGGTCTACAAGAGCTAAGGAAATTCAGAGTCTCAGAGGGTTTTAAACCAAGGACTGGGAAGTTGGCAAGAATCAAAGGTCAACTTTTTCTCTCCCCTTCCCCTGCCATCTCTTGTCTTTCTACAGACTACCTCTCAGTCTTTGCCACTGCACACATAGGTGGTGGAGGACACAAGGACTAATTTCATAGAGGAGACAACAGAAGAGTCTGGAGTAAGGACTAGCAAATCTCATAAATAGGTTAATCTGCTTATCAAAATAGGGGGTTTCTCTTTGATGTGGATAATGTGGATAAATCCAACACAACTCACAGATCAAATAGAAAAATGTTTGCAAAATCGAAAACTTACTGACCTAAGCAAGCATTATGAACGAGTAGCCCAAAGCATCAAGTATCTGAGATGATGCAACCCTTCTGTAATCACTTTATACCAGTTTGAACCGTAACGTTAGCGAGCTGGGTGGTACCGAGAGGGAGCCTGAGTAGACCTCTGCTCTGGAATGGGAGTGTGTGCCAGTCAGGCTCTTGGAAAATACTTAAGAAAAACAGCTTACAGGAGGACAGATGTATTTTGGAGGTTTTAGAGGTTAAGGTCCACGATCACTGGCTGCTGTTTCTGGGCCTGTGCTGTGGCCAGTCAGAGCATCGCAATGGAAGGGACTAGTGGAGCAGAGCTTCTTTATCTCGGGGCAGGCAGGAAGCAAGACGTCTTCTTCAAGAGAACATCTCCAGTCACTTACTACCTCCTAAGAGTTCATTCAGTTGTAATTAATCTGCTGGTGAGGCGTGGTCACAATCCGACGACCTTTGAATAGCATCACCGGCTGAGGATCAAGCTTTTGGGGGTATTAGAGTCAAACCGTGGTAGATGGTTAGAGTATCATCTATCGTGGAGAACGTTCTTTTTTATTGATATTTATTGAGCGCTACATTTTTCTCTGTTCCTCTCCCTGCCTCTCCCCTTTCCCCTTCAACCCTCCCCCAAGGTCCCCATGCTCCCAATTTACTCAGGAGATCTTGTCTTTTTCTACTTTCTACTTCCCATGTAGAGATCTATGTCTCTCTTAGTGTCCACATTGTTGTCTAAATTCTCTGGGATTGTGGTTTGTAGGCTGGCTTTCTTTGTTTTATGTTTAAAAACCACCTATGAGTGAGTACATGTGGTAATTGTCTTTCTGTGTCTGGGTTACTCAAAATAATGTTTTCTAGCTCCATCCATTTTCCTGCAAAATTCAAGGTGTCATTTTTTTCTGCTGTGTAGTACTCCATTGTGTAAATGCACCACATTTTTTCTTATCCATTCTTCGATAGAGGGGCATTTAGGTTGTTTCCAGGTTCTGGCTATGACAAACAAAGCTGCTATGAACATAGTTGAGCACATGTCCTTGTGGCACAATTGAGCATCCTTTGGATATATACCCAAAAGTGGTATTACTGGGTCTTAAGGAAGGTCACTTCCTAATTTTCTGAGAAATCTCCACACTGACATCCAAAGGGGTTGTGCCAGCTTGCATTCCCACCAGCAATGCAGAAGTGTTCCCTTTTCTCCACAACATGGAGAGCATTCTAATAGTGTATATTAACATATGCATTGGGAGTTTGGTAGCCAGTACCAGAAGAGGGCAATTAAGTGGAGAGGCAAGTTAGCGAGAGTTACCTTGTCATTAGTTTGGTTTTACTTTAATGATGAATAGAAAATTAAGGGAAAAAACCTCTAAACAGATGGGTGATATGAGCACAGCTGACGGCAATACAGAATTGAACTGAGCATACAGGGCAGATGGCAACATGGTTTGCATAGTAAACACATGCACAAAGCACATGTGTGTGAACAATATACACTGAATGAAATAAAATGTAAAGTATGATGCAAATATTTTCTATCATATGAAAATAGCAGAATGCATTTTTAAAAGATCAGGAGACTTAGGAGAAGATTCCAGCACCCCTGCCCCACACCTTGTTGTTGGGGCCGGCAGAACTCAACGGATCACTAGCCCAGGCTAACAAGAGATCTCCAGCAAGACCTCAGCACCAACTAGGAGCCTGCCAGGTGCTTGGGCACTATTATGACCTCTTTATGGTGGGGGAAGCATGGTCCTGCCCAGGGCCATGACGCTCTAAGAGGAACAAAGAGACCCACATGTGGACCTGGGGTGTCCACCCCTCAGGCTCCAAGAAAACACCAGCCCACCAGGCCCCGCAAGGGCACTACTATGGTTAGCAAATGGGAAGGATAATGGGGAGACAAAGTGCTTCATGTCCTGTAAGCAGATGTATGTCTGAAGAGGCGAAAGAGATGAGGAGTGGGCTGAGATAGGTTGTTTCGTTGCCACTCAGGCCCATGGTGATGTCTGAGCCTGGGCTTCTGCTGGGGCCCACACCTGGCTTCAGACTCTGAGGCAGCCAAAGTCTGTGTTGATGTTCCTGGCTCCCGATACCACCAAAGGTAGAGGGGATGGGGCTGCACAGAGTTGGCCCCATCTTCACCGACTGTAACACTAGAGAGAACGGGTCCTGCCCCTGACTGACTGAAGCACTCAGGAGGGAGGATCCTACACCTCACCTGGGCAGCACAGTAGAGCTGACTCTGTTCACGGGAATGGACAAGCTGGCCCCAAGGGCATGAGAATTGGAGAGCAGGTCACAACCCTCTCCTCTGCCATGTGGTGGCACAGGTGAGGGAAAGATCCCCTCTCCCCTTCGCCTCTCAACACCTGCAGCAGATGGGGGACCTGGCCCAAGCCCTCACTAGCTGCAGCACTCAGGGGAGCAAGCCCTGGGCAGCACAAAGAGCCAATTCTGTTGGCAGAGGTGTAGGTAAGACAGCCCTGAGGGTGTGAGCAAGGGAGAGCTTTCCCCATCACTCATCTGTCTTGTGGCGGCCTGGGCAGGGGAGAGATGCCCCTACCCCCACACATCAACACCTGAGATTGGGAGGCATGATGCGAAAGACACAGAGAATAAATAAGAAATAAATAAAAGGATCAGAAGGAAATCCAGAGTTGAGTGTATCGTATTTTGCCCTTTTCTTCCCATGCAACAGTTTATAGTTTTGTGCTGTGCAAAATAGTGTTTAGAATTGCCGCGTGTAAATAGTAAGGGTATCATTTGACAAGCAAACGAGGCAGAAGAGAGATTCACGGATGGAATAATAGCTTTTGACCTTGTCTGAGAGGTAAAACCTTGGCGGCATTTGGTGGTCTCTGGGAGTTACATTTTATATGAATATTATGAAAACTTGAAGCTTAGTTACTCTTGAAAGACTATAACTACTTTTTATGGGATTGTGAGGGATCTGTAAAATGTATCTTACACTTCCTGGGTTTTTACAATCAAGTTGTGCCCCAATGCTTTTTGCCAAGTAATCCTGCTTTTCTCATTTAGAGGAATTTAGAATTTGCTCCAGGCAATGGTACACTGTGATGAACCTTCAAGATGAGCCTACTTTCTCTTGAAATTCACGGGACAGCCCCATTGGTAGATGACGTCATTGCTGTCCCGCAGTGGGTGGTGGAGCAAGGTCAGTCTCTGCCCCTCACAGGTTCTATGCTGCACGATGCTTATGACGTCAGAGACATGAAGCTCCCCAGTTCACAGAGGTAGATGGCCAGTAAATACTTGCTATCTTCTGCTTCCTGTTGAATTAGCTCCACTCTAGGAACTGGATATTGACCTGCATCACCTGAATGTTAATTGGCACACCCTTCTCTTCCCACGCTCCCCTGTGAGGGCAACACCAACTCTGAGAATATGAGTTCCTTTTTCATTTTTTTTTTTTTTTTGAAACAGGGTCTCTCTATGTGTAGACCAGGCTGTCCTGAAACTCACGGAGATCCACCTGCCTCTGCCACCCGAGTCCTGGGATTCAAGGCATGCTCTGCGGCTCCTGATAAGAATTTCCTTTTCCTTACTTTTACTAGGTTTCTTACTTTTCTTTCTCCTCTGCCTTTCTCCTTGTTTTTGCTCAGTTCCAGTCTCTTGTGCTTCTCTACACAGTATCTTGGGCTAATGATTGTTTTTGCCAACTCACACGAAGGTCTCATTAATCCATGAGAAACCTCAGCACAATCTAGACAAGGGCTCTCTCAGGGGAGAATTTTTGAGTTTCCAAGTGGGTTTCATGAAGGAGATGATGAAGGAGAATTTTGGTGTCTTTGGCTATAATAAAGTATTCCAGGAAACCTCCCTACTCCCAGTGCTGGAAATGGAACCCAGGGTTTTGTGTACACAGACAGGCAAGAGCTCTCCTGCTGAGTTACAATCCCAAACCTCAACAATGAAGTATTCTTAAGACAACAAACAATGGCTATATTATGCTATTTGCTAGACTGTTTTTTTAAAAAAATGATACTCAGCATAGGGGCTATTGCTGCAAATGTCTTGGTATCTGGTGTGTCAGGGATTATAATATGTGCTTGCCTGTCAGTTTCTTCACCTTTAACGGACACAGCCAAGTATGTCTCTACCATCCCCGAATCTCAGCATTCAAGAGATTGAGGCAGGAGGGTCATGAGTTCAAGGCCAGCCTGGGATACAGAGCAAAACTCTAACTAGGTGGGAGTAAATATCTAGTTTTCTAGTAGAGGTCAGGAGACTAAAAAGGGGACCACGTGACTGGAAGAAGAGGACTTGTTAGGAGGAGAGAGGGGAAGTCTTTAGAACACAGTGGAAGGGCTAAACTGGGCTAACAGAGCATAGCAGGTAAGTGGAGGGACAGAGAAATGGAGGTAGGGCCATGGTAGCCTGTCGGGGGGCATCAGAGAGAGGCATGCCAAATGACATATACAAAAACTTCATATGGAAAATCTATTGCTTTGAGATGAACACAAAAAGCTAGAGAAATAAAAGTTACTTAAACTATTTTTAAAAACTAAATAAAAAACAATTCAAAATTGCTTTACACTTTTCGGTTAGTATTATGAAGTTCAGTATGTTAAAGTAATGGGATGAATGACAACTAATTGTCAACCGGACTGGACTTGATACAGTAGGGTGAGCTCAGAAAAGGTAATATGTAGGGGAAAGTATGAAGAAATCTTAAATAATTGTCTGAGAACGAATTCTACCGCTAACTACTTAATAGTGAAATAATGCTGGCTTGGGGTTACTGTTGCTGTGAGGAAACACCAGGACCAAAGCAACCTTTGGTTGAGGGAGGAAAGGGTTTATTTGGCTCATACTTCCACATCACTGTTCATCATCAAAGGAAGTCAGGACAGGAACTCAAGCAGGGCAGGAGCCTAGAGGCAGGAGCTGATTCAGAGGCCGTGGAGGGGTGCTACTTACTCCTTACAGCTTGCTCAGCCTGCTTTCTTACAGAACCCAGGACCACCAGACCAGGGATGGCACCGCCCACAGAACGTTCTGACACACACACATCCTTGTATGACCATCCTGCAAACCTGTGATCGAGACAGCCAATTTCATTATGATAAGAAAACTAAGGCGAGAAAGTTCAGTAATTAATATAACATTGCCAAAGATGGCAGGCACAGCACCCAGACCCCAGTTCTTGGACCTAACTGGACACACACTATGCTGTGTGTATGGTTTAAGTGTGCCCCCTCAGGGGTCACGTGCTGAAGCATGGGCCTAGTGGGAATTCCTTACATAAATTATGGTTATGCCCTTGTAAGGGACGGGACAGTGGGGCTCCAGCCTCTCTGGGGGCTTCCTATTTGAAGACATAAGATCTCCCCCACCCCATCTCTGCTATCCACTATTAGGTCCTCACCAGAGTCCAAGATGTTTGGGCAGTCAGCCTCCACAATTGTGAACTGAATAAACCTCTTTTTTTATACGGCAGCCTGATTCAGATATTCTATGGCAGTAATACAGTATATACATATATACAAACAAGGGCTGGGAAGATGTAAGAGTACTTGCTCTGAAAATATAAGGTATGGAGTTTAGTTCCTTGCACCCATGTTAAAAGCCAGCTCTCCCCATCACAGCGGACAGTAGGGAAGCATCAGTGGAAAAAACCTTTGTTAAAATTCTTGCTTTAGCATTTCCTCGCTTGGAGGTTAGCCTTAACTTCACAGAGTCTACTCTGGTCTGGGTCTAAAGTGTCTCCTCCGGGCCCACATGTTAAACAAAGGCATTGTCCCAGCCTCCTGCTGTTAGAAGATGGTGGAGCCTTCCAGCGGCGGTGTTTGGTGGGCGGTTTTGGTTCGTACTGAGTGTGCCCATAAAAATATTGTGGGACCCTGCTCTCTTTCTTGTTCTCGTTTGTGCTCTAGCCAGGAAGTGAATGCCTTGCTCTACCCCATGCAAAATTACAGGGTCAAATGGTCATGGCCCAAAACCTCCAAACCACGAGTTAAGTAAGAATTGCAGTTTTTAATTTCAGGTATTTTGTTATAGTATCAGAAAGCTGAAATAGTCTCCACTTAGTCATTTATGAAGTGATAATAATATTTAAATTTCAGGTGATTAGAATTAATTAAAATGATATGTGCATCATACTTTGTGTATGACAAACAGCCAATGTCAAATATGGGCATTGACAGCGCTTGTCAAACCCATAGAAGACCATGCTTCAAAGCTCAGCCACGAAAAAAGTTTAAATTCCAAAGTTGGGTTTGTGGGCACATGGGAGAAACTCCAAATACATATGAAACGGCTTAGGTCCTTCTCTAATTTTAAGTTTGCTGAAAAACGTTTATTTATTCATTCAACTTACAAATGTGATGAAAAGTCTACTAAATCAGATTATCCCTTCACTCATGTAAGTAGAAAAACTCCAACGCTGCCCAAAATAGCATTTACGGCACCAGCTAAGTCTTCTAGCGCCCCGCTCTGCCGCTGTTTCCTAGCGGTGATGCGGCCCTCGGTGCTCACCCCGCCTTACCTCAGACCACTAAGAGGTGCCTCGTCCTTCCAGCAGCTTGAAAGCTTTTATCTTCCGATGTTGCCAGACTGTAGAGCTGGTCAAACCTTTGGGACTTGAAATATATTGATTTCATAAGCAAAATCTATATCTCCTGTTGGAAGTGCCTTATTTCCCAAGCTAGTGGGTTTATTATAGACGTTTTAATTTTGAGGCCTTTAAAATTGTTGTGATGAAAAGATGTTTAAGGAACATCCAAATTCTATTAAAACACCCAAGGCGTGTGTGTGTGTGTGTGTGTGTGTGTGTGTGTGTGTACTGAATTTCTAGTGGGATGTTATTGCCAGTGGTGGCGCTACACTTTAGAGGCACAAGGCTGCAGCGAGAAGCCAGCAAGAGTGCAGCGAGAAGCCAGCAAGGGTGCAGCGAGAAGCCGTCTTTCTTCAGCTGCGGCTATTGCTTTCCCTAAGCATGATACAATGTCTGTAATCCACTGTGGAAATAACGGTGACCCAAAAATACTGATGCAGTTTAAACTAGTTATTCAAACCTGCCTTTTAATTTTTAAAAGAATATGCTTTGAAAAGCCTCTTGTGGGCGAAGAGATGGCTCTGTGGTTCCGAGCGCTGGCTGCTCTTGCGGAGGATCCCAATTCAGTTCACAGTACCCACGTGGTTTCGGCAGAGCTGTTTGGTTATTAAGGTCAGATGAGTCGACTGTAAATTCTGTTTAGCCTCACCTATTGTAGTAATTCTAGAGTTTTACGTTCTTGGTTTCTAAAACTGTTAATGCAAGAAGTGTCAAATGTTTTAAGATTAAATAGCAGACAACTTACTTCTAAAACTTGATTTTTAGTCTTCTTAAAAATTTAAATTTAAAGTATATAGTAAAGAGTGAGCATTAGCAAAAGGAATAATAAAGACTCAAACATTTCAAGGACAAACTTTAACTGCTAAAGAGTTGTCCATTAACTTGCTTAGTCAGATGCCCCAAGGATTCATGAAACACCCTGAACTGTAGAAGTCCATGTTTAAGATGATAAAATAAAAAAGTAAAATAAAGTGGTTTAGGGCAAGTCAGTTAGCTTTGCCTTTCTTCAGGCTCTAAGGATGGAAACCAAGATTTATCTATTGTCCATGATTGTCTTCAGTTCTAGTGCAAACCATCCGACGTGCCTGTGATTGTGTGCCACGATTCCAGGAGAGACAGGAACAAACATCTACTCATCCTAGACAGGGAACCAGGGATAGACCAAAGGAAGGAGACTACCAAAGTCCAGCATGGAGGCCCAAGTAGTTTTAGTGGGATGCTAATTGAATCTGGGTAAGGGGTTACTTCAAGGAGCAAAAATGCCTCCAAGACAGCAAGAGCACCACA
This sequence comes from Microtus pennsylvanicus, assembly GCF_037038515.1. NCBI lineage: Eukaryota > Metazoa > Chordata > Mammalia > Rodentia > Cricetidae > Microtus > Microtus pennsylvanicus. The sequence goes on along the minus strand of NC_134587.1, from coordinate 66,150,500 downwards.
TGCACCCTAGCATGGGGTGACAGACCCCAAGAGCTGGAAACCTGGAGCACGCTGAAGGTGGCTCAACAGGCTCCAGGCAGCTCAGCTGGTCTCTGCATCTTCTAGGCCGCTCAACTTCTCTCAGACCGTGTCCTGAAGCATATGCACTCTCAGAGCTTACTTACTTTTCTGCTGTTGTGAAGAGACGTTATGTGATGTGAAAGAAGAGGGCAAAGTATTAGTTGTGGAGAAGTTTACATGGGCATAGGACAAAGGGGTAGGTGTTTTAGATAGGGTTACTGCCGCTGGGATGGAACACCACGAACAAAAGCAACTTGGAGAGGAAAGGGTTAGTTTTGCTTATATTTCCACACCACAGATTATCACTGGAGGAAGTAAGAGCAGGGACCTGGGGACTGGAGCTGATGCAAAGACCGTGGAGGAGTGCTGCTTATTGGCTTGCTCCTCGTGGCTTGTTTTGTCTACATATAGAGCCCGCAGCACCAGCCCAGTGAGATCCCCAATCACAAGGGGCTGGGCCCTCCTGCATCAATCACTAGTTAAAATGTCTAGCAGGCTTGCCTATAATCCCATCTCATGGAGGCATTTCCTCAGCTGAGGTTCCCTCTTCTCAGATGACTCTAACTAGTGTCAATTTGACCTAAAACAAGCTGACATGGTGGGGGAAAGGTGGGATCTGGGGGAAAGGATTAAGTAAACCTAAGGATGTATGCAAAAGTCATCTAGAAACGTACTGTTTTATAAGACAGTTTAAAAATAACAGAGGTATCCTGCATGATTGGACAATACTTCTCCCAGAGGCCAAAGGATTTTAAACGAAACGTCCCATAGTTCCCTACAAATTGTTGGACAGGGAAACCACAAAGGATCCCAAATACCAGCTACTGTCATTATAGTTGGTTTCCCACCGAAACTGGAGAAGACTCCCACACACTTTGGATGCAGGACATAGAAAACAAGATGTAACTGTGCTGGCAGCTCCCCTCTTGCTCACGAATACATAATGCCAGAAGCATGGTGACCTATGTAGGAGCTGGAGGAGAAAAGCCATCAAGGGTCTTACCCAGATGTGGATGAAGATGTTGAAATACCTACCTGCCAGGCGAGACCGTGGGTGCAGTGGTGGCGCAAGTATTTGGGGGATAACCGATTGTTTTCTGATTGCATTTGAGAACTGTCCAGCAGGAAAGGCCATATGCCTAGTACTGAAACCTGGTCAAAAAATCTATAGCAGAGGATGTAACGGGCCCCGGTGGGGGGGGGGGGATCCTGCTATTGATAATTTATTAAATGGATGTGTAGTCTAGGCGCCTTGTAAATATTTATGTTTTTAGCCATAGCTGTTTTTAGCTTTAGTTAGGAAAGCCTCTTTTTGCATTGGGCAACAGTGCACAGACTCAAAACTGGTCAATGCGTGGAGAATATGTGACTAACTGAGTACTCAGCCCCAAACAGAATGCTATCACCAAGGTCCAGGGAACATTCTGGAAGAGGCAGTGGAGGAGCTGGAAGGGTGCTATGAAATGCTGTCTTCTGGATACATCATGGCTACCATGATCGTGAACACACAGCAGCTATGGCTACTCTACAAGAATCATGTGTGCACATGCATGCACACACACATACACACATGTGTACATACACAAGATGTGAATGTAGAAAGGAGAGTAGTTGGGAAAAAGAAAGAGTTTAGCAGAAATGGGACAGAGAAGATAAGAGTAAATATAAGATAAATAAATATAAAATTATTTTTAAAAGTTGAAGAAAAGGAGATTCTCAGAAAGGACTCACAGCTTCCAAGTCTACGTCAAGACACCCACTTTGAGAAATATTAATTTACTTCCATCTTTATTTTGTAGATGACAGAACAGAAATACAATATAATTGTGGCTGTGAATCGTGATTGAAGTTTCTGTGTCCTTGTCTAGACATTTCTCCCTACTTACTGTGGTGAATATATGGCTATGAATTGTGCAATTTCATGTCCCAAAACTTCTGACAGGATTTGATTTTGGTATAAGATATTGTAGAGGGTTTCACGGTGGACTCATGTTTCTAGAGAACTGCCAACCTGACCTTTGAGAAGTTATTAGCTGACATATCTCAGACGCATGAAAGAGAGGCCAACGTGGATGCAAGACATGAGGCTGCTTTCTACTATAAAGAATTTCCTTCATTCATAGAAAAGCAGGCAGGCAGACAGACAGACAGATCTCTTTGTTGTTATACTCTACCTACCACCAGTTAGTAGTAGCTGAGGCTAGACACAAAGGGGCATGACCTGAGGCTATACCTTGCCTGACTCACACGAAGGCAGCTTTTAGCTTTTTGTTCCATCTCCAGCCATAAACTTTAATTTCTCATTGATAAAAGCAGATAACATAAAATATGGGAGAAATGCAAAAATGATTATACATAAAAGATTTCAAAATGAGAGCATTCGGGAAAAACTCTCAGGAAATGCTAATGTTTGAAGCTATCATTTTCCCCAGGGGACAAGAATTTGATTTCAGGGATAAATAACTCGGTAGCTGGAAGGAGTTATTACTGTCAAAAGGTCAAAAATATTTGAGGATTTGAAAGGAATCCATGAAAGACATGAGAGAATGCCATTGTCTCCATCCAAGAGAAAGGGCCGAGTTCATGGGAAAGCAAAGTGAAGAAGTCAAATCATGTTTTCTGTGAAACACAGACCTTGTAGGTACTCATCAGAGGAAATTACACACCAAGAGGGCAGTTCAAAGAGAAACTCATTACTCCCGCTACAAATGCACAGAATTGCAAATACAGGGCAATGCTAACTGTCTCTTGGTTCTCGATACGCAGTCAACAGCTTTTGCAAGCTATAATCTAGTTCTTAAGGGCCTACACTCACAATTACACTGTGGGTGAGGCCATCTGACCACAAACTGCACAAGTTGTGTAATGTTTTCCACAAATGTCAGGTTCACAGTTCATTAGAGAAGACCGTGAATTCCAGGCCAGGCATCTCTTTCCTGTGCTGTTGCTCCACCGCGGGGTTAGCTATCTGAACACATCCCTGTGCCCACACTCTCCCTGTGTGACACCACCTGATTTTAGGTCCCATTTGTCTGCCCCCTGTGCACTTTGCCTAGATTGGGTGCCTAACCTGGATCTGCTCTCCCCACCACACAAACATTTTGGGGAGTATCTCAGGTTCAACAGTCCTCAGCTCTGCACTTCCTGTTTGCGTCTCATTCAAAGGCAGCCTTGGCTACCTGTGGGTGGCTCTTGATGGCATTCCCGTGAATATTTTGTGCCTCATTCTCTTCTTCATTCTCCCCCATGGACATTTCTTTACTTCCTTCCGTGTTGTTCATTATCCTTAGCTCTCTTGCCCGGATCTTGTTCAGTGCGACTGCATCCGATAATAGTTCCTCGTTACCCACAGGAATAAAGTCAAGCTCTTTCGAGCATCAGTGAAGGTGTTTGAGTCTTGATTCTCCATCTTCTTGACTTAACCCTTCTATTCCCCCAAGGTTGGGGGTGGGGTGTCAGAGCGGAACCTTGTCACATAGTCTTCAGACTCATAGTTCCACGGAACCAAAATACCTCCTCCAGCCACACTTCCTTACTTTGCTGAGCTAGCTGTTAAACTGGTCCTTGGTGGCTCAGTGCAGGTATGCATCCTTTCTAGGAGGGTCCTCACCTTCCCTTATTGGGTTAGGCACATCTCTTTTTCACAGCCTTAGCATCGCGATGTACTCTAAGTTATATACCTGTCCTCGTCTTAGTGAACAGAAGTTACCAGAAAAAAGCTGCGCTGGACAGTCTGCAAGGTTGATTGACTTATCTCAAGTTTCAAGAATGCTTGGCCTGTTGCAAGTCTGGAGACAAAATTTCCTGAAGCAACCTTATCCCTTTTAATGACCGTGTATTGCCCTCTTGTGTACCTGCCCTAACATCTTTGCAGTCATTAAGTAAATCCTATGGAATATGCAGAGAACTAATTTCCAAGGAACCAAAGAGGTAAGGGTGCGTCAGATCACTCCTGTAGCCTAAAGCAGAGGTTTCCCCACTTTTCGTTAACCTGACTACATATTTCCGCCAGTGTCATGAAAAGTGTGTGTCTCGATTCATGACTTTCTTTGTGCTATTCCTATAAAAATTTTGTGAAACTGCTTCCACATTGAACACGCAGTTTGGGGTAACATGAATTTGTGTTCCCTGGCCATGGTCACTCATATTTGACTCTAGAAAAACTATGTGTTAACCCCTTTGTGTGAGGTTGTGTGAGGAGTGTCCCCAGTAGGCTCAGGGAATTGAACACTCAGTCCCCAGTCTGGCTTCTATTGTGGGGGGAAGTTGTGGAAACTCGTGGAGGTTCAGCCTTGCTGGAGAAAGTCTGTAACTGGAGATAGACTTGGGGGAAGCAGGTTGACAGCTTGACCTCACTTGCGGCTCAGCATCTGCTTCCTGCCTGAGCCTGGAAAAGCAACCACCCACTTTCCTTCTCCCTGCTGCCTCCATGCCCTGTCTCCTGCTATGGAACCCTATGCCAACGCAAACACCTCCCCACCAAGGTTTGTTTTCAGCCATGCTATTTTTATCATAGTAACAGAAAAGTAACTACTATATCAAGTAACTATTTCCGAGATGAACACCCACAATGTGCCACACCTACCCCAACAAGGAATCCCTGGCATTCCCCTTAAGGTATGATGACGGGAAGCTGTGTTTACAACCTGGCAAACAACAGAAAATGCTAAGGGACAAAGATAAGGAATAAAAATGCAATGAAAGGACTCGAGAAATGGGCTGTATTTGTGGTCTAAAACTCTGCTTTTGGCCCTAATGTCCACAGGATAGTGTTGAATTTATAGATACTTGAATTTGTCTCTTCGTCTTTCATAATATGCTTCATACTTTTTAAATACAATTAGCTTAATCTAAGAATTTGTCCAGGGATAAGAAATAATGAACGATGACGAATAAATAATGACGAATAAATGAAGATACCCTTCAGTGACATGGTAGGTGCGGAATCTCACGCCTTACAACTGTAAGGGTATTTGTTGTTGTCAGGAGCATTGGTGACACACAGGCAAAACAAAGATTCCAGGATAGTCAAAACAATCCTGAATAGTCTAAGAACCTCAGAAAATCTGGCCACCCGTGATTTCAAGCTGTACTAACTACAAAGCTATCCTAATGAAAACAGCATGGCATTGGCCCAAAATAAACACGTTGATCAATGGAGTGGAATTGAAAACCCAGACGCAAATCCACACACCTATGGACACCTGATTTTTATTAAAGAAGGCAGAAACACACCTTGGAAAAAAAGACAGCATCTTCAACAATGGTGCTGGTCAAATTAGATATCTGCATGTAGAAGAATCCAAATAGATCCATACTTATCACCCTGCACAAAACTCAGCTTCAAATGGATCTAAAACCAGATACGCTGAGCCTGATGGAGAAAGAGAGGAAGAGCCTTGTGAGAGAATAGTGGGGAATAGCTGGATGGGATCCTGGGAGGAAGGACTAATTGAATCCGGTTCTTCCTATCGCCTCTTATACCCGTCGTAATTTTGTTAATTTTTTTCGCAGGCATATAAACTATTTATTAACAGCGAAGACCCGGGGACCCATTACTTCTTGGATACACCCACAGTGCGGCCTCAGCTCCCAGTGGTCTTGGTGTGCTGACCTCGGACACAAAGGCCCCGAAAGTGGCGCAGCCCCTATGGGCTCTAATCTTCAGTCGCTCCAGGTCCTCACGTAGCTTGGTGTCTAGACCATTGGCAAGAACCTGGCTGTACTTTGCGCCCTTCACACCCTTCTGTCTGTTCAAGAATCAGTCTGGGATCTCGTACCATCGGGATTCTGCATGATGGTGATCACACGCTCCCCCTCGTCCTCCTTGAGCTCTCCAACCCACTTGGCGAGGTCAATGTCCGCTTTCCTCTACACCACGTGAGCGTATCTCCACCTCACAACCTTAACGGCAGTGATGGCAAAGACTATTTTCCACCGCCCATTGATGTTGGTGTTGAGTACTCGCAAGAAGTGCTGGAACTTCTCAGGGATCACGAGAGACATGGCGGCGGCACAATCGGCGGCATGTAGGCCTCCCGTGGAAGCTAATTTTGTTCATTTTTAATCTGAATCTTTGGTCCCTGATTGTTCTATTCTAATATTTTAGTTTACCTTGTGTCTTTATGCCCCAAATCTCTTAACCTCTAGATGGTCCTAACCATGCAGCCAGAGACGAACATTGAGTCTGTCCTCTAGCATGGACCAACACATCAAACTGCCCTCTAGATGTGTATTTCTACCCACTTCACCCCGAGACTCAGGGACTCTTGCAGAAGAGGGGTGAGAAGGAAGATTGTCAGAGTCAGAGGTCAGTGTCTTTGGACAAACCAGGACCGCGGCATTCATGAACTCAAAGCCTTTGCCTGCTCAGTACCTGCAAGTATCAAATCCTTCTACACCTGGCTGAGGAGCCATGGACAGTTGATGGCTCTGGGGCAGAACCAGTCGATTTTCTTTAAAAGTTTGGCTCTAGTGGGTTGATCATGTTCCAGTGGATGGAACATCCTGGTATATAAGCAGCATAAACTGGAATTAGTGGCTTCTAAAAGTGGGGAGACATGAAGTTATGAGTGGGTTGGGCTGGGTGGTGGATCGTAGAGGAGTTAAGTGGAGGGGGAGTGAAGGTAATATCAAAAACCATTGTATGCATGTATGAACTTCTCAAAAATTAATAAAATATTAAAAATATACTTATACATATACACATAAAGTAAGCAGAAATTCATGTTTTCCTTCCTCTGTTTCTATGTCACATAATATAATATCAATTTAGATGTTTTCAGTGGGTATTATAAATGTGCATTATTATATTTAGAAGGTAGATTTTATTTAAATCAATGTTTGTACCAGTTTCCTTTAAATCATCATGGATTCTTTTTCTAGGCTGAGTAGGTGTGTGTGTGTGTGTCCCCACATCCAATAATTTCCTGGAAAATTTAGGCTTCCATATTTGTGGATGTTTAGGCCAACCAGCACCCAACCAAATGGCGTCTGTTTTTCTTAACCAGAAGACGTGAGCAGCATTCCATGCCAAGAGTGACAGAAGGAACATCCTAGTCCATGTCAGTCAGGACAGAGCAGCCACACATCCTGGAGTTCCCTGTGACCAGTAGTTTCCACTCTCTGCCTGCAGATTGCAGCAAACCAAAGCCAGAAGACTTCTAAACTATGAATTCCCCCCACACACACGGTCCTGAAGACTGAACACAAGTCTCCTGCGAGCTAGAGAAGGTCCCCACTGCTGAGCCGCACCCTCTATCCCTTTCATTATTTTTAAACTGTGAGACAGGTATCACTAAGTTGCTCCGGGTAGCTTCGCTGCTGCAAATAAAGCAAACCTTACACTTGTAATCCTCCTGCCTCTCAGCCTCTCCAGCAACCTGGATTATAGGCCTGTACCATGGAATTCAACATACTTCCTTTTTGAATTTTCCTTTTATTGTTTGAAAATTCATACATTTATATAACACAATAGGATCAGATACATCTCTCTTTTCCCCTTGAACTCCCCCACCCCATACATCCCACCACACTTCCTCCTCCTCCCTTCACGTCTTTTATTTATTTATTTATTATTATTATTATTATTATTATTATCCCACCCAGCCCAATCGGGCTGTCTACAAGAGAACAAGTGCAGAGCCATCTACTGGAGCGTAGGAAATCAACCAGTGACCTCACCCTTAAAGAAGAACGTTCCCCCAGCTGCTGTCTTGGCAATAACACCTCAATCAGTATGAAAGCCTGGAGATCTTTACTGCATTTTAGCAGGAATTTTGGTGGGCTTGCTTTTGGGTAGGTTTTGTACAGATAATCATAACTTCCGTGAGTTTGTGAGTGCCAGAGTCATAGCATGTCCAGAGGAAACCATTTCACAGTGCTCCTCCCCACCCTCCAGCTCTTAATTCTATTATTATTATTTACGCAGATGAGTGTTTGCCTGCACATCTGTCTGTGTACCATATGCATGCATGGTGTGTATGGATATATGGAGGCCAGAAGAGGACATTAGTTCTTCTGGAACTGCTGGGGTTATAGTTGCTAGTGAGCCAAACCCAGGCCTTCCGGAAGAACAGCCAAATTGCTGTTAACCATGGCGCCGTCTCTCCAGCCCCTTGCTCGTCCATGTCCTCAGTGTTCTCTTCTTGGATGTTTCCTAAGCTCTGTCGTGGGTGGCATGGGAGAGATGGGTCCTACCTACAGCTGAGCACGCAGCTTCTTCTTCTCAGCACTTTGACCCCTTAAATATCTCTGCATTGACTGCAGTCCTCTTAAAAAAGAGGGTCACTGACTCACACCGAGAGCATCTCAGGCCTATGGGTATAAACAAAAGTATGCAAAAGACGATTTGAAAATATGACCATTCATGAGACTCTTAAATAGTGCTGGAAGGTGCTAGGAAGGCTGTTGGCAAAAGAAGACATCAATCATTTTACCCAGCGTTAGTCCCTGCATGTTACAATGCTAATCTTTCAGGCAAGTGAAACCATTGGTACAATAGTGGCAGATGTGTTAAAAGGCAGGTAACTAGTTACTTTCTAATTAAATTTGAGGCCTGCTGCACAGAAAGGAATTTCATTTCTGGCTCTGTAATTTCCACAGACAGCCAATGGTTTCTTTTTTAAAATGTTGCTTATAATGAAGATTATAGAAATAACCTGCATACCTATCTACTTAATGCTCCCTTTAACTGTTCAAAATCACTTTGATACATCCTTAGGATTGCCCTCTAGGAGCTGAAGAGATGACTTAGCAGTTAAGAGCATTTCCAGAGGATCCAAGTTCAATTCTCAGCACCCACACTACCCACAACCACATATAGCTCCAGTTCCAGGAGATCTATGCCATTTTTTTAGCCTCCATGGGCAACCATACACCACACACACACACACACACACACACTAAAAGTTAATATGTTTTAAAAACAAATAAGCACTTGAATGTCCATGCTATAACTGGCATTAAAATCAAGAATAAGAAGGGGGAAGAGAGAAAATTAAAAAAAAATTACAGTAATATTTTCTATAGAAAAGAAAGTATTATAAACAGAAATATGCTCAAAGATCTTACCCAGAATTCATAGAAAAATATGGGAAAAAAAGCAGATGTGATAAAGGATAAAATGAGGAAACACAAAGCATGGGGAATGAGAAGGAAAAATAATATTATATTCAGAGTTTTGGTATTTGCAGGAGTTGATAAAACATACAAATGCCCAGATCTAGGAATTAAATGAGCCCACGCTAAACAACCTGAAAGGTGGAAGTGGGACAAGTCACACTGTCCTGGAACTTGCTCAGGCCTGCGGAGATGGCTCAATGGGCCAAGTGCTAACCACGGAAACATGAAAACCTGAATTCAGACCCCAGCACCCAGGGAAAAGGGAGTTAGAGGCAGGATGCCTCGGGAACCTAATCATCTAATCCAGCTGAATCAGTGAGCTCCTGGTTCAGTAAGAGACCGTGCCTCAAAACAATACAGTAAGGGGCTGGAGAGATGGCTCAGAAGTTAAGAGCACTGACTGTTCTTCCAAAAGTCCTGAGTTCAATTCTCAGCACCCACATGGTGGCTCACAACAATCCACAATAAGTGGATTGTGCCCCTCTTCTGGCCTGCAGGCATACATGCAGACAGAACACTGTATCCATAATAAATAAATACATCTTTAAAAAAAAAACCAATAAAGTGGGAGAAGTGATGGAAGAAACCATCCGACTTTGACCTCTGGCCTCCACGCAGTCATATATAGACACACATGATCACACATGTACACAATGCACTTGCAGGGAGAGGACGTGGGGAAACAGAACGAATAGGAAACCACTACAAGAGTAGAAACTCTGGGCCGACTAGAAGAGAGGCTGTGCACACATGATATGAGGAGTTTGCCTTCCATCAAGAAAGAGTCCACAGTTACATGATCGTTTCCCTGCACCATACCATTTTGATACGTTCCAATAATTCACTCAAGCATCTCAAATATAAAGTTTTGCTCCTAAAAGTAGCAGTTCTGTCCTGTGCCATAATCAAGGTAGTTGAAGAGACCTAGACTCTCAATCCGAAAGGGTGATTTTGCTGTTGCCGTTTAAGATGAAGACCAGAGGATGCCATACGACATTGTGTGTTAAAGCATTTAAGCAAACCTCTCTGGATTTGCTGACACTTTCCCATGATGTGGAAATAAGAACGGGCTCTCTGGAGGCTGGAAGACTGACTGATGGAGAAAAAATGATGAGGGATTAATAGAAGGGAGAGATGGAAGGCTCGTGAGAATGTCTCTGCATGGGACGCCAGCAACATCTGAACAAAGAATTAAAGAAAGCGAAGAGAATCAAAGATACCTACTCTTAGAGCTGACAGAACGAGGCAGGGAACAGAAAGGGGAATTATTCCAGAGCTATAATTTACTAAAGAAGTTTTCTGGGATTCCAGTGGTGTTGAAATCGGTTACGGCCTGGTAGTGAGCTCGTGGGAAAGAGACAGAGGGAAGATTAACTTACACTTGATATGAAACACATACTCTGTGGTATTCATAAGAGTAAATTATATGCAAGAGGGGATATTTCAAAGAATGCCCTTTTTTCCCCTAATGAATATGTGCTGTTAGATAACGAACTGTTCTCTTTGTTTTCAGTAAATAATCAACAACTTCTGACGCCTATAATCTAGTGTTTAGCTTTTTATACTTGTGATCTAAGTTGAGGGGAGATAAACGTTACCACAATCCCTGGGGATTGCACAGTATTTCCCTCCAACACTTAGTTCCTTGTCTTCAGTACAGCACAGGTTCCAAGACTTATCATGGGAGAGCCAGGGACTGGGAGAAAGCCTCAGCTTTAGGGAGAGCCCTGCTCATGCGAGCCAATAAGAATGCCAGCTAAGGACCAGAAGTAGCAGCTGACTGAAAGAGCGCATGCGTGATGGCGGAAATCAAGGTAGGTCTAGCTCTTTGTCTTGGCTTTTGTGTCCCCTGACCCCCGAGAACTCAGGATAGTGACTGATAGACAGCAGCCATGAAGTGTTGCATCTCGGACCTTCCAAAGAGCACCTGGTGGAGTCACGAGGAGAACAAGAGGTGCAGGTGAATGAACCGCCATCCATCCGGGAGGGAAGTGCACGGCCTGCTGTCTACTCTCTTTCCTGTCTAGCCTTTTTGGGCACTTTTCTCCAGGTATCCTTAGGAAGACAGTGAGAACCCACTGAGGGTGACATTCCAGGGACACAGTGAAGTGAAGACAACGGCTGCCAAGAGGTCTTTTAGAGGGGAATGAAGTACAACCGTAGGCTCCACTCTTCAACGCAGACCTGGAGGTCAGGCGGTCAAGTTCAGCTATTCCCCTTTAAACAAAAAGGGACTCAAGAAGTGAAGGCAGGGTCAGAAGTAAAGAAGAGATCAGTTTCTGAGCCTCGCATATCTGCAGCTTTCGAAGGGACTTGAAGACTTTTATCCCATCAAGCCTTGAAATTAGAAGAATATTGATTAACAGGTATGACTTAACAAAGATTTGAAGGGAAGGATCAACGAATGGCTTCCCCTTCAGTCACACGTGGATAAGCTGGTATCCATGAGTGACGATCCAGAACAAGAAGCAGTAAGAAAGGGCCATTCCATGCCCAGGTCTCAACCAGTTTAGTTAAAGTCTACCAGATGGGATTTTTAAAAGCAGTTTCAACCCTTTGTTTTCATAGTTCTGGAGGCTATAAGTAGTCCTGAAAATTTCCTATGTTCTGCTGAAGCAAGAATGTTTGATGCTTCAAGTATTGTCAGTATCGTCACAAGCAGTTCTAATTGCAAGACTCCCTACATGACATGCGAGGTCTTATCCAGACCAGACTATGCGATGTCTTAGACATCAGCTTGAAAAGATGTGAACGGAAAGGCGAGATGTGGGGAGAAGCAACAGTTGGTTGGCTCTATCTACCTACACTTCTCCGTTCCCACAGACACTTTAGGCTTTTAGCCCCGTTGCTTTGAGAGTATGTGGCAGAGCAGTTCATGGTGAAATAACCACTCACCTCCTGGCTGGGAAGCAGAGAGTGTGGCCTCACCATCTGCTCTAAGGTATTCACTCCCGGTGATCTGAAGATGTATCTCCACATGGAGATATGAGGAAGGCATCAGCAAGGACTTCTTGAAACACTGGGAAACCTTCATGAAAACTGCAACAGGAGAGGTGTTTCTAAGGACGCCTCTTCCTCTAAGCCAGTGGTTCTTTCTCAACCAGTTGCAACCCCTCTGGGAGTTGAATGACCCTTTCACAGGAGACCCCCGAGACCATCAGAAGACCCAGATATTTACATTATGATTCATGATAGTAGCAAAATTACAGTTATGAAGTAGCAACGAAATAATTTCATGGTTGGGGTTCACCACAGCATGAGGGACTGGATTAAAGGGTTGCAGCATTAGGAAGGTTGAGAACCATGGCTCTAAGCTAATTCCCATGGGGGAGGAACCAATCTGAGAAGTGAGACTTTATATATTTGACTACAGCAAAATTCTGTCCAGAATTAACCTTGTTAACATCCATCTAACATCAAGATCCTAGAATGTGACAACATCCAAGTTTTCCAGGTGACTCTTGAGCAACTGTGTACCCTGAACACTCCGCTTTACACACACACACACACACACACACACACACACACACACCCCAAACTCTTTGGTGATTGCATGAGTCGTGCTCTCAAGAGGAAGAGAACAGATAGGATGAATATATATGAAAAGGGGAACTATTAGATTTGCTTCAACAGTCTTGTCTGGGAGGTCCAACAATGGATGTCTTCACAGAGGCTAGGAGTTTATCTCAGGAGCTGCTCAGTCCACAAGGCTGGGTGCCTTTGCAGTTCCAATCTAGCACTGAAGGCTTGGAGGATTCCCAGAAAGCCACTGGGGTCTATATTGGAAGCCTGCTAAAGCTGTGCTTTAGCAACTGAACAGGGACTGAATGCAGCAGTGGTAGCATCAGAATAGATGAGCTTGTCAACAAAAATGAAAGCACGTAGGCAAAAAACAATCAACAACAGAAAGATTTTTTTTCTTATACCTCCAGAAGGTACCACCCACATTTACGGCATGTCTCCCCACTTCCAATAGCCTGGCCAAGCCTCACAAGTGTGTCCTGTGTTTTCCCTTAAGTAGATTCTGGATTTGGCCAAGTGGACAACTAAGATTGTCGTCATAGGTCTACCCCTTGTCACCTTGACACCTAGTCGCATCTTCTTAAGCCACATTCAAGGCAAATGCATTATTTCTTCTCAGAACAGTAGTGACATCTTCTGAGGCCTGCTTAGCCTTTCTGTGTCCCATAACTTAACCTAGCTTATAAACGTCCTCGTTGACTTTTAATTTCTAGTTTTATTATATTTGGTAGTATCTTATCGTTTGCTCCTGTTCATTCATTTAATGACCTTTATTTGAGGAATCTTGTTTAAATGTACAATTGTCCCAGAAGATCACTCTAAGATAGATGTTCCCAACTCTGGGAATTCTGGACAGCCCAGTAGCTTAACTTCAGCCTTAAACCCACAAGGCACAGTCTCACGTAACACTTCCCCCATTGCATCTAGAGCCAAGGCCACTGCAAGGAAATTTTCTTTCTTCTGAAAGATTTATTTATTCTTATGTGCATTGGTGTTTTGCCTGCATACATGTCTGTGTGAGGGTGCTGGATCTCCTGGAACTGGAGTTACAGATGACTGTGAACTGCTGTGTGGGCGCTGGGAATCAAACCCTGGTCCCCTGGAAGAGCAGCCAGTGCTCTCAACTGCTGGAGCGCCATCTCTCCAACCCTAGCAAGTAAACTTTCTTGTTGTGAGTTTTCTGGTGTAAAATCTTTCCCGGGGTCTCATTGCCAACTTTCAAACTGTGTATACCCTGGGCTTTCTGTTCTCTTTATGAGCCCACATAGACACAGAAGTCTCAGAAACAGATGAGGCCACCTTTCCGGTGACTGAGAAAGCAGGCTGCCCCAGCCTGCAAACTGCTGCAGCTTCATGGTTACACTTCATTGTTTTCACTCTTGAGAACTTTCCATCTCCCCAAAGCAGAAGTTCCTATTCAAAGGAAAAGCTTTAAAATGTATCAAGTCCAGTATCTCCAGTCTCTGTTCCATTGGGCTGCCCACAGCAGTAGAAAAGTTACTGATACAAGAGCTCACTCGCTAAGATGAGGTGGAACATTTAGCTCATTTCTTGGCACAAGGTAAGAACCCAAGGTAAGGGAAAATGTCACCGTCTCTGGTTCACTAGACCTGGTCCTCTTTTGTTTCCTCCCTTCTAATTAATTTCTTGCCAGAAGCACAGGGAGCAGAATGCTCCTGTAATCCTGTTTAAACCTTTCTCTTGCCACTTTCAAGTTAAGTGACCTTACAGCGGTTAAGAAAAAAAAAAATGACACATGTCTTGGCCTGACACGCGGAGGTTTGTAGTTCACCCCCTGCAAGCAGACTGTGGGGCCAAAGAAGCTGTCATGGTAGCAAAACCACACTGGCTGCTCCTGTTCCCTAATTCCATATGACATTCCCGCAGACTCCATGAAAAAGAGGAGCCAGGAAGCTGGGACAGATAGGCGAGGGGCATTGTCACTGAAGAAGATCCTGGCTTGGCCACAGCAAATTTCTGAGTCTCCTCATGGCCTCATTTTCATTATTTATAAAATGTAAATCGTGCCTCTGAAGGCTGCTGTGAGCATTTGTAACATAGAGGACTAGTAATGTTTGTTAGGGTCTTGGTAGGAAACACATGACACACTGAAAAGAGTCAACTGTCCCTTAGGGAAAAGTAATAGGTGGAACCCGGTACATGAGATTTAAAGGAACAGCAACGCTTTCAATGTTCCCCGCAGTTTAGTACACTGTGCTTTCGTTTAGTTTCGGGATTTTATTTATTTATGTATTTATTTTTCTCCAATTCTTCTTTGGTCCACTCATCACTCAGTAATGAGCTTTTTGTATTTATTAGAGATGTTTTTGCCGGTTTTCAAGTTTTAATTCATTGTGGTCAGATAGTGTACACAGAATGATTTCAGTCTTTTAGAACTTGCGAAGATTCATTCTGTGTCCCAGGATGTGGTCTATTTGGAAAGGCTTCCATCTGTCGCTGAGGAGGACGTGTACTGCTTGGTGGTTGGATACCTGTTCGGTAGATACCTGCTAAGTCTGCTTGATGTATAATGCCAATTAATTCTGAGGCTTCCATTTAGTTTTTGTGTAGATGACGTATCTGTTGGAGAAAGTGGGGTATTGAAATCACCTAGTACTGGTGGGTTGTTATTAATCTATGTCTATCCAGCAGTACAGGTTTTTAAAATGACATTGGGTGCACCAGAGTGTGGTGTATATGTCTATGATAGTAATGTCTTCTTTATTAACTGTTCCTTTGTTGAGAATGAAGAGTCTCTCTCTTTTCTCTTCTGGTTAGTTTTAGTTTGAAGTCGATTTTGTCAGATATGAGGATGGCAAAACCTGTTTGCTTCACGGTCCCATTTGACTGCAGTCCTTTTGTCCATCCTTTTACTCTCTTTAAAGCAGTGCCTATCTTCAAAGCCGAGATGTGGACAGGACCCTGTGCCACACTGCTGCCACCACGCAACTTCATATTCAGACTTCCCAGGGCCCCCTCCAGGTCCTTCCACCACCCAATACTGATTTTCTGTAATCTGGTCGGTAGCCAGTGCCCTAGCCTAGTCTGGCCACCTGCGACTTGCAGCAGCTGACTTCTAGGCTTCCACGGGGTCCTCCACCGTGACTGCTGGCCTGGTCCCAGCACCTCTTTTGCCGAGGACCCATCATCTATGCTTCCCGCAGGACCTGCCTAGCTGCATCCATCCAAGGACCCTTTTCTCTGCCTCCACCACCAAGACATCCCACATCCTCCCGAATCTAGCCCTCTGCGTATCACTGACACCCCATCCACACCTGTTCTGACATCTACCAGGGTTAGCCTGGGTCCCACAACCAGTTCTCCAACCTGGTCTGGCCTTCCCTGCCGTCACTGTAGAGGAACTCTAGCTTGAGACAGTGTCCTGCCTGTCTATCCTCTAAGCCACAGGACTCTTCTAGCTCGAGACAGTGTCCTGCCTGTCTATGCTCTAAGCCACAGGACTCTTCTAGCTCGAGACAGTGTCCTGCCTGTCTATCCTCTAAGCCACAGGACTCTTCTAGCTCGAGACAGTGTCCTGCCTGTCTATGCTCTAAGCCACGGGACTCTTCTACACCATATCCAACATTTCTACTCAGAACTCTCTACCCCACGCTCCCAGCTCAGAGCTGGATGCACATTTGCACGCTAGCTCAGTCCCCTCTGCCCACTCGAATTCATTCCACTGGGGTCCTTTCCAGCCTCTAGGCCCAACCCATCTCCACATCTTCCCTCCCAACCAATGTTGCATCTATACAAGCTCAGAACTAATGAAGGAAGTTGACATGCCCAGATCTCATTATGAAAGACCAAGCCAGGGTCCTCTTTCTAAAATCAACCAGTCCTGCAGAAATGCTTGCTAATCAGAATTACCTAGATGAACTCCAGGACACAGAAATAAAAAAAGAAATCAAAACCCTTCACAAATCTTACAAGAGTTTAAGGCAGACACAAAGAAACAACTCAATGAAATCAGAGAAAAGGGGCTTCAGAAGAATAAACATGTGAGTGATGTCTAAGAAAACACACGCATAAGGCTGCTGATGGAATAGTGAAGACCAGGCAGGACTTGAGAACAGAATTCAGTCTGGAGATAGAAACACTGAAGAGGACTCCCTCTGAAATGAAGATGGGATTGAAAAACTCAAGAGTGCAGCTGGAAAACTCAGAGGAAAGCTTACAAGTAGAATGAATGAGACAGAAGACAGAACGTCAGTCTCAAATACAAAGCAGAGAACCTAGACCAAATAAGCAAGAGATGTAAGATATTTAATACAGGAAAAGAACACAAAGGAATTATGGGACATCTTGACAAAACCAAACCTTCAAATTATTGGCATAGATGAAGAAGAAGACTACAAAGTCAGCAGCACAGACCACATCTTCAATGAAATCATAGAAGAGAGCTTCCCCAAACTAAGGAAAGACACAGCTATACAAATATGAGGAGTAAGCCGGCCTGTAGTGTACACCTTTAATCCCAGCACTCAGGAGGCAGAGGCAAGTGGATCTCTGTGAGTTCAAGGCCAGCCTGGTCTATAAGAACTAGTTCCAGGACCGGTAGAACTGTTAAACAGAGAAATTCTGTCTCAAAAGACAAACAAAACAAAACAAACAAAAAACAAGAAGCACACAGAAAGAACGTAAAATAGACAAGACCAGAAAAGAAAATTCTTGTAATATATCATAGTTAAAACACTAAGTATATATAACAAAGGAAGTATATTGAAAACTGCAAAAAAACAAAACCAAGGGGGCTGGAGAGATGGCTCAGAGGTTAAGAGCACTGGCTGCTCTTCCAGAGGTCCTGAGTTCAATTCCCAGCAACCATCTGTAATTTGATCTGGTTCCCTCTTCTGGCATGCAGACCGAATACTGTGTAATAATAAATAAATAATTTAAAAAAACCAAGTCACATATAAAAGGAAAACCCATCAGAATAAGAGCTGATTTCTCAGTGGAAACCTTACAAGTCAGAATAGTCTGGAGCAAAGTACGCCAGTTCCTAAAATGCTGACAGACAGGCAGCCTAAAATAATATACCCAGCAAAGCTATGTGCCATGACTAAATAAGAAAGAAAAATATTCCATGACAAACAGCCTAAAAATTTTATACCTACCAAACCACTCCTAAGGAAAATATAAGAATATGGGGGTGGCTGGAGAGAAATGAACATAGCAGAGAGATTTTGGAAAGAAATATTAAAGCTATAATTATTAAAACATAAAAATATTAGAGCACAACATCACCAACAATCAACAACACAACTAATACACACAATCCAATAACAATTTTAGATATCAATAGCATCAATTCTCCAATCAAAAGACATATACTGAGCAAATGGATTAATAAGTAAAATTCATCTATATGCTGCCTACAAGAAACACATCATAGCTCTAAAGATAGGCACCACCTTAGAGTAAAAGGAAGAACAAAATAAATTCAATGAAATCGGATCAGTAGGCAAGCCGATGTTATCCTAATATCAGACAAAACGGACTTCAAACTAAAACTAATCTGAAGTGATAAAGAGGGATATTTCCTTCTAATCAAGAGAACAGTTAACAAGACAGCATTACTATCCTAAACATATACACATCAAGCCCAGAAGTGCCCAATTCAATAAAAAAAATATGCTACTGAAATTAAAGATGCAGATTATGTATTTTTTTTCTTGAAGTCGTCAATACATTTTCTTCATTTTGTATACTTAGTGTTTAAACTATGATGTGCCTTGGGGTTTTTCTGTCCTGGGCTTGTCTATTTGGTGTCCTACACGTTCCTTGTATCTGCATGGGTGTGTCTTTCCTTAGTTTGGGGATATTTTTTATCATGATCTTTGTGAAGCTCTATCTATGCCATTGACTTTGGATTCTTCTCCTTCATCTATGCCTACAGTTGTTTGGTCTTTTCTTAGCGTCCCACACTTCCCTGTAAGTTCCTTTCTTGTGTTTTTACATTTTTTTCCTTTGTGTATTTTTGCATAGGTTCTCTATCTTCCAGTCCTGATGTTTTATCTTCTGCTGGCTTCATTGTACTCAGAAGGCTTTCCTTTGAGTTTGCTAGTTGAGCGAGTGAGTCAGTCCATCTTCATTTCAGACTGGGGTCTCAATGCTTCTGTCTCTTTATGAATTCCATTTTCAAACCCTGGATGGTGTTCATCATTGCCATTGGCCTTATGTTGTTGTTTTCTTGGGAATCACTCTGGCATTTGTCTTCTTTAAATTCTTTCTGCTTAATCTCATTGAGCTGTTTCTTAGGGTCTTCTTTAAATTCCTTGACTATTTTGATGACGTTTATGACTTTTAACTTCTGGGTCTTGGGGTTCACCTGGATAATCCTCATTGGAAAACTTTCCTACAGGACTTGTAGGTTTTGGAGAGAAAATAGTGGCTTGACCTTTCCTATCGTTTGGATCTTTGTGACAAGCTCTGGACATACGGACTCCTTTTGTTCGTTTTGTGTCTCATGTGAGCAGAGCAGGTTGGGGCAGAAGAGAGAATGTGTGGGCAGGTTGGGCCTAGAGGCTGGACATGCCTTCAGTGGAGTAAAACCTGACAGACAGAGGAGACTTGGGTGGTGTGCAGGATGTGTCCTGGTTCAATGTATAGCCCAAAAGAAAATTCTTTAAGAGAAAAGTAAATCGTTTTTTTTGTACTTTTTAATTTATGTACCTTTGTACTTAATTTTTAGGTTATGTTTTGCCTTTATACTTTGTTATAAAGTATGTTACTTTAGAAATATAATTTCTTTCCCCATATATACATTTTCTTGAATATATACTTATATGTGTGTATGTATCCATTATGAAGACACACAAGGATCTCTTTTCTCCCTTTCTATATGCCTGCACTTAAATTTGAAGTTGTGCTATCTCTGTTTTGTACTCAGTAAACTGCTAGGTTTGCTTTATTCTCACTTGTCTTGAAATTGTTTTTCTGTTGTACAGTCAAGCATCTGGTTTAGTGTGAGTAGATGTTTTTGGTACAGAAACTCTCTGTGCCTACTCTCCGGCACTGATAATGATGCTCCCTCCGCTCTCCTCCTCCCTCCTTCCTTGCTTCTTCCCTTCATCCTTGCCTCATTTTTCTTGTGTTGTTTTCTCTCCCTTCAGTGCTCTTTTCAGTCCCCATTTCTGCTGGTGAACAGCAGAAATTTGGCCAGGTAGTCATGTTTCCAGCACCCAACATCCACGGATTAATCGGTATTACAAAATTATAGGATGTCAGAGCTGAAGCAACCGTGTTTAACCCCACTCATTAAGATAAAGAAACCAAGCCCAGAAAGGGATTTGCGCAGAAAGAGGCAATCATAAGATTCCTGTCTTCTCAGTCCTTGGCTGAGACATCCTTGTTGGTCATGAGGTGATCTTTCCAAGCCCCCTTGTTTTCCCGTGTGCTCCAGTGATTGGACAATGTGTCCACGCTGTGACTTGTTTCAGTATCTCTTGTCCTGGAACTCCCACAAAGGAATGATTGAGAGGACTGGTCTTTAAGACCTGAAGCTCAGGGCTCACACAAGCTGCTGTCTTTCTGAAGCTGTCTACTGTATGGAAATCTCACAAACTCTGCTTCTCAACCTAACGAGCCTGCTTATCTAGAATCATCTAGATGTCAGCTGGTAGCCACTTTCTGTTGTTAACCAATCTTCAGACTCAAAGCTCTTTTCCTATTACTTAACATCCCCCTCAAAGATGAACTTGAATATTTGATGGCTTTGGGAGGCCAATAATTCTTAAAGGGTTATTTAGAGCATGATTCAACATGGCCAAAACACTTGCAGAACATGGCTTGGTGTCGACGGCATACACTTGGACTAAAGCATCCTTAGCTTGCAGGCAGCCCTCAGTGGCACTCATTGGAAATTACACAGACATCTGGTCTACCGAGCATCCTAGAGCATCCTCTGCTGCGGGACGTTCTTCTCTCCTCCAGGTGAGGCGATTGGAAAGGTACCACTTGTTATATGCTTGCTGTGCGCCTTACATTGATGATGTCGTAGAAGTCAATCCTCTCAATTACCCCGTGGGAGTCTTCTCATTTAAAAACAAAAAAGAACTTAAGCATAAAAAAAGAAAACATATTCACTTATCCTGGAAGACGATAACTAGAAGCAGAGCCAGACTTCAAATCCATCCCTGTCTGTCTCTGAAGACTGATCTTTTACTATTTCACCTCCCTCCCTTCCTCTTCCCTTCCTTCTTTTCTCCCTCCCTCTTTCTCTCTCTCCCTCCCTTCCTTCCCCCTTCCCTTCCTTTGAGAAGCCAGATCATTTTCTCATCTAAAATGATTTGTAATAATACAAAGACACGCTCCAAGCACAGAGTTGTTTTGTTTTACTCTTAACAACTAAAAACTGGAAACATTCCAAATGTCAATCAGCCAGTGGATGTGTATTGTGGTGGATCCATACATGGGATGCAACAAGCAATAGAAATTCCTGAAAGAGTAAAGTGAATGCAGACCATTGATGGGTCCTAAAACAATTATGCAGAGTTAAATACTCTAGAGGCAACAGACTACGGACTGCGTAGATCCACTTACATGAAAGGTGAGAAAAGACAGTGCCAGTTTTTGGTAACAAACAGCGGATTGGTGTACACAAGGAAGGGTGTGCATCGCAGCATCCCTGAGAGAATGCTTTGCTGGCAGTGAAAATATCCTCTATGTGGACTATGGTGATGACATGAGGCAATTCCAAATAAAAGATTAATTCTTGATGTCATTTACCCAAGAGTGAGCCTGACTTGCTCTGAAGAGTTCCGATCTAACATTGTTGGCTTGAGGACCATTCTCTAGTGATCAGCGACTGGAGGAGAGTTATGGAGTCAGTTGACTAATCGCTCAACTTGATTCTTCTATCTGAGGGAGTAAAACTTACTTCTCTGGGGCACAAATAAGGAAACACACATGCACGCACACACACACACACTCTTAGGGCCCTCCTGTCATCTTCTGTCTTTGTCTCTGTCTTTATTTTTCCTTTACAGCTTATATGTTCCAACAAAATCTTTCAGACAATATAAAAACTATAATGTGATTACATTTTCTATTTTTCAAGTGAATGATTACAATGAATAACTGGTAAAAATACATGTTTCCCATTTCCCTTACATAATTCATTTTTCAAGTGAATGATTACAATGAATAACTGGTAAAAAAAATGTTTCCCATTTCCCTTACATTTCCCATGAAGTATAAATGAAAAACAAATTATCCCAAGAACCCACATACATTAATACCCAAGTAACTTGTTATATATTAATAGAGTATAAACAAGCCAGGTAGTTTTCTCAGCCAGTTCTTTTACTGACAGCTGTGTCTTGTGGTCGGTAAGAAAAAAAAATCACTTTTTACTTATCTCAAAAGGTACTCTTATATGGAATCTTAAAAGACCCACAAACCTGCCTGGCGGTGGTGGCACATGTCTTTAATCCCAGCACTCGGGAGGCAGAGGCAGGCAGATCTCTGTGGGTTTGAGGAGCAAATTCCATGACAGGTTCCAAAGCTACACAGAGAAACCCTATCTTGAAAAACTTTAAAAAAAAAAATCACAAACCTAATTTTTTTTTTTCGAGACAGGGTTTCTCCGTAGCTTTTTGGTTCCTGTCCTGGAACTAGCGCTTGTAGACCAGGCTGGCCTCGAACTCACAGAGATCCGCCTGTCTCTGCCTCCCGAGTGCTGGGATTAAAGGCGTATGCCACCACTGCCCGACCCTAAATTTTTATATATGAAAAGCTATCAGTCAGCTCTACTTTAAGTCCTCAGAGTGCAAACCCGTTTGTCAACAGTGTTTTATATCGGGAAGCAGAAATGGGCACAAGGAATTAATCATTGTCTTTGATCGCCAGCCGCTCCTAACAAGAAAGGCCTGTCAGCTAAAAACAGCTGAGCGGCTTCGTTCTTGTTCTTCAGCCTCAGTGAGTTCCTCACTCGACTATGCGCCTTCTAAACTTTAGGTTGTTTCCTTGGGTTTCTCACCTCAAAGCTATTAATGGAAAACATCTTAACCTTAAGTCACATTTAAAGCTCTGTTAGCTGTGATGCACACGGAAACTTGTGAATGCATCTCTCAACACCAAGATTAAAAGAAGTTGAGCTAATTTAGCTTCTGGGACTCAGTTGTTTCTCTTAATCATTAACCTACGCCACAGTCTGTGCGGCTTCTCAAGAGAAACTAGCCATGGGACATTTCCTTGTTCTCATTTTCTAGCCTCTGAAGCCCCTGCTTTTTCAGGGGTGAGGGCAACACCATATCTTGCCTTTGCCTTCGTTAGTTTTCCCACTAAACTAACCACTCTCATAATCCCTTTCTATATTTATTAAAGGCCCTCAATCATTAAAATCCTATTTAAACTAGCACTATTATTGTATAAAATCATTGCTTCAGTTAAACAGTACAGCTTAGGAGGAAATCATCATCATAATAATCCACAGGTAAAAGTGCCCAGTAGAACAGGTAATTTCCATGAGGTAATCACCCTACATTAAAGGATCTCCCCTTGCCCATTCACACCAAGCCAGATACCAGAGAAAACTGTCGGTAGCAAACAGCGTGTAAAGACTCAGCAGTAGCAAGAGACTTTCTGAGGCAGAAGCCCTCGGGTCCTTGCCTGTCTGAGATTCACCCATCAGTGCCTTGACTCCTGGTGGGATGCTCTCCCAAAGTCAATTGCCACTTGCTACTCTGACACTGCCATTGACAATCTAATCTTTTTTTAAATTTATTTATTATGTATATAGTGTTCTGGGCACCAGATCTCATTATAGATGGGTGTGTGTCATCATGTGGTTGCTGGGAATTGAACTCAGGACCTCCGGAACAGCAGTCAGTTCTCCTAACCTCTGAGCCATCTCTCCAGCCCCCGGCAATCTAATCTCTTAAAAAAAAAATCATCCTCTGTGTTTGCCGCAGAGAGCAACAAACACAGCTCTGAAATGAAATAAGGAACCTTTTTGTCCTAATCAATCCTTTCCAGGCATCTCACGAGGAACGAAATTGTTTTTTTCTTACGTGCTTGGAACAACACAGGAAGTCATAGTCAGATGTTATCAATCTGTGCTCATGTGTCGTTTTCAATATTTTGTGTGTGTGTCCACGTCTTACACATACATTCATTTTTCCAATTTAGGAGTGTGAATAGATTATGAAGGGTGAATAAAGAACTTGGTAAAAACCAAACTATGTAGTCAACTAATCTGGTAGGACTTAGTTATATTGGGAGTCCAAAGTGTAGTAAGATTGATGAGGCTGGTTTTTTTAAAGGTCAGTTAATTTTACATAGACTGCATGTATAGTACTGAAGCTGATCAAATGAGCTGAATTATTATGAGCAATGTCAAACCACATTAGTAACTTGATTACGGGCTGAATCAATGTTTAATTTGTAGACGCGAGCTTTAAGCAGCATTTCTCCGAAAACTCATTCCCAAGGAGATGTGTACCTTTGTCACAACCCACTGAGTCACAGTTTTTCCTTTTCTTCGATTTTATTTTTAAAATGAAGCTATAGATTTCCCCCTTTCCCTGTCCTCCTAACCACTCCCCATGGCCTCTCCAACTTACTCCCTCTCAAATTCATGACCTCTCTTTTTGTTACTGTTACTTATATAAATGTGTGTGCGCACACACGCACACACATATACACATACATACATACATATTCTCACATACATATACATGCATACACACATCATGGATCCCATTTAGTGTTGCTTGTACATATATGATTTCAGGGCTGACCACTTTTGATATTGGACAGTCAATTAGGGGGACCATCCGCAAAGGATCATGTGGAAATCTGATTCTCCTGATCTTGGCACTCCTCAGCTGTTCCTTGTCTAGAGGTGAGGCCACCTGAAATGGACCCCTTCCACATTATCTTGTCTATTGGTATTGTCCTTGTTCGTGTCTCACTAAGACAGCCATATGATCGGAGTATCGCGGGTATGGCTTCCCTGTCATCTCTAAGACACACTCTGTCTTGGTAGGTGTATATGCAGCTTTTCAAACACATATTTCCTATCCTTGCAAAAGATGGTTATATATGTGAATGCTCACACCCATGTATGTCCTACCTCTCCCATAGGTGATTGTAGACGTGCAATTTCACATACAACTATAATATCCTATCCCTGACATAGTTAGATGTACATGTGCAAGTTTACTTGCATGTATTTCATACACCAGTCATTGCTAGGTGTGTATGTGCAAATTGGCACACTTGAGTTTCCAGGATATGTCTTAGGTAGGTATGTAGGTACCAGTTTACACACACAGTTCCTAGCCCTGTCTTAAGTAGGTACAAATGTCTAGACTCATGCATGCACATGTTGTGTTAGCCAGTATTGCACACATACATTATGAAGGTTAGTGTCCCTAATAGTAGCCCTGCTAGTGCTGCTAGTAGTCAGCCTGGCTACATCTAGAATCAGCTAACACCCAGCAGCCTTGGACCATGTGAAGAATTTTCTTGACGGATCACTCGAGGTGAGAAACTCATGGGAAAATCTGGATTATTTTAGGTCAAAGACCCACCTGAAATCTAGGCCACGCCTTCTGGTAGCAGCCTACATCAAAGGATGCAAAGGAGAAAGCTTTACTTTTTCTTGCTTGCTTGTCCTTGCTGTCATTGTCAAGTCCATCTGTCTTGATACTGTGGCTTCCGTGTACCAGCACTGGGACTCCAATGTGGACCGAAAAACCAGCTGAGATGTCCAGTCTTGTGGACTGAACAGCTGCAGGATCCTTGACCTTGTCCATTAGGAGATGTTATTGTTGGACTATGTGACCCATAGCCTGTAAGCCACTCTCATAAATTCCAACTCTGGCAGTGCGGGGACAATGGAGTCTTGCAAATTTAGGTACTGGTGCTGCCACAGTGTGCTACTGGGACATGGCAGAAGTGAGAACAGACATGCCCAATCACCACATAGTGGCTCCAGATGGCACATGTATGAACAGGTATCCTGAGGTTGCTAAATGGCAGTGCTTGGTACATGACAGGTACACAAGCAGATATGTTCATTCTGCCGTGAGAGGGCCCTGGAATAGGTGGGCATGAAAGCAGATGTGCCCGGTGGCACTGGGACACAACTGGAGTACAAACAGATGAGCCCCATATTGTCACTGGACATAGGAGAGTTCAGGTCACCACACGGTGGCTCTGGGACACAGCAGATTTGTGAACTGGTGTGGCCAGGTCACCACTTGGAGGTCCAGAGACGTGACAATCATGCATACAGACAAGCCCAGCAGGTGCCATTGCCCAGCCATGGAAAACATGCAAACAAGCAAGCCCAGGCTGCCATATGGTGGTGTTGGAGCCTGTTGGCAAGTGTGCAAACAGGTGCCCAGGGCAGGAGGTGGTGGCGCTGTAACATGGCAGGCATGCTAGCAGGTGTGAACAGATGTTACCAGGCAAATAAAGCAAAAAGAAAGCAAAAAATAAAGCTGGTAAGAGTTGGTGCTGGGACAGGCTCACAGGCGAACAGGCAATCCTGCCCCACCGTGTGGCAAATCTGGGACATGACAGGCATCTAAAGGGGCGGGGCAATACCTGCTCCAGGATGTGATAGGCTTGCAAAAAGGACTGGTTAGGCTGTCCCCTGGCAGTCCTGGGGCAGTGTGAAGGAGTGCTAACAGGCGTGCCCAGGCCACCAGGTAACCATGCTGTGTATTCACACACGTGCTGTGCCCCGGCACTACTACCTCACACCTGCTGTGTTCCAGAATGCCCACGTAGTGTAGAAATGCCTGTTTCCTCATGGGCTATGCCCCCACTTCCCACAACACAGTGTGGTGGTCTGGGCTCACCTCTTCCCACATGAGCCTTAGCCCAGTGTGCGCTAGTCTAGTCACATGTCAGCTGTGTGCCAGCACCACCGTGTGGCAGCACGGGCTCGCTTGTTCACACCCACACTGCGTCCCTGGTAACTCAGGTTCGTCAACCCTGAAAACACACATACAGGTAACATTATATGGTCTCAACAGGTTATGTTTAGTAATACATATGTATGAACATGTATGTATATGTATATATATGCATACATTACTAATCAGTGAATAAAGAAGCCATGGATTTGAATGAGAGCAGGGTGGGGCATATGGGAAAGTTTGGAAGGTTTGGAGGGAGGAAAAGGGGGAAATATTGTTAGTAAATTGTAATCCCAACAGGGTGGTGGTGACACATACTTTTAATCTCAGCACTTGGGAAATGGGCCAGCCTGGTCTATAGCAAGAGTTCTGGGACAGTCAGGGATACACAGAAAAACCCTGTCTTAAACAACAAAACAAAGAGAGGGTCCAGAAGCAGTGGAAGAGGGGCTGTGATAGATCAGAACACATTGCATGTATGTACAAAATCGTCAAATAATAAATTAAAAATCTCAGTTAAAATGAAGGAAGTGGCTTGGCTGGAGGGTCCCGAGTCACTGGGACTATGGCGTCACAAGGGGCCGTGGGGCTTCACTTCCAGATTGTTGTGAGGTGTGATGGCTTCTTCCCACTGGTGCTTTTGCGTTTGTGATGAAGCCTTACCCAAGCTTGTATTACGCTGTATTAGTTCTACCATTAGTCTGAGTTGGATACTTTGTTGTGGTAAAGGGTCTAATTACACAGGATTTCGGTGCTGTCAGCTTTATGGCTGACCATCATATACCTCAAAGAAGCAGTCAGTCACCTACTGAAAACCCTAGGAGATTGTCTTCGGTGTATTACTAATTCCCAGATATTCTTCTGTACCTCACTCTTGCTATACAAAAACACATTTCAGGTTAAAAGTCATTTCACATCTATATTAGTCAAATCAGATACAATAATCAACATAGAAAAACTTTAATAAAATTTTTATTTAGCTATAATACACATCTTCAAAGGTTTAAATAAAAATTTTCTTCATGATGTCAAGCGAACGCTATGTTACTTTCCTTGAGAACGTCCCTCTTTTCGTTGAAGTACTTTCTAAACCACTCTATGTGCTCCACCTTCTGTTTAACGCTTAGATACGGGTTTCTCGAAAGGCCATTTGTCACCAGCTCCATGAAGTTGCGAATTGGTCCTTGCTTGGGGAAACCCTCCAGGTACTTATCCAAAAATATATGTTCATGGAATTCTGAGCCGTCATCATCAAAACCTGGGAAATAAAATTGACAGTAACACGATTATGAGTGTAAAGCCCGCATCATAAAATAACACTAATGATGCATCAGAGGTAGTGAGAAGCACAAATTGTTCTAGTTTAACCACCAACTTCAATGTGACTGTGAGCATCAGTTTCTCCAGACACAGCATGAGGACTAAGAGGACGCCCTCCTAGGGATGCTGCAGAGACTAAATAGAAGCGGCTGAGATACAGGGGCTCTCCCACCTATAGAAGAAACAGCTATTGCTCACGAATATTGCTAACATCTGAGAAACTATGATGAAAGTTATACAGTGTGTAAGTATTTCAACGTAAAACAAGACAGACTCATAGAAAAGATTTTCAAGTAGTTCAAAAGAAGAAAACACAAATGATAAGTACAAAAATATAAATAACGAAAGGCGCGGGGTTCTATTCCAGCAATTCAGTAAACTCTCATTTTTGTTTTACTTTTCAGACAGGCTCTCACCTCACCCAGCCTGGTCCTGACGCTCCTGCCTCCACACCCCAAACGCTAGAGTGCAGCTGTGATGGGCTGTGGAGCACCACACCTGGCTCAACAATTACTTTAAACGTAAATGGTCCAAATACACGCCAAGCCATAAAAATAAGATCGGGGACTGACTGGGGAGATGGCTTTCCGCCCAAGTCTGATGACTCGAGTTGATCCTCAGAACCCGTGTGAGAAAGCCAGATGCAATAGGACACACCTCTGCACTCCCCGTGTAGCCCCACTAGAAATGGGAGGCAAGACAGGAGAATTGCGGGAATCCTCTGGGTGGGCAGGCAGGACCAGCAGTCAGCAAGACAGAATCTGCTCAGAACATGGTAAAGGGGAAAACTGACTTCCAAGGTTGTCCGCAAACATCTGTCCTAAAGCTGAGGATGACCTTGAACTTCTGATTCTCCTGTCCCAACCTCCCATAAGCAGGACTAAACCCGTGGGCTACCATGCCCAGTTTATGGTCATGGGGATGCGACCCAGGACCTCAGGTGTACTAGGCAAGCACTCTACTGCTCAAGTACACCCATGGTTCCCATGATACATTCTGACATATAATTTTACTCCTTTATTGTCATTATCAAATATCTAGAATTAAATAAAATTCCAACCATCTGTAAACAACAATTTAAAACAACTTTGCTAGGCTTCTTCTCAGACACCAGTGCTCTAAGATCTACATGCACCTAGCTGCACACTAAGATGGAACCCTTCAGAGCAAGCTCTAGCTGATAACTGTCAGGAGTCTGAAGTAACACTGACCTGCTTCGTTGTTAATTGGAAACTCCCACAGCTTCCCCTCTTTCGTCCACTGGATCATCTCCTCAAACCCATTCCCCAAAGGCTGTTCGTTGACTGTGGCCAGCTGCTTAGCAAATTCTATCTCCCAGAGAGAAGGGGGTGCAGCTGTGTGATTGAAAAAAACAGGAAAATGTAAATGTCTTTTTTATTTTTGTTATTAATTTTTATTATTCTCTCATATATCACATCCTACAGGAGGGCCTTTCAAGAAAAAGGAAAAAAACACTAATAAATTCTGAGCATTCCGTCTATGAAAAATGTTTTTAAACACATTTAATTTAATCTCAACAATCAGCCCCAGGAGTAAGGTAATAAAGAGATGGCACCTTCTATGCTTTAATCATTTATTTCCTTTTGAAACTTAAATCATCTTTCAAGAATGAGTCAGACAGAGACCCACATTGGAGCACCGGACAGAAATCTCAAGATCCAAATCAGAAGCAGAAGGAGAGAGAGCACGAGCAAGGAACTCAGGACAGCGAGGGGTGCACCCACACATTGAGACAATGGGGATGTTCTACTGGGAACTCACCAAGACCAGCTGGCCTGGGTCTGAAAAAGCCTGGGATAAAACCGGACTCGCTGAACATAGCGGACAATGAGGACTACTGAGAACTCAAGAACAATGGCAATGGGTTTTTGATCCTACTGCACGTACTGGCTTTGTGGGAGCCTAGGCAGTTTGGATGCTCACCTTACTAGACCTGGTTGGAGGTGGGTGGTCCTTGGACTTCCCACAGGGCAGGGAACCCTGATTGCTCTTTGGGCTGACGAAGGAGGGGGACTTGACTGGGAGAGGGGGAGGGAAATGGGAGGCGGTGGCGGGGAAGAGACAGAAATCATAAATAAATAAATAAAAAGAATGAGTCACACTCTCACCAGCCATTGCCAATGGTGATATAAAATGGTAGAAGCACTTTGGCAAAACAATTTGAGTTAATTAAAAAGTTAAAAACAAGACTATAAGCTACCAGGAACTCTCCAGCTACCTACCCCCCACGGTGTGGAGACACAGGCTTGGTAACTGTCCTCCACTTCACATTACGCCTTCATTCGATCACCCCAGAGTCCCACGGTTGCGTGCCAAGAACTGCCACCACCTCCTGGCCTCTCCATCCTTTGGAAGTGTGCTGCTAGCTGGGGACTACCACTTCTTCTTGCCTTGCCAACCCTCTGGGTCTCACTATATCCCAGACTGGTCCTGCCTCAGTTAGGGTTCCACTGCCATGAGAAAACACTATGACCAAAAGCAACTTGGGAGGAAAGGATTTATCCCATCTTACAGATTGTAATCTAATATCCAGGGAAGTGAGGGCAGGAACTGGCGGAAGAATATTGCTTACTGGCTTGCTCCTCATGGCTTACTTGGTCTACCTTTTTATATGCCATAGGACCACCTGCCCAGGACTGGTATAGTGTACTGGACCCTCCACATCAAACATTAAACAACAACAACAACAAAAACACCCCCACAGCTTGCTCACAGGTCAATCTGGTAGGGACGTTTCCTCAATTGACATCCCATCTTTGCAAATTATTCTAAATTGTTGTCAAGTTGACAAAAACTAACCAGGATAGGTCACTCCAGAGACCCATATTAGCTCCCCACATTCTGACAGCCCTAGTCCAAGAAACACACCTCACCATTACCGGCAAGCACCACCTGGGGTAAAAGTATTCCAAGCAAAGGAACTTAAAAAAAGCAGGCATAACTAGTCTAATACTTGACAAAGTAAGACGTGAAACCAAACGAGTAAGAACAGAGAAAGAAAGACATATCAAACTCATCAAAGGAAAAAAAATGAACCAGGAGATTAGTACAATCTTAAATATATACTCACCAAATATAGGAACATCCAATTTCATAAAAGAAACATCGTTAGTTAGATCTAGAACCACAGACTGACCCCAACACGCGAAGGCGTGTGAGTTCAATAGTCTACTCTCACCCAGACTGGTCATCCCGGAAAAAAAAAAAAAACTAAATGGAGAAACTCTGGAGTTTGATGACATCATATATAAAACGGGCCAACAAGATATCTACCGAATATTTCACGCAAATACTAAGGAATATGCATCCTGTTCTCAGCAGCAATTTCTTCAAATTAGATCGTGTTTTTGTCCTAATATGTATTAGGACACAAAACAAACCTCAAAAAATTCAGAAAATTGAGATCACATCCTGCATTCTGTCTGACCACAATGGGATAAAGCTGTATAATTGCAGAAATTACACAAACAGATGGAAGACTAAACAACATGCTGCTGAATGATAATTGGGTCAAGGAAGAAATAAAAAACAAAATTAAATAATTCCTATAATTGAAAACATACATACAAAAATTTGGGACATACTAAAGCAATTCCTAAGAAAAATATAGAATCAAGTACCTACATAAAAATTTTTGAGGTCTCAAATTAATAACTTAATGAAACACCTGAAGGCATTGGAAAAACAATAATATCCCAAAAAACAGATGGTAAGAGATAATCAAAATCAGAACTAATATTAATATTTCAGAAACAAACAAATAATTAATGAAATGAAAAGTTAGTTTTTTGAAAAGATTGTCAAGCAGCCAAATTAACCAAATTGAAAAGTATTCAATTGTGTGTGTGTGTATGCATGCTCTCCTATTCTGGGTAGTGAGCTGCTCAAAATCAGGAACTACGGATTAGTTCCTTCAGGTAAAAGCAGAGTGCTATAAGGCAAATGGTGGGTGAATAACACTTTCTAACCAAAAATAGCAGCCAATTCATAGCTCTGGATTATTTATCTGGTAGCACTGATCTCTCAAGATCCCAAAGGATGCAATATTTTAAGGGGGAGCATGACCCAATAAGCAGATCAACACCTATATTCACAGGCAAGACCTAGGTCAACGACAGCAAGAAATAAGAAACCGCAAACACCCAACTGTTACAATCAAAACACCAAGGCCATCTTAGAAAGACAGAGTGCGTCTCCACCTGGAGAAGTCTTATTCTGAACAAACCTGCCTCAGGTGCTTCATCAGCAAACGCCTTCACGTCAAAAATGGAAAGTCTTTTCCCCTTGAATAAACCTTTCCTAAGATAAAAAATTTGGAAAAAAAAATCTTAGTAAGATATATTTATAAAATGTCAACAAAAATGTTTAAGGAAAAGATTACATGAAACAATCTATGTAGTAATTAAAGACAATCACATTGACCCCCATTGACATTGTAGCTAAATCACCATAATTTTAGGACTCACGAGTGAAAAAAAGAACATATGCACTTGGATTTCTGCTTTATAATATAACAAACCAGCTAAGTTTAATTTTCAAAATACTCAACTGAAAGTTCTAGAAAACTTGGTGTTACGTAAATCGATAAAAATCTGCAAAAATAGAAACCAGTAAAGTAAACATTTGTCCTTGAGACAGAAAGCAGTGAAAGGTTTAGCTATAAATTATAGTGGTAGAAGAAGGCACAGATAAAACATGCTATTTTATAAAGCAATCAATCTGTAATTTAAAAGTAATTCTTAACTTTCTTTACATAGCCATTTTTACAAACTGCTGAAATTAATGTCAGAGAGTTAATATGCAACTTCTGATATACTCTAATTAATTATGATATTTGTCAACTTGGCACAACCTACAGTCACCAGGAAGAAATCTCAATGAGGCATTGCCTACATCAAGCTGGGCAGGACCTCTCAATGAGGGATCGCCTTAGTTGATTTGGTAGCATCAAGCCCAAGAAGATCCTGGGCTTTGTAAGTATAGAGAACACACATGTCCCCATGCTCTTGACTGTGGATGTGACAGGATCATGGCTTCCGGTCCCTGCTTTGACTTCCCAGCCCCCAGGGCTGTAGGCAAAAAAACCTCAGGGCATTCGATCACATCACAGAAAGGAAACCAGGACAGACTGCTTTATCAACAGTTCACTCTTTCAACAGAAAGAAACACTTTTTTTTTTTCAATTTACTTATTTACTTGAATAAAACTACTAACAGATTAAAAAAACCAGTTCAGGCAGGGCGGTGGTGGCGCACGCCTGTAATCCCAGCACTTGAGAGGCAGAGGCAGGCGGATCCCTTGAGTTTGAGTCCAGCCTGATCTACAAAGTGAGTTCCAGGACAGTCTCCAAAGTTACAGAGAAACCCTGACTTGAAAAACAAAAACAAACAAAAGAGTGGGAAAAGTTGCAAATTAAAAGAAACAAGAGACCTCATCCACATCAAGGGTTTGCTCCATTAGGTCGCTGTGTGGCTGTAAACACTGGCCTTCCTGGAGTTCTGCTGCCAGCAATCCTAGCGCTCGGAAGGCAGAGGCAGGAGGATGGAATTCCAAGCCACCCTGGCCATCTGGCTTACATAGTAAGACCCTGACCCTAAAATTAATGACAACGAAACATGCCTTTCTCTCCAGAAGTGCCCCCGAGGCCTCAGGTTCTTTTCCCTACTAAATATTATCATTGCAGAGCTGAGAGTGGATTTGGTTAATGACCTGGTGATCTCACCCTAACTCCCCAGAATGATTATCCCAGATTCTCCCCCCCTCCTTAGGGAAGACGTCTCATGTGCTCTATGGCTGCTGACCTCTGTGCTACCTCAGTCAGAGACCACACTAGGTTCTAGGCCTTTCAGCTATGGGACCCATGCCCGTGGTCACATGTAATTTGGACAAGTTTCTAGGTTGTCACACCTTCAGCTTCACTGTGCACCTGGAACTGGACTGATTGTTGCCTGGAAACCTTTCCCCAAACTGTTCCGTTTTATGAGAGGGCCAGGCAAATATCATGACAGGTCCTAATAACTCAGCTAAGAACTAGGCCTCAGTTCCTGCCTCTTGAAACAGAACAAGACAGTCTCTGAGGAAGACTTGAATCACAACACCCCTGACAGTGAGGACAAGGGGAACTTGCCAAACCCCCATTACCTTATAACCAAATAAGGACAAAGCCTGGGACTTGTCCAGACTTGCCCAAGAATGTAAAAGCTATAGCCTTAGCCAATCCGTTAGCCCTAACCAATAGAAACGTACTAATACGATTCCACTTGGTAAGCCAGTCCTAGATAGAATGAGCACACTGCGGTTAGAACTCCTTTAGTTGTATGAAAAAGCCTGCGAGCCTTTCTTGGGGGTGGCCATTCACCACCTTTGCCTTTGTGTTGGATGCGCGACCCCAGCATGCTAGGACTTCTATTCTCGAGAAGATAAACCCTTACTACATGGCCTGTGGCCAAACCTGTGGCCTATTTTTTTAATTGATGATTTTTTCAGTGGATGATTGATGTGGGAGGGCCCAGCTCACTGGGCAAGTGGTCCTGAGTTGTAGAACACAGCAAACGGAAAGAGGCAGTGTGACCATGTCAGGAAGCAGTGCTCTTCCATGGCTTCTGCCTTGAGTTCCTGCCCTGACTTCTCTGATTCTGTCACCTGGAACTGGAAGATGAAATAAACCCTTTCCTTCCCAGGTTGGTCACGGTGCTTGATCACAGCAATAGAAACCCTAACTAGGTATCCACAATGACCTTGGGTCTATCAGTGATGATACGCAGAATAAGTTAAGATGACAATTGGAGTAGAAAACTACACAAACAAAATCCAGTAGACTACAGAGCTCCAATACCTGTTTTTTACATCAGTGAGCTTCGCCTGGTCAAGAGAGTTGTCCATTTCTTCATCAAACTGAATCTGGTGCTGTGGTCTGGTACTAACTCTTGTAGACGTGGATCTGGCAATTTTCATATCTGATATTATGTGACGGAAACTGAAATAAAAAGGTCCAGTGCATTAGGAGTCTTAGCTGCATCAGAGCAGCACACTTTTCTCAAGAGGAGACATACCATTTCGTTCTTACTTCACTCTTATGCCCCGAGGAGAGTGTGAAGATTTATGAGTAAATAAGTCACACGCTTATACTCACATGACATAGACATTAAGATGCATGTCTCCAATTTTTAAAATATACTCTTATTAGAAATTTTTATTTGAGGGGCTGGAGAGATGGCTCAGAGGTTAAGAGCACTGAGTGCTCCTCCAGAGGTCCTGAGTTCAATTCCCAGCACCCACATGGTGGCTCACAACCACCTGTAATGAGATCTGTAATGCCAGCTCTTCTGGCATGCAGGCAGACATGCAGGCAGAACACTATACATAATAAATAAATCTTGAAAGAAAGAAAGAAAGAAAGAAAGAAAGAAAGAAAGAAAGAAAGAAAGGAAGGAAGGAAGGAAGGAAGGAAGGAAGGAAGGAAGGAAGGAAGGAAGGAAGGAAGGAAGGAAGGAGACCAAGATTCTTTGGTCCCAGGACCCACATGGCAACTCCTTCAACTCCAGTTCCAGGGATCAACACCCTCTTCTGATTCCACAGGTTCCTGCACGCACACAACGTAGACACACACACATAGAACAGTTTTTAAAACAAAGAGAGTATGTTGAAAAGCTGAGCTCAAACATAAGGAAATGGGGAGGGACTGTGTCTGACATCACAGTGTGAGCAAAACCAATGGAATGTTTAATTTCTCAGAGAAACTATCTTATTTGTTTGTAAGTTCCTAAAGGAATAGCTTAGCCACTCAATTAAATACAACAAACAGCAGCTGGAGAGGTGGCTTAGGAGCTGGAAGTCCTTGCTCTTACGAAGCAAATGTTCTAAGTTTTATTGTTATGTGGGGTGGGCATGTGTGTAGGCAGAGCACAACACAGTACATATGCAGAGGTCGGCAGATAGTTGGTGGCATGACTGCTCTCCGTCAGACGTGAGGGCTTGGAGACAGAAGGCCACCAGGCATGGCAGTAGGCACCTTTACCTACTGAGTCACCTCGCTGGCCCATGAGGTGGATTTTGTATGTAACACGGATGTGTACCATGCACCGGGCACTGGGAGACCTAAGCATGACAGGCATGACAGGCATGACATCTGACCACTGACCTAATCTTGCGCTTCTCTCTGGCTTTCTGAGCCCTCGACTCCTCCTCGTGTTGCTGAAGCTGCTTGAGCAGGTCCGACTTGGTTGTCTGCTTGTCGAAAGGTAGAGAATCTGCAACAGCAGATGCGGCTGCCACCAGCTCAGGACTCAGAAACTCACTTCTAAACGGAAAATGAAATAGGAAGGAAAAACCAGAGTAAGTTAGGACATCACTCTTTAATCAAAAGGAAACCAGAGTAAGTTAGAACATCACTAGTTTTTACCAAAAGTAAAGTGGGGAAGAAAACTCACGAAAAAAAGTATTCAATTTCCACAAAAGCAAGAATTCTCAAATATTCAACATGGTTTTCTAGGTGGCTTTGTTGCTTGTTTGTCTGTGTTGAGACTGGATCTCACTAGGCTGGTCTGTAACTCACAATTGCCTACCTCAGCCACAGAACTACTATATTCTTACGTATACCCGTTATAGACACCACATATGTACTGCTTCAGTGCTGGGAACACAGAAACTCTGAAACACGATACTCTAAGTTAATAAATACTTGTGGCCACACAACACGGGCAGCCATGCATGGTGGTTCACGCCTGCAATTCCTGTACTCAGAAGCTACAGCAAGAGGATCACAAGTTCAGGGCTAACCCAGGCTATGTAAGGAGATCCTGTCTTGGGAGAAAGGGGGAATTGAGGGCTATGGAGATGATTCAGTCAGCGAGGTGCTTGCCATGCAACCCTGAGAATCTGAGTTCGATCCCCAGAACGTGTGAAAAAGCTGGGTGTGGACCAGTGAGGTCACTTACTATTTGGGAAAGCATTTGCCCCGCAAGCTTAACAGCATGATTCTCAGGTAAAGACTTTTTTCTTTCTTTTTCTCTCTTTCTTTCCCTCTCTCTCTAAAGCAGTTTCTGTGGGTTTAAAAATAAAGCAGACCCACATACATCAATGTGAACTGACAGCAGTCATTCACCTAACTCCAATGCCAGGTCATTAAAAAAATACATCTTCCCCTACATTCTCTTGAAACTCATCCCTGGTACCCAGGCACCAGCCTGTGAAAACGCCAGAGCAACCTAACAGCTCATGTGGCTGCTTCTGCTAGTAGCCCAGCTAAGGGCTCAGCTGGTAGCGAGGGAGCAAACTTCAGGTGATCTCAGAGATTCTCATAGCCTCCAGCTGAGGCCTCAGACGTCGTCGTCTCTGTGAGTATAAAAATGGTCATTTTATGAGAGTGTGTTTAGGGCAATCTATAATGCGGCCATTGTAGTCATACTAGTGAGCTTTGATTATGACCAGAAAGCAGGAAGGGAGGGAGGGAAGGCCGGTCACGTGTGGAGTAATTGTTACACTGCAATCGTGAGGCAAATACTATGACTATATCAAATTTGCAGACTGGATTCTAAGAGAAAGATGGGAGGGATCTGGTTGGGCCCAGGCCTGTAATCTCAACTCCTCAGGAAGCTGAGACAGGAGGACCACAAGAGCGTGCTGTGTTTGGGGACAAAGTGAGTCCAGGGCTAGCCTGTGCAACTTAGTGAAACTCTCTCCCAAAAAGTAAGAACATGGTTGGGGATACCATCTGATGCCTAGATGGTTAAAAAAAATTATTACAAAAAACTTTTCTTCAAACTCAGAACAAATATATTCCATTCACTGATCTTGTCCACAGCCTCTTCTTGGACCAAGTCAGATGGTTTCAAGATTTTTTTTATATCTATCTACCACATCACTGCTGCACAGACCAACATTTCTAATCTCAGTTCCTTTAGAGCAGTGCTGTGATTAAGTACGGTGCCTGTGCCTGTCCTTCAGGAAGCAAAGACAAGAGTCCAGGAGAACAAAGTAATCCTGTAGTATGCATGGTCTAATCTGAGTGCTGGGAATACAGATGTGTGCCCTGCCAAAATGTAGTCCAGAATGAGTACTTAGATATGTATGTGTATTTTATTATTATTATTGTTGTTGTTGTTGTTGTTTTTCTGAGATAAAGCCTATGTAACTCAGGTTGGCCTCAAATTCACAATACTCTGTTTCTTGCTCCCAAGGGCTGGGATTATAGCCAAGTGCCACCACCATACCTGGCTACAAATATCTGCTTGTCCCTTAAATGCGCACACACACACACACACACTCCTGAAGTAACTATTAGAGACCCTCTACTGCTTCGTTATTTCAATGTCTCGAGTACTATAATTTAATAGCTTGTTTACTATAAGAAAAGGCTTATTGGGACACCACAGATTGGTCTCCAAGAGCATTGATTTGGAACTATTTACCTCTTCTCTGGAGGATCTTCTGGAGCTCTGGGATGCCTGCCAACTGTAGCCTCCAAAATGGTAGAAGGTTTTCTGCCACGAGGCTTTGCTGTTTGTACGTTTACTGTGCTCCGTTCAACTTTCATGTCCTTAATAATGTCTAGCAGGTCTTTTTTTGAAGTCTCCTCTCCTTTGTCTTGCTTCTTTGCTGCCTTCTGGGAAATTTCACCAGCTGGAACAGACTGGCTATCCTTCTTGCTATAGATGGAGCTGCCAGTGCCAAAATGTCTTTGGATATTATTTTCTGTCCTGGAATGACATATTAAAGAATAATAGAAAAATACAATGCCAAAATATTAAAGTAGTAACTGAAAAGAACCTTTACTGAAAAGAATTTCAATTTGAGTCCTTTCCGTTTTCTTTTACTTTCTATTATTATAAACAACCGTAATGGAAGCAATTTATCATGTGTTAGTACAGACCCTGGGCCTCACTTACATAGCAAGACTTGTGTACAGTTTTCACCCCCACCTCAACTCCAAAGGTCAGCACCAGCCTCCTCTTACAGAGAAGGAAACGGAAAACCATAGCAGTAACTGTACAGGGCGTCTTTATTATTCTCCTGTGACTAAAATAAAATACCATGCCTAAAAGCCACTAATGGGAAAAGGAGCTTTTTTTGGCCTTATGATTCCAGAGAACAGTCCATTTGTTGAGACGCCAATCACCTAGCTCTCCCAAACTCCAAAACAAAGTAATTTGCTTATAAAAACGCCAGAGGCTACTTCACCAGTCACTTGAGAATTAGTGAAAACTCAGTTACAAAGGTAGTTTTGCCATGACCAATACATAGCATCAATGTGGTACAATTCATTAGGAAAACCCTCTGATAATTATTGTTATTTTGCATTTGAAAGTTAATGTTGAAGGTACAGACAAGTGGAAATCAGGTTACCACAGTGTTTCTTTCCCAGAGTGCTCTAGGACTTCAAAAAAATAACCTGTGTTATAGCAAAATAATTCAAGATCCCTAGCATAACACGCCTTTAATCCCAGCACTGAGAGAGGCAGAGGCAAGTGAATCTCTGTGAGTTCGAGGCCAGCCTGGTGTACAGACTGAGGTCCAGAACAGCCAGAGAGACACAGAGAAACCCTGTCTCGAAAAGCCAATAAAAATAAATAGATAAAACTATGCTCCTAATCTCTCATCTGAACTTACTTTCTTTGAGAATATCTCATGAGCTTTCCCTAGTTTTCTGGGGGTGTGAGTAATAGATCATTTGCCTAGCAAGCAGGAAACCCTGAATGTGATCTCTGGCACCAAATTAAAGACCCCCACATTGTTCCCTTCAGAGGCTGATTTTACATTCTTCATCCTTCATAATGTAGGCTCCTAAGATAAAAGTTAGCTCTGCCAACATTTTAAAAATGATGACATAGTTAAAACTCTTTCTCAAACATCCTTCTCCTTCTGTGGATTCTCTAGGACCATCAGCTGAAAGAGCTGGTCTCTTTGGTCACTCCGTTACTTCATCACATCACATCACATCCCGTTAACTCTACTTTGTGCAGTCTCTTCCTCCAGTGGAGTTGTTCCTCTCCTTCTCCATTGTTAGCTTGCTTCAGCGCGATATTAGATAGAACAGGGGTGCCCAGGGAGGATGCCATGAACCGCTTACAACCTCTAGGCGTCCCTATTTGCTCTCCTATAGTTATGTGCTGAGAGAGTGAAGTAATCTGTGCTTACCCAAGCTATTGTTACTGTACTTGAATTACCTCTTTAGTGGAACTAAATAACTGTCCAGAATAGCAGGCCTTTCTTATTCAGAGCTCAACACCAGTAACTGACACATCGTAGGCACTTTAAATAATGCAGTAAGGAATAAAGTGGGAAGCATTAATGAGGCCATCAAGAGATCTTGGGACGCACAGAATACAAGAAAAAGACCTCTTTTTTGGAGACTGTACAACGATTTGTAGCAGCAAGCAAGATGAGGGGCAGTCGTGCAGCAGAAAGTACCTAGGACAGGAGACAAGACAGGTTGTCATAGCTGTTTGCCACACCCACCGCGACCCTGGGCAAGCTGCCTTGTACGATTTCTCTTTGCCTACATTTAAAACAACCGCTTCTAAGCCTACGGTTGCAGTATCAACCCCAGGCGACTTGAGAAACTAGGACTGCAAATAAAGGAACTGGAGAGCCACGGTAGACCGGCGGGACCAAAAACCCCGGAACGCCTTACCAAACAGTTCCGGACCGAGCCGCGGGTAGCGCACTCACAGTCATCAAGGCATCCCAGTTTCCAGGAGACAGAGGGAGGCCCGAGAAGGGGCGAGGACGTATAAACGCCGGGATTCTACGAAGCATCGTGTAAAAATAAACTCAAGCAAGAGCACAACCGGAAGCACACTCAAGCAAGGGCACAAGCGAACTAGTTCATCCCTTGCCCAAATATGTCCCCCGACATGGTTTCCGCCTGCACGCTTCCTCGCCTTTAGGATTCCGGCTGGCCACAGAGGTCTGTAATTGTGTTCCGGGATCTTTGACTGCCTTGATCCAGCCCTTTCTTCGCTCTCAGATTCTGCTGTCTGGGCGGAGTCCACGCCAAGGTTCCGCCAGGGTCGGATAGAGTGAATCGGATGATCAATTAAACAAAAACTGATCGGGGCCATAGAGAACTGATCGTACTGCCTGTCCCGCCCTCCCATGAGTGACGGGGCGAGCTCCCCGCACTCGGCTTTTAAGGAAACTCCCTGTCAAGGTCTGGGCTAGGTGTTTCCAAGTTCTTTCTTCTCCTCTTTTCCAATGAATTGAAAATATGGGATCCCACAGAATTTACAAAATAAGCAAGTTGATTTTGTTTGGAGTCAAATGATAGTGCAAATTAAAGAGCGATATGCCGGGGCTGGGGAGATGGCTCAGAGGGTAAGCACATTGGCTGCTCTTCCAGAGGTCCTAACTTCAATCCCCAGCACCCAAATGGTATTTATTCTTATGTCTTGTATTTATTGATTGTCACAAAGTATTTCCTCATACCAAGGTCTCTAATCTAATTTACATGTCTTACTAAAAAAGCATCGCAGGGCCTCATGATACATAATTAGTTCCTTATTTTGTGTCATTTACAATACACAATAATATAAGAACCTCAGGTATGCCTGAGGAATCTTGTGACCAAAGTCTTGGGGTGATTACAATGCTCCTTCAGTAAAATAACTGTGCAAATCACAGATCAGAAAACAATCACTGTTTTCCATAAGGATTCTTCAAGGTCAAATTACTTCTAGAAAACAGCTGTTCGTTCTAATGCTTACCCCAGTGACTGCTAAATCCCTAAACATGACTGCACCTTGGGAGGGACTGGTTGATGTGCACATTGTTGGTCCTATTTAAACTTTGGCCTTACTTCAGGACCCAACGGTGGACTTGAGAGGTTTGCTGGATCTCTGGCCTCCCTTCCCAATGTGAGCACATTAAATACATCTTTTTCCCCCTGCTTTCCACGATTAATTTGGTTCTTTTCATAGGCTTGTTGTGGAAGGGTGGCCAAACCTGACTTGGCACAAATTGGAACACCCAAGTTACCTGTTAAAAAGAAATCTGGAAAGACGGTTGGTAGGGAAGAAGAAGAAGGAACAAACCACTCTTCCTTTGGTCATTTAGAGAAAAAGGAGCATATAGACACAGAGCAGAATAGTACCAGCTTAAATTTACATGGCAAATGTCATATTTTGTTTAAGATCTTTTGTGTTACTAAGCATTCCTCACATCCTAAAGAAATAGAGAAATTTTCTACCTTTTTTTCTCAACTGGGTACTCTTAATTTCATTGTATCATGTGTCTGTGCTTATTGTTTCCAACATTTTTGGTTTTTTTCATGTTTTTTGTGCAAAAAGGTTTTTTTTAACAAACTGTGGCCACTTCAGTTCCCCTTTTAAATTCATTTTTTGGATAGTGCAATATTTTTATTATAAATCAATGCTATCAGGTCAATTTATGTTGTCCATTGTATTCTTTTTTTTTCCTTAGTTACTTCTTTGTTGATTCTTTGGAGCTTTTCCTCCTGGTCCCCATCCTCCCCCTTCCCTCATTGTTGCCACCTCCATCCCCACATAAGGAAACAAATCAAAGTAAGCAATCAAGCAAACAAAAGCAAAAAACAAACAGACAAACAAAAACCCACAACAAAAATAAAACAAAATCCACAACAGACAAAATCTCTTTGCAGGACTGGAGAGATGGCTCAGAGGTTAAGAGCACTGGCTGCCATTGTTTCCTGAATGCCACAGTGTACTAGCTGCTGATTTAATACAAGTTATGGAGATGATGAAATTGCCCTGTGTGTCCTGCCCACAAGCCACAAACCACAATCCATAAGCTGCTACTGAGCTCTTGAAACATGACTAGTGCAAGAGAGAGTCTGAACTTGAAAGTTCATTCCATTGTATGGAAATCAAGCAGTTACACACAGCTGAGAGCTGCCCGAAAGTAGAGAAACGTCAGTTAAAAGCAGTAAGTCCTTGCTCTTGCTGGTTTCCAACCGCAGCTGCGCCAGCAGTGGGGTGCTGATGCCAGCAATAGGCAACTGGGGAGATGAATGCATAAATAGCCTGCTGAGTGCTGCAGAAATATAAAGGTAGAGTAGACAGCAAGGAGACGGATAATATTTTAAAATAGGGTTTCGCAGGGCTGGAGCGATGGCTCAGTGGTTAACAGCACTGGCTGCTCTTCCAGAGAACCCAGGTTTTATTCTAACTCACAACCATTTGTAACTCCAGCTCATGGGGGCAGGGAAGTCTAATGTCCTCTTCTGGCATTCATAGAAACTGCAGGCTTTGCATGCAATGCATAGGCTTCTGCAAACAGCACATCTAGGCGCATAACCACTTCTTCAGATTTCTATTGTATATAAAGACCAGAAGCTTTCTGGGACTTCCCTGGGACTCCAGCACCAGACTGGGACTGCTGAGACATCCAGCCTTGTGGATTGAACAACAACCAGATCCCTACCCTCTCTGCTGCTGGCCAGACCACAGCAGGTAATCCGCTCTAATAAACCCCATATATATCAGTTTTGGTCCTCTAGAGAGAGAATTGGCAAATACACTCAACAGATTCCTACATATTTTTCTATTAAACAAAAAAAAAATGTACTGGGCAATGTTGGCGCATGCCTTTAATCCCATCACTTGGGAGGCAGAGGCAGGCAGATCTCTGTGAGTTTGAGGCCAGCCTGGTATACAGAGCTAGTTCTAGGACAGGATCCAAAGCTACAAAGAGAGACTCTGTCTCCAAAAACCAAAATAAATAAATAATAAACAAACAAATAGTGTTGTAATAAGGAGTGGTGGGGCTGCTTCCCACCACCCAGCTAGCTTTATACCCGAAATAATTACACGGAAACTGTATTCTTTTAAATACTGCTTGGCCCATTATATCTAGCCTTTTCTCGGCTAACTCTCGCACCTGGACTAGCCCATTTCTTATAATCTATGTAGCCCACGAGCTGGTTTACCAGGAATGATCTTAACCTGCATCTGCCCGGAGTGGGAGAATCATGGCGACTCCTGACTCAGCTTCTTTCTCCCAGCCTTCTGTTCTGTTTACTCCTCCCACCTATGTTTTAACCTATGAGGACCAAGCAGTTTCTTTATTGCTTAACCAATGAAATCAACAGATTGATACATGACACTCCCACATCAAAATAGACAAACAGATAAAAAATAATAATGGCAAGGGAAACCCAAAGGAGACAACAGATTCCTATGATAGTCTCACAACCATTTCTAATACAATAGGACCAACTATAAGTAAATTTTTTCATCTTCTAATTTTGTTTTATGAATATTCCTTTTTTGAGAACTTATAAATTTGTCTATAAAACTTATTTTTAATGACTAACTTGGTAGTGCATACAACCTTTCTGCCACATCATCTCCTGTATTCCGAGGACAGGTGTGTGCCATCACCAGGCCAGTCTGGTTCACTCTCTTTCTCACACAGCACTAACTAATCTATTCAAAAGAGTCTTGATGTTAAATGTGAGTAAAAGCATCATCATACGGTGTGGATGTGGCTCAGTGAATAGCAATTGAGTGCTTTTTGTTTTCTAAGCAAGGAGACTT
Organism: Microtus pennsylvanicus; assembly: GCF_037038515.1. NCBI lineage: Eukaryota > Metazoa > Chordata > Mammalia > Rodentia > Cricetidae > Microtus > Microtus pennsylvanicus. The sequence goes on along the minus strand of NC_134587.1, from coordinate 66,106,063 downwards.
GTAAGGGGGCATCCAGCCTTTTGCCACTGTGACACAATGTTTCACCTTCAAATTTGGGGTCACATGCATAGCTCTCCTGGGATGTCTATGGGAGCCTATGGGTCTCAATTGGATACAGCTGCTAAAGAATAATCCAGTGAAGATATTCCCAGCTATAAATCAAGATGAGAGGTCATAGAGGTGGAGAGGGACTCAGATGGAGCCAGAGAGTGCTCTGTAAATCCTGGTAGCCTACAATGATGCCATCTATCAAACTACCACTATTCCTTATGACAGAAGAGATGAAAGTGTACTAAGGCCAAGGGACACACCACAGCTCCTGAGCTGTGCAAGGACATAGAGTAGGGACAGGTGGCTTCTGCTCACGTGGGATCAGTGATGTAACCCTAGATCCCACGCTCCCTGCAGTGGCCTTCAGACAAGTCACACTGAGACATCTGCTCAAGCCACACTCTAGGGAATCTACAGAGGCACCCTGATATGTCACAGATCCCTGCCTTTTTTCTTGTCCATTTCCTTTACCAGTTTGCCTATAGTTTAGTATGGTTTAGCTATGCATGTTTAGCATGGTTTGAACTCCTTGTCTGTTTTGGGGAACTCTCTTAACACTAAAGTGACTTTCAGGGCAGTAAGCAGAACCCCACCTTGCTTGCTCCCATGTAAACATGGCGAAGGCTAGAGACCAGGGCCATTGGCATCCATTGGCTGCCACTCGAGACCTGTCATTTGGAAATGAGCAAAAGCAGGCCGGGACAGGGCATGGGATGATTTGTCATGCAAGCCTGGTGAGGATCAGCCTAGCTTTGGAAGAACAGACACGCAGAAGGGGCAGTGGCCCAGACCACCAGAGCTCTACGGGGCTTCAGCAGGGGCTTCCAGGGGAGACCAGCTCTGTGGTGGGATGGGGAGGGGTTTTGTGTAAGGAAGGTGTTCGTGGAGTCCTGACTCTTCATATAGTCGTAGAAAAGCCAAACTATCCCTTTAATCCACTGTCCATTGTACCTCAGCAAAGAGAGTTAACTTCTGTTGAGTTTAATTAAGACCACTCCCCCGAAAAAGGGCCGTATTCCTTGGAAAATACACCCTGTTTGGGGTTCCTCTGACACAGGGCTTATGCATCCTCAATTCAAACCCTCCTGGGATGCTACCTTCAAGAGGTTTTTGTTTTGTGCTACTTTTTGTCGTAAAGTCTCACTTTGTAGTTGAAGCTGGCTAAGATTTTCCTATATTGGCACCCTGAGATTACAAGTATATGCTACCATATTTTTTAGTATCCAGGCATACCTTGGCTCTGCCTCTTGGGCCCAGTCACCCATTGGCTTAAGGCGAGCAGTTCCACTGTACACAGTGCAAAGGTCCCTTTAAGAGACAAACTCTGCCCACTCCCGATCCCCCTCCCATTCTCTCCCTCCCACCCCCCCCCCCCACATAGGCAAGCAGGCCTCTGCCTCCCTCTCCAATCCTCTCCTCCCCCTTCCCTTTCCTTCCCTCCCTCCCCCACTCCCTTTATTTCAAACTCCACACTCAAGCTCTCTCTGCATGGCGTATTCCGTTCCACCTTGTTTTGGGCCCAACTTGCTATGGGATATACCACAAAGGTCCCTCTCGCACCATACCGTATCTTACAATATTAGCTATGATTTGAATCCCAAATGTCTTCCTAGGCATATGTGTTGAAGGTTTTGTTTGTCCAAGATGATTGTATATTGGGACATGGTGGACCATTTGGGAGGTAGGACTAAGGGAGAGGAAGTTAAATCCATTGGGGTGTGATACACACACATACACACATACATACACACACATATATATAGGTATAGGTATTATGTATTTTGCTTGCATGTATGTCTGTGCATAAAACATGCATTCCTGGTGCCCGCAAATTCCAGAAGAGGGCACTGTTTCCACTGAAACTGGAGTTATGGGTTGTGAGCCACCACGTGGATTCTGGAAATCAAACTCAGGTCCTCTGCAGGAATCATAAATGCTCTTAATTCTTGAGATATCTTTCCAGCCCACTAGGGGTATGATCTTGAAGGGAATGTTTTCTCTCATTGCTTTCTGGCCACCATGAGGTGAGGCGCTTTATTTTACTCTACAATCTACCCTGTTGTGATGGCTTCAGTGCCACACAGCCCTGAAAGGACAAAGCTAAAGGACCATGCACTGAGACCTCTGAAATTGAGGCTCTTAAGCTAAAACAATATTTTATCACATCACAGAATAAAACTAAGACAAATACCATGGCGAAAAGCAGCTTAGGGGAGAAAAGGGTTTATTTGGCTTCAGGTTATAGTCCATCATGTGGGCAAGTCACAGAGGCAGGAGATTTAGGACAGCTGCTCAGACTACATCTGTGGTCAACAGAACAGAAAAACAAATGCAGCCACACCGCTTGCTTGCTTCTGCTTATCGTTCAGCTAGTTTTTTTCTTCTTGCTCTTACACAGTTCAGAACCCTGCCTGTGAAATGGTTCTTGGGATTCAGGCAGGACTCAGAGCCACGCTGCCGTCACATTCAGAAGACATCACCAACTCTCAGAAAGTGTCCACGGGACATGCCATCACAACACAATTCAGTTCCAGCCTCTGCAACTTCTTCCGCATGTGGAATTGCTATGAGAACGCCCTGAGGGTATAGTTCTCCCTACCAAAGGCTATTTCAATGACTTGACAAAGATGTGAGAACTTGCCAGAGGTGGAGACACTTTCCTCTCATCCTAGCATTTTGAGGCGGAGGCAGGTGGATCACTGTGAGTTCAAGGTTAGCCTGGTTTACAGAGTGACTTCCAGGACAGCTAGGGCTGTTACACAGAGAAACCCTGTCTCAAACAAACAAACAAACAAACAAACAAGATATGTATACCAAAGAATTATTTTAAAGCAAATTTAGGGTTTATTATAAATAAATGTTTGATTTGTATATCTATTTTGGCTCCCTAAATACCTGAGGTCACATAAAAATTTTTGAGTGAAGAAGATTGCCGCTAGAAAATTTGGGGAGCCACTGCTTTCTCCTCTTTTCAAGAAGGGGTGTTTTAATCGCAGAGAATGTGGGCCCCTCCTACTGTTCTAAGGGAGCAAAACACTCATACTAAACCTGGTTGACAAGTCTACTCCTTCAGCTGTTCCAAATGCTTTAAAAAACTTGGCTTCAAAGAGTTGAAAAACGCAAGAATGATATAGTGTGAGAATTTAAAATTAGATATTGTCATTGCTTTTGTCAATTAGACATGGACTCTAATCTGTAAAAGCAGCCGGATTGCTTTTGGTCATGTTTCATCACAGCAAACCAAAGAAGCAATCTTACTCGTATGAGATGAAATTTCCATGTGCAAAGAAAAATGAAGTCTTGTTGGAAAACAACTCCACTTAATTATCTGCAGTGTCCATGGCTCTTGGTGGCAAAGCCAAATGCACATGGCGGAGATAGCGTGTCCTGGAAAGTCGCCAGGGTTTGCTAGCTGGTCCTTTTCAGGAGTTTCCTGGGCCCTGTTCCACACGAATTATGGGTAATTCTAGTCTCTTGTTACCATTATTATTGTTGAGAGAGGGAATGAAAGCCAGTTCTGGGCCAGTGGACTCCAAGGTGAAGCCTGGCTGAACACTGTCAGGGAGGAGAGATGTTTTCCTCCGACAAGAAGACGCGTGAGAATGCTTCCTCCTGACTTGGACAAAGCATGTGAGGCTGCTACACACAGAGCTGTGCCCGCTGTCTCACAATCACTAGACAGCCATGGGCCGTGGAAATCTGTCATGGAAAATGTGACCCAGACCTGGCTGAGCTGTTAGCCAACCCCAGCCCTTCCTACTTCTAGATAGCTTTTCATAGACAAAATGATTATATCATAGCTTGGGGATTATGTCACGTGTTGCCAAGTTTTTCCTAAAATATAGGAGGAGAGGAATTTCTCTCAGTTATGGCATGTTTCCTATTATTGATGACTCACAAAACGGTGAGCAGTGATGAGTATCATCGGTAGTTATGCTGCCATTATTTTTATCCTTTTTTAATATTTATTTATTTATTATGTATACAATATTCTGTCTGTGTGTATGCCTGCAGGCCAGAAGGCACCAGACCCCATTACAGATGGTTGTGAGCCACCATGTGGTTGCTGGGAATTGAACTCAGGACCTTTGGAAGAGCAGGCAATGCTCTTAACCTCTGAGCCATCTCTCCAACCCCCCATTATTTTTATCTTTAAAAATGTGTAAGCTTAAGGCTCATAAAATATACATGTGATCTGACTTTCTTCCCTTTCTTTTTTTTTTTTTCCAAGACAGGTTTCTCTGTAGTTTTGGAGCCTGTTCTGGAACTCGAACTCACAGAGATCATCTGCCTCTGCCTCCTGAGTGCTGGGATTAAAGGCATGCACCAGCACCGCCTGGCCTTCCTTCATTTTTGCAATACCATAAAAGGTTCCAAAGATATGTAATAGAAATTGCCTCCTTTCAAACACTGTTCTAACAAGTACTTCACTGATGCAAATTTCCCATGTCATTTCACACGGTTTCACAGAAATCCAAATCTGTGTTTGCTTTTTTCAACTTCAAATATTGGTTGTACTGACTCCAAACAAGACTTGAGGGAGTTCTCGACCCAAGTCCCATGTAGTGGGCACTGAAACTGTGCAACTGAAGCATTGTTTTCTTTTTCCTCACCGACCAAGTACACATTTGAATCCGGGACGTTCCGTGTTTGTGACCTGTTAGCAACGCCAGTTACACTTTGTTATGTTTCCCCCTGTGATGTCATTAGCCTGCACATTGTGAAATTCTGGTGCTCTGACAAGAGCTTGATTCCTGTGGTCAATCTGTCTGTGCTGCCACCTGCGTCAGACCTGCTTCCACGACAGGTCAGCCACAGTGCTGTCTTGCACAATCCGAAGGTAGCCAGCCACCACCTTGAGCAGAGAGGCCAGCGTGTGACTGTGTTTGCTCATGGAATTCAGCTCGGAAGTATACTCTGCTGTTCTGCGAGAGCAGTGGTCCATGCCTGTGACATGCTGTTTTCAAGAGGAGAGGGAGACAGATGGTTCAGCAGAGGAAGCACAGGAATCTTCTAAGTTAGGTCTAAGTTAGCTAAAGGTCATTTTATCAGTCCTGTGAACCACACCTTCCTCAAGTATTCTCAGCTGCTTCTTTTTATGTTTTTCTTTTTGAGACAGGGTCTCTATGTGTAGCTTTGAAGACTGTCCTGGAACTCACTCTGTCAGGCTGGCCTCAAACTGACAGAGATCTGCCTGTCTCTGCCTCCCAAGTACTGGAAGTAAATGGGAGTAAAGACGTGATCCACGGCTGCTTTTTTATTTTATTGTTATTTTTATACATTATGTATACAGTGTTCTGCCTGTATGAATACTTAGACACCAGAAGAGGGCACAGGATCTCACTAGAGATGATTGTGAGTCACCATGTGGTTGCTGGGATTGAACTCGGAGCCTCTGAAAGAGAAACCAGTGCTCTTAACCATTGAACCATCTCTCCAGCCCGATTTTATTATATTTTAAAAGATTTTTTTATTAGCTGGGTGGTGGTGTCGCTCACCTTTAATCCCAGCACTTGGGGAGCCAGAGGCAGACAGATCCTTGTGAGTTTGACACCTGCCTGGTTTACAGAGTGAGTTCCAGGACAGACTCCAAAGCTACAGAGAAACCCTGACTTGAAAAACAACAACAACAAAAACACATTATGTTTATGTGTAAACATGTGTGTAGGTGTGTGTGTGTGTGGACTCCATGTACACGCATGCAGAAACCAGAAGAGGGAGAGACAGAGCTGGGTCCACCAGAGCTGAACTTGTGAGCTACCAGGTATGGGTTCAGGAATATGTCACTTGGAACCTGAAAACCAGGGAGGCTGCCTCATAGCGGCAGTTTACATGGGTGTCTTTTCCATAATGTTCCTGGGGATGGATTTCCTTGGGGGAGGAAGACGGAAAGTTAGAGCATTGTAAAGCAAACGAACAAGCAAATAAAATCAGATGGGCTAGGGATGTAGCGTGATGAGTGCTATGCAAGAAGCCCTGGGTTTGATTTCAACCACTTTATAAAACCAAGCCTCCGTGCACTTGGGAGGTGGAGCCAGGAAGACCAGAAAGTTCATGGCCATCCTTAGCAACTTAACATATTCCTGTGACACCTTATTTGGGAGTTGGCACGATGGTTCAGAGGTACGGAACTATTGCTGCTTGTCAACTTCACTCAAACCTAGAATGAAGAGGAAATGTCACGGTATTGAAATTGCCTAGAACCGTTAATCCAAGGATGTGACTGTGCCAGAATGTCTTGATTGGTGATTGATGCCGGAGGACCCAGCCCATCATTCCTTGGGCTATGTGAGTCCCTATCTCTAAACAAACAGGTAATTGTAAAAGATGGCCTTAAGTGAATCTATATTTCACCACTACCATTCTAGTACTTTGCAATTCCCGTTAAAGCCACAGCCTCCAGGAGACCCCAAGGTGAGTCCTCCAGGAAGCTGCCACCAACCTCCAGGGCCCTCCAGACTAGCTGCCAGCGTGGAGAGCAGACTTCCGCGACCCGGGAGGGAGGGGCCTCGGGTGGGGCGGGACCCGGGGAGGGGCTTCTGGAGGGCAGGACCTAAGGAGGCGGGGCTTGGGGTGGGGGGGCCAGTGGAGGGGTTTCGAGAGGGAGGGGCGGAGGGGAGGCGGGGCTTCGGGGCCGGGGAGAAGGGCCAGTGGAGGGTCTCTGGAGGGCGGGCAGGAGGGCCGTACCCACACTGCGACCTTAAGAGTGTCCCGGGGCCGCGGCCGGCCGCCAGCGGAGCGCGGACGACGGAGTGCAAGCCGGTGCAGCCTGGCGCGGCGGTGAGGCGGCAGCTGCAGAAGGGTGCGGGCGGGCAGCCGGGCTAGGGGGACGCGGCCTGACAGTCCCCGCCCTGCCGTACACGTGCTGCCATACCGGCACGGACGGGCAGGCGACCGGGTCCCGGGAGGCGCTGGGGCTCGGGCGGGCTTTGACCCGCGGGGTGCGCGCAGCGGGGGTGGGAGGATTCGGTGCAGGCTGGGTGACGCGCTCCGCGGCTGCGGCAGTAGTTGGCACCCAGGTGCCGGCGATCGGCCGATGGTTTCGGTGGTGGTGGTGGCATGCGGCCTCCTGCCACCCAGCTGCAGCCGGAGACAAAATGCAGCCTCACCTGGTTCTACCACCGAAGTTGTTTTCCTCTGGGAACCCGCAGTAGTGTTGGCGGTGTTCCTGCGACTGCTGGGTCGTTTGAAGGAAGAGGGTGGGGGACCCTCAAGAGATTCCGGTTTTGTACTCCAAATTGTACAACAAGCTCCTCTAAGTCAGTTTAAATCCGTGCGGACCAGTCTGGTTTGTGCGAGTCCTGTTCATACTCTCCAAGCCACAGTTTGTACTGAGTTCATTCAGCATACTTTCTTGGTTCATCTGTTAGTACCATTTCTGTTTCTTACAATTTGACAGGTACCCCTGAGGAGTCTAAGTGGTAGACTGTTTGACTTGTACGCAGGAAGTCAGGTTTAATCTTCAGCACAGAAAAGCTTTTTTATATGTAATTTTTTTGGAAATTGTAATTAACATCATTTCCTCCCTCCCCTTTTCTACCGCTAACCCAGACTATGTAACTCCCTTAACTCCCCAGCTCAAATTCATGGCCTCTTTTTCTTTGTTATTACACAGTCACACACACACACACAGTCGTAAATATATAAATACAACTTTTTCAGTCCATATAATGCTACTTGTATGTAGCCAATTGAGGGACTCTTCCCTCCCCCCAGCATTTCTTAGTTGCCTGTATTGCTGCCTCCTGTAACACCTGTAGCTCATTGAGCCGCCCCTGAGATTTACTCCATCCTTGTTAGTGTGTTTATTGGTGTCAGCCTTGTGTAGGTCTTGCTTAGGCTTCCAAGTCGTTGAGACTGGGGTGTAGTCTTTCTGACGTTTCTAGGAGGTCCAAACTCACAGCGAATTCCCTGAATTTGAAGTGTTTGCGTTTGGCTTATGTCAAGGGGTCGCGTTCATAGTGACTGTGTACTTAGATACACTTTTCTGTGCCTTCCAAGTTAGTGAAGAATCATTCGGGTAAAAAGAAATGGCAACACTGAAGTTTATCTGAGGCCACTTTGAATGTTACCCCTGAAGCCAGTCTGACTTGCCCTGCAGAAATGTAGGACTGGGTTATTTTGTAACTACTACCACATTGCTAATTTAAAAAGAAATTTTTTTTAAACAAATTCTTGGTTTCTGGCATTGTTTTCTTGGCATTCAGGATGGCTTTGGCATTTTTTGTTTTGTTTTGAGACAGGGTTTCTCTGTAGCTTTGGAGCCTGTCCTGGAACTAGCTCTTGTAGACCAGGCTGGTCTCGAACTCACAGAGCCCACCCTACTCTGCTAGCCCAGTGCGCCACCACTGTCTGGCTAGCCTTGGCATTTGAGAACTTTGGCCTAATACACTAAACTCCTCAGTGTGACGAGGAACGAAACTGTCCTCTGTTCTGTGTAAGTCCATCCTGTGTTTTGAGAACATACAGAATAGTTTGAGTGATGGGCAGCTTTGATCCTGTATGTTAAGGCCTCCTTCATTTTTTTCTAGTTAATATTAAGTTCATGTCTCAGCAAGTTGGTTTTTTTTCTCTAAAGGTAGAAGAAGACTTCTTTGTTTCCCGAAACTCTCGCCTTCAACACAAACATTTCAAGTTTTGCTGTAGAGAACAATGGTGACTAGACTCTCTGAGACTCACTCCTGGGATTCTGATCAAGTCAAACTGGAACCCAGTAGTTGAGACGTTGCACCAAAGTGGGGCTGGCCCACATTATCAGCCTTACCCTGGAGCTTGGACTGTGAGAATCTCTGGTCCTACTTTGAGGCCTCTTGAACCAGAATCTGAATTGTAGCACGACCTTAGGTCGATCTACACATTTACTGCTGAAACGTAATGGAGTTGTGACAAGAGCAGGGTCAGGGCTTTATTCTGGACCTTGTGGCATTTACGACTGCCTGTGCATGGTAATGCTATAATCCACCTTGTCTTAGATGAAGACCTCCAGGTCTAGGAGTCTTGTGACATGATGGAGCGCCTAGGCTCTGACATTCTGAGGCACAGGCTACTGTCTGAACTTATGGCTGAGCTTGGTGGACTGGACTTTCACCATGGGCCGCTGAAACACTAATCTGGTGAGGTCTGGACCATTTGTGATTGGTTCCTTATCTGCTGCTGTTGAGATTTTCACTCAGGGAAGGTTTGGTGTGTGAGTGATGTTGAAAGGGAAGTGGAGCACTTGGCTGTGTTGATACATTCAGCCTCCCTAGGAACCTGTTTTCCCCTCTCAGGAGTTAAGGTGCAGTAATTTAGCAGGCTTAGAGAATGGGGGGCTGCGGAGCCTAACTGAACCTTTCCTTCTTCCCAGGGATATGTGGTACACAGCCTACACTGTAGAGAATTGCCTTCCACAGAACCCAGTGGCACCATGAAGTCCAATCCTGCCATTCAAGCTGCCATTGACCTCACGGCAGGGGCCGCAGGTAAGCCTCTCCCCCCCACCCCACCCTGGGTGCCCAGATTCCTCAAGTAGTTCCTCAGAGTGGGTTGGAAATTGTTATCCCATAGGTAATATGAATCAGTTTAATGGGAATGTGATTTTGTTCAGGGTGTGGCAGCAAGTACATACACAATAGTGTTTAATTTTATTAAAGCTTTACCAGACAATGAAGGATGTCCTTGGTATTGGCAGAAAGCATCTTAGTTTTTTAAAATGAACTAACTCACGTGCTAGAACAGGCAAGTGGCAGTGGGTCCCTGCAAGGCAGGCTTCAGATGTTTTGTAGTACAAAATGCCAGTTACTGTTCTTTTTTAATATCTGCTTTATTTTTATTTGTGTGTGTGTGTGTGTGTGTGTGTGTGTGTGTATGCACATGTGCGCGCACGCACGTCTGTGTGAGCATCTGCCCAGGTGAGCAGGCGCCTGAGGTGACTTGGAAGAGTGACCCCATCCCCCGGAGCTGGAGTAGGCAGTTGTGGGCCCCCCATGTGGATTCTGGGAACCAAAGCAGTTACCCTAGAAATACAGTAAGCCCTCTTAACCTAAGCCATTTCTCCAGTTCCCATTCCTGTTCTCACTGGTGACAGGAAAGAAAGGAAGGCTCTCTAGCAATGAGGCTGACAGTCCTCAGAGTCTCCTGGTGATGCAGAACTTTTGAGAATGGGTGGTTGAGGCTGACCCTTAGATCCTGGGCCTAAGGACAGACTAGAGCCAGAGCTGGTGACTTGAGGCCACTGTAAAAAGATCACTTTTAATGTGCAGAAATAGGGAAAAGCTTAGGCTGGGGCAAAAAGACCTAGATGCCCATGATAGTCATTTTGTTTCCAGAGTTCTGTGTCATCTTATGGGCTGAGGGACACTGGAAGGCACATGTTTCCCAAGGGAACTTTCTTTCATCCTGCCCCCCCCCCACACACATATTAATTCTTGTAAATGGGGAGGCAAGAGCACCACGTTGCCTGATGTTCTCTTACCCTGTATGACCTCTTGGGTCAGCAGATCAAGTGTGGTCAGGGGACTACCACCTCTCACTCTGTCCTTTGTTCAGCTGTAAAAAAAAAAATCCTTGTACATAGAACAACTCTCTCTCTCCCCTCCCCCCTCCCCCCTCCCTCTTCCACCCCCATTCGTGAATCAAAGGTCAAAGTTGGTTCAGAAGGAAGGCTGATAAGGATCCCCAGCCAAGGACATCTCTCCAGCCTAGGGACAAGGACTGTTCCAGTGTGGTGAGCAGGTCCAGTAGCTAGCAAGGTTGTACCCCAGTGTGTTATTAGCCACTGTGGGCCTTCAGGTCGGTGCCCCCTATTCTGTGGAAGAGAGGCTGGAGGACAAAAGATTAGTCCTCATGGCATGCTGTGGAGATGCTGGCTGTAACAGACAAACATCCGTCAGCTCTGGCTAGTGGCGAGCACCACAGCTCTTGCCTCTTCCGTAATAAGGTGTGCAGTCCCTTGAGAATCTCAACTGCAGGCGGTCTCTGCTCTCCCATCAGTCTGAGAGCAAGCAAGACTTTGTTGCAATACTTTTAAAAAAGTTTCCCTCTTCTCTGAGCATGTCTTCGGATATTTGAGGAGCACTTTCAGGTTATAGTCTTTATGTAGATTGTAACAATATTGTTGGGAGCCTTGTATAGCCGACAGTTGCTGGCGGGCCTTTTCTATTTAAAACAATGGCAGAGTGTCCATATATTAACTTTAAATGGTTCTGCTGCCTGTGGTCTGGGATCTGTCCCTGGGCTTGGGAACACAAGGCTATCCCCAGAGCTGCTGGGTTTCGAGGTTTCTGAGTACAGGTTTCCTGGCAGGGGTAGGGGCTTTGCTGGGCTGGTCAGAGAAGATGCTCATTGGTGACGTAAGACACATTCTATTGGGAGGTACCTGGGATGCAAGTAGGGAGGAGCAGTCTTACTTTTGAGGTATAACATGCCTTCCAGAACTGGGGATCAGTGTTCACCATGTATGTAGAAACTCTCAGATCTTGGCTTCTTGTTTTGTTGACGTCTTTGCTCTAGTGCCTAGTAGGGCAGCAACCTTCTCTGAGGTCAGAGGTAGTTTGAACTCTTGGCCACCCTAACTGTCTGCACTGGCAAATTGCTAGGTTTTGAGATTTTTTTTTTTCCCACTTGCTCAGAGAACCCCTCGTTCCATGATCACCCCCTCATTGGTCAAGTGGTTTATCTGTAAGAACAGAGTCAGCTGTGGTCAAGGGTCATGATGAGATGTAAACCAGTTTTTTCTGTCTCCTTTTGAGTTTAAGCAAAGCTGCTCCCACCAGACAAGTTTCCCAACCATTGCTGTTAAAGTGCCGGGCAGCCATCTTTGGCCTGACCTGTGCTTGCTGTAGGCGAGGTCTCAGGAAAGGATCCTGGGCAGCTGGGATGAGAGTTAAAGCAGCATTAGAGCGTTGGCTAGTTACCAGAACAAGGCAGCATGTACTACAAAAGCCAGTCGTGGGAGTCTGGAGAATGCTTTGAGTTAGTTTGTATCTCCTCCCTACAGCAGGGGAAAATCGTCCCTGGTGGTCCTTGCAGGGTGCCTCATTCACTGGCTGGGGAGGAGGAATTTTACAGCCTTGAGGTTTATCTTCTCAGTGTCAAAATGACAAGCACCCCAAAAACCATTCTGAAGGGATATCTTAATGTCCTGCTTCCCAGTCCTGTAAAGCGGCACTGCCGCCCACTGGGGGGTTGGGGTTTGCCTGTAAGTCCTGCTCTAAGTTGTCCCTTCCTTGATAAATGGCCTTAGTGGCTTGTGATTTGCTGCTTGTATATGGAAAACTGACAGTCCGTGGACAGAGTCTTTGTGGCTATGATAAAGTATCTAAGGAAGGGAGGGGAAGTCAACCTAAGGGAGGAGAAGGGGGTCAGCCTCAGGGAGGGCGTTCATTTTGGCTGGTAGTTTTCAGGTGTTTTATTCCATCCTGGTGTGTGTGTGTGTGTGTGTGTGTGTGTGTATGTACCAGAGAAGTTCATATCTTGGCAGCCAGAAAGCACACACATCTATACTATACGTACACCCATGGCCGGGGGAGAGGTAGAAAGCGGGGGGGGGGGGGGGGACTCTGCTCTTGTCCCTTTTCTTTGTACTCTTCATTTACATTACATGTGGACACCAGGTGGTGAGACGCTTCAGAGGGGTCTTTCTTCCTTAGTCAATGCTCTCAGGAAATTGACAGGTGCCCGGAGGTCTGCTTTATTGGTCTCTTAGGTGCCTCTCAAGGCAGTCAAGCCGACAGTGAGAATTACCCACCGCAGTGACTATTCATGAAGTATTGAGCATGCTCTGGAGAGCGAGCAGAGAGCTGCTTGTGGTAGCTCCTGAAGACAAGGGCTCTTTCGTTTGTCCTTGAAGGAGAGAATGGCCAGACATAGGACTTCTACACAAGTGAAGAAACCCTGCAATGTTCTTGGCGTTACTGATGTAAATCTGAGAGCCGGCTTGGCGCTGTGCTTGCCGGCTGGAGCTGTGGGTGGGCACTAGACTGAGTTCTGTGGTGAACATCGTTGGGACTTAGGTCCACTTTCATGAGGAGACGAAGCTGCAGCTTCATTATATTCACAGCGCTCAGCTTCCTACCTTCTGGAACGGACACAGAACCGTCACGGAGATGCAACAAAGTCTGTCGTAGTAACTGCTGTCTGTCTGCACATTCAGGCTGAGCGTTAACATGCAAACGGTTCAGTTCGAAGGTTAATGTGCTGAACTACAGGCTTTACTCTGTTTATCCAAAGTGGGCACTCTAAAAGTCCTAACAGTCACCGGCTGCTTTGGAATAATTCGGTGACTTTGCTATGTTGGGGACCCACAGACTAGCCCAGCAGGATGCAGGAGAGAACGGTTCTGATGATAGGAACATCATCTTGATGTGTTGCTGTCTCTCTGTTCTCACTGACTAGCACAGGCTAGCCCGGGACTCTTGAGTCCTCCTGCTTCCACCTCCTGGGTCCTGGGATGACAGGCACATATCGCTCACTCTGCTATGTCACCTTGCTGAGTGATCTTCCAGTGGTCCAGAATTCTGGATAGTTGGTGACGCTCTGAGGTTACCCTCCTGGAAGAAGCAAACAGCAGCAAGAAAATCACAGAAAACATGGTGGTTGTTTCCTAGGCCAAGCCATTCTCCGATCCCTTGATGGTAACCTTGTCTTCCAGTAAATAAATGAGTCATCCTCACTGCCCTCCATTACCACGACACAGCTGGAATGGCGATGTGTGGTAGCTGAGTTGTTAACATTGCCTTTCTTAAATATTTTGGGTAAGCCTTCCATTTTGATGGTGTGATAGTGGCCTCATCACACAGGCGCTTTGTTTCCTGACCTAAGCAGAGGGTGCCAGAAATGCGGGGCCATCTGAGCCTCGTGAGGGAGGTAAATATTAACCAGCAGCTTGTCCTAAAACTTCGGTCCTAGTCCAGGGTCTACAGACATTATGGGCAATCACAGTTTGTTCTTATCCCTGTGCTCAGAACTCTTTCTGAAGTAATCTAGTGCAATTTAGACTTAAGTACATTAGATAGTCTCACAGCAAGAAAGCACATGCGAGGCAGACTTGAGGCCGCTGATTCACACTAAGCAAAGGTAATTGTAGTCTGTTCCCTGCGTACAAATCATTAATTGATAGCACTAAGATGGGTCCAGTGTTTGCCCTCGGGATTAATTAGCAGGCGTCTTGTTTTCCTTGTCTGCGCTCGGCTCTGATGTTTTTCTCATAGTCATCATACAGCCGGGCCTTACGAGAAGAAATGCTTGTCTCTGCCACGGTCCCACTGTCCCGCCCACTGTCCCTGCATGCATTGCTCCTCCCTCACGTCTATAGTGGCTGCTGATTAGTAACCGCGTGTGTGTCAGGTTTGTACCAAGTTAACAGTCTGAGATGGTGTGGATGAAGAACAGAGGTTCAGAGGCGCTCTGGGGTGACGCAGTAGACCGGGTTCCAGCCCACCTCTGCCCACTGCATAGACCATCTCTTGTACTTGGGCCGTGGCGTGTAGACGCCTGCCCTGTAAGTGTGACTCCCTTTAGGATGGGCCTCTGGGTGACCAGCCTAGGCGCCTGCAGAAGTTGTACTGAACTTGGCTAGGGGATTTGGGAAAGGCAGTCAGTCACTAGGAACTAAAACACTGGTAAACCGTGGACAGCGAGGTCCTGTCCTTCTGTGTGTGGCTGTAGGCCCATTCTAACAACTCACATCCTACCTCTAGGGGGCACAGCATGTGTGCTGACTGGGCAGCCCTTCGACACCATGAAGGTGAAGATGCAGACGTTTCCAGGCCTCTACCGGGGCCTCACCGACTGTTGCCTGAAGACCTACTCCCAGGTGGGCTTCCGTGGCTTCTACAAGGGTACCAGTCCTGCACTGATTGCCAATATTGCGGAAAACTCGGTGCTCTTCATGTGTTACGGCTTCTGCCAGCAGGTGGTCCGCAAAGTGGTCGGACTGGACAGTCAGGCAAAACTGAGGTGAGTCAGGACTCTGACACTTGGTTTTTTATATAAGTAAACACTTAATTTTAATGACATTTATACGAAAGAAGTTTCCTTTTTAAAAATGATTCTGATGTTCTACACTGTCCTGGTGTAAACCAGAGAAGGCCAAATGGGTCGTGCCAAGAGTCCACTGTGTGCCTTGATCCCTACGGGAAGATACTGGATTAAAACTATAGAACATGGAACTTAAGCTTAGTGGAGAGTATTCAAAAGGTACCCGAGCATTGCTAGACAAGAAATGTGGAGTTTAGGCAGGACAGATGAACCCGAACCCTCCTACACGTCAGACTTCATTTGTACTTGATCTTCCCTAGATACCTATCATTCAGAGACCAAACACAGTTCATAAGCCACAGGGATGCTCAGCTGTCCTTCCTTCAAATGTTGATTTATTTGAAATGATTTAAAATCATATTGGGGGAGGCAGGGCTGGGGAGAAAGCCTAATTACTAAAGTGCTTGCAAGGCACTGAGTTAGATCCTTACCACACACACAGAAAAAGCTGCACATGGTGTGTGCTTATAATCCCAATTCCAGGAAGAGGTAAGAGATCTGGGGTCCTAGGTCCCAGGGAGAAATGTCTCAAAACACAAAGGTATAGCTCCTGAGAAACCCATATACACATGTATACCTCCATACATAATACATAAAATCATATGTCATTTTTACACACACACACACACACACACACAATACTTGCAAAGGGCAGGCTTGCTGGCTGTCAGTAGGAGTCAGAACCTCTACTGTAGCCACAGGCTGAACACAACTGAAGTAGAGTCCTTGTACTTGGAAGTGTGTTCTGGTGATATCTACAAGATTCAGATGTGCTATTTTATAGACAAAAAATTGATCATGATGGTAGAAGTTATGTTTAAAAACTGGGGGCTGGATAGACAGCCCAAGCAATTGGTACAGGACAGAGGAGGGCTGGATGTGATCCTTCAAGACCTCCAGCTCAGGGAGGTCAGGAAGCAGAGCCAAGGGAGACAGAAGCAGAGTCCAAGAGATTAGCATCCCACAGGGACACCAGGCAAGCAAAGCAGTAGGCAGCTGGCTCTCTCTGGCAGCTTCCTTAGTGAAGGACCACATGGGAGAGGAGCCAAAGCAGCAGTGGGTACCCAAAGAAGGTTCTGCTAGAAGACTCCTTGCTCCCCTTTGGGCAAGGCAACCTTTGACTGCAGGACAGAAATGGTGATGGGAGCAAACCTGGTTCTGGCCCTAGGTGTTCTTCCCCTCTTCCCCTGCTTCTGAGACTGGTTTGAGCACACTGCCTTGAGACATGGTCCCGCTGTGTAGCCTTGACTGGCCTGAAGCTCACTGTCCTCCAGCCTCAGCCTCCTGCACAGGGATGACAGGTGGGCATTACTGCCGTTCACTTAGTCTTTTCTGATGATGGACAGTAATGTTTTACACCCTCTCCAGAAGCAAGAGTTAGTGTCACCGAGACAGGGTTGGGAAAGGCCTCACTGTTTGTTGTGTGGAGCTCTGAGGACATTTATTTCATGTGATATCCATGGTGTGTAGCTTTTTACCACACAAGTTCTTCAGTGTGGAAGTCAGCACGGTTAAGGCGCTCTAGCACAGCACTAATCTTTGCTGAGCTTAGAGTCTTTCCCCTTTTCCCTCTTAGGAGACGTTTTACCTGCTGAGAGAACGCTGCCTACAATCTGCTGTACTCTGACATGTAGGTCGTGTCTTTTGTTTTACTTTGTTTTGAGACAGGGTTTTTCTGTGCCTTTGGAGCCTATCCTGGAACTAGCTCTTAGACCAAGATGGCCTCAAACTCTCAGAGATCCGCCTTCCTCTACCTCCCGAGTGCTGGGATTAAAGGCGGGGGCTACCACCACCTGGCTGTAGGTTGTATCTTTATGGCCCTTACCATGACCGTGTGGAGGTGCTGTCATTTCTGTCTTTCAGATAGAGAAATAGTCATAGTTGCTGGGCCAAGGACGGTGTCATCTGAGCTTACTGTTCCCCTTCCATTCAGACCTCTTTCAGATCTAGGGAGCACTTGTCAAAAGTGGCCAAGGGAAACCGCTAAAGCAAGTATTTGCGGTGGATTTCTGCAACCACATCACAAATATTTGTGTGTCCTGGTTTGAACCTGACGTGCTGTTCTACTTTGACCTTTGGTTGAATGAGATCTTACGCAGCAGAGGCATTTAGGTCAGACAATGGATTCTTTCTTTTTCATGTGTGTGGGGGAAATTTCATACACTATATTTTGATCATATTTCCCCTCCCCCACTCTCCTAGATCCTCCGCACCAATTTTGCTTTTTATCTCTTGAAAATAAGAAAACAAAAAGTATACATAACACACCAAAACATCAAAATGGGAGTCAAAATGAACAAACAAACCCTTAAGGCGAAAAGACACAAAGAGCAAAATGAGACAAAGAGTCTAGAGTCGATGCTTACAAAACCCTGTCCTACACTCTCCGCACTCTCAATTCCAGTTGTCGTGTTTATTCTACATGTAGGGCTGAAGGCCCATGTTCCGTATTTTGTGCACTGGAAAGTACTTATGACGAATGCGAAGTCCGGGGACATGCTGGCTTGGCCTCTCCCTTGTACTCTTACAATGGTTTGTGTTCATTCAGGTTCTGGAACTGTCCCGGCACCTGAGGTTGAGTTGACTTCCATGTCTGTTGCCTGACCCCTTAGTTCTAGCAAACCTGGCACAATCTAGGTAATGACCCTCATGGATAGCTAGTGGCCTGTCAGCAGACTGACAGAGAGTCCCTGAGGAAGGCCGAGTATAGCCCTGTAGGCTGACCAAAAGACCGTGTGAAGCTTTGGCTTTTAACAAAGAACTAAGGAGTGGCGAGAAGAGCCTCTTGCTCTGCACACAAGGATGTTGGTACACCTGCTTGGTCTTAGTCATGGTGGTAGGCTTAATTTCTCTAAGGTCAAAAGGAAGTCCACCCAGCAAAACAGTCCTGCTTCAGACAGCCCCACAGTAAGCCTGCTCAGCCTGTGCACAGCAGCTACTGTCTGATGTGCGGGGTCAGGATAACTGCAGACCTTTGTGTGTCTCACCTGGTTTCTCTCCTGCCTGCAGGTTCCCGCAGTCGCTTATGAAATAATCATTCAAAGGCTTAATATTAAGTATAATTGCTTGACCGATATAGCTCAGGCTTCTTGCTGATTAGCTCTTACTTATAAATTAACCCATTTCTAATCATCTGAATTGCCATGTGCTGTGTGGCTTACCTGTAATATGCTGGCATCTTACTCCTCCAGCCACTGGCATCTTCCTGACTCTGCCTTCTTTCTCCCTGTATCCTGTTTGGGTTTTCTGCCTAACTATATTCTGTCCTGCCATAGGCCAGAGCAGCTTCTTTATTAACCAATGGTAATAAAACATTTACAGCATACAGAGGGGAATCCCACATCAGGCGAGATTACAGAAATCCAGGGCCAAAGCTGGAAGCAAGAAAAGAGGCTTGTTTAGTTTACAATAGTCTGGGGGTACAAGAGCGTGGGGCTGGCGTCTGCTTGCTTCTTCTAGGGCGTCTTCTGGCTGTATGACAGTACTGTAGATGGACTATTCATGGGAATGTACGGAGAGGTCACCAGATACTACAGGAAGCTCTACTCTTGTGGGCATCTACTGCAGCCTGTGAGAAGTGTATTCATCCCCTCTAAGGATGGCAGTACCCTAGGCGCCACATTTATTTTGTAATTGAAACTTTTTTCATGCAATATATTTTGATCATGTTCTTCCCATATCCCCTCTACCTCTTTACCCACTAGATTTTATATTCACTCTCTCCCACCCCCTCTAAAACAAAACCAAAACAAATAAAACAAACACATACAAAAAAAAAAACCACAAAAATGGAAGTCACAATAAACAAGCAAACGACCAAGGAGGCAGAAAAAAGAACAAAGCAAGCCGAAAGAGAAAGTCTACAAAAATGCCACTGAGTTGAGTTTTGCTGCCCAACTACTTTGGGAAAGTGTGGCGAATGTACCCATTGAGACTCTGCTGGAGAAAACTAATTTTTCTTTGGTATCAGTGTAAGGTAGCTGGTTAGGGGCGGGAGCCTGTGTCTACTTCTCCTATCTCAGTGCTGGGCCCCATCTGGCTGGTGCCTGTGCAAGTCTTGTGCATGCTGCCCTAGTCTCTGAGTTATGTGTGCATCCGGCCTGTTGTTGTCTGGAAGACGCTGTTTCCATGGAGACATTCATCCTCTCCGGCTCTCACAGTCCCTCCACCTTTTTCACGTAGATCCTGAGCCCCAAGGGGAAGGATTTGATGAAGACATCCCATTTTAGACTGAGTGCTCCCAACGTCTCTCGCTCTGCACTTTGTCCCATTTTGGGGGAATCAAGCAAGAAGCTTCGCTGACGAGGGCTGAGTGAGACACTGTTTAGTGAATTTTCCTAAGGACATGCCATCAGGAATCATTGCATTACCAGTTCCGTTAGTAGAGTTACAGCTTCGGGGTTTCCCCTAAGCTAGTGGCCTGTTTCAGCCTATCCTGGTCTCAGGTTCTTGGCCACGTTAGCCATGTCAGGGATGGGTTTCCAACTTGTGGAGTAGGCCTTAGGTCCGGTCAGAAGTGGTCAATTATTTCCTTAACATTTATGCCTCTATTGCACCAGTATTGCAAAGAAGTCACTGTAGGTCACAGGGTTTGTAGCAGGAAGGTATTGATGACTGAGTTTCTCCTCTAGATTCAAGAGTACCTTCCAGTACCACGAATGCTAGTCAGTAGAGGTGAAGCTTCTAGGGAGGCACCAGCTTGGCTTCTCTGTGTTTGGCCTATGTAAATGTCTTCAGTAGTAGGGCTTTACCAGTCAAGTTGTGAAGAGTAACCAGTAATGTTGGCAATAACGTGTGATGTTTGGGCGTTTTCATGGGCAGGCCCCAACTTTTAAATGTCCCATCACCTCAACAATAAGACACGAGGGACCGAGCTTCCGTCACACAAACTGTTGTTTTGAACATACACAAACCATATCAAATCTTTTTTTTTTTAATGTGGGAATTTTATTGAGATACAGGGAGTGGGGGAGGGAAGAGATAAATACAGAGAGAAGGAAGAAGATGCAAGGACCCACCTGTCTCTTCAGGAGAGCAGTGGGGAAGAGAACCGTATCAAATCTTATGAGAGGACATAGCTGAACTGGTAAATCTTTGCGATCACAAAAATGTAGTCTGGTTTTTATCTGTAGTAGTTACGTGTCTGGTTACTCCAGGTTGGATTCGGGGCCAGAAGGAATATTGTCACAAATGCACTAAGGTATTAATAGAGTGTAGGTGGTTTCCCTGTCTCCTATGGTCCTTACTTTTATTCTTTCTTGTTTCCTTATGTGCCTTAGCTTGGGCTACTAAACAAAATACCATCCATTAGGAAACTTAAACAAACATTTCTTTTTTTTAATATTTATTTATTATGTATACAACATTCTGTCTGTGTGTATGCTTGCAGGCACCAGACCCCATTATAGATGGTTGTGAGCCACCATGTGGTTGCTGGCAATTGAACTCAGGACCTTTGGAAGAACAGGCAATGCTCTTAACCTCTGAGCCATCTCTCCAGCCCCAAACAAACATTTCTTATTGTGGAGGCTGGATCACATGATGAAGAAGATCTCATCCTCAGGAACAAATCTATTCCTAATTGCCTTTTTTTGTTATTGTTCTGTTTTAAACAGCCCTACTGTCCTGGAACTTGTTCTGTTGACCAGGGTGGCCTTGAACTCAGAGATCCACCACCTCTGCCTTGAGTGCTGGAATTAAAGGCGTGTGCCACTGCCACCTGGCCTAATTGCCTCTTAAGAACCCTTGCTTTAAACACTACTACACTGGACTGAGGGGATGGGTTCATAAGCACGGATGTAGCAATCAGGCAGACTGGCTTTGATCACTAGCACTCCACTTTCTAGATGTGTGGCTCTGGAGACATGCCTTACCTCTGCGTGCTGGAGTGCTGCTGTCTGCTCCAGGGTCTCGGGATTCGTAGATGGACGGTGCACATAGGTTCCCATTCTCCCACCCTTTGCTCTTCTGTGGTGTCGGTGCCAGTGCGGGAGGGACGATAAGCTGATGCTCCACCTTTCGTCCTTGCAGTGACCTCCAGAACGCAGCTGCTGGTTCCTTTGCCTCTGCCTTCGCTGCATTGGTCCTCTGCCCCACAGAGCTTGTGAAGTGCCGGCTCCAGACCATGTATGAAATGGAATCGTCGGGAAAGATAGCTGCAAGCCAGAAGTAAGCACTGTTCGTTCACAGATACTGGGTGTACTCTGTTCGTTTTGTTGTTAAAATTAAGCACCAAGTGTAGAAACAGTTTTCCCTGTTCTATTCTAATACTGTGTCAGATAATTTCCCGAAAGACTGTTTATTATGTTTGGGACACACTACCTATCCTAGAGAGGGTGTCTTAGGCAGTTGTTTAATAGTGCAGAAAAGGAGATACCAAGGAGCCGAATATCCCTTTGTCCTCCTGACTGCATAAGGCATGATCCTCTGCCATGTTTGGGAGACAGCTTTGAACTGGGTCTGAGAGTTGAGCCAAGTGGATTTGGATTCTGAGGTGAACATTTCCTGCCCTTTCTCAAATTTCACACGAGTAGTCAGGCATTTTGTCACAATTTAGTGGCAACTCCCACCCTTCCCAAAACTTCACATGTCCTTGGTAAGGGTCCAGGTTCTAAGAACATTCATCAAGGCCTGCATAAGTAGAGCTGCTCTCTATGGTCCAGGCACTGATCAGCTTAGGCATGGAAGCAGCTGGCCACCACTGTGAGGATGGATATATATGTCACACGTGTCTAGAGTTGAAAAACGATTAACCGTATTAATCACCAAATGATGTCTCCTGACATGTGGCTGGTTGAAGATCTAGGCAAGGGTATTGCTGTCACCCAAGGTCTGTAAATCTTCTGGGGAACCAGTCAAGAGATTGACCAGTTGTCAGTTTCCTCCCTCCTAGGAGTCTACCTAATGCTTTAAAGCGATGGTTCTCAACCTGAGGGCCGTGACCCCCGGGGTCCAATGATCCTTTCGCAAGGGTTGCATATCAGATGCTTACATTATGATTCATAACAGTAATAAATTACAGTTATGGGGTAGCAATGGAATAATCTTATAGTTGGGGGTCACCACAACTTGAGGAACTGTATTGAAGGGTCACAGCATTAGGAAGGTTGAGAATCACTGCTTTAAAAGGTGATTTCTGAACTAGAACCCACCGATGGTACTGTGACTACATACAGATGACAAGCGGACAGCTCTGTCCACGGTCACAAAATGATGTGTCCTTGTAACTAGTGCCTAGAGTAACGTGACGAACACTAGCGATACTGCTACCCAGGCCTGGATGCAGGCTTGCCGCAGCAGCTCGGTGTTGAGCCGGAGTCATCTGTTGTGTTCACGTGTGCAGGGGGCAGTGCTGCAGGAACAAAGGTCTCAGGAGGAGGAGGGTTGTTTACGGCCTTTGCCACTCTAGGATTTGAGGCGTCATTTCTTCTGCTCCCTAAGAACAAAGGGAGTGATTTAGTAGTTACACTGATCATGTGACATTCTGCTTGTTCTCAGTGTGTAAAACCTGCCACCGGGCACACTACAGTGGAGATGGGGGGGCTAGGGTGTCCGCCCTGAGGCTGCTCCAAGCAGCAGCTCACCTGCTAAAAGGAGTTAGCTCCTCCGGACCACTTTGGCCTGAGAGACTAGTTCTAGATGTCTTGCCTTCAAGTGATACTCATGTCTCTACACCACCTCAACAAATTATCCTAAGCACACAGTGATGGCCACTGTTGACTGCCAACATGGGGACACCTAGATTACCTAGGAGGCAAGTACCTGGGCACACCTTTATTCAGTCAGCTGAGGTAGGAAGACTCGTCTACACCTAAAAAGTGGTGGCAGCATGACCCGAGCCTGGGTCCTAGCCTGCATAACAGGACGAAGCCAGCTGAGTGCCAGCACTCATTGTCGCTGCCCCCTGATGTCAGGTGCGCTGTGATCAGCTGCCCCAGGCTCCTGCTGCACTACTCTGCCCCCACCATGGGCTGTACCCTGAACCGTGAGCCAAAAACAAGCCCTTTTTCCCTTCAGTTTTCACGTTGCCAGGTGTTTATTACAAGTAACGAATACACCAACAAGCTGAAGAGGCGGGGCTCCAGGGGGCAAGGCACTAAACAAGTATAGTATTGTTAGCTGTTTCGAGGCCTGCATGGCTCCTTATTGTAATTCGTTTTTACTTATGTTGAAAAAGCAGGAAGTAACCCTTTTACATCTCAGACAGTATAACTTACAGAAATGTACCGCCCTAGTTAGCAGGCCTGGTTAGGCACAAGTAAGGAAGCAGCTGGTTTGGGCAGGTCACAGAAAACACAGCTATAGCAACGCTGGTCACGTTAGAAAAGACATCTGATTGCATGCACACATCTCCCCACCTGCACTGACTGTGCCTCCTGCTTTGTCTCCCCCAGCACAGTTTGGTCAGTTGTGAAGGAAATCTTTAGGAAGGATGGCCCCTTGGGCTTCTACCACGGACTCTCAAGCACTTTACTTCGAGAAGTACCAGGCTACTTCTTGTTCTTCGGTGGCTATGAACTGAGCAGATCGTTTTTCGCATCAGGGAAATCAAAAGATGAACTAGGTAAATGTATTCGCATTGACGACGTTTGGGTTTAGTAGAGTCAACCTCCTGGGTTTCCTCGTTTCCACGGGGTATGTGTTCAGTGTGCACTTCCCGGGAGTCCACCCAGCACTGGGGAGTTCCTGGACGCTAGAAAGTAATGGCAGCAGGTATTGGCTAGCATCCTCTCCTGAGGGAAATTTCCTAAAGACAAGCCCTGAAGCTTTACATCACAAACATCTTTGCCGCATTAGCCTTGTTAGAGCAGCTCCTTCCCTTCTGGGTGGCACCAACTGTTCTGGGTCCATTAGAGGAAGAAATGGTTGTCACTATCAATAATCTCGCAATAAGCTTTAGAAACTCGTTTTCTTTTTTAATTGGTTAATTAATTGCCTGTCATTACAATTACAAAATAAGACTGTCTGCCAGACCCTGGTTCTGACATCAAATCACAAATAAGTTTGTTTCCTAAACATTATTTCCTCATTATCCATTAAAACCCGCTCAGACTGTCCAGCCCGTGGATCCTGGGAGGTGTGGAGTTTTTAACTCCTGACTCCACGCAAGGGCCATGGCTGAGGGAGGGCTTGTGCCAAGCCAAGTTGGCAGCAGGCAGCCTAGCTGGGGGATGGGAGTAGGGGAGTGATGGGGTGGTTCTAAAACCAAACGTTGGGTGCCAGATAATGCGTGAAACAATCTCACACCAGTTTGGACTTATTATTAAAAAGGTTATTTATTTGAGGGGAAAAAATTGACAGAACACTGTCCTACACGACAGCCAGGAAAGGAGTCTAGTTGTGGGAACTGGAGTTGGGAGCAAGACAGCGAGAGGATGGCTGCCGCTGCTTTTTAAAGAGAAAGAGACCACGCCCCAGTGGGCTGGTATCCCAACTGCTATTGGCTGAAGGAGCAGAAGGAGCTCCTGCAGCACTTATCAGTGTCATGAATGGGAGCAATCCCGGTTGCACCTGCTTGATGCACATTTTAAAATGTGATAACAAATCACCAGTTGTTTCAGGAACGTACAAAGATCTTTATTTTTTCCTTTTTGGTCACAGTGGAAAAAGATGTGGGCTGTTGGGTTAAAGTTGAAAAAGACATGGACTCTATCTCAGTGACTGTTTTCTCATTCTCTGTTATATGAGACCTGCTGGCTGTGAGTGGGCCAACCCCAACAGGAGGATGAGGTTGGGGTGGGGGCTCAATACCTGAATGTCCAGCTGGTCTTGATGAAGCCCAGGGATATTCCAACTTCTTAGCCAGAACCTTGAACATTTTTCCAGGAGTTGGTCTATGTGTTTCTGGAAATGCTACAACAAAGTACCACTGGCTGCTTTCCCTCCCTAGGTCCTGTCCCATTGATGCTAAGTGGTGGATTTGGTGGAGTTTGCCTATGGCTTGCCGTCTATCCAGTGGACTGTATCAAATCTAGAATTCAAGTTCTTTCTATGACTGGAAAGCAGACGGGGTTAGTCAGAACCTTCCTGAGTATTGTGAAGAACGAAGGTGAGGCTGGGGTGTGTGCACAGTGGTTGATCTCTTTGAAGTGTATCTGTCCAGGGTTAATTAGACCTGTGACTTCTCCTTTCTCTTGCCTCGTCATTTTCCCGATGCTAGTTTTCTATTTCCAAACCTTTTGCTGTAGCTTATTTTCATTGTTCTCAGAAATGTTTAAAGTTCTTTTTACTAATTTCTGGGCCAGGTATCTGACAGGATTCTTTGTATTCTAAATACCTTGGGGATTTTTAAGATACAAACATTTGTCTCGAGGGAAGGGTACTGTGAAGTGAGCAGCATCACCTCATTTATGGAATCCAAATGTGAAAAGACCAACAGGACCACTACAGAGTGAGTTCCAGGACAGCCAGGGCTGCTGTTTCACAAAAAACCCTATATGTATGTATGTATGTGTGTGTGTGTATATATATATATATATATATTATTACATTCTTATTACATTTAAAAGAATGCAACAACTTCTTTAGCCATAAGACTTATGGAACAAGAAATGATCTGAGCAACCCCTAGAGATGATTTGCCATCAGGTTTAGAGTTATGCAGAATACAGACTGTAAGGCATGTTCATATGACATCATCCCACCATATAGGCATCTTAAAACTAAGGTTATGAGAAGGCTTGAGTGGGGGAAAGGGAAGAGAAATGATTTATAATTGTAATCTAAAAATTTTAAATTATTTTTAGAGATAAAAATTTAAAAAGCGAAATAGATGAAGTAAAAAATGTCATTATCTGCAAAACAAAGCAAAAAGTACCTTGAGTTATGAACTGTGCTTGGGTTTAAAGAGAGCGCAGTGACACAGACATGTTAAACTCACAGCCCACACAGAATGCAGGTGTCTTGTATGTCCCCACTTCTCCTGTGTGCCTTCTCTGCTTTGGCCTGGCATCCTCTGTTTCAGTCCCTTATCTAGGTCTCCCCCATGGCCATTCTGAGCAGGGTGACTACATCTCTGGCTTCTCTTGCTGGTCCCTCTGGCTCTTCGATTGCCTCCACCTGGCCATGTTAGTCCTTAGCTGTGCTCTGTCCTTACTGGAGGAGTCCTCCAGGCAAAGCAGTTGGTTTGTTATTTGAGCATCAATCAGCTATGCCAGGGGCTTGCTACTTACCTTGTTCCTGTAGTCTGTTGAGGGGAACTTGAGAGCAAGTCCCTTCATCACAGGGGTTTTAGTACTGTGTCCGAGTTTGTGGGCACAGACAATCTCTCTGTGCAGTTGCACATGTGTCCTCAAGCAAGTGCTGTCATGATCTTTGATTGCCCTTTTGTCTTCCAGGAATAACAGCTTTGTATTCTGGACTAAAACCCACTATGCTTCGAGCCTTCCCTGCCAATGGGGCACTGTTTTTGGCCTATGAATATAGCAGGAAGTTGATGATGAACCAATTGGAAGCATACTGAAGTGTCCTGGTGGGCTTGGATTCGAGGCAGGCGTTCAGCGACTGTTGTTAACTCAGGGTTTCACGAGTACAAGAACAATGTGGAATTGTTGATTAATTGGGACTTTTGTCCTTGTCTTCCCTTCTTCTGTTCAAAGTCTTAGACTTTGTGGAAGACCCTATACAGTATAATTTCTGCCCATTATTGTGCCAAAAGAAAAAAGTCGCTGCTCTTGCCCTTGGAATGTGCAGGGCAGCTAGCTGGTGGCCTTATGCAGACTGTTCTTCTCAGGACAGAACTTCCGCAGCGATCAGAGGTACGCGTGCAATCTAGATGTATCTAAGTTGAGGAAAACACAGTTTTGTTCCCTGTCTAGTTGTAAATGGAGACCAATTTCTATGCAGATTGTTGTAAATGATTGCTTAACCCATCCTAGATGTAGGGCCAAAGGCCGCTGAGCCTGTGTACTAAGAGGTTACATCAAAGCTAAAACATCCATCTATATTTTTAGATGCATACTTGTGGCTTCTACATTCTTGACAAAATTTCAGGGAGGATATCCTGGATTTTTTTTTTCATGATGCTCAACTCAGTTTTCTAGGCGGGTTTATTATGCACTCTGGGGTTGGTGGGAGTGGCCTGGAGTGTAGCTCCTGGAGGGCAGCAGAGTACTCACCCCTCCCTTCTCACTTCCTTGTACAAGACTCCTGAGAGACAAGGGAAGCCCTGCCATGCTCTTAGGAAAACTGACAGTGGCTTTTACCTGCTCTCAGCAGGAATCCAGGCTGCTCTTTTTTTTCCTTTTTTTCTTTTCTTTCTTTTCTTTTTTTTTTTTTTTTCAAGACAGGGTTTCTTTGTAGCTTTGGAGCCTGTCCTGGAGCTAGGTCTTGTAGACTAGGCTGGCTTTGAACTCACAGAGATCCGCCTGCCTCTGTGCTGGCTTTAAAGGCGTGCACCACTACCGCCCAGCCAGTCCCTGGATATGAAGCCACCCTAAACCCACTGTCTTTCTGCTCCATCAATCAGAGGTCCTTAAGGAAGCAGAGCAGTCTGGGCTCCCTGCTTTCATCCCTGATCCTACTCACAGGAAGTCTAGATGAGCTCACTGGGCACCACCTCATAACCATGTCAGTGCTCACCCTCCTGAAGTTTACCTTGGGGCCCGGAACTCCTTGATTTGCCTCTACATTTGGAGCTGACAGTCAATATTTTTTTTTTTTTGAGACAGGGTTTCTTAGTAGCTATAGAGCCAGTCCTGGAACTCACTCTGTAGACCAGGCTGACCTCAAACTCAGAAATCCGCCTGGCTCTGCCTCCTGAGTGCTGGGATTGAAGCCATGCACACCCAGCAATGACTAGATGATGTGTAAATTTGGAAAGTGTTGGACATAATAAAGATATTTTTATTAAACTAGGTAATATATATGTAGCGACCAAAATCACATCGTCTGCAATACTCCAAGAGCAGAGGGGCTGTCGGTAGGATTTGTCTCTGCTCTGCCTATAAAGGTGAAGGTGGTAGGTTTGTTAATGCTCCCTTGCCACAGTGCCAGGAGCACAAGGTTGGGGAAGCAAAGTGTTCCAAAAAGGGAGGGGTGCCTCTCAGCATCCCTGGGCTGGCTTTTTATGAGAAACCGCCTTTCTGCTTTAGTTCTCTCTGTTCTTGCATGACCAGTGGCCACTGAGTGGTGCTTCATCTGTACAGGTCTGGATTGAAGCAAAATAGGATTGGCTTCCTGCAGGAAGAGGACTGACCAAAGCCACGGTCTTCCTTTTGGGTGCCTGGGGTCTGTTATCCCTGTATGTCTTCTTGCAATCTGCCCATTAAAGATTTGTGGCCTCTTCTATAGAAACAAGGGGAAGTGAAAAAGAAGACCTAAGGAGAATTTTTATTATTATTATTATTATGGTTTAATTTGTGGTTTAATGTTTGGGTACAATTGTATTTCAGACAAAACCAGAACTTGAGATAGTATGTTTAAAGAAATGAGTACTTTATCATTATTAAATAAAACTAACGTTGAGTCTATGGTGAGCTTCATTTAAATACATTTTATTTGTATTAAGGACCAATTTGCATTGGAACAAGTATTGTCTTGCCAGCAAGGTTTCCTGATGTAAAATAATTTTACCGTAGGCCAGTTGACAAATGTTGTACTCTGTTGTTATGAAACATCCAGCTAGATTGCTCCTGCGCTCTGCAAGTGTGGTGGTTTGAATGAGAATGGCCCCCATGGGGCTCATCTATTTGATGCTTAGTCACCAGGGAGGGAGCTCTTTACTACGGGATTAGAAGGATTAGGAAGTGTGGCCTTTCTGGAGGAAGGGAGGTTTCAAAAGCCCATTCCTGGCTGGCCGGGTGACTCTCCCTGCTGACTGTGGGTCAGGATGCAAAGCTCTTGGCTCCATAGTCATGCCTGCCTATGTGGCACTGTGTTCCTGCTATGAGGATAATGAACTCACCCTTGGAAAATGTATGCAGGCCCTCAAACTGTAATGTGTATTGTATGTGTATTTCATATTAATGATAAATGCAAACAGATTCTAAAAGATTTTAAAGCCGCATTACGATGACTGATGCATTGAAATGATGACTCAAAGATTTTGTTTTGTTTCTGTAAGTTGAATTTAGCACAGCTGGCATAAACCTTGTCATAATACATACATGGGACATTAGGCTGTTTCCGCTGGATTACAATGTAGCCCTACCTGTTTTGTTCATATAAAAGCTGTATGAAACCAAAAGAAAAAAAAAGGGCAGTCATCATAGTACTTAGGAAGATTCTTAAAAAGATAGGGTTAAAGAAAAAGGTTAGTTTTGTAATAAAACTGGTACAAAGAACTAATGATTCCAGCGAGTTTAAAATTTCTTCCCTTATTCCTGTCGAAACATATTAAGCAATCACATCAATTAAATATGCAGTACTTTACAGTTTATAATGATATGGTCAAGACACAAAGACGGCTTTCAAGAGTATGTTGCTTTCTCTTGGTGTTAAAAAAATTTAGGAACAACTCATATATATTCTTCCTATAGTATATATATAGAAAGTATATATATATATATAGTGTATGTATATAGTATATATCCTCACATATATTCCCATCTATATATATGTACACATATTCATAATATAACATATATAGTGACTTATGTGTATTATAGGTATTTTTCAGATATTTGTACTGTTAAAAAATGAAAAAAATTCTAAACATACCATATAACAATACACAGAATCAATTCTAAACATACCATATAACAATACACAGAATCAGTTAATTCTAAACATATAACAATACACAAAATCAATTAATTCTAAACATATATAACAATACACAGAATCAATTCTAAACATACCATATAACAATACACAGAATCAATTCTAAACATACCATATAACAATTACAGAATCAATTAATCTAAGAGCTGCTTATTTGAGAAGATTGACAGACCTTTGCTTGGCCCGAGTAATTAAAAGAAAGATAAAACCAAACATAGTCATAAATGAACAGGGATATATTACAAGAGAAACCAAAGAAATTCAAAATTTTATAAGAAATATTTTAAAACCTTGTATTCCCTTAACGTGGAAAACCTAAAAGAAATGGATGAATTTCTAGATTCAGCTAAACCACCAAAGTGAAACCAAACAGCCAACAACCTAATCGGACCCATAAGAAATGAGATTGAAATAATATAAAAAATTCCAGTTTAAAATAGTCCAGGGCCAGAGGATACACATCAGAATTCTACCAGATGTTCAAAGAAGATCTATAGCCAGTCCTTCCTATATGACAAGAAAGAAACAGAAGGTGCACTCCACTGTAATTCTAAAACCAGGAAATGACAGCAAAAAAGAACTAGAGCTATAGATTCAAAATGCTCAATAAATACTGGCAAACAGAGTACACATATTGAAAATATTATCTACCATGACCAAGTTAGCTTTGTCCCTGAAATGCAAGGATGATTCAATATGCAAGTCAAAAAAATGCAATGAACCATATAAATGGACTTAAAAAGAAAAAAATCACATAGGCATAATAGATACAGAAAAAGCCTTTGACAAAAACATGCATTCGTGGTAAAAAAAAAAAAGTCCTAGAGAATGTAGGGCTAGAAGGAACATAATTCAACATAATAAAAGCTATATACGAGACTCCCACACACAGTGGAGAAAAGATAGAAACAATCCCACCAAAGTCAGGAATGAGAAAATGATGTTCACTACCCCCACTCCCTTTCAATATTGTGCTAGAAATACTAGCTAGAGCAATAAGGCAAGAGAAGGAAATTAAGGTGATACAAATAGGGAAAGATGAAAACAAACTTAGCAATGTGGCAGGGTACTGAAACAACCTGCACAAGTGAATAGCCTGTCTATGCATCACCAGCAAATACACAGAAAAGGAGATAATAGACTAACTTCCAGCCACAATCCTCAAAGGGAATATCTACAAACAAACCTAACCAAGGAAGTAAAGGACTTCTACAATGAAAAATTTAAGACTCAGAGAGAGAACGCTAGAAAATGGAGAAACATCTTGTGCTTATGAATTGGTAGAATTTATATTAGGAAAATGACCATTTTACCAAAAACTATGTATAGATTTAGTGCAATCCTGACCAAAAGTCCCATCTCATTCTTCACAGAAATAGAAAAAAAAACCCTAATATTCATATGGAATCACAAAGTTGGCATAGTCAAACCATTCTGGGGAAAGATAACAACGCAGAGGGGTTACATTCCAGATTTTAAATATATTACAGAACTGTAGTAATAAAAAAAATGGTAAGACATGTAGGCTAATGGAACAAGATCAAAGACTCGGTATGTAACTTCAGCCATTTACTATGGAGAAAAGCTTCTTTACCAAATGGTGCTGGGTAAACTATATGTCCACATAGAGAAGAATGAAATTAGACCTGTATTATCACCTTACACAAAACTAACACCAAGTGGATCAAAGACTTAAACATGAAGCCTAAAATGCTCCAAGTACTAGAAGAAAACAGACTGTTCCCCACATTATCTAAGTGTAGGAAAGAACTTTCTGAACATGATGGTTTGTCCAGAAATTAAGGTTGACAAATGGGACCTCATGAAACTAAAAAAGCTTCTGCATAGCTAAAGAAATAGTCAACCAGGTGAAGAGGAAGCCATGGGATAGGAGAGAATCTTTGCCAGCTCTACATGACAGAGTATTAATTGTTGGCTTCTCTGGGCACTGCATGCACATGGTACACATATACAGGCATGCAAAACACCTGTACACAAAGAATAAAAATCAACACAGAACCAGAGAGCTGACCTGACCAACTCTTTATATCTGATGTCAAATCGTCCAAGCATGTGGCAACAACAAAGTTAAGTTTCCACTATATAGAGCAGACTAGAATTCCGCATCTAATAAACAACCAAAGAAAGAAATCCATGTGCCCAGGTCACCTTGCAAAAAACACAACAAGTATGAAAGAAATATGTTCTCTAGGGGGAATTTCTTAGGCTGACTCAGGACACAGACTTTAAAATAACAATGATCATGAGCAAGGAACTCATGGAAGTTAAAGAGGTCATAAATTTCTCAATAAACTTAAACTCCCAAGTGAAGGCTAAGAAAACACAAACATGGCTGAATGAAATGACAAGGAAAAGTGAACAGAGTAAAAAAAAAAGAAATATTGAAGAAAACACAAGCTGAAATGATGGAATAAAAAACCTAAATAACCCAGTTGGAAAGCTTAAGGAAAAGCCACACTAGAAAAATGGGTCAAAGAGAGGATAGAATATCAAGACTTGAGAGTAAAGTAGACAAACTGGATCACTCAAGCAAAGAATATAAACAAATTCAAAACCTAAAGGAATATGAGGAACTTTGGGACTCCATAAAAAGACCAAAACTATGAGTTACAGGCACAGATGGAGATCATAGAAGAAAAATTTCCCAAATTAAGGAAAAACACACACATGAAGATACAAGAAGCACGTGGCTCGCCTCATACACAGGACCGGAAAAGAAACTTACTGTGGTATATTATAGTTAAAACAGAATATATAGAACCAAGAGGGTGTGTTGTATGCATGTATGCAATTCTCAAAGAATAAGTAAAAACACTATATAAAAACTGACATTGTTGTAGTAATAAGAGGAGCGGCGGGGCTGCGTTCCCTGCACCCGGCCGCCCACATGGCTAGCTTAGCTTATGCCCGAAATAATTACATGGAAACTGTATTATTTTAAACACCGCTTGGCCCATTATATCTAGCCTTTTCTCGGCTAACTCTCGCACCTGGACTAGCCCATTTCTAATAATCTATGTAGCCCACGAGCTGGCTTACCAGGAATGATCTTAACCTGCATCTGTCTGGAGTGGGAGAACCATGGTGACTCCCTGACTCAGCTTCTTTCTCCCAGCATTCTGTTCTGTTTACTCCACCCACCTAAGGGTGGGCCTATCAAATGGGCCTAGCAGTTTCTTTATTGCTTAATCAATGAAATCAACAGATTGATATATGACACTCCCACATCATGACATGAATTTAGGCATGAGAAGTATTGCCCTTTGTTCCTAGACATGAATATATGTGTGAATGAAATACATGAGCTTGAAAAAGAAACTTTAATATATCAAGATTTAAGAACTTCAGTTCTAAACCTAGTGTGATACAAAAAAAGTCTTTTGTGATGGAATTTATTTTAAACTCAATTTACATGAGAAGCCAGCCTTCTTTGTTTCTTTCTGCTTTTCTTTGGCAATTTGTGCTTCTTATCTTTTCAGGAACAATGTATAAGATTTATTTAGATATAGAAGATTAAGTCTTATTCAGAAGCAGAGAGGTGGGCGGAGAGGGTGGCAGAGGACTCTCAATAAAGAAGAGTACCCCGAGTTTTGCTTCTGTTGCTGGCACACTATGGCTCTGGGTTGGGAGCCAGGCTTCCGTGGAGCAAAACTCTGGGGTGCTCTTCTCTACTGAGTTCTTCTGCTGCCCACTACTTCCACCTCTCTGCTTCTGAATAAGATTCTTATCTCCCGGATCATTGTGAGCAACACACACAGGCATTCAAACAGTTTAGCTATGAGTTAGGGTTGCTGGACTCTGAAGTTCTCAAATGGACTATAATCAAGTGTCTTTTAATTGGGCCCGTCATTTTGCATCTAGTCCCCAATCAAAAACATCCCACACAGATGCTGAAAGGTTGTCGTGTGTGCTGTGCATTGTCATGAGTACAGTAAAATGGTTTTCCATTCAGAGGGGAAAAAAGTCATCTCATCAAATGTTGCCATCTAGTTTAAGGGACTGTCAAGTGCTCAGAGACTCCTTTTTATTTCTGTGAACAAACAAAAAATAGACACAAAGAATAAAATTAGGCAATATCAAAAAATTACATACAATAAATTGTGGGGCACATGGCAGAAAGTTAGGCCATGTCCTCAGGTTACCAGAGTGAAAACATGAGCTGTTTTCACAAAAGTATATGCACATACTCTCTTGTGTGTGTGTGTGCTCATAGTTACTTAATATCAGCAACCAGTTATGTCTGTTCATTGACCATAGTTTACTACAAAAAGAAGCTTCTGTGACCAAGAAACACATTTTTATGGCAAATCGAAGGACGTAGTGATGATAAAGGTTGGCAATAAGGTTTAAATGTCCTCCATATGTTTTCTATCTTTTGGTCAGCAAGCTACTGTGGGACTAAGAGTCATCTGGAGAGACCAGAATGGAGGAGAGAGGAGGATGGGGAATAGGCTCTTTCTTCCTCTCTGCCCAGCATGGCCACTAGGAGTCCTTGGTAGAAAGAGCTGCAGGTCAGGGGCAGACAGGAAGAAATGGATATGGGCTAGAAGGGAAAGCTGAGAGGTCCCACGGGAAAGAGCTAGGGGGACCCTCTGTATGATATCCTTGAGAAATAATAAACAAAATACAACATATGAAAGTCTCAAAGAATAATCCTATTAAATAAACAAATGATTAATAATTTTAAATTGCTATGTAGCAACCACTCAAAGTGACATATTTAATTTTTTGCAATATATATTCTTATTAAAATAATACAACTCCTTGGGCTGGAGAGATGGCTCAGTGGTTAAGAGCACTGCCTGCTCTTCCAAAGGTCCTGAGTTCAATTCCCAGCAACCACATGGTGGCTCACAGCCATCTGTAATGAGATCTGGTGCCCTCTTCTGGCCTGCAGGAATGCATACAGGCAGAACACTGTATACTTAATAAATAAATAAAAAAAATAATACAACTCCTATGAAACCTAGAATAATTATAGATTCCTAGCAAAATGAAAAATAAAACTGCATGCAGCATTCTGTCCCAAACCACAGAAACAATGGAATTGTTGGCTTTAAGAAATGACAATGAAGTGTTATGATTGCCGCGAGTTGGAAAGGAAACTCCAGGCTGTGCTTCCTGTGACCCATGATCAAAATACTCCGCACTGTAAGACAGGCTGGGGAAATACCTCTCAAAAAGAGCGGGCAAAGCCGTCAGCTTTCGATGCTGTGTATGGGCTTCTTTTAAATTTTTTGTCTTCTTCATGTATGTGCATGTTATGTGTGTATGTAGGCATGCTCATATCAAGACATGCGTGTGGAAGGGAGAGGACAACTTCTGAGAACTGACTCCCTCCTTCCATTCTGTGGATCACTCAAAACAACCTCAAGGCATCAGACCGGGGACAAAAGCACCTCGAACCCCCCATCCATCGTGCGGGTCCTATGTGTTATTTCTTTGGGGTGTTTTTGTATTAGTTACTTTTAACTTATTCTATATAAATTTTTCTACTGTCTTTTCTACTATATCGATGCAATGGTACTAGTTATTTTTGTTTATAACTATATTTTCATATCTAGTTTGTTCATATGTTATGGTAGTTTCTGCTACTTGTTTTCTTCTTTCTGAGAGGTGCTGGGAACAGATCCCAGACCCTGAACATTTGTTACTGAGACATACATCCTTGTTTTGAGAAACCATACCTCAATCCAGTTATAACAAAGCTCTGATTGAACTTGGAAAATACTTCAAACCTTAAAGAATAAGGCAGGTAAAAACAGCCAGTGGTCAACTCTGCCCCCAAACAGACACCAACAGGGAAGACTGAAAAACCGTGAAAAACAGGAGCAAGACCTGAAAGGCCATGCTCCATTTTCCCTTGTTGCGACTGTAGAGACTACACAGCTTAGCCACCACTCCATCTACGGGGGGCCTGCAAGGGGGAAGACCCCTCCAGTTCCTGATGCCAATCTTCCCTCCTGCTGCCCTTCAGGGTAGCAACTTTTCTTTTTCATTCTTTTTTCTTAATTTCCCCCAATTATGCTTGTTAAGTCAATGAAATCAGTCAGTTCACGGCCAGGAACAAGGTTAGTACTACATCTGCCAACCTAATGGTTCTTGTGTCCAGGGTCGAGGCTCTGGGTGTTCCTGGAGGAAGGAAGAGGCATGTCGTTCTCTCCTCAGCTGAGCTAAGACAAACCTTTCTGTTTAAGTGCCTGCCCTAACACCTCTAGTCAACCCTCTCAGCTCCCCAGCCCCACCCACCAGACATTCCCCTAACAACTTTCACTTTTCAAATTCTCTTCGTGAGAATGAGATAACAATACAGGCCAACACTGCTCCAGAGAGTGAAATGGAAGATCCTTGCTCAGTCCCTCACCCCAAGGTCTTTATCTGTTGTGGAGAGAGAAGCCAATATGTGAATAGAATTCCATGCCATGGCAACCCTAAGACAAAGATTCTGGTTGTCTTGAGATTGCTGTGAACTGGGAAATAAAATGAGCTTCGTTCCATATAGCAGGAAATTAGGAACAGATGCTGTTCCCTTTAAAGAGCACAGGCAAAGGAGTCAAGAACCTACGGAGATCAAAGATCACAGGACAGTATCTCAGAGCAGTGATCATCTGGCTTCTATTTTTTCTTTTGAATCTAACAGGATGTTTTTCTTGGGGTGGTTTGAATGAGAATGGTCCCCATAGACTCGTATACTTGAATCATTCACCATCACTGATGCCCTGGCCACACTTAAGCATGCACGGGCAGCCTGTTTATGGCGGCTCTCCAGTTGTTCCTGTTCTGGGCAGTCCTAGATGCCTGTATTGTTGTCACATCCAAAACTCCACGGTCTTCCTTTAGGCTGTCTGTCCGGCGTTTTTTTGGGCCTTCCTCTTTGCCTTATCCTGTGCACTCCTCCAAGCAGCGCTATCTTCGGGTATCTGCCGTCATTCATTCTCATAACACGAAGAGAGAGAGAGAGACCTGGCCAGTCGTCCTCATTAACTCAGACCATGAGACCTCCATATACTTGAATACTCGGATCCTATGGCTGCAACTGTTTGGTAAGGATTAAGAGGTGTGGCCTTGTTGGAGGAGACAGGTCGCTGGAGGTGGGCTTTGAGACTTCAAAAGACACTCCTCATTTCCAGTGTTCTCTCTCCACCTTGTGATTGTTGAGGAAGATGTACGCTCTCGGCTGTTCCTCCTGTCATGCCTTTGCTTTATCACCATGGGCTCAAACTTATGACACCATAAGCTCCATATTATGAGCTTTCTTTTTCAAGGTGCTGCTGACATCCAGCTTCAATAGGTCAGAGAAACTGGAGAGGAAGTGCGGAGTCGGTGCTGCTGAACACACAGGAGACTGATCTGAGGGGCAAAGCTTATTTCTTCATTTTATTTCTCTCTTTCTTCTTTTCCTCTTTTGACTCTTTTCCTCTTAGCCCTTTTATACCACCTAAGACAAAAATTTCTATGCAAGAAAAAACAAAACCTTTACACAGAAAGAAATCACATTGTGATCATGAGATACATGTTTTTCTTAGAAGTCCACAAGTGGTTGAACATCCTCCTTTGTATTAATTTTCCTACCATAACATCTTCACCCCAAAACAATGATTCTCTTATTGTTGATTTAAAACGTTTTAAGCAAGCCAAATATATCTCAGCCAGTTCCTTGTTTCAGATTAGCAGACTCCTATTCTATTTCTACTCTAAAAAACTGTAAACAAGTGGTCTAGCTAACCATCTAGTCTTTTCTTTGCTTTTTACACACAATAGGGTCATTTAATTTCCTTTCACAACTTTGTTTTTTCAGGATACATACCAAAACCTAATTACTCCTGTAAGCTACATGACCAAGGAACTCACACCTAACCTTGGTGTAGGGACATAATGGCTTCTTTGATTATCATCCTGGTTTTCCCCCACAGGCAGAATTCATGAGTCTATAATGCATGAAACTTCCTTGTTCTTATTTTCCATCCTTAGCAAATCTCACACCTAGCAAAGAGGATAACTGCTACTACTCTTATTTCTGTCTCCTTTTTTAATCTCTCATTGTAGCAATTGGCATGGCAGCCTAAGCCTAAGCCTAATCATCTCCACTGTCTTAACCACCTGTATCTTTCAGGTTGACTCAGTGAGTTCAATTAAATCATTTATCTAAGCATCATTGCTCTTATAAAAATCATCTACATTATGATCTGCACGTAAATTGCTCAGTGAGGAGTGGGATTTTCCCATTAAACAATCACACTATACTAGATACAGTGGGGTTCTTTCTCATAATCATCATACTCTGCCAGATACAGAAAGAACACGATAGCAGCAAGCAGAGAAAGCACAGCAGAAGCACAGAAGCAAGGGGCAGGAGACCATTCCCCAGGGTGGTGCCTCTCCAGGGTGCACCATCATAGCTTTGCCATCTGGTGGGTGGTATCCGATGAGCTCCATTGCTGACGGCAGCTCCCTTGACATGACAACCGCCAAGCGACCCTGGTTATGGTGTCTTATCACAGTGATAGAACAGTAACAAAGATACTATTTCGTAAAAATGTTGAGACCAACTTATCTCTGGAATAAAAGAGTTTATAACGCATTACAGATGCTGGCCAAGAATAAAAGGACTGGTCTGGACACAAGCTCACTGATTCACTAGCAGCATGGCCAGTAAGAAATACGGACGCCAGACAGATCTAGAGAACCATAGGGCTGTTAAGACGGCATAGCAGATAAAGGTGCTTGCCATCAGAATGACAACCTGAGTTCAAACCCAAGGGCCCACATGCAAAAAGGACAGAACCAACTCTTATAAGTTGTCCTCTGACATCTACATACACACAGTAAAGAATTAAAAGGAAATGAAAGCTAATATATTTTTTTACACTGTATTTGAGAATATCACACATGGACAGTGTGTTTGCATCATTCTACTCCACTCTCTCTGCACTCCACCTCCTCCTATGTCTGACCACTCCTTCTCTAATTCACCACCTATTCCTTAAGTCTTACTGTTTTACACACACACACACCCACACACACACGCGCGCGCGCGCGCGCATGTATGCACAGGCTGCTGAGTCCATTTAGTATTACTCATATGTATATGTGTTTAGAGATGATCACCTGGGATTGAAAATTTTATCAGCGGACTTATCCTTAGAGAAATACTGATTCTCCCTCTCTTAGTAGCCATTAGTTCCTTCCCTGGTCCACACTGCAAGCCCACTTGTGTTGCCATTGTGCAGGTCGTGTTTAGGGAACAAGGTGGTTGAAATTTCAAAGGGCATCCCCCATCATATACTAAAAATGGTATACTGCAGCAGAAAACTTGGATTTCTGGCTTTTACAACCTTTCCAGATTCTTCCCTGATGCTCCCTGAGCCTTGTCCTGTGGTTGAATCAGTTGTTCTTTGTATTTTGACCATGTTGGATAATCTCTTTCTCCTGCAAAAAAGAGGTTGCTTTGATAATGGGTGAGAGCTACACTTATCTATGGGCATAAGGATGCATCTTTGGAACACAGCTGGTAATTATAATACTGGTTTAGGAGAGTTTTAGTAGTGGGGTCCAAGACCTCGCCAGCCATGGCTAGCTAGCTCTGTGTAATAGTACCAAGCATGAATTCCTTCCTGTTGAGCAGGCCTTAGGTCCAACTAGATGGCTGTTGTTTTCCCTCAAGATACATGTGCCACTATTGCACACTGCTGAGTGTATCTTGCCTTGCTCAGGCATTACATTTGGGTAGCTATTGTCTGCTTTTCTCCCTTGGCGGCTTTCATTGCACCTACAGATACTGTGAGAACTGGTCCCCAGGGAGGAGGCTTCCTCATCAGGTTCCATCCTGATTCCTCCAAATTCTTATGTTAGATGAAGACCTCAACAATGAGGTCTTCCCTTCTAGCTCTGGAAGGCAATCAAGGGCAATAGCAACAGCCTATATTGTTCTGGAAACCTTGAACGCCACCAACAAGTCAGAGGTTTCCCACACCTGGCACTGGAGTTTTGTTAGGTAGTCTGCAGCATCTGAGGGGAGCATGATCACCCCAAAAAGCACAGCTTCATGTAAATATTTACAAGTGAATATACATACATTAAAAAATTACATGTGTTGTTTTAAGTAAACATAGAACAATGGTCCCCTGTGGCTTTCCCCATCATCCTTAGTGGTCCTTGTCCCTCCTGCCTCTCTCTTGCCCAACTCTCCCCTCCCCAGATGAATTCCACCCTCCCATTTTCCCTGTTTCCCCTCCCATAACACCTTTGCCACACGGATCCTCCCCTTTGGAGCCTCTTCTAGCACACCGTGGTTCCTTCTTACTTTCCTGCCTTCTGCTGATGATTTCCGGTTATGCACTCACATCTAAAGATGTCAAACTAGGATCTTCAAATGGCAGAGAACATGAGGTGCGTGTCTTTCTGAGTCACTCGGTGTGTTTTCTAGTTCCATCCCTTTACTTGCGAATTTCATGATTTCATCGTCCTTAACAGTGGGTAGAAATCGGCAGTGTATATGCACGACATTTTTATCATCAGTTCACCAGCTGAGGAACATGTAGGCAGCAGCTCTGAACTATGTATTCCTTAATGCCTTGTCTTAAAAATTCTAGAAATTAGAAATAGTTTTAGAAAATAAGAGTTGGCATAAATGCTTTTATATAACTTTGATAAAGATGTGGTCATCAACATTCTCAGCAATAAACTGATAATTATATATGCACCAACACTGATGTACATAAGTGCCTACAGAATTTAAAGTCAGTGTTACAGAAAAATTTAAATGTAAGTCTTCAATATTAGTTTTTTAAAGTTTAATTAAACTATAATTACACCATTTACCCCCTTTCCTCCCTCATACCCTCCCATGTTTGTCCTCCAACGCATGGCCACTTCTCACGCTGCCCAGAAGGCCTGAATTCTAACGAGTCTGTGGGTCACTCATATGCACAAATAAAAGAATTAAATAAATTTAAAGTGTCGAGGTCATTAAAGAGAGAGTTCGGGGAGACATGAAGTTCAGTTGGTAGATTAAGTAGGTAACGGGCACATAGCCCTGCACCTCTAGTTCTGCATATTAAGGCACAACAGCACACGGCTGTACTCTCTGCTCTCTGGAGGTGAAGGCAAGAGGAGCAGGCGAGCAAGGTTACCTTTGGCCACACTTTGAGTTCAAGATCGCTGTAAAACACACAAGAGCCTGTGTCCAAAAAACCAAGAAACCAAACAAAAAACTAACCAACCAACCAAACAAACAAACAAAACCAAAAAAGGAAAGTCCTAGGAATTTTAATGAAGACAGGTTTCAGGATCTCCTTAGACAGGATTCATAATATTAGGAAATTATGAAACAAATCAAGATAGCC
Organism: Microtus pennsylvanicus; assembly: GCF_037038515.1. Lineage (NCBI taxonomy): Eukaryota > Metazoa > Chordata > Mammalia > Rodentia > Cricetidae > Microtus > Microtus pennsylvanicus. Next base: position 66,064,907 of record NC_134587.1, on the reverse strand, counting down.
AACCACGTGGGTGAAAGACTCTAGGGGGGACACTTGCACAATTAAATAAGGTTTCTAGTTTAAAAGTATCCTGTCCGTGCCCACAAACGTGCTGTGCAGCTGTTAGTGCTTGCGGGAGCCAGGGGAAGGCTGTACACGGATGCTCTGCTGGTTTGCAAATTTACAAGGATATTTACAGTTAGATTTTTAATTTTAGCCAGGCAGTAGTGGTGCACGCCTTTAATCCCAGCTTTCAGGAGGCAGATCTATGTGAGTTTGAGGCCAGAATGGTCTACACAGTGTGTTCCAGGGAAGCCAGGATTACACAGAGAAACTGTCTCAAAAATAGAAAGAAAAAAATAATTTTTTTTTCATTTTAAGGCCTTGACTTAAAGTTTAAAACTTAAGCTGTAACACCCGATTTGGTGTTACACCCTCGGTACAGTTCGCGCGCCACTGTACCGAACGTGAGTCGGGCAAGGGCCTGGAGATTGAAAAGAAGACACAGAGAGACCAGGGTCATTCGAAAGGAGATCAGCCGAATGCCACTTTATTCAGCATTGGGGGAGTCCTTATCTACCTGACTGCAGCACAAGGATCTCCGCCCAGGCAGGTGGGAAATTACCATATTAACAATAGAGTAAATGCCCTGCAGCTAACCACCAGGCGGGGCAGGCATAGCACAGAAACACACAGGAAGCTTAGTTAGTAGATCATAAACTGTCCCCACAAATGCACCACAGGAATAAGGGAGACCAGGGCCCTACATTAAGCTATTTTTATTTTTAAACTTTTGACTTATTTTTAAACTCGGTGACTTCTCTGGGCCTAATGAATGGATTGGGATAGACACTCCTCAACTCGACTCGAGAACCACAGAATGGCCTCGTTACTCAGCGTTAGTCCTACTTTATTCCAACAAAGCAAAGAACGATGATGAGCAGCTGCCGGAAGGAGGACTCTTGGCAACCGTCATGAAATTATTGTTGAGGTGAATCATCTCTACCGCTGCTAACTTTCCCACTGAAGAACTGTTCCCAACCGGGAAAGGGGGAGCCTCTTGGAAAGTTGTCAGACTTTTCGAGAGGAAAAGTACTCAGCCAAAAAATATTTCCAGAAAAGAGATTTTTGTTTTGTGAAACATTAAGACTTTTTTTTTTTAAAGAGAACATGAAAATACAATCGTACCAAGAGTAGTAGAGTTCGTTACATAGGAACTGACGGAGGCGACAAAACAAGCAGGCATCTCCAGACACCGGAAGGCCGCAGACTCTCCCAGAAGTGAGGTTGTGCACGTGGTGTGGGCTCTCAGGCTTTTATGAGATGGAAGAGGGGGACCCTTGGGGATGGAAGCATCCATCTGCAGGTCAGTCCCCCTGCAGTCTGGAAGTGTGTGGGCGCCAGCGGGGTTGGCGGTTGGCTTCCACAGGTGTTAGCAGCCAAGCCAGCTTTCCTGTCTGGAGCTTCTCAGCCTGCCTGACGCTTTTAGGTCAAGAACCCTTTGGCATTCATCATTTTGTTTCGATTTTCCCCTAGGGTTATCAAAGTATTCTTATAATTATACAAATAAAATTGCTATTTGCCACTTAAATTTAACTTTGTAATTTAGATTTCATCTGTAATTTAAAGTACATCTGCTTGTACTTGTGGTATTGTTGAAACGTAATGCCTCCCGAGTCCTGGCAAGTAGGGAAGACTATCCCAGGAATGCTGTTGGCAGTCACAAAAGCCATCTGCTTGGCAGCAGTCATCTCCCTAGACGCCCTCCCCCACACCTACACACTCTTCTCCCCTGACATTTCCAGCCTTTCTTCTTCCAACGGTTTTTGGTTTTGTTTTTTTTTTGTTTTTTTGTTTTTCCTCCCTCTCCTAGTTTCCCAGTTGTTCCTTTTATCCCTGAGTTTAATTCAAGCAAGACTCCGAATTGAAGGACACCGCCTCCTAGTAGGAGGGTTCCCTCCTTTTCTCTACTCCACACACTCGGCAAGATGCTCTTTGGAAGGGTTACCCTTTTCTCTCATTCCGGAGTTTAGCTCAGAAAGAGCTGCCTTCAACGCAAGAACTAAGTGTATTCAGTTGGAAGTATTTGTGTTGTGTTTTGGTTTGGCTTGGTTTAGTTTGGTGTCAAAGCTCCCAGGACAGTTTCTACAATCACATCTCTGTAGAGCAGAAGTCACCCAGAAAACTCTCTGGGATACCATTTTAGAATGGCATGCTTCCAGAGGAACTAGTGAGACCATTTTAATGGCTTAAATTTGGGGTGTGCTCAGAGCCAGAAGGTCCACAAGAATGTGCGTTCTGCATCCCTTAGTATTTCTCCAGTCACATTGTTACTGCAGGCAGAAAACCATATCCTGGCAGCGAGAGTGCTCAGTCAATTCTTGGGACTGCGAGACCTGTTTTAGCTGGAGTTGCCCCTGGTTGTTTGACATTATCTATTTACTCCTAGGTGATTCTTTTAAGTACAGTCCTAGATTCTACCATAGAATGACTTTAATCCCTATTCGGATTAATTTAAATATCTGAAGGTTTATCCCTTCGAGCACCAAAACAAAAACATTATTTAAATTGTTTTTTAATGGAATTATCACTAATATATTCTGCCTTGCATTAAAACAGTCTATACTTTAAGATTTCTGGATGAAACCTATTATAAAATGTGATTCCCCCCAGGAGGGAAAGCTACAACAGCCTGATTTTGTCTGTTATCACACGCTTACACTCTTTAGAAATCTCACGTCATGCTTTCGTGTTCCCTTTTCCTCCCTATGTCACAATACACACCTCCACCACTGTTCATACGTCTGTCTGTGCACTTCCTACCTTCTTCTTCTTCTTCTTCTTCTTCTTCTTCTTCTTCTTCTTCTTCTTCTTCTTCTTCTTCTTCTTCTTCTTCTTCTTCTTCTTCTTTTTTTTGGTTTTTCGAGACAGGGTTTCTCTGTAGCTTTGGTGCCTGTCCCGGAACTAGCTCTTGTAGACCAGGCTGGCCTCGAACTCCCAGAGATCCACCTGCCTCTGCCTCCCAAGTGCTGGGATTAAAGGCATACGCCACCAACACCCGGCCCTACCGTCTTCTATTCTGATGTAGCTTTGGAATGATATGTGGAACCATAGAACTACATACACCTTTAGACCTAGAGTGCAGTGTGTAATAAACATTCACATTAGCACTTGGAAGCTTTCAGTATGATCCAAAAGAAGCAACGGGAGTGAGAGAGAAAACAGTGTGACTCACTAGACATGACCCTCTTTCATGACCCTCTTCTGAGTAACTGGGTTACAATAATACAAGATTATGCCATGTTTTGAGAGGTACTTCTTGTCTGTTTGTCTGTCTGTCCTCTATCTATCTATCTATCTATCTATCTATCTATCTATCTATCTATCTATCTATCTATCTATCATCTATCTATCTGTGTTTGTCAAGTCATTACTCAAAGCAAGATACAGAGCATTTTCGTTACCTACGGAAGTTCTCTTACGGCTTTCAAACCAGTGCCCATCTGCCCCCACACAACTGGAAGCAGTACTCCAAATGTCTACCTCTAGCCATGTTTGCTTGCCCTTAGAACTGTTGGCTAATGAACTCATATGATATATAAGTGTAACACAATTTGTGGACCCATTCTTCTGCTGGAGTTTGGGTTGCTTTTAGTGTGGGAACGGTTGTTACCAGTGCCTTTCCTTATGCTATAACAAAACGCCTGACAAAAGCAAGTGAAGGAAGATTTGTTGTTCATTGCTTGAGAATGCAGGTCATGGCGGCGGGGGGAAGCACTGGGCACATTGCTGTCACGTTCAGGAAGCAGAGGAGATTAGTGCCGGCATTCAGCTTGACTCCTCCATTTTAGTCAGTTGCAGCCCCCAGCTTGTGGGGAAGGGCCTGCCCACATTCAGGACGGGTTTCTGCTGCTCAGCTAAACCTTCTGGAAGCATCTTTATACACACTAGAGGCATGTGTCTATGTTGATTAAGAACAGAATATAGCTGATAGTGAAGATTCATCATCACAGGATATTACTAATGAAAACCCTTAGAAATATTAAAGAACAAATCATTTTGTGAACGTGTGCTTTATTTCTCTTAGTTAAATACGTAAGTGTGGATTTTTTTATTTCCAGCTTCTATATGACTCTTACACAAAATTATCTCTTCAATTATATTTAGCGATTTTTAAGTATTAGAATTTGTCTATAACCAAAGCAAGTGAAATGTAGCTACTGCTTTAGAAAAGAACCCGCTGGGTAGAGAAGAAAAGGCCCCAGAGGGGGAAACTGATGTATGTGAGGACCCAAAAGAAGGCCGTGTGGTTAGAGTGTTATCTGAAGGACAAGCGGTAGATGACAATGTCTGGAGTCAGACTAGGAAGGACCTATTAGCACACACTCACTGTGCCGGATTTCATCTTAACTGCATCCAGTGGATGGTCCTGGGTTGGGGAGGATGGATGTGTAAAGTCTGGAGTCAGACTAGGAAGGACCTATTAGCACACACTCAGTGTGCCGGATTTCATCTTAACTGCATCCAGTGGATGGTCCTGGGCTGGGGAGGATGGATGTGTAAAGTCTGGAGTCAGACTAGGAAGGACCTATTAGCACACACTCAGTGTGCCGGATTTCATCTTAACTGCATCCAGTGGATGGTCCTGGGCTGGGGAGGATGGATGTGTAAAGTCTGGAGTCAGACTAGGAAGGACCTATTAGCACACACTCAGTGTGCCGGATTTCATCTTAACTGCATCCAGTGGATGGTCCTGGGCTGGGGAGGATGGATGTGTAAAGTCTGGAGTCAGACTAGGAAGGACCTATTAGCACACACTCAGTGTGCCGGATTTCATCTTAACTGCATCCAGTGGATGGTCCTGGGCTGGGGAGGATGGACGTGTAAAGTCTGGAGTCAGACTAGGAAGGACCTATTAGCACACACTCAGTGTGCCGGATTTCATCTTAACTGCATCCAGTGGATGGTCCTGGGCTGGGGAGGATGGATGTGTAAAGTCTGGAGTCAGACTAGGAAGGACCTATTAGCACACACTCAGTGTGCCGGATTTCATCTTAACTGCATCCAGTGGGTGGTCCTGGGCTGGGGAGGATGGATGTGTAAAGTCTGGAGTCAGACTAGGAAGGACCTATTAGCACACACTCAGTGTGCCGGATTTCATCTTAACTGCATCCAGTGGATGGTCCTGGGCTGGGGAGGATGGATGTGTAAAGTCTGGAGTCAGACTAGGAAGGACCTATTAGCACACACTCAGTGTGCCGGATTTCATCTTACCTGCATCCAGTGGATGGTCCTGGGTTGGGGAGGATGGATGTATAAAGGGGAAGCAGGAAAAGTTCCTAAAGTAGAGCCTTGGAGAAACGGGCAGGTTAGACTTGAGGTGCAGGGATGAGGGCAGATACAACGTATTTTGGGAATAGAACGTTGAGTTCCTCTTATCAACTGAAAGAAATGAGTTTCTAGTAAAAAAGCAATTTAAAGGCTGGGTGGTGGTGGCACACGCCTTTAATCCCAGCACTCGGGAGGCAGAGGAAGGCGGATCTCTGTGAGTTTGAGGCCAGCCTGGTCTACAGAACGACTTCCAGGACAGGCTCCAAAGCTAGAATTAAAAGTCTCTCTGCAGTCAAAAAATTCAAAGAAAATACAATTATATACATAATCCAGATTCTCTGTGTATTTTTCATCTTTATGTGACTTAATATATATTATTACTCTATTCCTTTTTAAGGGTTAGGATTTTTAAAGCATTATTTTAACCTATGACTGTTTTCTACATTTTCTTTTCTTTTTCCCAAGCCTATGCACATTTATCAAGCACACTGTGACCCATTCAGAGGTCTTTTATATCTGAATCTGTCCTTATTGTATATCTGTATATTATATATTCTGGCCAGGAGAATTTTTTAAAATGTTTAGGACCAATGGCCATGGTTTGGGCTGCTGGCTCCACCCTATTTGGCTTTCCAGCGTGCCAGGGCAGCACTGAGCATCATGTTGACTCCTCCAGGGCAGCCATCAGGTAGCATGCAGCCAGTCTGCAAACATGTTTTTGTCTGCGTGAGTAAAAGCTAAATGTGCCAAGTAACTTGTAGCATGCTGCCCACAAACCCCATTCAAATGCCTGTAGAAGGACCTCCCAAAAGAGCCATCTGTGCCACCAGCACGAACCAGGAAGTAATTTCTCAAAGGAGCTGTGCGTCTGCTTGCCACCAGCAAACAGAACCTACCTGAAAAACGTGGCTACCAAGAAACTGTTTTTGACTCTGTTTTGTGTGCCTAGAATCCTCGTTTTTTTTTTTTTTTTTAAAGTTTTCCGAGGCCTTGTGTGGATGTACATGCCATTTGTAAGACTTTTCTCTGTCTTGCATGGTCCCACTAGACCGGTTTCTCTCTGCCCTTCTATTCCCAAATAACCCCTCAGTGGCTTAATATCAGTTACAATTGTTTGGCCGATGGCTCAGGCTCCTTACTGGCTAGCTCTAACTATAAATTAACCCATTTCTACTAGTTTATATTTTACCGTGAGGCACATGGCTTGTTACCTCACATCTTGCTTCCTCGGCAGCTACATGGTATTTCCTTGACTCCTTCCTCTCTCTCTCTCTCTCTCTCTCTCTCTCTCTCTCTCTCTCTCTTTCTCTCTCTGTCTCTTTCTGTCTCTGTCTCTGTCTCTCTGTTCAGATTTCCTGCTTGGCTTTACTCTGCTAAGCCATTGGCAGAAACTACTTTATTCATCAACCAAGAAAAGCAACACATACTTGGAAGATACAGAAGGACATCCTCCATCAGGTCACATCTGCAGACAAAAACCACGCCCTAAGGCTGCTATCCCAAGGCTATTGGCGGAATGAATTCCCTCAATACAAAGGTTAATCCCCTTTCTGGTGTCTCAAAGTTCTGCTGTGTTCTGGGGTTTGTTTTTTTTTCCTCATTGACTTTTACTGAGTGATTTAAAGACTCTACTTTATCTTCTGTCTCCAACTCACTGTTTTCCCTATGAGTCATCCTCCTACTGGTGAGGGTTTCCACTGAGGTTTTTATTTGACTCTTTGGAGTTTTCACTACTAGCACTATTTCAGTTTGGCTTTTCTTCATCGATTCTCTTTATTGGATGCATTTTTCACATCTTGGATTGACTTTCTTATTTCACAAAGCTTTTTCTGTTTTCGAGTTGTTTGATCATAGTTATAAACACTCTCGAATTGTCTAGAAGATCTGGATTGTTCTCCTTGTGTTCATTAGTGTTTGTGTGTGTTACTTTTGTCTTCATGCCTGAACTAGCTTCTTAGTTACATTTTTTTTTTCTCAAATCACCTTTCCTCTTTCAGTACGGTGTGTACAATGTTCAGGAAAAGATTAGGTTCTGTGAGAATTGAGACCTTGTTTTCTTTTGTGGAACTTAAACTGAGGGCTACAGGCTTTATCCTCGGTATTTTTTTAACTCCACTGATGCTTGCCTGCAGAGTATACCCTTGGCTGGTCCCCTTTTGTGTCTTCTGGTGTGGCTCTCAAAGTATCATGGCTCTATTAGAGTGCACTCAGGTCAACTAAGGCGCAGACAGCAGATCTTGGAGAGCTAAGTGTGAGGTCAGAACATCTGTGGGAAGTACATGGCTCTTCATTATCCTCAGGTGGTCTTGCTGTGGTCTGTGGGGGGTGGGCAGATAGAAAAATCTTTTTTTTTTTTTTTTTTTTGGTTTTTCGAGACAGGGTTTCTCTGTGGCTTTGGAGCCTGTCCTGGAACTAGCTCTTGTAGACCAGGTTGGTCTCGAACTCACAAAGATCCGCCTGCCTCTGCCTCCCAAGTGCTGGGATTAAAGGCGTGCGCCACCACCGCCCCAGCTAGAAAAATCTTTTAAAAAATATAATGGAGAGAGCAATTGATGAAGACATCCCGTATCAACCTCTAGTTTCTGCATGCGCACACACACAGACACACACATACACACACACATACACACACACACACATTTTCAAGTATTCTCCTGCAAGCCATTTAATAATAAATGGCTCAAAAGAGCCAACATCTAATCTATATAGGACATTATTCCGATTTTACTGAATGAAAAGTTTCACTTGGGAAAATGAGAGGGGTCAGCAGGGTCAGCCCCAAAGCATGCTGCAGCTTCTTGGAAGAGCTGTGGCTCTCACCCTGAGGGATGCGGTCTTCACGGTCATTTCCTTGTTTCCCTAATACACAAAGCCCATCTCCATCCAGTGGGCCTTAAAAATATTTTATACTTCCAGACCTTCCCCCCAAAACTGTACATTTATGCCATGGGATGATAGAGTAACAAGATATTGATTGTCAAAAATACCAGTAAAGATTAAATCATTGACTTTTTAAAAAGCATATTTATTTTACATCCTGGCTGCAGTTTCCCCTCCCTCCTCTCCTCCTAGTTGCTTCCCTATCCACCCCTCCTCCATTTCTATTCAGAAAAGGGAGGCCTCCCATGGATATCAGCAAAACATGCCATATCAATTTGCAGTAAGACTAGCACCTCCCCTTCTATTAAGGCTGGGCAAGGATACTCAGTATGAGGAGTAGGGTCCCAAAAGCTAGTAAAAGAGTCACAGACAGTCCCTGATCCTACTGTTAGGAGTCCCACGAGAAGACCAAGCTATGCAACTATCACATATATGCAGAGTGCCTAGGTCAGTCCTATGCAGGCTCCCTGGTAATCATTGGCCTTTTAAACCAGAAATATTTCAATATGTTTTGGATGCCTGCTAGTGATTAACTTAGTGTTTCCTCGATGAACTAAAGAAAATAGCTACAAGATGGTTTATGTGTAATTTTGACCTTTGGATCTAGACTAACTGGGCTCTGTTCCTGACTTTCCCTGACGAGCTGCAGCATTAAACAAACAAGTAACTTTACTTTCTTCATCTACAAAATGAGCACTATAGCTCAGATTTGATATGTGAATTAATTGGATACATATAAGAATTTGTGATAGCGTCAGCACACAGTTGCCAGTCAGTCAGTGAAGGCTAATTATTTTAATTTAGTACAATCTTACGGTAGATCAGGATTGCTTAAGATTATGAAATTATTACCCTCTTTTCAGAGCCAGATATGCTAGGGAGTCATGTGTTGCATCATGAACCAATGTCAGAGAGATGGGAGAAGCCATGAGCTCACTCTTGCACAGTGATTGCTGGGTATTCTTGAGAATTCCTCACTCTGCATTTCTCACAGTTGTGCAAATTCCCCGAGGTGACACAACTGTGCCTTGAAACTGGTCCATGAAGTCCACACTATAAATGCTTCCTAGCTGTTGGGAGAGACATGCCTAGCTGCATTTCCGGAAAACACTGCATAGTAAGCTCTTTTCTCATCTGTCACAGGCTGTAGCAATAAACAAAGCCATTATGATGCGGGCTGGTGGTGTAGCTCAGCTGGCAGAGTGCTTACCTGGGATGCGCGAAGCCCTGGGCTCCACTTCAAGCACCACGTTTACAGTGGGGTGGCACATGCCTGAAGTCCCGACATTCAGAAGGATGGGCAGAAGAATAAGAAATTCAAGATCACTCTTGATTCCCCATCTTAAAACACAGACACACAGACACACACACACACACACGAACACCATTCTTAATTAAGATGAATTAGTAAAGAAACATCCTGGGTATGGAAAATAACTCAGCCGGTAAAGAACTTGCTGAACAATCATGAAGTCCTGAGTTCATTCCTAAGAGCCCACATAAAAACCAGAATCAGAAGGGTTGAAGGGAAGGGGAGACAGGGAGATGAGCAGAGAAAAATGTAGAGCTCAATAAAAATCAATAAAAAAAAACAACAACCAGAATCAGATGTATGGATTTATAACCCCAGGGATAGAGTGGCAGAGACAGAGGGATTCCTGGGACTTCCTGATCAGCCAATTTAGCCTATTTAGCAATCCCAGACAGGTGAGAAACCTTGTCTTAAAAATAAGGTGGAGAGTGATTGAGGAGAATCTCTCTCACACACACTTCTCTCTCTCTCTCTCTCTCTCTCTCTCTCTCTCTCTCTCTCTCACACACACACACACACACACACACACACACACACACACACACACACTCACACTATACCCATCACTTCAATAATCTCCCTGAAGTCAGCTTTCAAGACTAACTCCTACCTCTAGGCTACTGTGGCATCCAAAAATCCCTCCTTCCAGCCTTTGCTTCCTCTAAGCTTCAGGAGGATGGAAAGTTGTGTTAATGAGCGAAGAAAGATAATGGAGTCTTACAGGAACTCTGGAAAGTTGGCTTGCATAGCCTCATCCTAAAGAGGATTCCAATCAACAGTTTTGTTGTTGTTGCTCAGAATGAACGTGTAGGCTGGAGAACGTTCTCAGGCTCTAAGTCAGCTTTTGTTTTTTCCTAACTGGGCGTGCTAAAGTGAAGCTAACCTTAAATGGTAGCCACTCGTTTTTATTTGCTGTTTTATGCAAGCCTTTGCTGAGCCTTTCTTACTAAATTCTTAGACGTTTATTCAAGATTGACATCTCCACCACTCTACCATCCAGCAACTCTGCTGGCACCGCGCATTCCTGGCAGCTGGCCACAGCAGCAACGTTAAGATTACCTCCTCCCAGGAACTCATTAAAGCTGTGTTTGCTGGCGTCAGCGGGAGTCATTCCATGTTCATTTAACAGGTATTTATAGAGCGGGCACTTACTCTGAGCACAGTGAAGAATCACAAAGACCCAAGGCATGGTTTCCCATTTCTCATCTATTCAAAATCTTTTGAATTATTTATTTTATATGAGCGAGTGTTTGCCTGCAGGTACGTTAGGGCACTCCCTGCATGCTTGGTGTTTTCAGGGTAAGAAGAGGGCGTCTGGCAACCTGAAACTGGAGTTACAGATGGTTGTGAGCTGGCCATGTGGGTACTGGGAACCAAATGCCAGTGTTATGCAGGTGCAGCAAGAACACTTAATTGCCGAGCCATCTCTCCAGCGCTTCATCCCCTATTCTACCAAACGGATTTAAATGTAGCAAGCCTGGGCATCAGTTTCCTTTCTGGTTGTGATGTTAAGGATTGGATCCAGGTTCTTGCACATGCTAGGCAAATGTTCTACCACGGAGTCCAATCTCCATCTCTTCAGTTTTCTCTCCTGATCCTTTGGATAGACTAGTCCTAACATTTGCCAGAAATAAAACATTTTTCCTTGTTACTTTTAACTAGAATCACAGCTTGTCTTCTTTTAATATTCTTGCTCATGCCCATGGGCTTTGTTTAGTCTTATTTTGGTGGTAGTGGTTGTATGAAAAGAATCCAGGACTAAGGAAACCTTCTGCCACTGAAGTGTGTCTGTGGGACTTGCTCAGTGACAGAGCTCTTGCAAAGGGCTTTGGATTTGCTCACCAGTTGAAAACAAAACAAAACCTCATGTTAAACATTAGGTAACGATGTACAATTAAATAAAATTGAATGAAAAATGTATTCTAGGTGCTTATTCTAAGTACATAGGAATTAAAATAATAAGATTGCACTTTATTCCCTCCTTGGGCTCAAAGTCTCCCAGGAAGGCAGACGTGGGCAAAGCAGTTGTCTCTGTTGGACAGTATGAGGGAAGACTTGAATGATCACCAGACAGAGCAGAGAAGGGTTCCGTACATGGAGAACATCAGGTATAAAGCCTACAGAATGAAGAAGTGTATTAACGGTGCACGAAATGTGCAGAGTTGTTGTGCCAAGGTCCTGGACGACCTGGGCTGAGAAGTTTACCTGAGCTCTGCCATTGGGAGTCCAAGAAAGGGAACTCCTTAGGGTGAGTGCAGTGATCAGATTTGCATTTTACAAAGAATATTCGGACTGCCATGAATGGTATGAATTAGATGAGAGAGGTGGAACAAGGACACTTTAGAAATGTATTAAAAAGGATCATACTTGGTAAAAAAAAAAAAAACTATGTAGGCAGGCCCTAGGCACTAGAGAATAACCTGCTACCATTAATCTGCTAAGTGGACACAGAATTAGGCCAATTCCTGGTGCCCGTTATTGGACCCACAGATTGGACCCTCTCGACTCTCATCAGAGAAGCTTTTGTTTGCAGTAAACAGCGATCAGCACAGAGACCCGCAACTTACCACCATGCAGAGAAGAGGCTGGAGGATGGTCAGCACCAAAGTGAGTAAATTACCTCACAGCCCTCCTTCCAAGTCTCAGGGATCTTCGAAGAGAGGGGTGAAAGACCTATAAGACTCAGGTAGTGGATAGCTATGAGGAAGCAGTGTCTTCCGGACACAGCACGGTAGCTATACATATGACCTCAAAGTAGTTGTGACTGCATGCACAAAATCTCGCCAGCCCAAGCCAGCCCAAATTCCGGCATGGAGAAGAGATTTGCGTGTGACGTTCCACCCCTGGCTGAGGGGCTATGATTAGCGATCGCTTGCTTCCCAGAAAGGAACGGTCAGTTTTCTCTAAATATGTAGCCATGATAAGTCCATCATACTCCAGTTGATTGCCCACACATGAAAGAATATTTGGGCAATTGCCTTTGGTGGGGGGGAAAAGACACAATATTGGGTGGGAAGGGAAGGAGGATGGATCTGGGAAGAGTTGGAATCAGGAGGATGACTAGGATCAAAACACATTGTACGAAATGCTCAAATAACATTTAATAAAGAAAAAAGGAATGATACAGCGTGCAACAGGAACCGAGAACACAGGGATGATGCCAGCGAGTCTGGGAATACGAGCTGCAGAGATATGGTGAAACCAAGTTCAAAGTGACCCTTAAACTTCTAACTCCAGTGCCAGCTGTGTGTTGGTGTTTTGCCCGGATACTGAACTGTTGAGGGAGGACAAAAAGATAGCTGGGAACCACAATTGGATGAGCACTTCAAAGATCTCCAGAAGCATAACTGTCAACGAGTTGGAAATCATGTGTTTGAGAACCATCCGTCTTGCGGATGATAGTTGAAGTTTGCCTGGAAGTGTCCTGAGATAAGAGACAAAAACTATAACAATATGGGTGGCTAACAAGACCTGTGCCATGGCAACGCTAGCCGACATGCCAACACGATGGGGGAAATGCCACAAGGCCCTGACCTAGCTGAAGAGTCGAGGACAATCAATGGCTTCTGAGAGACACAGAATTTTTCTCCAGGGACAAGGCCCCTGACAGGGCTCAGTTCAATCCCACGTGACTAATATCTCTCTCTCTCTCTCTCTCTCTCTCTCTCTCTCTCTCTCTCACACACACACACACACACAGAGTTATGACTTTGAAAGGGAGTAGTTAGAGAGGGGAGAAGGGGGTGGAAATAATATAAATATAATATTTGTGTAAAATTCTAAAATAAATTAAAATTTTAGATTTTAGAATAAAATAACTATATTTAATAAGAACATTTATTCTCAGGTAAGTGAGCAGACACATCACAGACAGTATGACTGCTTGGGACAGAGACAATATTATAGAAATGTGGAATGCTTATCAAAATTGCTGGGGTCACATATAATGAGATAATCTGAGACACAGAACTAGCAAAATGTTGTCTAAGCCTCACTAAGAGTTCAGAGGATGGTTGGAAACACACAAGTCAATAACACACAAAAAAACTTCCATTTGTGGAGACCTCTATAAATGGAAATCTCATAATCTCTCCCAAACATATTTCCTTTCTATGATTTACAGCGTGACGTATTACAAAGAATCATTCTAATTCAACTACAAATGATTTTTAAGGCATTTCCCTAGCTGGCCATTTACCTTTCTCGAGCCCCTACTCTACAGCAGCCACGGGGGCTAGTACAAGGAAACAGAAAACCATTCTACCGAAATCTACAACTACGCGCTGAAGACTGCATGAAACATCTTTTCTCTCGGAGGCCAGGGCTCACCGCTGGGGAGAGCCCCAGAAAACTAGGCCGACGGTGAACATCGTTGAACAGAAACCCTTTCAGCCCAAGTGCTCCTCCTGAATCTCCATTTCTCCAAAGCTGTTTTGGTCTCGGTCTGATACCGCTGGATAATCCCCTGGGAGCTCTGGGACAAGCGAGTGAGCATGTGCCCTGTGTGTCAAAGGTTGGCACACAGACCTGCGAGCTTGGATCAAGAACAAAGCTCTGGTACGATGAATAAAGGCACCGGAGAGTACCCGGCCTGCCTCTTCTTTCATCCGTGCATAGCAGTTGTCAGACAGCCTGGACAGTCTACCCCTCCTGTTCCTGCAGAGCAGATAGTCATCACTAAAGCCGCCCCAAAGGAAGCACATTTTAATGTTCAATAAAAACGGCACAAGCGGCAGCTCAATAAATATGAACGTTTGAAACTACCGTGTTTACATCTGCGACTTCCCCGTCTGAACCCTCACCAGCAGGCTGACATCCTGACACACTGAAAGAAGGAAAACAATCTAAAGGCAGGATGGGTGTGGCCACATGGAGGTCACTATGAAAAAGAAGAAAAGGTAGCTATTTGAGCAGATCCTGAATAGTCATTAGGCCACTGGGCTGCAAGGATTTATGCCACTGGGTACCTTGGTGACAGCCTTCAAAAGAAGTAGCCCCATTTTTAGGCTCTTTGTTTAGTCCTTACTGCACAACAAAGCAAGATACAAGGTCGCACCTATAATAGCTCTGCACATGGAGGCAAGCAGCCGATGGCTCCTCCCCTTTGGGAAAAGCTTCCAGATTCCAAAGTTGGAAACATCCAGTGTAGTGTTCAAAATCATCATACATTTGCCTCACTTAAATTTTATTAGTAGAAAGAAGCCGACAGAAAAGGGATAACAACAACAACAACAAAAAACCGCCCAGGATAAACATTCAGGATAAATAACTTCTTCCCGGTGAGCACACACACACACACACACACACACACACACACACACACACACACACACACACACGCCCACACGCGCGCATGCACACACCCCTCTGGGTTTTGAACTAATCCCCACAGTTATACAAAATAGTTAACAGAAGGTATGTGAGCAGTGCATACTGCCAGCTGGGTAAAGGGCCCTGGGTGGGTCCTGCAGCTTCTCAGCCTAGATGACCAACTTCTCCACGCTAAGCGTGGTTTCATCCTCTTCGTTGGAGCCGAAGTATCCCGGGAGGTCCAGCATTCTCTGCTCAGCCTCAGTGAGGCGGAAAGAGGTGTTGTCGTAGAAGGCGAACTCTGGGTGGATGGGAAAGCTCTGACATTTATCTTTTCGGCAGTGAGAAGGGCTGAGCTGGCTGACTTTCTGGTAGCTATCTTTGGGGAAAATGGGTGAAGGCTGCTTCCGCGAAACACTCCTGTGACTGGGGGACGGTCCCCTGTGAGCTCGGTGAGGCTCCATTTTCTCAGTTCCTGCCACCAACCCTGCCTGGCGATCCCCCGAGTCCGGTTTCCTCCTGGGATGCCCCACAGTGTAGGATTTGGAGAGAGGGCCCAAGGGACTGCTGGCCCGACCTGCCCCTTGGAAGTGCTCTGATCTCTCTGGAAGCAGGTGGGCACTTCGGCTAGGAGGCCTGGACCTATCCTCTATCTGGTCCCAGGTCCGCATCCTGGAACTGTAGGCAGGGACCTGGCGGGGAGTCAGTGCAGACAAGCTTCTCTCCCGGAACGGGCGGGACTGCTTGGTTTCATGAAAACTAGCGGTCCTCCTGAAGAGGGAACTTCTGGAGTGGCACCTCTCAGATGAGCCCTCTCTCCCCACAGTTGACCTCGTCTGCGACTTGCGGATCAGGGTTTGGCTGGGACTGACCGCACAGCTGGGCGGAGGCACGATGCCATCCAGCCTGGAGGGGGGCCTGTCCCCGGCGCCTGCCACAGGCTGGTCCAGAAATGGAGACTTGATTCGGAACTTGCTCGCTGCTGCTGCTTCTTCGGGGCTTTCCAGGTCTAAGGGAGGACTGGCAGTGGCATCCACGACGGTGTCTGTCAGGGGACTCTGAGACACGTGGTACACTTTGGTGGTCTCTGTCAACCCTTTCTTCTTCATCTCCTTCAACTGCTGCTGGGCCAGGCGGTAGCTGAACAGGGGCGGGATGATCTTCTGGGCGTTGGACTGGAAGCTCTCACTGCCGGAGGCCTCGTCGTCAGGAGCCGCTGGTGCGCTGCACCTGTAAGTCAAAGGGATGCCTGTGTCCCCCGGGCTTCCCCTGGGTCCGTCACCCGCATCTGAGAAGCTTCCCCGAGGCTCGCTCAGCTCGCAGATGTTCTCCTCATCCGAGTTCTTCCTGAAGCCAGGGGTATGGATGGAATTGTGTCGGGCAGGGGTGCTGCATTTGGGGGCTCTGCCGAACCTCCTCCAGAGAGTGATGAGCACGGTGGCAATGATGATGAACAGACACAGGGATATCCCTGTGACCGTCACGACGTTGTTGGACTTCACCGGACCCTGGGGTGGAACAGACGATGGGCTCGGCGGCCGAAATACTTGAAAAAGAAAAAAATAAGTACAAGGTTAAAACAAATGTATTGTCTTATGTTGAATTCTCTGCGTGATTTGGGAGCCACAAGGGTTTCCCCAGTTATCAGAGCAATTAAAGAGGAAAGGAAAGAACCAAAGATTTGGGTTTCTGATGAGAGCTGAAGGTGGCCAGTAAAGAGAGAACCCTGCAAAAACGGGGAACCACAGAAGGGGCCCAGGAAGCCACAACCAGGAGACTTCTGTGCTCAGCATCTCCTGCCAAAACTCTCAACACACTTATGTATAAAACTCAAAACCAAATATAAATAATTTAGATAACTGTACCTAAACATTTACAATTAGCAAAACTCACTGAGGAAAATCCGACTAGGAGCCATGTAGTTAATCCAGACCCCACCCCCTGTGCGGGAAGAAGCTGCCCACAATCCTGCTCTCAGCTGTCACTGCCCTTCCCTGACTTGTCTTCATACCCGAACCCTTGCCAATGTGTGTCCCACAGTCGAGAGGTCTTGTGAAGATGCAGAACCCCCTAGAGTCTCCGACTGTACTGCAGTCGGACGCCTGGAGACCAGATGCCCACCATTGCCACCTGAGCTCACTGTGTCCCACTCCCACCCCTGCCCCAGCGCTCACTGTCTAAGAGCTTCCGGGCACCTGCCCCCTTTTCCCTGTGGTATCACTGGGCCTCACCACCTCCACTTGCTCCCGGTGTTTCCCTGTGCTTTCCTACTGTTCTCTAAGCACACCTGATTACAAACCCCTCATACTCCCCCGTCTCCCTTCAGAGGGAGGCCTCCTCATCTCACCTGAAGCCTGTCCCTCCCACAGAGCAATTTACCTCAACCCTCTCAGCTGGAAGCTGTCACATATATGCCTTGGTATTGTTTTTTAAATATTTGAGTGTGTGAATGCACGAGAGAGAGAGAGAGAGAGAGAGAGAGAGAGAGAGAGAGAAAGAGAGAGAGAGAGAGACAGAGACAGAGAGACAGAGAGACAGAGAGACACAGAGAGAGAGACAGAGAGAGACAGAGAGACAGAGAGAGAGAGAGAGAGCCCCCTCATAGGCAAGAAGAGAGTTCAGATGCCCTGGAGTTGGAGTTAGAGGAAACTGAACTTTAGACCTCTGCAAGATCTGACTTTGAAAAATTCTTAACAGGTACTCGTTAGTACACCTTCCCTTTCCAGTTGTATCCACGTTGCAGTCAAAGATGCATCAACAGCACAGGTTCACACCTTTGAAGCCCATCGGGGCGCTCTATCTGCCCCCTCTCCTCCTAGCGCACCAGCCTCTAGCCCCAGTGAACGCCTCATGGGTCTCAGGTCTCTGAGCTGTTCACAGCTACGCCTTCAGTCATCGCTCCTTCAATCAAGCCCCCTGCCCGCCAAGCTCCTCTGGGTGGTACGTTCTCCATTCTCAAGGTCCAGCTCCAGCATCACCTGCTTCAAGAACTGAGCTGTCCCCAGCATGGATTTTCACCCCACATGCTTCCAGAGAAATCCGTGGGCACTTCTACCATTTCAGGCTTTGTATTATATTCTATTTCTCTCTGAACCTCCCAGGCTGCTGTATCATATTTCAAGACAAGGACGTACCTTGTAAGTAAATTCAGTATAGTCCCAATCCCAGTCCCAGTTCACTGTAACCTGCACACAGTTGGTATCCAGTGAACATCAGTTTAATCAACCAATTCAGTCCTTACTAAGAAGAATAATAGCAAAACAATCACTATCACACCAGATGGGATGAACCTACCACAACGATGGACTCTGCCTGCTCTTTCGTTGACATGTTACATGGCTGCACTCAGGGGCACAGTTAGCCAGACAGAACCCTGGATCCCTGACTCAGTGAAAGCAGAGACTCGTTCCCTGGTGTGTCCCCTCTGTCACTGGCCATGACGGCCGATGAAGGTGTGTGGCAGAATTCCTATCACCAGTCACAAAGTGCTCTCTTTGCTACACTACTCTCTGACTCTGGCTGGCAGCTTCAAAAACAAACAAACAAAAACCACACAGCTGGAAAAGAGTTTCTCTCAGCTGCTGGTCTGGTCCATCCTGCCTTATCCTACACTTCCCAGATCTCCTGAAGTGAAGCAGATGCCCTGATATTAAAGTGGATCTTCGCATCTCCAAGGAGTGACAACGTACAAAATAGGAGGAAGCGAATACGTGGAGAGATCGTTTTATCCCAGGCGTCAGTGTACAGGAAGGGGTAACTTCATCACTTAGCTGTCTGGTTAAGAATGTGTGCTTTTCCAGACCCACCCAATATCACAGAAGTTCAGTGCCAGAACGTAAAATACAACCATGTTTCCTCAGAAAACAATGGCCAATTTCTCTTGCTGATGTCTCTTCCAGAAAGCTACACTGGCCTGAATATAAATGCAAAGTATTTAAGATACGCAGCTTACTATGATTCCTATTCCCCTCGATGCCTCACTGTGTGACCCTGGGCAGGGCACCTCCATGTGCCCAGAGCCTTCCTCCAGACTGTGCAGGATAGGGTATATAGTCATCACTTAGGATCTTAGGATTGTCTCCTGGATGCTTGGGGATATCAGCCTCTGCAGGTGTCTATAAAATGGTGTCAGAGTTGCATAGAATTCATATACATCCTCCTGCTTTTGAAGACATTTTTAGGTCACCTATATTGCCCAGGATTGGACAACAGTTGTATAACTAGTTGTCACACTATAAACATACAGAATGATGACAAGAAAAATGGTTGGGCCTGGCAGGATGGCTCAGCAGGTAAGGGCACTGGCTGCAGACCCCGACAGTCGAGTCTGACTCCCAGAATGCACAGGATAGAAAAAGCAAATGCTGGCCGGGCTGTGGTGGAGCATGCCTTTAATCCCAGCACTCGGGAGGCAGAGGCAGGCGGATCTCTGTGAGTTTGAGGCCAGCCTGGTCTACAAAAGCTAGTTCCAGGACAGGAACCAAAAGCTACGGAGAAACCATGTCTCGAAAATCAAAAAAAAAAAAAAGAAAAGAAAAAGCAAATGCTGCAAATTATCTTATGACTTCTACACTAGCACTGTGGCACATGCGTGCACTCAAAGGTTTATGTGTATGTGCACATGCAAAATTTGCAATGTTAAAAAAGAAAAATGTTTTCCCATGTTTAGAACAGATGCAATGTCTTTTATAGCGTTCAGGACCTATTAAAGAAGAAGAGGTAACTGAGGGCAGAAAGAAAGGCCTAGGCTACAGTTGCAGTAAGAAGACAAAATGGAGAAGAACATTCTTTAGATGCTAAAACGGAGGCCACAAGACCTATGGTACTGGGTGAAAAGACAAAGGAGCAAAAGGACCTTTTAAGGCTACAGACACTGGGAGATGCTGCTGGGTGCCTACAGTCTTGGCTAAAATGTTCTCTAAGGTCCAAATAAAGGGAAGCATCTAACGCATCTCAATCCCATACGGCAGCGCTAAGGCTGCCTTTGAATCTGGAAATGGAGAGTATAAGTAGGTGGGCCTTGACAGAGGAACTTTATCTAAAAGTCAGGACCTCAGCAAAAGCTGGCCGGCTGACCAAGCTGCTTTTCAGGGGGTGACTGAAGTAAGAAGAACGTGACCCCTCCATCGCCATAACTGTAAGTGCTATTCCACTCCACAGAGGAAGCAAACCGGGCTCAGGCAAGCGACCATCTCCATGAACCACTCACAACAAATACCCTGAAGTACCTATCAGGGTAGACCTCCATGATGCTCATGAAACACAGACAAGTCCTGTAACTGGGGATGGCGAGAAGAAATATCCCTGCCTCCTCCTCCCAGACAGAACCGGTAACAGATAAACTTAGACCACTGAGAAGGAAAGAAACAGGACGCCCTGCTTCATTTTGACAACTGAGGGTCTACAAACCCCCTTTGGACAACCTCTGAGATGACAGGCGGAAAATTAAGAAAAGATGTTTTTCTATAGGATTTTTTGTTATGTTTCGTTTTTAGGAAGGCGAAAAGGTGGGGGGATAACAACTGGTTGGGCACATTGTTATGCCTCTATCCTAGCACTCCAGCTGCTGAGATGGGATAAAAATTCAAAATCTTTCTGAGCTACAGAGTGAGATCCTACCAAAAAAATCTGGTGCCGGCAAGATGGCTCAGTTAGTGAAGCGCCCCTGCCAAGCTTGAGAGCCTGAGCTTCATCCTTGGCATCCACACAGGCAGGAAAGACCAGATTCCCACATCATTTTCCAACTATTTCTGTATTGTTTAATAAAACCCCTTAACACAGCTGAATTTTTAGACATACTCCCATGTCACTTCCCTCACTCCCAATAGTAAATCCTATCATCTCACTGGCAAGTTACCATGGCAACTACTCCAAGTCTTAGACACCGATAAGCGCAAAGCCAGAACAGTGGCAATCAGAGAAGTAAGCGTCCACTGAGCACAGACTGGTAGTTCCCAGACAGGCCTAACTGGCAGGGGCTCTGAGCAGTGACCCGGAAGGAAGCAGGAACACGTACCAGCACACTCCTCCAGGGAGCATGAAGAGGTCTCTGAGGATACTCCAGAGCAGCTGGGTCTGGAGGGGAAAGAAGCGAGACACGCGCGGCGCCGTTCTCGGACAGCCTCCCCGCACGTGTTGCTACACTGACTCCACGGCTGCCATGGTCCCCAAGACTCTGCAAGGATATAAGTCATGCTTTTAGTGCCAAGCATTTAAGAATCAGTGTTTAACTGCACCCGACGGAAGCGGCAAAACTCAAAGCTCTGGTCTTAAAAGGCTAGAAGTAAAAACATTCTCGATGTAAAAAATCTGGAGGGTCAGTCTTCGTCTCAAAACAAAGAAGAGCTGTATCATGTATACAGCCTTCTCTGGTCTTAGCATTCCTACACCCCACCAGAGGGCTGAGGTCACAGGGCAACAGACCAGCCCGCAGTGAGAGGAGAGTCAGGCCCCTCCGAGGAAAGAGGGGCTGCAATACTTGTTTGCCTGGGACAGAGTCCAGGACCCACCCACACCAGCTCATCAGACAAACACATCTAAGATGTAGGAATCGCTGAGGGGTAGGATGAGAACACAGAGCCCCTGGGGACAAGATAAGAAGGGGAACTTGTGCCCACTTGCACCTCTTCCCACTAGCAGGACTGAGGCCAGTGCAGGACTAGACACAGTGTGTGTCTGGAGGGACAAGGTCACAGCAAGAAAGCCATCAAACCGTATGGATCCTTCCTTCCATCTCCTCTATGGAACAGCCTCCACCGCTGTGCATAGCAAACCAGTCATTCTGAGAGGATCCACTGACTGTTGTGACAGACTTGCGGAAGAGCTGAAAATGTCTTGCCCCCCCCCCCACTATTCGAAGGTCTTCCACGACTATATGATATCATAGAGCCTTCCTCATCCCTGAGATTCAGACACATAGCACTTGCTTCAGATGAAACGGAACCACCACAAGACAGTTAGTAAATTAAGTACCAAGTAGTTTAATATGAGCAATGAGTCATACCTCCAGGCTAGAAAATCGCATACCAAGTCCCAAATATCAACAGTTTGGTGCCCATGGAAGGAAAGAGCTAGAGGTGAAAGCCAAGGTGAAGGCTGGGAAGATGGTTCATAAGAACGGTGCTTGCTACCAAGCCTGAAGATCTGAGTTCAATCCCTAGAATCTACATACAAATCCTGCAGGATGATGGAAAGTGAGGGACGTATAGAAACATAAAGATAATCCCATTCGCAGCACAATGTTTCCCCTAAACAGAGAGTAGCACTGACACATATTGAAATCTTAGATACAGTAAAGGTTGCCAGAGCAACAGGAACAACCCAAACACGGCCCAGTTCTTTACCACATTAACCCAAAACCCACAAAAATAGCCTATTGAAAGCAGAAGTATACCTATTTCTGGAAATAAATTACATTTGCCTCAGCGTCTATAATTTCAAGCAATTCTGAGATGCATAAAAAAGCAAGAAATAATAGTAATCAATAAAATCAGACTCCGAAATGACTTAGATAGTAGGTATATTGGAAATAAAATTCAAAATGCCTGTGAGTAGTGTGTTAAATTAGAAATTAATGGAAAAGTCAAACAAGATATACACACACATGAAAAGATACACCACTGCTGTAAGCTAACGAGAATAACTAAAATGCAAGAACCACAAAATTACAGGAGCGAAGATAACGAAAGCCTTCGTCCAACTCCCAGCATATTCCACACACTTTAAGAAAATAATATGAATATGGGTAACTAGAAAGAACTCAAATGGAAACATAAATACATCTCTGAGTAGAATGTGTACCCCAAAAAGCACGTGGTAGGAGTCTGACACACCCCAACCCAACCCAACCCGGTGCAGCAGTGTTGGGAGGTTCGACCTAATGGAAAATATTTAGGTCCTAAGGGCTCTGACATCATAAATGCCAATGCTCCCCACAAAAGCCATAAACCATCTCACAAAAACCCAGCACCAAGGATAAGAATTGATCATCAGGGAAGTCCAAGAGACTCCCAAAACAATATAGGCTGTGGCTGTTGCCCTTGACTGTCTCCTAGAGGTTGAAGGCAGGTCCCTATTGCTGAAGACACCATGAACTTCAGGCACAGAACCTGGAAAATTCGATCTGTATCTGAGTTTCTGCCTGCCTGAGGACTTGGTTGCAGAATATCAAAAAGTGCTATGGCAGCTTGTGAAGAGGGAGGTAATCAGTCCTGCCCAGCCGTGACACCCATGAGCCACAACAATGGCCAGCATGTCAAGGTCTTCCTAAGAGTGCAACGGTGGCTTTCTAGCTTGGCAGCAACCAACAGCTGTCTACTTAGACCTAAGGCCTGCTCATCAGAATGGAAATCAGACCTGGTACTTGGAGACCTATCCGACTAACCTGGGCTACATGGATCTTTGAGGAAACCTACTGCTGCCTCTTTGCTAGACCAGAATAACTCCCAACTGCATTCTAGATACTCGTCTTTATAGCCACAGAGAATGTTTTGTAGCAGTTATGAGACCATCATTGAAAATCACAACTGGTCACAGTGCAGAGAACACCGGACCATGGGGGGCTCAGCCCCAGTAGATATGTCTACAACACAACCCCTGCAAATATAGTTCAGGAACACATGGAAGACGGGCAGAGAGATTTTAAAAGTCAGAGGACCAGGAGATCTGTGAGACTGTATCTCCTAGAAAAGACAGGGAAGCCGCAACCATGATATCACAGCAGCAGGGCTCCCTAAACAAGACCTGAGCAATGAAAATGCTAACAGACATGCTAATAGGATAAAGGGAAATCTTCAGGGCTCCAGCCCTAGAAAAAGAACTACAGGCAACTAACACCTGCAGAGAGAAGAACTAGTCTTCCCCAGAGATAAGCCCCTAAGGTTATGCAACACCAACTGGTCAGCCCTGACATCATATACATATAAGCAACACTAAACAGACTCAACAGGTTGTATTTATATATTTATGTGTATATATGCAGGTATGTATGCATATTTAACAATAATAATCAAAGGAAAAGAGGCCGTGAGTTTGAGATGGAGTAAAGGGGAATGGAAAGGGTTGCAGGGAGAAAAGGTAGGAGAGGAAATGATGCAATTATACTTTAATTAAAATAACATTATTAAGAAAAAAACTTTCTCAAAGTAGACTAGAGGTAAAGATATATTTACATATCTTTGTTTTTTTTTTGTTTTTTGTTTTTTGTTTTTTTTTTGCTTTTTTGTTTTTCGAGACAGGGTTTCTCTGTGGCTTTGGAGCCTGTCCTGGAACTCGCTCTGTAGACCAGGCTGGATATTTACATATCTTTATATATATTATATAACATGTCTGTTATATTTTATATATTTTATATGAGAGAAAATATAAAATACAGAGATATATTTAAAAAAAATAAAACATAAATAGAGAAAAAATTCTAGAACAATCACTAAAATATTTTAAGGTATAAATCATAGACTCATAGGATTGTTAAAGTAAATCATAAAAATCTTCAATTAATCTGCAAAAAAGAAGAAAAACAAAACAAAGATCTAATGGAAGATTTATAACCCCAGAAAAACAGACTTTAATCCAAATGTGTAATAATAAAACTAAACATAAATTGTATAAACATACCAATTAAAAAACAAAGATTGTTAGATTGGATTAAAAATCTGACATGACCCAAGTGTGTATGTATGTATGTATATATATAAATATGTGCGCATATATGTGTGTGTGTGCTGTTTGAAATCAAGAACTTTATATATATATATATAAACACATATAGATATGTATAATATACACATAAAACATGTATGGGTCAAAAGTAAAAGGACAGAAGAAAATATAATTTGTGAATATTGAAAGGACATGGAATGCCTATATTAACAAAAGGCAAAACTAGCTGCAGTCAGAACTGGGACGTTACCAGGCTACAGAGGAACAACGTGGGACAAATGAGTCAGTTGCTCTTAACAGTCCTAGGGGCGATCCACCTATGCACGGAACCTCACAATACATACAAAACTGCCCCAAACAGCTTTCTTCCACTCTTCCAGTACTGGGATAGAACCCAGAGACTCTGGCACACTAGACAACTGCTCTACCACTGAGCCGCACCCTCCGGATAAAAATGCTGTTGACAAATTCAAACTTCCTCTTTGAAGCAGATATGAAATCACTGCAACTCACAATAACTTGTTTCTTAGTGACAATCAGTCCAAAACCCCTTCTCTGTTTCTAGGTATCCATCCAACACTCGTATCTATCAGAGCCGGCGGCACGTCACCCTCTGTATAATAATGTCTCTCATCCCTAATGGGCAAAAACTCCTAACAGCTCCAGGTACACGGAGCACTACAAAAACACAAGGAAAACCGTAGGGCAGAGGTGTTCTCAGGGGAGCCAAGTGCTGCAATCTCTGGAGTGAGTCATGGAAGAAGAGTTTGTTAAGGTAATTAAGCCTCTGCGGGTTTTCACAAGCGTATGAGCATTTTAAATGAGCATCATGGACCAACATCAACCGAGATGTGGTAATGATATTCCATGCAGAGGTCCAACTGAACACAATATTGGTTCTGTGCCTCCTGGATCACACTGTAGTGCGTCCTGGGGAGGAACAATGAGCCGGCTTTGTCTGCAAGGCTCCAGAGCAGCTCAGTCCCTGAGTCCCCCTGCGCCTGTGAAGCTCTGGGAATCTCCTATGAAAGTCCCTCTGTGTTCACCTAATGCGGTTCATTTTCTCAAATTCTACTGGAAATTCTATTACTACAAGATCTCAATAGAAAGTTAAATCAAAATACAATCGATTTATCCTTTTCTTGTGTTTGTGTTTCATACCATGAAATGGAGAATTACAAAAAAAAAAAAAACAATAATCCTCTTGTTTCTCTAAGCATACCAATTAAAAGCCCAAGATAGTTAAAAAGCACGACCCATTTATATTCTCTTTAAAAATGATTTTGACTTTCTGTAATACAAGTATAATTTCTTTAAATACATAAAACCATTTGTGAAATAAAACCAACTCCCTTAGTGAACCAGAAAAAGAAAATCAGTTTTGATTCAAAACAAAACAGAAAAACATGAATTTTAATGTAAAAACGAAACAAAAAAATCGTTTAAAAATGTGTTTGGGTCTTAGGAGATGGTCCACTTGCTTTCATAGTAATGAACATTACTATGAAAGCAAGTGGACCTGAATCCAACCCCCAGGACCCTTGCAAACACCAGGCAAGACTATCTGTGCCTGTAGTTCTAACACAGGCATTGGTGGAAGCAGAAAAATCCCAGGAGCTCACTGGTCAGCCAGTCTACCTGAAACTGAGCTTCAGGGTCACTAAGAGACCTAGTTCAAAACGGTCAGAAGAAGGTGGAGCACAGTAGAGACAATGTCTGGAGGAGGCAGGGCCACTACTGCCCAGCTCCAGGCTGAAAGCTGGAATTGATAAAATGACCCGCCAGGCTAGTCGGCTTAACCTTTGGTTTCATTTGTTTTGGGGTCCTGGGACCAAGCACTACCTACCACCGAGCGATAGCCCCAGTTCATAACCCATACCGCTTTGTGCTCTGACTCTTCACTCAAACATCCTGGGCAAATTACTTCGCTTTTCTGCGCCTTCACTTCCTCACCTATAAAACTACAATACAATGAGCCTAATTTATGGGGTTATAAGGCCTACAACGGTGAAGAGCCACGAAAAGCACTTAGAACAGTACCAGGGGCACAGTAACCACGCAAAGACCATAAGGAGTCCCTTTTCGCAACATGCAGAATGTACTGGATCCTTGGGTCCTAAGTCATATTTAGAAGAGGAGAGAGCCATTTTTTAAATAAAAGGACTAATAAGATTCATTGAGTCAGTGACTCAGAAGAGTGGCAGTGAAGAGGTTGGGGAGGGGATAAGGGCTGCTATAGTTGTAATGCTCTATCCCTTTAAGAGACAAGCCACGCCCACTCCCCCCCTGTCCACCGAGGCAAGCTGATCTTCAGTTTCCATCCTGAGTTCCTTCTCTCTTTTCCCTATCCCCCCCCCACAAGTCTGCCTCCCTCCATTCTCCCCAGTTCTCCCCTTCCTCCCCTCTGTCTCTGTCTCTTACTTTCTGCTCTTCTCCCCCTCTCCCTTTCCCTTCCATAACCCACTAAATAAATCTCCAACCTCACTCAGCAGGGCGTGACTATCCAGTCTCTCGCCCACAGCGTGGCTCTCTGTCTGGGATCAAGCTGCCTTCGGAGACCTGCGGTGTGGTCTCCTGGTGTGCCCATCTGTCTGTCTCACCCATCTGTCTGTCTCTCCTCGTAGGACTGGCTGCCCCATTGAGGTCTCTGACCCACCACATGGCTCGTGGCCCCCTGCAGCCACTTGGGGAACTGCGCCATCCCTGCCTGGGAGTAGCTGCTCTCAGATCTGGCCCGCAGCCTGCACTTCGGGAGCTGCAGCGTGGTCTCAAGGCCCGCTGCCTGCTGCGCTCCTCGGGAACCTGCAGCATTTTACTTAATCCATTACAATAGTAACATGAGGACCTCTCCCCAGCATCCATGTGAGGACCTGGAGGTCATTTCTCAGGAGCCGCAAACATTGTCTTTAGTCTGAGACATGATTTCTCACCAGGTCCTATGGCCTCTCGGTTAGGCTAGCCTGACTGGTCAGAAAGCCCCAGGGGTCCCTGTGTTCACTGGGCTGGAAGGTACTCTGCAGGGATACCAAAGGAGAAAGGTAAACAGGAAACAGCTACAAACTCTTTGATGACCCGCCTGCAGGGTATGCCGGTGCAATAGTGGCACAAAGCTTATGGGGGTAACCAATCAAAATCTTATTGATTTAAGGCTCACTCCACAAGATAAACCCATACCCTGTGTGGGTAACCAAGAACCTGAGACTATACAGGCTAGGGACCTAGGGGAAACCAAACACTACTGCTCTGCTAAAGGATGATTATAATAAAACGACTCCTAATGACATTCTGCCACATTCATAGATTGGTGCCTTGCTTAGCCGTCATCAGAGAAGCTTCCTCTTGTAGTGGACGGGAACAAACACAGAGACCCACAGCCAGACAATATGCAGAGAACATACTGGAACACTTAGTGCTAACTTGGATGTCTCCATCACATTCCTCCCCTCAGGGCTCAGGGAACCATGCAGAACAGGAGGTGGAAAAATTGTTAACGGCCAGAGGGGATGGAGGACACCAGGGAAACAAGGCCTTCTAAACACAGTGGGACTGATCACATAGGAACTCACAGAGACTGATGCAGCATACCCTAGTCTGCATGGATGAATCTGTACCACATAGAGTCCTAAAGCTGAGAGAAGTGGGCACCCCCCCCATCCCTAACCAGAAGCTATGAGCAATTAATAACCACTTGCAATAGAAAAAAATTGGTTTTCTTCAAGGGTGGAGAAACAGACCACTCTTAAGTGTGGGCCCCATGCCCAGGACCAGATGGCCAACACGAAATGAACTCAACAGCATCTTTGGAGGGTCTCTGCCTCGTAATGCTAAGTCATTGCTTCTGGGTTTTTTGTTTGTTTGTTTGTTTGTTTTTGGTTTCTCTGTGGTTTTGGAGCCTGTCCTGGAACTAGCTCTTGTAGACCAGGCTGGTCTAGAACTCACGGAGATCCGCCTGCCTCTGCCTCCCGAGTGCTGGGATTAAAGGCGTGCGCCACCACAGCCCGGCCTCTGGTTTTGTTTTTTATGGACTTCTGTGTGTGACACCTCATGTGTGACTGAGTCTACATGTATTTCTTGTGCTTTTTCTTTGGCTCTTTTTTTTTTTCAGTTTGTTTTTTCCTATTCCAATTTGTTTTTGTTTTATCTTATCTCATTTTCATTTATTATTATTCCTTACATGCCTGTTTGTTTTCTAATGAGAGGCAGAAAGGGTGTGGATTGGATGGGAAAAACGGTAGGGAGGAACTGGAGGAGCAGACGGAGAGGAAACCATAATCAGGATATAGAATATGGAAAAATCTATATTCAATAAAAGAAACCACAGTATCACAGCCAAGGGTCAAGGGCCATCCTGAGAGAAGGGATAAAAGAACTGTAGGACCTTGAAGGTGGGGAGGACAGGAGTGAAACTGGGTTTTTGGGATAGGACCTGACCTCAGTCCCCAGGGACTCACAGCATCTGTGGCTGCCTGAACAAGACCACCATGGAGTGGAGAGGAGCACCCGGTCCTCCATCTCTAGCTGAAGAGATACTGATGCTTAATAGTTTTTGAGGGAAAGAGGAAACCTAAAGAGGTTCTGTGAATTGAAGTGCCAGGACAGCTGTGTGGTCCCTTGGCCCCCAACAAGTTCTGTCTCCCCAGAATCCACACCTACAGGCTCACCTAGCTATGGGTAGAAGGTATTCAGAGAAAAACACTGCACCTGTACCGAGATGCTCAGTCTCTCTTCTTGTCGTTGTCCCGCAGACGATGCAGAATAACAGCCACTGACACAGATTACATCATACTGTCGTAGCCTAGAGATGACTTGGGGTTTACAGGAAGTGGAGTGTAGGTTTTATATGAATCCTATGAAATGCTGGTGTCCGGGGACCCCAAAACCAATCTCCCACAGAAACTGAAAGATGAATATGCTCTTAATTTTTCACGGAAAAATACTAATGCTAATTGGTATAGCCTGGAGAATGAATCATGAATACTACAGATCACCTAGACTCTATTAATCTTGATTACACAAATTTAAAATTTTAATTTTAAAATGCTGAAAAATCCTAATACCAACCTATATTTCTCTGAATTAGCATGCACTCCTTTGCAGAAAAATGGCTTTTCCTTGAAATTCCAAAATTAAAGCAGTACTTGTTCTTCCCCACATCAAACAAAGTGCAGTTAAACACTGCGCTCTTCTCTCCCAGGGACAGGCTGTTTTCAGCCAGCTGCGAAGTCCTCTCCCCCGGGTGTCTGGGGGCCTCTTTGTAAACAGCAAGCACTCCTTGGACAAAGACACAAGGAGGAGGCAGGACCGTCACTTCCACCACAGACTCACACGTGACTTCCGGTGCCATTGCCAATATGTATCCGAATTTTTGGGCCAGGTCAATAGGTCCTACAGACGTGATGACTGAGTCTTGACCCCAAAGCTTCAGCGTCACAGTGACGTAGGCTTCCACCCCTACGGGTGCACAGCCAAACTCAACCCATTGAACTTGAGCGAGTTCTGTCCTTTTGGTGGCTCTGATCTCCAGCGGCTGCCCCGTTGTTCTTGCCTCAGAAAGACTGTCGGTGAAAACCACGTCCACCAGCATGTCCGGCTTGTCCCCTGGAAACAGGCAGAGCGGTTGAGTGGTAAAAAGGCCCACCTGGAAGGTGCCTTCTGCAGCCATGGCTGTCCGATTCAAATCAATGTGGAAGATGGGCCATTCCACCTTCAGAAACACACTTTTCTCCCAGCCAGGAGCTTGCGTGCCATTGTCCGTCGCTTCCGGAGTCATTACAAACCAGTAGTCGCCGGCCCCCTGGAAGAAGAAGCACTCGAACTGGAGAGTCCCCTGGGACTGGTTGGTCAGGATGTACTTCGTGGTGAGAGTCTGATTGGTGTTGGCCTCCCACAGCATGACAGACACGTTCCTCAGTGTCCCATTAGCGTCACTGAGGGAGTGGAAATCCACAGATACCATTCTGTCGCTCAGGGCCACGTGGACCGGCTCTCGCAAGAGGAGGTACTCGGGTTCTCCGAGGACTGGAAGGCAATGGTCAGAACTGTATTTTAAAGGGTGCGCTTGAGTTGAACTACCAGCGACGCAATGAAGAGAAAGAGGAAGCAAGCCAAGGACATTACAGAACGACCCACAGGAACTAAGAGGCTAAGCACCGGCTTTTTCCTTTCTAAGAGCTATGTGTTCTTTCATTGCCCTGACGTTGACAATGGTGGACAGTGATAACCACTCTGAATTCACAACATGTAACATCTAACTGCAGTGAATAACTGTGAAGGTAGAAGAATTAATTGTCAGGTCCCAGGCTCTGAACTCAGCCCCTCACGTTTCTTACTTTAATCATTTTCAGGTGTTCAGAGAAAGTTGGGTTTAAATGGCACAATACGGATTCCTGTAGATTATTTAAAATGTAAGATACTCACTTCTGTTCAAAGTTACTATTCAAGATAAGCATTTAGGAATTTTTAGCAGAAAAAAAGAACCAGTATTCTCTACTTGGGTGAGGAGGAGGGTTTTAGATGGATGAGAGATGTCATTTATTTATACTTTGCTGCTCACCCATAATCGTTTGAGCATTTCTGAAATAACTGGGCAGGTCCTTGGCAACTTTAAGGCCATGACAGCAACTGCGCTGCATCGACAGGACAGATGGCTGCTAATTTCCCAAGCACCATTCAGTTATGACCAACCACATCTTTGAAAGGGACCAGCAGAGCAGCTGGACGGGTACAAAGAATCCAGACACATAAGAATCTTTGTTTCTTTTCTGAACTGGACCCAGAGAAATATCAAAGCAGGCAGAATTTGGCAATGCAACAATCAGCTGGCCCATGGCTGGCTAAGACATTATAACGAAAGAACTGCTAGGACCCCCTTTTGGTTTGAAAAATGCTACATAATTTAAAAGTGTATTATTCTTACTGTATATATCCCATCCACACATCATGTACACGTCTAAAGGGGCTCACATTTTTGCTTATAATTATCTTTAAACTCCCCTTATCTTAATTTAATCAGTGACTATTAGAATCAGCACATGACTAGATCAACACATAGATCAGTCAGCATCTCATTTATTTCCTACCTGAGAGTAAAAGAAGATAAAATAACACTTGGATAGATTTGAACACTTGATCATACTTACTGAAAAATCATAACGGGATAAAATTTGCTTTATTCTGTTTTTCCATTTAGGGAAAACGGAAGTTGATGAATATTCCCTTGCATCTGGAGACAACGTGAGCTGAGGAAGGTATACACTAGTGGCAAAGAGACTCTCACACTTATCATAGGTCAAGGAATTAAGACTGAGGCAAAAGTAATTTTAAAAATGCTTTTGAAAAAGTTTAAGTGTGTGTGTGTGTGTGTGTGTGTGTGTGTGTGTGTGTGTGTGTGGAGAGAGAGAGAGAGAGCAGCTGCCTATAGAGGCCAGACACACTGGATCCTTTGGAGTTTCAGGTGGTTTCGAACCACCTAACACAGATGCTGGAAATCGTGCTCAGTCTTCTTGCCTGCTCCTAATTGTTGAACGATTTCTCCGGCCCCACTAAGGTCATCTTAATTTAAATTTGAAAGGGTCAGATCTGTTCTCTAGTGCATCTTAAGGACAAAGAGGCGCATACCACTTCATTAATGTCTTAGTTAGGATCTCTGTTGCTGTCATAAAACACCACGACTAAAAGTAACTTGGGGAGCAATCAGTTTATTTCAGTTTGCAACTGAGTAACTGACTCTGGTGTTTAAGTATTTGGGGAAAATAAATATACAATAGTAATGAAAGTTTGATTTAAATGGCATGATACAAGTTGCTATAGATTATTTAAAGTGTAAGATACTGGGCTGGAGAGATGGCTCAGTGGTTAAGAACATTGCCTGCTCTTCCAAAGGTCCTGAGTTCAATTCCCAGCAACCACATGGTGACTCACAACCATCTTTAATGAGGTCTGATGTGCCCTCTTCTGGCGTGTGGGCATGCACGCAGACAGAATATTGTAATATACATAATAAATAAATAAATATTTTAAAAAATAAAGTGTAAGATACTTAGCTTCTCTTCAAAGTTATGATTGTCCAATATTCAAGATAGGTACTTAAGAATTTTTACCAGTAGAACTAGTGTTCTCCACTTGGGTGAGGAGGGAATTTTCAGGTGGACGAGAGATGCTATTTATCTACTCTTCATTGGTCACTTGTAATAGCATGAACCTTTCTGAAATAACTAGGCAAGCTACACTCTATCACTGAGAGAAGGCAGGGCAGGAACTCAACACAGGAACCTGGAGGCAGGAGCTGGTGCAGAGGCCATGGGGGAGTGCTGCTTACTGGCTTGCTCTTCAAGGCTTGCTCAGTCTGATTTCTTATAGAAGCCAGGCCCATGGGCCTAGGGTTGGTACCACCCACAGTGGTCTGGGCCCTCCCACATCATTCATTAATCAAGAAAATGATCTGTAGACTTGCCGGTAGGCCAGCTTTATGGAGGCATTTTCTCTCTTGAGAACCTCTCTTCCCAAATGACTCTAGCTGTGTCACGCTGACACAGACCTAACCAACAACAACTAACAAGACTGGGATTGTTTTGTTTTGCCTTGAGCTAGGATGTAGCATCCTCCTGCTGTCTACCTCCCAAATACTAGGATTACAAGCATGCATCATGCCCAACGATCCAGAGCCTATTATAAAAGACAGAGATTGCCAATGAGGCTGACCAGATTCTGATTCGGTGGGAGCCAATCAATGAAAACAGCATACATTTGGTCTTACTGCATCCTAGTACTAAGCTAGTGTTTTTTTGTTTTGTTTTGTTTGTTTCTTCTGTTCTTTCATTTTCCCTTCCCCCATTTATTACAGAATTTAGAGTAACTAGAATATTCATGTAAGCATGTTTACATATACATGTGTATAACCCATAGTAATAGATCTCATCTATATTCAGCAGATATGAAGGGGGAAAAAAGAAGTCTGAAGATATCTTTTTTTTGCCAGGCTTGGTGGAGTACACTTTTCACCCAGGGATATGGAAGCCTGTGCAACATCTTACGGGGCAGGCATGGCTGTGTGGTAGTACCATCTCTCGGGGAAGAGCAAAGGAGGAGAGCTACATGTAACATGCTTGTTTTCATTTATTTAGTAGTAGTGAGGATTTGTTTCATTGTCTTTTTTTTTTTTAGTTACAAATACGTTGAAATTGAAATTTGAATCAATCAGACAAACCCCCGAAGTACAGTATTTCTTGAGAGGCCAGGGTGACAACGCCATGGCTTCAGGAGAATTCTGCTGGCCCACTCGACCTCTCCCACGCAGGGTTGCCAACA
Source organism: Microtus pennsylvanicus (assembly GCF_037038515.1). Taxonomy (NCBI): domain Eukaryota; kingdom Metazoa; phylum Chordata; class Mammalia; order Rodentia; family Cricetidae; genus Microtus; species Microtus pennsylvanicus. The sequence goes on along the minus strand of NC_134587.1, from coordinate 66,031,129 downwards.
TCAGTGCATTGGTTTCCCGGCGATGCCAAGGGCTTGGTGGATTCTCACCTTACTTACCATAGTCACAGAGCACCACCAGCAAGAGATTTGAAAAGTCTTTCAACATTGGTTTCATTCTGATCGGTAAAATCCCAGGCCTTTAGTCTCCTCATGTCCTTTCTCACAGCAAAATTGTGGGGTTTTTTTTCCCCCAAAAGCACCTGAAATTAGAAACTCAAAATCGGTGACTCCATTTAATATAATTCACAAAACCAGAAAAACCACAAATGGCATTTGTTCATAAAACCATGAAGTCGGGGACGGACAGCTCATGACACCTGGCTAATTTCAGCTCCTCTGGTCTCTCAGGAAACCTGCACACATGTGGCGTACACCCAAGTAGATACACACAAAAACATCCTTAAAAGTAAATAATTATAAATATAATAAAATAATAAAAAGTAAGAATAAAAAAATTTAAATGGCAATGCCATTCTTTTTTTTTTTTTATTACTATGCTTTTATTTGCCATTCTAAGAAGCCAAACTTTCTAGGAATTTTAAAAAGATAGAGAAGACACGAGTTTTCCCTGCCGCAAAGGCCTATAATTACCTCGCCGAGAACACGCAGTCAGGCATGCCCCATGCCAAGATTACCCTAGAAAACACCTCAATCTTGCACCTTTGCAGCACGTCCTGAAGTGCAGAGAGTTACTTGCTTAATGTTAGGGAAGCTAACAGCTAATCTGGGTAGCATACTTTCACACTGCCTGTAAGTCGGCTTCTCACCCTGATCAATTTAGTAAAAGCCTCCAAGTCTACACTGAACGCTCTACTATGGATACCCAAGTCCTCCTTACATGGCTCCTACAAACAGATTAACACTTGCTTGAAGACTGGAGTATTTGTTTGCTTCGTTTCTTGAGTCCTAGGAGCTGTGTCCAAATGATGAATCCTTTTAAAGAGATATTCAGTACCCTTGTCTGGCACTCGAGTGGGCTGCCTGGTCTGCTTCTCCCATCCATTCTGCTCTCTCCAGATGACTCTTAGACTGCCACCTGCCAGCCTGGGCCCCACCTCCCAGCCCACTCCATCCCCTTGGGACCCAGCCTCCTGCTGGGTTCTTTCTTTAGAACCTGCAGAACTACTCTCTACCAAGGACCCCACAATTGTCACGCTAGGTGGGGACCAAAATTGGTGCAATAGTAATCAAAACTGGAACACGCAGCCAAAAAAAAAAAAGTGAGATTAGATATCTACAACAAGAAACACTTCAACTGTCATCATTCCGGATTCCTGGATTGAAGCACAAAACAAAACATAAACATCCAAGACAATTTGGCAACTCCAGAAGCCAGAAACCCAACTGTAATTGGCCCTGAGAAAAGAAATTTAGATGAGGAAGAAATGACCACAGAATAGTAACTATGGGTATGTTCAAGTGTCATGAAGAAGATCTGACTAAATGAACGCAATGAAGACACAGTCATTTGAGAAAATCAACAAGACTGACAATCCTTTATCCAAATTAACCAAAAGGTGGAGAAAGAAGAGCTAAATCAATAAAATTAGAAATGAAAAGAAAGGCATTAAAGCAGAAACTAAAAAATTCAGAATCATAGTGACATATTTAAAAATTTTGTATTCTACCAAACTTAAAAACCTAAAAGAAATGGATGAATTTCTTGAGGTATACAACCTATCAAAGTTACATCAAGATGGCATAAAAAATTTAAACAGATCCATAATACCTAGAATCATAAAAGCAGTAATTATCCAGGTGGTGGCGGTGGGTGGCTTTAATCCCAGCACTTGGGAGGCAGAGGCAGGTGGATCTTTGTGAGTTCGAGGCCAATCTACAGAGCGAGTTCCTGATGAATAAGGATGTGGAACAGTTTTTAAAGTATTTCTTGGCCATTGTGTTTCATCTTTAGAGAAAGCTGTGGTTGGTTCCGTACCTCATTTTTCACATGGTTGTTTTCTTGTTCAGTGTTGTTTCTTTTAAGTTCTTTATATATGCTAGATACTAACCCTGTAGAGATGTGTAATTGGTAAGGATCTTTCCTCATTCTGCAGGCTGCTGCTTTGTCCGATTGATGGTGTCCTTTGCCATACTGAAGCCTTTCAGCTTCTGAGGTCCCGTTTACTAATTTCTGGTCTTCATGCCTGTGCTGTCAGTGTCCTCTTCAGATAATCCTGTTCTGTACCCGTAAATTCAAGCCCATTCCCCACCTTTTCTTCTGGTTCGTGGGCCTTTTGTTGAGGTCTTTGATCCATTTGAAGCTGAGTTGCGAGTAGAGTGATAGATATGGATCTATTTGCATTCTTTAATAAGCAACCATCCAGCTCGTCCAGCACCGTTTGTTGAAGATGCTGTCTTTTTTCCAGTATGTATTTTTGGTTTCTTTGTCAAAAGTCAGAAGACCAACAATAATTGACTAAAACTCTGAACAGCAAAGGGCACCATCATTGGAGCTAAGCAGTGGACTGCAGAAAACCCTTACCAATTACACAACTTACAGATGGTTCATATCTAGACCATTCAAAGAACTCAAAAAACTGAACAGCAAGGAAACAACCCATTAAAAAATGGGTATAGAAACAGAAAGTTCTCTAAAGATGAAACACACGTGGCTTGGAAATGCTTTTATCCTTAACCATCAAAAAATGGATATCAAAACTACTTTGAGATTTCATCTTATCTCAGTGAGACTGGCCAAGATTAATAAAACAAATAAATGACAGCACATGCTGGCCAGGATGCAGGGAAAAGGGAACGTTCAGTCGCTGCTGGTGAGAGTGCAAACTGTACATCATTGTGGAAATCAGTGTGGAAGTTCCTCGAAAAGCCGAAAAGTTATCAACACAAGATCTAGCTATACTACTCCCGGGCATATATCCAAAGGGCTTGTGCTGGCTAGTTTTATGTCAACTTGATACAAGCTAGGGTCTTTTGTTGTTGTTGTTGTTGTTTTTTCGAGACAGGGTTTCTCTGTAGCTTTGGTGGCTGTCCCAGAACTAGCTCTTGTAGACCAGGCTGGCCTCGAACTCCCAGAGATCCACCTGCCTCCACCTCCTGAGTGCTGGGATTAAAGGCATGTGCCACCACCGCCTGGCTAGGGCCTTTTGAAAAAATCATATGAAACCTACTACTGTGGATGCTTCCATATATATATGGAAGGAATTTAAATGGAGTCACCATCTACTGGGTGGGGATAATGCCCACCTAGATACTATGCCACCAAGTAAAATCCCCAGTGTCAAGAATGTGTTGCATTTTACTGAGTTGTTGGCCAAAGGAGTCCCATGGAGTCTCACAAACATCACAGGGTATTATCAAGGCTGCTAGTTGCTTTCCACAACCTGAAGGTAAGGCCCTATTGCCGGAAGACACAACTTACATATGTTGTTAAACATCTAGGACTCAAGCTGGTACTTAACTAAAAGTTTCACCTCTACTGTCTAGAGTTTATGGTGCTGGAAGGTACTATGAACACCCCTAGAGGAGACTCATCAATCATCAATATCTCCCAGCTATAAATCCTTCAACTTACAACTGTGACCTGCCTGCAAGAAACGCTGGTGCAATACTGGCATAAACATGGGAGTAACAAACCTCTTTCTAACTAGACTTAAGGCTCCTCTACGGCATGGAACCCATATGCGATACGGCTAAAGTGGCCATGAACCTGAGACTAGACAGGTCATGAAACCCACAGAAGAGCCTGTTACTCTGCTGAGGAACATAGCAATAAAAATGACCCTATTGAAATATCATGACTTCCACGGATCCCATAGTGCCTTGTTTGTCCCTCATCAGAGAATTAACACAGAGACTCACAACTGAACAAAGAATGAGAGACTTCAGAGGACTCGGCCCTAAGTGGGATGTCCTGGACAAACCCCTCCCCTCAAGTCTCAGGCATCTGTGGGGAAGAGGAGGCGGGAAGATTGTAAGAGCCTGAGGTGCTAGATGACTCCAAGGAAACACAGTCTTGCAAACACAGCAGGGCTGACGCACACATGAACTCAGAGAGACTGTGAAATCATCTGAAGGCCTGCACAAGTTCAAACCAGACAGAAGTGGGCTCGAAGTCCCACCCCTAACAATACCTGCCAGGAGCAGGGAGATCATTTCCTCCAACGGAGTGTCTCTGGGTTTATCAACCACACTCTAGGGCTGGCCCCATGCTCGGGAGTAGCACAAAATGAACTCCATGGCTTTTGTGGGCTTTTGTTTTATTTTTTTTCTTGTCAATGATTATTTGCTTGTTTATTTTGATTTTTGTTTTTTGGAGTTTTGATTTGTTTGTTCGAGAGACCATGAAGTTGTTTGGGGAGGAAAGTCGGGGGGCTCCGAGAGAAGCTGAGGGAGGAGAAGGAATATGATTAAAATATATTGTATGAGAAAATTATCTTTTATGCACTGAGGGAGAGACCTTGGAACACCTGGCCCTAAATGGAATGTTTCCACCAAATCCCTCCCCTCAGGGTTCAGAGAACTAAGAAAAGAGGGGAAAGAAAGACTGTAAAAGCCAGAAGGGGGACATCCAGGAATCAAGGCCTTCTGGATACAACAAGCTGGTACCCATATGAACACAGACTCTAGCAGCATGCACAGGTCCTGCACAGGTCTGCATCAAATGGGGTCCTGGAGCTGAGAGAAACAGATACATGCCCTCACTCCTAACCCAGAAATCATATCCAATTTGATAGCCACTTGCAAATGAAAACTTAATTTTCTCCAAGGGCGTCTCACTGGGGATACAAACCACTCCTAAGGGCAGGCCCCATGCCCAGCAATAGATGCCCAACACACAATGAACTCAAGGGCATCTTCGGAGGTTCGTTGTTTCATAATGTTGTCAAGACACTTTTTTTTAACCTTACAGGTCCTTTGCACACATATTATGGCTTCTGGTTTTGGGTTTTGAGGGGATTCCTGTGTGTGCCAACTTTCGTGTGTCTGAGTCTAGCTGTGTTTCTTGTGCTTTTTCTTTGGCTCTTTTTACATCTGGTTATTTGGTCATACTCTACTCTGATGTTTGTTTTTTATTTATCTTACTGTATTTTACTTTATTATTATTCCTCAGTTGCCTGTTGGTTTTTTAAATGAGAGACAGAAAGGGTGTGGATCTGGATGGGAGGAAAGGCAGAGAGGAACTGGGAGGAGTAGGGAGAGGGGAAACTGTAATCAGAATACATTGTATGAAAAAAAATCCATCTTCACTAAAAGAAAATGTTTTTAATTTTTAAAAAAAATTGAGAAAAAACAATATATATTCAATATATTACAATTTAATGTGAACTCTGTATGGCCCTGCTTTTCTTGTTTGGGTAGTCGAAGGAGAAAACAGACAAATTAAAACTACCATCGCCTGTCGGTCTTCCTACACTCGTTACTGATACACACCGGGAGATGGGTGAGTCATACAGCAGTTTTCACAGACCACCTAGGCGGGCAGGGGAGACCTTGCTGGACCGTGGTGCACACCAAACTTTGAGAGAAATACTAGACTTTGGGCTGCTTAAAGGTGAGTTTTTTCACACAAGAATCTAGCAAACTGTTGTATTAAACATAACCAACTATGCGTTTTCTTACTGCTTAGAGTCCCTTATTCTTCACGGATCATTTTTTTCTTGTGGCACTACAGACTGAAGCCAAGGCCTCATCCATGCTAAGAAAGCATTCTGCCACTGAGGTATATCTCTCTCACGTCATGTATAGATTTCCAACACATGCCGCACACCTTCTGGTAAGGGCAGAGATAAACAGAATTAAGCAGGCCAGCTGAAATAGGCCACCGTTCAGTGGGAAGGAAACTGGTGTGTCTCTATTAGCTTTTGTTCAGTAAGAGCTGGCTGAACAAAGGAAACGCTGCACTTCCTGAAAGGGAAGCAGGGGTTCGTGGTTTAATTATGCAGATAACTGGGTTCCCTTCCCTCCTCAACAGACCTTAGTGGGACTAGCTACAGATCTGATCTAACCATTTCCTTGGATTTGGATGGGGGAACATGGCTGAAGACTATAGAAGGCGCAGTGAAAGCCTCTAGCATCTATACTTACCTCAAAATCTGAGGCAGGAGGATGGCTTGAGCCTAGGAGTCTGAGACCAGCCTGGGCAACATAATAAGACCCCACCCAGCAGCAACCTCTGGAAAGATGAGGTCAGCTTTCTGGGATGGCTTGCTTCTCCAAGATAATATCCCTTTTCAAACTCTACTCGCAACTGATCCTGTGATCATATTTTCTGGCTTATGAAGATGATCGGTTAAACACAGACTTGTGTAATGATCTGTATTTAGAGATGAACAGAGGTGGAATTATAGAAGAACCCAGTCTACCTGTACATCATACGATGCATTATGATTATAATTATAATATGCCTCTAATTTTGCGGGGGGGGGCAGTTACCCGATTATTTACTTTCACCATGTCCCCAATTCTAGAATACTCAGTGTGAGAATCATTTTTAGAAAATAAAAAGTTGGGTACATCTTCAAGACATTTGAAAGACTTGTACATGGCCTGGGGTTTTAGCTCAGTTAGGTAGCGTGCTTGTCTAGCATGTGTGAGGCCCTGGATTTGAACCTTCGGGGCTAAGAGGAACACACAAAAGTTTACAGATAAATAGTAAGCACTAACTGAGGAGGTGGAAAAGAACTAGGTGTGGGTAGTCTCAGCGACTAAGAGCTTCCCTTCCCCTTAAAGCCAAGTTTTTCCAGAAACCAGCTAAGCAAACGCTTCGTAGCCTCCAACAAAGGAAAATTAATTACTCTAACGTTCACGGGACATTATCAAAGAATAAAAGGAGAAGCAAAGTGATTTTACAAGCAAGGCTTCTGTGTATTTCTAGGAATAAGGTTTGATAGGAGGAAATACCAAGGCTGCACTTGTGAACGAGCTTTCTCTATCCCGACGGCGGGTGCTGCTTCCACGCGAAGCTGAGCTCTCCCATCTACTTACTTTCCCAAGGCGCCGGTCAAGTTCACGCGTGGAAACCCGGTCCAGTTGTGGTCAGTCAGCATAAAGCTTGTTATTGACCGCAGTTGCTGATTGTCAGAAAGATTTCTTTTCGGGAAGCTACAAACTTATGTCGCAACGCCGAGTTTCCAAAAGTCCCAAACCTGAACTCCACTTCTGAGCCTATGTGAGTCCCGTCACTCGGCCACGCCCGCTCCAGGTGCCCGCCCGGGTCTTGGGCCACCTGTGCTTCGGGGTCCTTACCTCTGGTCGGGTCTGGCTGGCACGGGGGAGACGAGAGAGGAGCCTCAGCGGGCACGGCGAGGCTGGCGGAGCATCCCGCGTCCCGCTGCTGATCGCCCGCGTCCTGCGCCCTCCCGGACCCTCCCGCCTGGGACCACGCCCCGAGGCGGGCTCTCGGAGGGCGGGGGTCAAGCGCAAGAGGTCCGCCCTGCCCCCACTTCTGGGCAGAGCATCTTCCTTTCCTGCCTGTCCCTAGCTTGCCCTCCAGCCACCAGGCAGGAAACTTGCAGGAAACCCTGGGTCCAGAGGCCCTGTGAGGAGGTGTGGTCGCCGCCCGTGCGCGGTCACCCAGCACAGACTTAACACTCATAGCCCGCCTCTCACTGCCTGCTTTAAGGGCAAGCCAGCAACATATATATTCTCATTCTCTCTTCTCTTCTCTTCTCTTCTCTTCTCTTCTCTTCTCTTCTCTTCTCTTCTCTCCTCTCCTCTCCTCTCCTCTCCTCTCCTCTCCTCTCCTCTCCTCTCCTCTCCTCTCCTCTCCTCTCCTCTCCTCTCCTCTCCTCTCTTCTCTTCTCTTCTCTCTCTCTGAACATGGGTGATCTGTAAATTTGCTTCCCCAAATATCACCGGAGTTTCAAAAAAAAAATACACTTCAGGTAAAGTGCATTCCCTCTTTTCTTTCTCTGGAGACAAACTTGGTATTAATTAAATTAAAAACAAACATTTAAAAAAGTCTATTCTGAAAATGTTATCTTTCTAAAAGAATTGGATAAGTTTCGCATGGGTTAATAGCTGTGCTTGTCATTCAGTGACGGGCAGTGAGTTTTCTTTTACATAAAATGAACCACTTCCCAGACAGAATTCATGGTAATACAGGTAAGAGCAGAGCCTCCAGAGGGCCAGCACCCAGCAAGCGGTATCGGGAAATCTCGGAGGAGCACAGCATATTAGGACAGAACTGTATCAACTTACTGTGCACCTGTCAAACCCCTGCAGCTGGATGTGGTGCACATGACTAATCCCAGCAACCGGGGAAACTGAGGCAGGAGGATTTAAAGTACCTGGTCAGCCTGGGCTACATAAATGAGACCCTGTATCTCAGAGAGTGGGTGGTGGGAACGGCAACACGGATCAGTGCTGGAGATCTTGCTCAGCAAGTGTGACCAGATGAGGGGAAGCAGGTATTTGTTTATAAATCTTACCTACATTTCTGAACGTTTTAAAATATGTCACTTGCCGAATGTTGATCTTAAAAGACAGCACACTTAAAAGTAATCAGAGTTCAAGTTCTTCTAAAAACTAATTAGCCAAGTGTGCAAGGAAGCTTCAGGGTTGTCTTCTGTTTTCACTGCGGTCAAAATTCTCTCCTTCAATACCCATTCCTCCACTCAAGTTAGGATTCCTTTCAAACGCATGCCATATAGTCTCTGGTACTCTTGGTTTAGAAAAGGAAACGCAAAGGTCCACGAGGGCCTGTGATAGCTCGGCAGATATTCTTCCTGCCAAGCCTGCTGACCCCACCTTTTCTCTGCTATAAAAGGTATATAAAAGTTTTGTGGGGCTTGAGAGAAGCAAAAAGGCACCTTGTTATGTATTAACCTTTCCAAATGCACTCTCGCAAAAAAAGAAAAAATAATCACCCTTTGGGTGTGACTTAGATCTTCCATACATTTTAAAATAGCAGCTTTATTGAAATGTTTTGCCATTTTTATATTAATTATAGTTCATGACAAACTGATTGTCCTGGCTAGTTTTATGTCAACTTGGTACAAGCTAGAGTCATCTAAGAGGAAATGTCAATTTTAAAAATGCCTCCATAAAATCAGCAGTAGGCAAGCCTGTAGGGCACTTTCTTAATTATTGATTGATGGAGGAGGGCCCAGCCTATAGTGGGTGAGCCACCCGTGGGCTGGAGGTCCTGGGTTCTTTAAGAAAGCAGGTTTAGCAAGCCATAGGGAGTAAGCCAGTAAGCAGCATACCTCCATGGCTTCTGCATCAGCTCCTGCTTCCAGGTTCCTGCCCTGACTTCCCTCAGTGGTGGACTGATGTTAAAATAAGGCTTTTCTTCCCCATGTTGCTTTTGGTCATGGTGTTTTATCACAGCAATAGAAACCCCCAACTAAGACATTGTATTACTGTCTTTATTAGAGAAATAAGATAAAATCTGAAATAAAGGCAATATAAGAGGAAGGAAAATCTTCTTGAAGGATAATGGGATGATCTCTGGACTGAACTCAACCCGGCTTTTAACAAGCACTGACTTCTGGCTGGGAATGCAGCTCGGGGAAAGAGCCCTCAACCCAGCACATGCAAGGCCCAGGGTTCTAACTCCAGAACACTGAACTCTTTCTGAGTCAGCAGCTCTTCTAGTGACCTGTACAACTGTAAAATGTATACACTTAGTAACCATCTGTATACAGTGTTCTTATTTTAGTAAGCAATGGTCTGGAAATCCTAAATCAGTGGTTTCACATCAGGACACAGAGAAGAATATAAATGACCCGATTTTCACACTCTAACAACAGCTTGTGAAAGCAAGATCTTACATGTGTGCACTCAGACTTTTCAGGAGTGTCTCCTACATTCTCAGACCTATGGCTCATAGCTTAGAATTCAAGTAAGACAGGCAGATTTCAGACAGGCTGAGCTGGTTGAGAAGTCTCCTGGAAGGAGGGGACTGTTAAGCCAAAAGGCATTTAGTGAAGTTAGCACTCAATTAGAAACATGCTGTGTATGTTGAACGATGTAGGACAGTAAGGATTTAAAGGAATTACTACATGCTGACTGTAGGCTGTGAGCGAGGGAAGTCCTGAGTGAGTGTGTGTTTTGGCATGGGCACAGCCTGTGGAGGACTCCAAAGCTGACTGGCCTGCCATAAACTGGCAAAGCTGTTGCCTATTATGAGTCAGGCTCAAGAGGAATGGCAAAGTTTTCCTTGGGAGCCTGAAATGAGTATTTATCAATGACTGCTAGTGTGTGCAAAGACTAGCAACTGAGGCTTTCTCCTCCTGATGTGTAAGGCCCGAGACTTCACCAGAGATGAAACTAGAGACTGGCGAATCCTCCCTGTGTTAGTAAACATGCTGAGGTTCGTGGTATGGCCCATACAGGGGACTGTTATCCAGCAACAAAAAGAATATGGAATTGTCTTGGGTTCTCCATGGACTGACTGCAGGATGGTGATGTTGAGTAACAAGAACAAGACAAAAATCAAGTCAAACTTATGATCCCATTTATAGAAAACTTTACAAAATGTAGACTCTTGTAATAGTGACAGAAAGAATCAAAGGTTGGTGAGAAAATGGGATGAGGAGGGGAAGGGTGGCCACAAGGCAGAGAATACGAGAAAAATCTTTGGGGGCAACTACAATATGGCTTCCTAGTTGTATGCATGACTAGTTCAAAACAACAAATTCCATACTCTACACTGGGCAGCTTATTGAGTATCAGTTATGTCTCAAACTGTTAGGAAAAACCTGTGAGAATGGTACAAACAGAACCAGACAATTCTTTGAGGAGTTACGCCAACAGGCACATCATGTCTAACCTCAGTCTGTGGGCCACGTGTGCCCTGGGAGAGCCATGAATTAGTCCTGCTACTCAACACTGCTGTCCTGAGACCAGTTCATGGAGATCTTGGGTCAGTGGCATGTTCTTTTTTCATTGCTAGGTAATTGTATTTGTCAAACCACAGTTTGACTATTTGCCTGTAAATCAACAGATTAAAACAATAAACCTAATGAAAAACAAACATGCTGAGGTTGAGGTTCTGGTAGTGGTTAGAGTGCCCCACCTGATCCAGCTTCACTCCACATGTTGTCTGTGTAGGTGTGCCTCTTCATTGTATACATTATCTGTGTATGTATGTCTGCCCTTTCTTCATTCCCTCCCTACCTGACCCCGGTGTCTTACACAAGCCACATAGGATGTGGCAACTGACCAACTCTGAACTTAAAGAAAATCAGCATTTTCTTGTGGCCTCAAAGCAACAGTTAAAATTACAAGACAAAATATAATTGAATACATGAGGCAGATAGTAACTTTCACAGGTTTTAAAACAGAGCAATCTCTACAGCAAACAGGTTTTTCTAGGGCAGGTGGGAGGGGGCAGGTGTGGGATGACTTAGGTTATTGTGGGCAAGCGGAAGTCAGTAAGGAAAGGAAGTCTAGGCAGACCAAGGCACAGGCCAGCAACAAGGACCTCTTCGCGCTCAGCCCTGCCTCTTCCACTGACTGACAGTTTCTGTCTTTTGAGACTGGGTTGTCTTTATCCAAGTCTTGTACAAAGCCTCCGGAGCTTACCATCAAAACAGAGGACTCCGGAGACTAACCAAGAGCACTAACAACAGTGCATAATGTTTGGGGGTCAAAGCTACCTCACTCCCCAACAGCTCCAAAAAAGGAAACCCATTCTTGGCACCAGGATTTTCACTTGTTGTTCTGTGGTGGTTGCCACACACCTGAATCATAGGACATAGAAATCAAGCTGGAACTCGGAAGCTCCATCTCTATTTCTGTAACACGGGAGGGGTGTATGCATGCTACCTGAGGAGAAAAGGAATCACCAATCTTACTCTCTTGTGAACCTTGAGAACTGTAACAATTACTGGCCTGGAAAGACATGTCCACTCTTACAATAGTGGCAAAAATGTCACGGGAGTAACCAATCCCTTTCTGATTAATTTTAAGGCCTGCTGTGCAATTGAAGACTACAATCACAGCTTAGGGGAGAAGCTACCACTGTTCCTGTACTTGTGGACACAGTATTAAACTACTCCTAATGACTTAGCACTATACCCACAGATTAGCACAGCTCTCAACCCTCATCAGAGAAGCTTCTTTTTAAAGTAGATAACAATTAAGAACCCACAACTGTAAAGGCACAGAGACTAAGAGAGTGTGGACTTCTCAGCCTAAACATGACATCTTCTCCTCCCAAGACTGTGTGGGATCACAGCAGAGGGCGGCTGGAAGACTGTAAGAGTCGGAGGCAGTGGATGACTAGAAGGACAGTGATCTCTGGAGACAGCAGGGTAGTTAGTCCACACAGGAATCCACGTCAGTTGAGTCGGTATGCACCAGACCTCACAAGCTCAAGCCAACCCTCAGCAGGGAAATGGACATGAAAATCCCGCCCCTGCTAGGAAGCTGTTGGCAACCTACAGCTTCTGGGAGGACTCAGTTTTCCTTTAGGGCGTGGCCCCTTATGGCCCACAATATGGGGAGCAGAAACTACTTCATGGGTTTTAAGAGAGAAGTATGAGTGGGCAGTGAAGGAGGGGAGCAGATGGATCTGGGAGCACAAAATATAGTGTATGGAGTTCTCATAGGGCTAATAAAAATAGAAACTACAGACAGTTTAGACGGTTCCTTCAATCAGGTGTGATGTTCACTCCTGTGATCCCTGCCTTCGGTGAGAGTTGTTTCCACTGCTGTTTTCCTAAGATGTTACATTCTTCTCAGAGTTTCTTAAGTAAAATCCCTATGTATTCTAGAAAAGTCTTTTTAATTAAACTGAATGAGAGTTTAAGTAAGGTGAAGTGAAGCCTAGTTATCAATAAGTATGTGTGTGTGTGTTACATAGATGGATGGATGGACGGATGGATAGACAGATAGTTAGATAGACACAATTTATTCAGTAAATATTTACTGAATGCTTACTGTGTGCCAAACCTTGTTCTAGACTCTGGAGAATAGATCCATGAACAAGCCAGAAAAAAAGTCCTTGTTAAGCTTGCCCTCCAGGTCAATCCTAAAAGGAAGGATTTGTAACAAACTTACATAAATCCAACTGTATCTCCTGGCAAGAAGGGCAAAGCACACATTCCAACAGTGTGAGTATTGTTAAAAGTCCACTGTTGGCATGTGCATCATCACAGACCATGTTTACTGTATGCAGAATAGATCTATACCTCCATACATTCCCCAGGGACTCACAATGCAGGACCGCAGGAGGAACTCCATCCGTCATTTAGAGACTTTTCAAGGGTTGTTTTGAGCATGCTTTATTTTTACCTCAGACAAAGTTTTAAAAACCTAGCCTCCTGACAAGATGTGACTCCACTGTACCGAGATGGAGACGCAGAGTTGGGCAAAAGATAACCTTCCCAAACATGGTGTGTGTGTGAAACTGGTCAGCTCAGTCTAGTGACCGGGCACATGTGGTAACCCACCCACGTGAATGTACACAGCTGGCCTTATGAGATCTGAATCATAGCTCATGACTTGTTTCCCACTTTTTAAGATAACAAAATTACAAAACTTCAAAGACAACTCATAAGCAATGCTTTATAAGCTAGAAAAATTCTCATACTGGCTTAGTGTGACTAAACATTTATCATTTTCATGTATTTTACAGAGAATTTTAAAAAGAACACCAAGTTAAGAAAATTAGTTTAAAGTTTCACAATAATTTGACTCTATCTACATTAACACCGATCATCTAACCCTGGAAACGGCCTTTGATTACATAATGTAAATTATTTTTCTTTACATAACTAAACTATTCCATTATAAATTTACAAAGAGACTCATTCTCCTAAGAGCGACGTGAGAACAAAAATTACAGTGATGAGCACCAAAGCAGAACATTTTTGCACCTAGGTTTGATTGGTTTGTATTTAAACACAGCCTGTAACAAAAGGACCAGAACAACACATTTGGCAAGAAAAAAAGTCAAACAGATAAACTACGGTCTAGAAACAGTGATTGAAAAAAAAATCAAATATTTTTTTTTTTTAGTTAATGTGACTTTTTCAAAGTATATTTATGTCATTTTTCATCTTTCATTCACATTCTACAAATCAGATTGCTCCATTTTTGTTAATCGGGTGTCACACTGAATAAACAAATGCATTATGTGTTTGTTGTGATGAATCCAAACCATTAGAGCTGGATTCAGCAGCTCCTATAACCTAATAACCTTACAACCAACCCAAGTGGTAGGGCTGATGATCAGTAACCTGCTGACTTAAAGACCCTCAGTCAGATAAGGAGTGTGTGTGTGTGTGTGTGTGTGGTCTGCCAGAGTCACGTGACAGACTACGTGCAGTCGAGATAGCGGTGAGACATACTAACAGACACAATGGTCTAAACAATCCCTAGACGATTTGGTAGCCAACACTGAATTAACCATAAAGTAAACCTGAGATAAACAACGAGGTGATTAGGGGAGATGTCACCATACTTGAAAATAAGTGACAGGTTTGAAAACAACACTGAAGGAGGCTGGCTTGGCTGCAGCGTTCTCATTAACACTGCAGGACAGAAGCAATGGGCAGTCACTTCCCAGGAGGGGATCAGGACACTGGCACTTCTCCACAGCCATCTGCAGTGGCCTCCACCTCATCCACAAGGTACCCTCAAGCGACTGTGCGACTGTGTGCCTGGGCACCCCTCCCTGTAGCTCCCGGGCGACACTGTCACTCCCCTTCCTCTTCCAGCTAAGCTTCAAAAAGGACTGACTCCCTGAGTCTGAGGTAATGCCAACGTGCAACCCATATGAAGTCAGGCAACCTACTTAACTCTGGCCATCTAGAGATGATAACACCAGTTTTTGCTATCAAAAACTTTCCTTTCTCTCTGATGCTTGGGGCGTGAAGAAGGGCAAATGGCTGGACTACGATAGGAATGTCTCTAGTCGAGCGTTGAGACTCCTTGTGAGGAGAAAGGAGATCTGCCAACCTTCCCATTTCCTGTTTCACACCCTTGGCTTCCATATGTAGAGCACTTAAGGTCCTGTGCAGTTAATGCCCTTCCAGAACTGCCCAGCTCGCAGACTTGTAATTACAGCTCTGGGTGTGTCTATATAGCTCTTTAGTTCAATTTCCAAATCCACATTTCTTAAACAAAATCATACTGCTGGAGTCTTTAAAAATGCCAGTCATGAAATTATCACTTAAAAACTACAAAGAATCTGAGGAGTAAGTGCATATCACTTTCTCTCTCCCCCCCCCCATTATTGGGGTGGTCGGTCTGAAATCAAAGGCCTCTGCATTCTAGGCAAATGCTCGCCAAGTAAGCTAGACCCTAGCCCTCTCCTTTATTAAAGGTGTTTTATCTGACCTGGGAGAGATACACCTAGGTCTGCTTCCCAAGCCCCGAGGAAGAGCCTGGTAGGCACTCTGCAATCTGACCTTTTATTCCAGTGCTATTGGTTCCTGAACTACAGTGTAGCTATTGCTTCCTTCATGAATGCCCAAGATGGGCATGTCAGATGCAGAGAAAAACATTCACAATCTGGTGAAGTTTAGTCACAGAAAAATGATTACCTCATGGATCCAAACATGCAACTTTACTTCTTCTCCCCTTGAGGATCTAAATTCAAGGATCAAATTAAAATCCACCATATTTCAAGTTAAATCCCAAGAGTTCTACACAAGTACAGCATGACTTTAAATGCATATCCATTCATTGTTCTGTCTTTTCCTATATGTAAATACACTTCTGAGACCATAATTTTAGGGAAAGAGTAAGAGTTTTATATTATACTGTGAAGTTCTAACAAATTCTTGGTTTATTTATGTTCATCGCTTAACTCAATGTCATATGACCTCGGCACGATGCCAAGTGTATTGACAAAAGGTCTATCAGATACAAAATTCTTAGTTCTGTGTCATAAATAAATTTGGGTAAAACCGCAAGCCTTCCACAGAGTCATCTCGGCAAAGATGGCCCATCTTCTCGGCGAGAAGCAGCCTGGGAACAAAGAAGAGAAACCCCACAATGACCTGCTCATCCAGAAACATACCACACACCACAGTGAGGGGCGAGGGCTTACATACCTTTCTTTAGCTAGGAGGACAGACATCCCCACAAGTTTGGCAAACTCTTCTGATGTTAAAGATCCCCTTTCTGAAACCTAGTGATAACACACAGCAGAAAACAAACAAGACAAAACAAAACACCAACAACCATAATTATTTCAATACACTTAGAGGAATGCATACCAGTGCAGGAAGGAAATGCTTTACTGGGTTTTCTGCTAAAATCTAAGTAGTCACTATAAAACTAGACCTTCCTGTTTCTAGGTTTATCTTTATGTGCAGAGATGCCCGGTGCCCACAGGGATCAAGAGGGGTGGGATCTCCCAGAACTGGAGCTACAGATGGTTGTGAATTACCATGAAGGTTCCTAGAAGGCTCCTAGGTCCTCTGCGAGGGCACGTGTTCTGAACCACTGCTCAGCCCTCTAGTCCAGCAGACCTGAATCTATGGAGCTCAAGTCTAGGAAAGTTGATGAGCTCAGAACAGGCAGAGCACAGGCTACATACCAACACGAAGCTGTTCATGGAAGAAGGCACTGTATGAAAGCCCAGAGCACAGCAAACTCTGTGTCACAGGCTCTGGGAAGGGGCCCACAGAGTTCTAATCAGGTCCAGTAAGGATGTGACTTGAAAACCTGTTCCTACCGCTGAGCTGCAGCAGGAAAGCAAGCACCTCATTAAGATGTCAAGGGAGACAAATACTTCAAAAACTTTTACCACGGGTACTGGTTGAATGAAAACATCACTGTCTACCACAAAGCACTGATCCTGTGAATGGCTTTCTAGCTAAATCCAACAGTGAATCCTGCTTCTTAAGTCGCTATGCATTTGGGTCTTTGTGGCAAGCTCTAAGGACTGACGGAAACGGGATTTACATACTGTCTCCAGGGCTGAGGCCACCATCTCCTCTTCTTTGTGGGTTTGAAGCTCAATTACCATGACACCACTGTCAAAAACCCGAAGCCTGGAAAACACAGATGTGAGAACAGTGTGGGCATTTCTAAGATGTTCAACCACAAAGGAGAAGCAAGCCACAGTCGACTTTACTTAATGCCCAGGCCTGAGGACAGTGTTTAAGCCATAATAACTACATGTAACTATAACAAAATTAAAGAACTCAAGAATTAACAAACAATAAAACTACAGGCCACAATCTACATGATAAAGTTTTTTTCCGGTTCAGGGTGCTTTTAGCCCAAGGATAAGGAGAATGCAGTTCCGAGTTGAACACGTGCACTACGGGAGGTTCAGAGGTGAATTCTTCTGAGTTTCCTCTGGAAAATCACAAGTCTGAATATGATCTGTACTGGGACACACCCATCCCCGATAAGATGAAGGCCGGAGGGCAGAAGGTGCTTGCAGTATTGGGGGGCGGGGGAATGAGGAATTCAGGTCACACATGGCATAGCCTCAAGAGGGCATCATCTGGCTTGCCATGCACAGTAGCAGGCTTGGATGGGCTTTCGGGTCTCCTCTAGGCAGAATCATAGCTCCAGTTGACAAACTTCCTGTGGAGATTTCTTTACCTGACAGGCAATTTCAGTGCCTCCAGCATCTTGCATGCATTCACTAAATCTTCTGGTGAGAGCAACTAACGAGGAAAAAAAAAACCCAGTTAACACTGCAAAGCAATAGAATGGGTCTATAGAACTGTAATAACCACTAAAACAGAATAAGAAGTCAACGGCATATGACCCAGAGAGCTCCGTACCCTACAGAGATCTGCATCCCTCTGTTTATTGCTGCTTTATTCACTAGAGCAAAGAACTGGACTCGACCTAACTGTCCATCAACAGATGAATGTATAATGAAATTTTATATATATTGTATACACCCACATATATGGAATGCTACTCAGCTCTAAAGAAAAATAAAGTCAAAACTTACAGAGAATGGATAATCTTAAAATGTATAATATTAATTGAAGTCATATATTCTCAAGAAAAAACACTTCATGTTCTCTCTGACATGTGGAGACTAGCCAATAATGTGTGAATGTGAGTGTGTGTGTGAGTGTGTATGTGTGTGTGCAAAGAAATGTACACGTGGGTACAGTATGTAACAGAAAGAGAACAAAAAGGCTAAACACCAGGGGCTGAAGAACTAAATGTCGGGGATGGACACAAAGTATGCAAGAAGATTTTTAAAAAAGCTATTTTTCTAGCTATTATTTTGTCATAAAATTTTTGGTTTTGATGGTAGATAAGTATATAAAACATGATTCTGAAAGTGTAAATTTAATGTGAAGCCTCATAGCTTCCATGCCATTTCTAACTATAAAGGCATTTGTTGAGTTGTACAGACTTTGGGTCTGGTTAGTTTTGGTATGTGACATTTTTATTTCCAAGTTTTTTTAATAATAAAGTTTAAAAACTTTTATAAAGTAGAAGAAAATGCTATTCATCAAGTACTATAGGTCACTCAATTTCAAGGACAAAAGAATAAGCAAAGAAGCCAAAGTCAGCTATTGGCAGTTATGCCCAATAGAAACACAGTGCAGGTCACTGCATGACCTCACAACCTCCAGTACCCACAGAGAAAGAGAAAAGGAAAGGAGCTGGGAATGCGGCTGAGGAGTGGAGTTCTTGCCCGTGTAGAAGGCCCTGGGCTCAAGCTCCAGCGCTGTAATAAATAGTAACAACAAAAACGTTTTCCGAGATACTGACATGGATACTGACCTTTGTTTATCTTATACTTGTTTTATAAATTCAGACTGCTACGTGTAGCTACTAGTGGCTTCCGTTCTAGATAGTGCAGCCTGAATAAATCTGCGCCGTGGTAGACACAAGCATAGCTCTGAGTCAAGTGGGATGGCTCCAGAGCCAGCTGAGCCTAAGTACAACACTTGTCAATCCACCATCTCTAGGTGACCTCAGTCAAGTCATCTGATCTACCTCTCAATTTCCTCATTCCCAAGTTACCTGAAGGTGAGGGCGGTAAAGCAGGAGAGGCTAAGTGAGCTAACAGCTGGTGCTCGCCTCATCGATGACAGGACGGGGCTGCACTCCAGGACTTGGTGAGCCATATGGAAGTGGCAGCTTACCCAAGCTGCACTGGACTGCTGGGGCACCAAGAGAACCAGGAAAGAGTCTCAGAGGCCACGCACCGGGTGTGACTGGGCATAGGGCCTAAAGAACAGCTCCTACTGATACTCAGCCAAAGGAGTAAGGAGAAGTTGTCTCTGCGCTATCTACAAAGAAATCTGAGTCCAGCTGAGCCTGCAAGAGTTAAATACTGCAGAGGAAAACCTTCCACTCATTGCAGTACACAGACCTCAGCGCTGGCAGGCATCGCTCACTGCAAACCTTTACTTTTAAGGTGACAAAACTGAGTTCCACTCTCTCCTCCAGCCAGGCAAGATACCCAAGGGAAAGAAGGCCAAGGGGAAGAAGGTGGCCCCGGCCCCCACCGTCGTGAAGAAGCAGGAGGCGAAGAAGGTGGTGAATCCTTTGTTTGAGAAGAGGCCTAAGAACTTTGGCATTGGGCAGGACATCCAGCCCAAGAGAGATCTCACGTGCTTCGTCAAATGGCCCCGCTACATTAGGCTGCAGCGGCAGAGGGCCATCCTCTATAAGTGGCTCAAAGTTTCTCCTGCCATTAACCAGTTCACCCAGGCCCTGGACCCGCAAACAGCTACCCAGTTGCTTAAACCTGCCCACAAGTACAGGCCAGAGACCAAGCGGGAAAAGAAGCAGAGGCTGCTGGCCCGTGCTGAGAAGAAAGCTGCCGGCAAAGGGGATGTCCCGACTAAGAGACCACCTGTCCTTCGAGCGGGTGTCAATACAGTCACCGCCTTGGTAGAGAACAAGAAGGCTCAGCTGGTGGTGATTGCCCATGACATAGACGTAGACCCCTGCCTGCTCTGTGACGCAAGATGGGGGTCCCCTACTGCATCATCAAGGGAACGGCCAGGCTGGGGCGGCTGGTCCATAGGAAGAAGTGCACCACTGTTGCCTTCACACAGGTTAACTCGAAGACAAGGGTGCTCTGGCCAAGCTGGTGGAAGCTATTAGGACCAATTACAACGACAGATATGATGAGATCCGCCGCCACTGGGGAGGCAACGTCCTGGGTCCTAAATCTGTGGCTCGAATTGCCAAGCTGGAAAAGGCAAAGGCCATAGAACTCGCCACTAAACTGGGTTAAATGTACTGCTGAGTTTTCTGTACATAAATATAATTATAAAACTTCAAAAAAAAAAAACAACTGAGTTCCAAGGCAGTGAAGTGCACCACTCAAAGTCACTCAGCCCCAGGCCAATCCCGTTTCTCTCATCACGCTGCTTCTGAAAACAGCTTTGAGGTTCACAATCAATATGTGCTCACTAGAGGGGGACCATGGAAACATGCGTTCTTACCTCCATCCCTCGAGCTCGGTTCACCAAACAGTACACCTCTGTGAGTGACATTATTCCCCCACGTTCCTGTTAAAATGGGAGAAACAAAAAACAACAAGTATTTATCATTTCTTAACAGAAATCATAATCTGAGTGAAATCACAAATTACATTGCTTTTTCCTAAAAAGTTGTATTTATACACAAGAGAGCCTATTCACATCCTCCGCAATGCCTCGAATGATGGAGGAAGGTCATTGGTTAAGTAATAAAGAAACTGCTTGGCCTCATAGGTTAAATCATAGGTGGGAGGAGTAAACAGAACAGAATGCTGGGAGAAAGACGCTGAGTCAATGGGTCGCCATGATTCTCCCACTCCAGACAGATGCAGGTTAAGATCATTCCTGGTAAGCCGGCTTGTGGGCTACACAGATTAATAAAAATGGGTTAGATCGATATGTAAGAGCTAGCCAATAAGAAACTGAAACTAATGGGTCAGGCAGTGTTTAAAAGAATACAGTTTCCGTGTAGTTATTTCGGGGCATAAGCTAGCCATGTGAGCGGCCGGGTGCCGGGGACACAGCCTCGCTGCTCCTACTATAACACTCGAATTCTACAAATGGACTTCAACATCGTATAGATGAAAAGCGGGCAGCTGCACCAAGCTTCCAAACTGTCCTTAGTCTCCTGACTGCAGACGTGATTCAGACTGAGAAAGACTGGAGAACTCAGGGGCCATGTGTGACACAGCCACATCCGCAAGCCCTGGAAGCAAGAGGCCAGAGTACCGCTGGCAGCCTGCGTCACCACAGGGCAAGCTTCAACAGGTATCACCTTGGTTAATTCAGGAAGGTGGGATGAGGCAAAACCACGTAAGAGGGACCAGAGCCTTGATAAACTCTGCATATCAGTCCGGGATCAAACTCAGGAAACTGGTGCCACAAATAAGCCTGGAGCTGCTCCCCTTACTGGCAAGTGCACGGGAGCCACGGCAGAGCTCTGGAGACCTGCTCCGACTCTTCAGCAGCAGAGCTGAGGAGAAGGCTGAGGGCACTGGGGCCATGCGCCATGGTGGCTTGAAGCCTCTTAGAGGAAGGCTCACTAAACGGTAACAAATTTTTATGTTTATTTAATGTTTTAACTAATTTCTGTTAGTAAAGGAAGAAAGTATAGAAACAAGTGATACCATAATTTTGCAAGCCCTAATGAAATAATAACATTATATAGTAATGACCGTCAAGGGCTGCTAACTATGTATCTAGCTACGTATATGTGTGTGTAGACAGACAGATAGACAGATACTACATACCTACTGACAGAAATGTACAACATCCCCTATAAAATATTCTTGTTATAAAAAGCTGCTATTTATAACAATTGACAGAGAACGTGTAGAATGAGAAACATGTTAATACCATGGAGTCAGTCAAACTATACGCTGTAGGGTAAATTACCAGTTTCTCCCCGGAGAAGTTGGAATTAAATAAAAACGAAACAAAACACAACTTGGGGCTGGAGTTGCAGCTTAGGCGGATATGTAAATTCCTATGTTTGACCATCAGCACAGAAAACTAAAAACTAAACATATGAACACAGACCAGACATTTGACATTAAAGGTTTCTAGTGTTTTAGGGAGACAGTGAGTGATACTGATACTGTAGCTGTGTTTAAATTAGTCTAGTATCATTATAGGTATTAGAATATTTACATACAAGATGATCAGCTTTAAAATAATTTACTGATGAAGATAGGTAATGGACACACAGTGATTTGCACTTAGTTTAGCATATATTTAAAATACACCAAAAAAAGTGCTCTATGGAAGTATACTACAAAACTATTAGCAGGAACTATAAAGACTAGATATGGGGCCAGGCACGGTGGTACGCGCCTTTAAAGCCAGAACTCAGGAAGTAGAGGCAGGTGGATCTCTCAAGGCCAACCTGGTCTGCACAGTGAGCTCCGTGACAGTCAGGGCCGAGTAGAAAGATCCTATATAAAACAAACAAACAAAACCCAAATCCCAAACAAAGAAACAACAACAAAAAAAACCAAAACAATAAAACCTAAACATAGCCAGATATGGTGGTTCATGTCTATAATCCCAGCCCTTAGAGAGGCAGAGGCAGGAGAATGGTGAGTTCAAGGCCAGCCTGGGCTACAAAATGAGTTCATGTTTTAAAAACAAACAAAAACACAGACTAGAGAGAAATATGTTTATAAAAGGAAAGAGCCTTTGAAATCAGAAAAAAAGTCTCATCAAACAGACTTAATGAAGTACAAACATCTGAAACGGAAATAAGAAGTAGTTTTGAAGATTACAATTAAAGATAATTAATAAGTGTACTTAAGCCAATTTAATATTCCTGGAAGAAAAAAACCATGTCATTTACTGTCAACCACATGATGAAAACAGTTAGGCTCTTGAGACTTCTGATGACATGGAAATAATTTAGCAGTGTTTGGAAAGCAGGGGTTTGGATTTACCTACCTCTAACGGTGCCTGCAATATTCCAGCCAGCTGTTTGGCCAGCTGCATGTGGTACTGCGTGCCTGAGCCATAGGTCTCCCGGGTAACTGGGTTGGCTATTCCCATACTCAGCAAGTAGGACTTAAACCTGATGGTCTGTAAGAGGGTGGGAAAAGCATCAGCAGACTAGAAAACAGTTTCTCTGCACAACACTTGAAACTCTTCATCATAAGCTCAATGTGGCACCGTTATTTCTCTAGATAGCCTTGTCTTCTACTGTGTTTCTATGCTGTGGACTTCAGCGGTGAGAGTCTTAGTTGTTCCTTGAACAAATCTAGTTATTCTCATCCTTCTACCCCAGTCTCATGCTGTTCATTCTCAACGTTTTATGTGAAAGAAAGGCAGTAACTAAGCTATTTTTAATGCTAACCAAATACTACAACTAAGAACTCACAAAGGAAAAACGGATCTGACCAGATTGGCCAAACTTAACACGGCAGACAGCACAGATTTGTATGGAACAGCTACTCTGCGACTCCTTAGATATTTCAATAGCTTTATCTCCTACACCGTAAGAAAGAACACAGAATAATCTTGACCCTTGTAGAACTAGCGAAAAAGAATATGATCCAATTTCTCCTTAGCACTTCACACGCAAGCAATAAAAATGTCACACTAAGAAAGCAGGGCCAGTGAGATGGCTCAGTGCGCAACTACACTTGCCACCTGAACATCTGAACTCAGTGCCCAGGATCTGCATTCAGTACACGGTAGAAGGGGAGAATCAGTCCTTCTGAGTGGTCCACCACCTGAATGCTGCAGCACAGCTCACCCCAATAAGGAAATAAGTGTAATAAAAAAAAGTTTGGAAGGCAGCAAATGTGAGAAGCTACAGGCATAGCTCAGTAGGAGGGAGAGAGAACTGGTCAACCACAGGGAGAGAGACCTGGTCAACCACAAGAACATTGCTGCTTTCTATCTGGCATCTACCACTTCAAAGATAAAAAAAAAGCATCCTTACCTCATCTTCTGTGACGTCACCTTGTTTCTCTTTAATCTTATTAGCGATTGATTTCGATAACTCCACCATTTCCTTAGCCTGAAAAAGAAAGGACAAAGAAGCTATGGAGAGGGGCTGGAGAGATGGCTCAGTGGTTAAGAGCATTGCCTGCTCTTCCAGAGGTCCTGAGTTCAATTCCCAGCAACCACATGGTGGCTCACAACCATCTGTAATGAGATCTGGTGCCCTCTTCTGGCCTGCAGACATACACACAGACAGAATATTGTATGCATAATAAATAAATAAATATTGAAAAAAAAGAAGCTATGGAGAAACCTTGTCTCGGATTAATATATATATATATTTTCAAGGTCATCATGGCTGAATCTGAGTGGAACACATGACACCTACCTTGATCATTAGCTTGCTAAGGTCTTCAAAGGCCTGAAATGAGAAATGAAGTTTGTATTGCAGTCTTTTTAAAGAACTAAAATGTTTTAAAGCAACAATAAACAAAATTTTTTTTTACAAATATTGATTTACTATTAATTGTATAAGCAACACATCCACCTCATTTTAAAAGTCTACTTTAAGAAACTGCAAACTTCCTCAACAAATTACAACCAAACGTTCCATAGATGATTATCTAGTGTTTTTGTTTAGTGTTTTTGAACACATACAAGAAAATCTCAGTCTGGGGCACGGCTCAATAATAGAATGTTTTTCTGGCATTGGTGAGGTTCTAGGTTATGCCATGGCTAACACACACACATACACACATACAGAGAGAGAGAGAGAGAGAGATATCACTAATTTTTTTCTGATAGATCAACAAACAAAGATTGTAAAATGCCTTCCAGGTTAAAAATGACAATACCCAGCTGCAGGAATACAGTTTTTGGACATAATTATAACTGAGCCATAGATCTGAAATATTAAGCCATGACACAGTTTTGTGTGCAGTACTTACTGCACACAAAGCATCCAGTGCCTCTCAAACACACCGAGTAAAACCACTGCAACAAATGTCTACTTCGAGGACTTCTTCAAACTCAATCACATATATTTCTAATAAATTATTTCAGGTTGCTGTAGAATTTCTCAACTAAGCGATGTGCATGGATATTTCCTTTCTTCCTTTTTTCTCTTTCTTTCTTATTTTCTTTTTCTTTTTTGAGAGTCAGTTAAGCAAGAACTCCACCCACACGGTGATCTGACATACACAACAGCGGTGACAATCTGTGGGAAGTACCCCCACCTGCAACCCCCCCCCCTTTTTTTTTTAGCTCAAAGAATAGTGTAAGAATAACTGTGTAAGATCCTCATAGTCAGCTCACTAAGCTAACACTGAAAACAAAAGGAACGTGCACACACCTCACAGGAATTTCCTCAGATAAACAAAGGCTTAGACACTGGGTTCTTATCGGCAAGAGCCAGCTGATGCAGGAAGCCTTTGTGGAGGCCCCAGGCACCGGCTATGAAACTGAGTCAATTCTAACATTTAAAGCACACACCAAAGCTAGAACAGAGGCACATCGTGCAAATTTAGATTTCTACATTTACTACACAAGCTGTTAATAAATTTATTTCACTTGTTGAAGTAAAAACGCTATGAGAAATCACTTTATTTTCACAGCAAAAAAAAAACAAAACCCTGAAACACTGAGTATACACAGAATATATCCTTTATCACATGTAGAACAAATAGTAGAACAAATAGAAATTCCACAGTGTTTAAAAGAACTGGCTAAAACAATGTTTTAAGTATTAAAAATATTAATTACAAAACGCAAGTAACAGTTTCTTAAAGTATGGGAAGGTATATAAAATAAAAATTATAGCAAGAAAGATGCACACACCCATTCTATTATTAAATCCTTGGCTTACAGAGAGTTCTATTGTTATCCACATCACAGCCAAACTTCATTGTAGTTCTGTTTTAAACCCAGACGCGTGTGCTCGTCTGCAGGGACCAGTTTTCATCTCATTATCGATTCCCACACGTCTGAATTTTCTGCTCACTACTAGTGCTTCTTCCCTTTGCACAGCCCAGTCCTCTTGCTGGACCTTGCCGACACTGCTAACACCACACACCCTTCTGGCCTCCCAGCCCTTCTCCCCACTGCTAACAGGTCTTCCTAATCCCAACAAACATCAAGGGCCCTGTCATGAGTCTCTTCTAGAGACCGCGTTTTCTCGTCACCAGGCATGTCTCACATGCCAACAGTGCCAGTTTGTCTGCCTACCGAGGGGACCATGACAGTAGCCACAGCTCCTTACGCAGGTCCACGTGTGGAGAACAAGGACTATTTCCTAAACAAGTCAGTCTCTAACACAACACAATGCCTGTGGAGAAGTCTCTAAGGGTGAGAATCCATGGGAATAATTTATTTCCTGAAATGGCATAGTTTAGTTCATAAATTAAAGAACTTTATTTTGAACATCACAGCCCCCTTCAGAAACAGGAATAGTAAGAACAGAGAACAGCTTTCTATTCCCGGCCCTCTCTGTACGTGTGAGCATATGAAAAAGCTGGAGCAAAATGTGCCACGGTGAAGGAGGTCTGTCGCAGGAAACAGGAGACTATGGATTTTTGGGCAAACTAAATAAATTCCAAATTCCAGAATGTAACTAGTCACAGTGTAGGAAGATGTTTAGGGATTACCTCAGAAATGTTTTTGTCAGTTTCTTTTCTTTTTTCTTCGAGTTTCCTTTCAATACCTACAATCCCTACAGCTCTTACTCTTCCTGGCTAGAAAAAAAAAGAGAAAAAACAAAAACCAAAAAACAATTAGATCATAAGATACACAAAACGGAAGGAAACAAAGCCCTTTGTAAGCCACACTGACTTTCAAAGGTGGGAAAGAGCCCACCCAGAAAACAGCAAACAATCACATCCAGCTTCCTTTCCAAAGCATCTGTCTCCTTCTGTTCCTACATAATGACCTTCAACAGCAAAGGAAAATAAATATAAACAGCGGCATGCATGTGCTTCTCTGTATTTTAGTTATAATTAAACTTCTTATTCTTTTTTATTCTTTGGCAATCTATCATATATTAAATATTAATAATCTATCAAATGTACAAAACTGTAGCTAAAATTCTGGTACTTGACAAGTTATTAACAAGCTATTTCCTCACATGTGAGTGTCTGTCCACAGCTGATGACTGACTCAGACTAATTCCCAGGAAAATTCAAATTTTTTAAAAAAAGCAGAACTCTATTGTTTTGCTTTTGACAAGTGTGTGATCACAGAGAGTTTGTTGTCATTGTCTTCTTCTTCCTCTTCCTCTCTTCCTTCCCCTTCTGTGTTTTGGTTTTTTTGAGACAGGATCTTTCTTTCTTTTTTTCAACTGATAACTAATAGTGGTTTATTTTTACTAAAAGATACTATGTCTTTTAATAAGTCACTTTAAAAAAACTTTCTTTGTATTTACTCAGTGTCCTTCACATCCTGCATCTTGATCCCATTCATTTCCTGTCCCTCTGCACCTGTCCTCTTCCCCTGCAACCTCCCCCAATAACACAAAATTTAAAAAGGAAAAGAAAATAAAAATCTCGTCATGGAAGCTGCAGTGTGACACAGTGAGCCACACAGCAGACCCCTTTGTCCATATATCTTTACTTGAAAGTGGTCACTGGTCTGGTTCAAGGCCTCTGGTTTCTACTACACCATCAAAACCGGGCCCTCACTGAGACTCTTCTTGGATATCTTGTTGCCCTGTGTTGTGGAGATCCTGCAGCTTTGGGTCTGTAGGACAGGCCCCTTTACATCTCCAGTAGATCACAGATGGGGCAGATGTTGGGGCAGGCCAAGCCATAAGCCTGGTTCTGGACCTGGGCAGGGCAGGGTTGGTCAGTTTAGCTGCTCTCCCCTGTCCCACCACCAGGGTGAGCTCTCCAGCACTGCCCCAGCTATTTCATGCTGGCAGCAATGAGGGACCAGTTCTCCTGTTTTCATGCCCTCAGGGTCTGCTCTCCCACACCTACACCATCAAGAGCAGCTCTACTGTGTTACCCCTGTGAGCCACAGGTACAGGGGTCACTCCCCAGTGCTGCAGCTGATGAGGGGCAGGGACAGCTCTCCTGCTCTTATGACCCCAAGACCAGCTCCTCTACTGAGTGACACAGGGTCTTTCTAATATAGTCCTGGCTATCCCAGAAATCACTATGTAGACCAAACTGGCCTTAAACTCACAGAGATCTTCCTGCTTCTGCCTCCTAAATACTGAGATTAAAGGTGTGCATGACCGCATGCCCAGAGTCTTCCTAAAAAGTATTTAAGTACAGAAATGAAAAGGGTGCATTGGCAGGCCTTGTGGCTCACACCCAGTACTTGGGAGGCTCAGGCAGGAGGACCACTTCAAGAATGGGACCAGCAAGGCTACACAAAATTCTAGGTCACCCTGTCTTAAGAAGACAAACAGAAAAGAAGATATTGCACTTACAAATAGCTTTAACAATACCTGGGGTCCTTTATTTGTTTGTAATGACTGGGAAACTGGCACATTCTCCCACCTTCTCTGTGTCATTTCCTCTGATAAACGCCTATAAAACTGTAACATATATGCAAAGACTTGAGTCAGTCAAATGGCAGCCATCACACACACTACTAAAACATCTGTTTAGTACAACGTTCTGCTCAGTTGTCAGTAACAGAACTAGACCCCTCAGACAGCAAAGGAAGGCAACAGCTGTCTGTCTTCTAGGATCAGCTTCAGAAAGCACAAAGAAATCAAAACATATATCCAAGCGCGCACGCGCGCACACATACATACACACACACACACACACACACACACACACACACACACACGAGCTGGCCTCTACATACAATGGAGTGCTTTCCCCACAGACGAATGCCACTTCAGCAAACGCCCGCACTTTAGGCAATCCTACAGATGTGGAGCGCTGTCAGCCTATACTGAAACAAACAGTCCGGAAAAATTACATAACCATTTCTCCACAAAAAGAGCAGAGAATAATTTGTCTAGTTAAAATACAAGATAAAAATTAGGGACAAGTCAAACGCAATGGTATACATCTATAATCCCAACAGGAGGATCAGTGCTAGGCTACCCTCAGCTAGATAACAAATTCAAGGCACTATGTGTCACATAATACTCTATCTCAAAAAAACAAAATAAAACAAAAGCTAAAACAAAATTAGAGATAACATGTGGCTAGGCTCACAAATAATCCAACGTATTCCAACTCCAGTGAAAACACCTTTGGCAAGTGTGGTGGTTTGAAAGAAAATGGACCCCAAAGAGAGTGACTCCAATAGGAGGTGTGGCCTTGTTGGAGTGGGTGTGGCCTTGTTGGAGGAAGCATGTCACTGTGGGAGTGGGCTTTGAGGTCTCCTACGCTCAAGCTACTCCCAGGGTCTAAGACCATTTCCTGCTGCCTGCAAGATGTAGGAGTCTGCCGGGCGTGGTGGCGCACGCCTTTAATCCCAGCACTCGGGAGGCAGAGGCAGGCGGATCTCTGTGAGTTCGAGACCAGCCTGGTCTACAGAGCTAGTTCCAGGACAGGCTCCAAAGCCACAGAGAAACCCTGTCTCAAAAAACAAAAAACAAAATCAAAACAAAACAAAAAAAGATGTAGGAGTCTCAGCTACTCCTCCAGCACCATGTCTGTCTGCATGTCACCATGCTCCCCACCAGCACCGTGTCTGCCTGCATGTCACCATGCTCCCCTCCAGCACCATGTCGTCACCATGCTCCCCTCCAGCACCATGTCTGCCTGCATGTCACCATGCTCCCCTCCAGCACCATGTCTGCCTGCATGTCACCATGCTCCCCACCAGCACCGTGTCTGCCTGCATGTCACCATGCTCCCCTCCAGCACCATGTCTGCCTGCATGTCACCATACTCCCCACCAGCACCGTGTCTGCCTGTCTGTCACCATGCTCCCCTCCAGCACCATGTCTGTCTGCATGTCACCATGCTCCCCATCAGCACCATGTCTGTCTGTCTGTCCCATGCTCCCCTCCAGCACCGTGTCTGCCTGCATGTCACCATGCTCCCCACCATGATGTATAAGCACTGAACCTCGGAAACTGTAGCGAGCCCCAGTCAAAGGTTTTCCTTTATTGGAGTTGCCATGGCCATGGTGTCTCTTCCCAGCAGTAGACACCCTAACTAGGACAGCAATTCACTTCAGTTGGCTTCGAAACAACTGTGTGAGAAGCACTCAGGGGGTGCTGCACAAGACAGCACATGTGTCTGAACAACAAGTGTCCAGCGGCTTCCTCACTCGGTCCTCTAACCACGACACTGGGCTATTGGACCCGAGCCATTCTCTCTATGGAGCTAACGGAGATCAGCTGCCTGGTGCCGAGCTTTCAGACAACAGCTGAATCCCTTCCCACGCTGCGGTCTGATGCCCCATCAACTACCCCCTAGCAGCTTCTCTAGCAGCTTCCCGCTTTGGATGCCATGCAACCACACCCCTGCTTTTCACTCGATAAGGCTCGAAACAAAAAGGTTTTGCTTTGTTTTTTGTTTTTGTAAAAATGTGGTTTATAACCTTCATAATACTGTCTTCTACTGTATTAACACAACACACACCTTTGATCATAATAACACACAGCACACACCTTCAATCATAATACTGTCTTCTGTCGCATTAACACAACACACACCTTCAATCACAATACTGTCTCCTACCATACTAACACACAATGCACGTTCGAATCCAGCTGTACTCATAAGGGAGCTTACCTCGATCTGGCCATGCTCTTTGAAGGAGAGTTTGATGTAGGAGTTCTTACTGCTCTGGAACGGACCGGGCTCTTTGTTAGAAGGAGCCGGGTGCAGATGCACCACGATTTTGGCACTAATGAAACAGCAAATATGTTGGTGAATTTTTAAAATCACTAATTCTGTTTCTATAAGTTTTCATTTGCTTATTTACTTACTACTTATGTATTGTTTTGAGGCAGGATCTCACTGTATAGCTCTGGCAAGCCTGGAATTTGCCATGTAATCCAGGCTGGCCTCCAACACAGAGAGATCCCCCAGCCTCTGCCTCCTACATGCTGAAACTGAAAGTGTGTGCCACTACAATGAGCACTATTTTTTAAACATGTACATTTCCAATCACTCTGAAATTCACAGAGAAATAATGAATTTCAAAAACACATTCTTTCCTAATTTATATTCAGAATCACTAAAACCTGCAAAAATAAAACTTGTAAGATATAAACTAAATGCCATTGGCTATATAGATAAATGCATGGCTTTTAGAAATGAATTCAGAATAGTTTTGTAATGTTTTGAGTGGTTTATGCCTAGGCTTCCCATCCACTGAGTCACCACCTGAGTCACATGGGGCTATCATGTCTGCCAAAGCAGTTTACCTTACCTACCTGAAAACACGTGACAAGTTACCTGTAAAATGGGCTGATATTTTAATAAAAACTCAGCCAAAACTAACATCCTACAGTGTCGTTTGCTGGAAATGCCGCTCATGCAGCAGCATGATCTAGAAGACCTGACGATAAGGACAACTCTCAAACCCCGCTGACCTAGGGAGATCCGTGTGTGTCCTCAGCAGCACCTCGGTACTGTTAAATGCATACAGACCTGCTCCACCAGGGTCTAGCCTGGGGACTCCTCCTGATCCTCCTCCCACACACCCTGCCCAAACCCCATATCTAGACACTAGAAAATGGAAAGACAGGCAGTGCTCATGGATTGGTAGAATTACCACCGTGAAGATGACTGTCTTATTAAAAACTATTTATTACCAATGAGCAAGAATTAAAAGCCAAACTGACTTGAAACTAAAGGAAATTCTATTCTTTTTCTTTTAAGATGTATTATGGAATGAATTCTTAGTTGGTTTGGTACTATCATTGTAATACTTCAGGTACTAATTATTTATAATAAATGATAGTCTGGTTAAATATTAAAAAAAACTATTTATTGATTCAATGCAATCAAAATCCAAAACAGTATCTCATTCTGAACTGAAACAGAAAAAGGAAAAAAAAAGTATCCTAAAAATCATATGGAACCACAAGGATCTCAGAGAGCCAAAAATACTGAGCAAAAACTATGGTTCTGGAGAGGTTACCATTTCAGAGTCATAGTAATAAAACACAGATGGACACACAAACCAATGCGACACAACGGAAGACCCAAGTATGAGTACATAAACTTCAGCAATTAAAATATGACAAAAATGTAAAAAAAAACCCCACAAAACATAAGTTGGAGGGAAAAAACATCTTCAACAAATGGTGCTGGGAAATATGGATGCTGACATGCAGGAGAATGAAATTAGACCCTTATCTATCACCTTGGATGAAAACTAACCCCAAATGGATCAAAGACCTAAACGTGAAACACTGAAACATCACTATAAGAAAACATGGGCAGTGTCTTCTGTGATACAGGTGTAGGGAAGGACTTTCTGAATAAAACTCCATTTGCTCAGGAATCAAGGCCAAAAACTGAAGACTAAAAAGTTTCTGCACAGCTAAAGAATCAACCAATCATGTGGAGAGGAAGTCACAGACTGGGAGAGAATCTTTGTCAGCTATACATCTGATAGAGGATTACCCTCCACGATATAGAGAATCCAAACAACAAAGAATCAAAGAAACGAAAACCAAATGACCATTTAAAAAATATGTTTGGGATCTGAACACAGAGAAGAAATATCTCAAAAAAAAATGTTCATTCTCACTAGCAGTTAGAGAAGTACAATCAAAACAATTTCAAGATTCCATCTTCCTCCAGTCAGAATGGCAAAGATGGCCATGTTCATTGCTGCTCTGTTCACAACAGCAGGAATGGAGACAACATACACGTCCTTCAATCAGCAAACAGATAATGAAAATGTGCCACACATGGGCTGGAGAGATGGCTCAGAGGTTAAGAGCACTAGCTGCTCTTCCAGAGGTCCTGAGTTCAATTCCCAGCAACCACATGGTGGCTCACAACCATCTGTAATGAGATTTGGTGCCCTCTTCTGGCCTGCATGGATAAGTGCAGACCGACACTGTATACATAATAAAATAATAAATAAATAAATCTTTAAAAAAGGAGAAAATGTGGTGCACATATACTATGGCATACTATTTAGCTATAAAGGTAAATGAAAACATGAACCTTGCAGGTAAGTAGACAGAACTAGAAAATATTGTATTGGTTGAGGTGACGCAAACTCAAAGACAAATGTTACATGTTCGCTCTCATCTGAGGTCCTTAACTTCTCTAGGTTCTTCAGTGTGAGTACATATCCTGGAGGAACCTCAGAAACAAAGAGTGAAAAGGACCAAAGTGGGGGCAGGAGCAATAGAGAAGATGCTTGAATAGCAGGGTACAGCAGATTTGAAGGGGGAAATGAGACAAATGGGCACAGGGGGATTTAATTAGGGCAGTAGAAGGAGATAAGAACTTTTTTGTGAATAAAGGTTTTAGAGCTCACTCAGGGTAGTGGTGGTGCATGCCTTTAATTCTAAGCCCTTGGAGGCAGAGGCAGGGGATCTCTGTTGAGTTCGAGGCCAGAGCGGGTTCCAGAACAGCCAGGGCTACAGAGAGAAACCCTGTCTGGAAAACACAAAACAACAAACAAACAAACAACAGAAAGATTGTTAGGCCTCACCTCTTCCCAATTCCGGCCGCCTGTTCTTCGATGAACACAACCTGGGACAGAGGAATGGCCATGCAGCACTCCTGGGAGGAAAGCAACAGGAGAGAGCTCTGTACACGGTCAGAGGACCAGTCCAGCGGCAGGGGAGCTCTGTTCATCAACAACACTGTATTCCTTAACCAAACTGCTCACTTTAGCCAGGCCAGGAAGGCACATGCCTGTCAGGGGCTCTACCACAGCTACACTCCCAATCTCTTTAATAAACTTAAGGAAAACTGAAATAAAACTCTGTGCTGCCATTTGGTGCATAGGCGAGCATAAGGAGAGGTTTAAAGGCAAGCACAGGACTGGCAAGATGGCTCAGAGGGAAAAGCCACCTTCCCAAAACCTAAACCAGAGTTCCATCCCTGGGATCCCACGGGGGAAGGGAGAAGTCTGCAAGCTATCCGCTGCCCTCTGTATGTGCACAGCGGTACGCCCACACTCATGGACACACAGAATATGATAATAAATCAAATTAAACCAAGATGTGATACTTCTCTAATCTTGGTACTAGTGAATCCGAGACAGAAGGATAAGGAGTTCAAGGCCAGCCTGAGCTATACAGTAAGACCCTCAAAAAATAAAAGTAAAATGGGGTGCAGGGTTGGCTCAGCAGTTAAGAGCATTTGCTGTTCTTTATATTGAAAGAATAAAAATATCTATTATATATAATTATATATATATAGAGAGAGAAAGAGACAGACAGACTGAGACAGAGAGACACTAGACAGTTTTTCCTGTTGACAACTGTACCTTTTTTAAAGTTAAAATTCTTTGGAATAGAGATATCAGCTCATACATACACCTCAATCCATCTAGAAACTATAAAATCAGAATGAGGAGTCTCTTGGTTTTTTTTTTTATTTTTTTTGTTTTTCGAGACAGGGTTTCTCCACAGCTTTTGGTTCCTATCCTGGAACTAGCTCTTGTAGAGCAGGCTGACCTCGAACTCACAGAGATCCGCCTGCCTCTGCCTCCTGAGTGCTGGGATTAAAGGCGTGCGCCACCACCGCCCGGCTGAGGAGTCTCTTCTTGAGCAAGGCCTTTCTCGAATTCCTACGGCTGAGCGCCCCTGATTTGCCACGTGGCACACCACTCCTGCTTCTGTCTTTTTAAGGATCCCTCAGAATGGGAATGACTCCTCCCCTACACTGAGGCAGGCTGTAGGAGCGACTGACTGGTATTTGAAAGCCTAAGAATTAAGCGTCTCACCACCGGGGGAAGCAGAGGCAGGCAGATCTCTGAGGATCTCTGAGTCCGAGGCCGCCAGACGGGTCTACCTCAAGTTCAAGGTCAGAAGAGGCTAGAGAGTAAAACGTTGTTATCTCAAAACAAAACAAGAACAATCAAGAGAACACAAACAACATCTTGAATGGGGGTAGCTGGGGTGTAATTCAGTGTTAAAGTACACACTCAGCATAGTCAAGGCCCTCGGTTCCAATTCACACACTAATTAAACAAAGCCCAGAATTAGACGCTAAAAGCTGAAGTCTCTTACATTGTTTTTCTGGTCTCTCCAAATCAGCCGGTGTGTACTAAGAAGAAGTGTCCCAGCATCGAATTTTATCTAAAACGATAAGATTGTTACAAATAATCAATATCACTACATATAATACAGATTTTCTTACCTAATTAGCATATAATATGAAATTATTAAGCATTTTAGAGCAAGGTTTATCATAGTTAAAAAGAAATGCTATATACCTTAGTCTATATATTATATTACACACATATATTATATAATATGTATATATATCCATTATAGAACTATAAAAAATTCTAAATAACCTACATGTGGTATCAGAGGTAGTTAAATGTATCTATAGTACAGCACACATGGAATGCTAAGACAGAGCGAATGGGAAAAAAAGGGAATTTGCAATGTATTACACAGAATGAAATTCTCCAACAGAAGGTGCTTTATATGTGTGGATACACACATCTCATGTAAGTACCAAAGAGAAGGTCTAAATGAGTACAGTAAGCACTCACTGGTCTTTATGTGTGTGGGTACACACATCTCATGTAAGTACCAAAGAGGTCTGAATGAGTGTACAGTAAGCACTCACTGATCTCAGGAAAGGGTGAGGGAACGGGAGGGAGAGGAAGAAGCAAGGGATCTGTGAGCCCATTTCTGGATGTAGAGGCAGAAGGTTTGGGGCCAGCTAAGGCTACAGAAGACCCTGTTTTCTCCATTTCCCCTCAAAAATAAAAATACATTGTATAATAGTATGAAAAAGATGGCGTCTATGTCTGCATGACTGAAGTTTTAATTTCGTAGATTATTATTCCTGAAAATTAGACAATAAACCAATTTAGAGTTAGTATTCAAGAGATTAATAAATCAAATCCTTCCAATGCTGTTAAAAATGTATATATGAAGTTTCTATTTCTCTAAACACTAGAGAGCAGAATTTGCCATACAATAAGATTTGGTTGAATCATTTTTCTCTGCTCCACTCCGTTCTTCTCCCCTTCACCCTCCAACCCTCCCCCAAGGTCCCCATGCTCCCAATTTATTCAGAAGATCTTGTCTTTTTCTACTTCCCACATAGATTAGATCTATGTAAGTCTCTCTTTGGGTCCATATTGTTGTCTAAGTTCTCTGGGATTGTGGTTTGTAGGCTGGCTTTCTTTGCTTTGTGTTTTTTTTTTAATATTTATTTATTTATTTATTTATTATGCATACAATATTCTGTCTGTATGCCTGAAGGCCAGAAGAGGGCGTCAGACCTCTTTACAGATGGTTGTGAGCCACCATGTGGTTGCTGGGAATTGAACTCAGGACCTTTGGAAGAGCAGGCAATGCTCTTAACCACTGAGCCATCTCTCCAGCTCCTTTGCTTTGTGTTTTAAAACCACCTATGAGTGAGTACATGTGATAATTGTCTTTCTGTGTCTGGGTTACCTCACTCAAAATAATGTTTTCTAGTTCCATCCATTTGCCTGCAAAATTCAAGCTGTCATTATTTTTTTCTGCTGTGTAATACTCCACTGTGTAAATGTACCACATTTTCATTATCCATTTTTTTTTGGATGAGGGGCATTTAGGTTGTTTCCAGGTTCTGGCTATGACAAACAAAGCTGGTATGAATATAGTTGAGCACATGTCCTTGTGGCACGATTGAGCATCCTTTGGATATATAACCAAAAGTGGTATTACTGGGTCTTGAGGAAGGTTGTTTCCTAATTTTCTGAGAAATCACCACACTGACATCCAAAGGGATTGTACCAGCTTGCATTCCTACCAGCAATGCAGAAGTGTTCCCTTTTCCCCACAACCTCTCCAGCATAAGTTGTCATCAGTGTTTTTTATCTTGGCCATTCTTTCAGGTGTAAGATGAAATCTCAGAGTTGTTTTGATTTGCATTTCTCTGATGACTAAGAATGTTGAACATTTCCCTAAGTGTCTTTCAGCCATTTTAGATTCGTCTGTTGAGAGTTCTCTGTTTAGGTCTGTACTCCATTTTTTTTATTGGATTATGTGATCTTTTAGTGTCCAATTTTTTTGAGTTCTTTGTATATTTTGGAGATCAGACCTCTGTCAGATGTGGGGTTAGTGAAGATCTTTTCCCATTCTGTAGGCTGTCGTTTTGTCTTGTTGACCGTGTCCTTTGCTTTACAGAAGTTTTTCCGCTTCAGGAGGTCCCATTTATTAATTGTTTCTCTCAGTGCCAACTTGGGTTTCTATCGCTGTGATAAACAGCACTGTAGTGGCATTTCACTTGTATTTTAGTAAATAAAGCTTGCCTGAAGATCAGAGAGTAAAACAGTCCCACTGGTCAGCCTTACAGACCGGGTGGTGGTAACACACACCTTTAATCTCAGTAGCCACTCTAGTTGCCATAGAAACACATGACCAAAAGTAACTGGGAGGGGGGTATTTCAGTTTACAGTTTACAATCCATCATGAAAGGAAGTCAGGGCAGGAACTGAATTGGAGACCAAGGAGGAATGCTTCCTAGTGGCTTACTCTCCATGAGTCTCTGAACTTGCTGTTTTATAAAACTCAGGACCTGGTCCATCGACAGCACTGCCCATAATGGGCCGGGCCCTCCCACATCCATCATTACTAATCCAGAAAATGCCTCATGGACCTGACCACAGAAAAATCTGATAGAGGCCTTTTCTCAATTGAAGTTCCCTCTTCCCAGATGATCCTGGCTTGTGCCAGGTTGATAAAAAACTAAACAGTGCAATATTCCACCAGAATACTTGGACTTATCTGAGAAAAGACTTACAAGATCCGAGTTTTCTTGCGTCAGAAGTAAAAGGCTAGGCAGGGTGGTGCAGGCCTTTAACCCCAGCACTGGGAGGCAGAGGCAGGCGCGCCATTGTGAGTTCGAGGCCAGCCTGGTCTACATAGAGAGTTCCAGGACAGCCAGGGCTACATAGAGAGATCCAGACTCAAAAAGAGGAGGAGGGGAACCGAAGAGATGGTTCAGTCGTTAAGGGGACCCAGCACCCACAGAGCAACTCACAACTCCAGGGAACCTGACGCCTCCGGCCTAGGCTGACATCTGCCCTTCTGTGCACACACCCGCATGTAGACACGCACACTTACACACAATTAAAAAGAAGAAAAACGTCCCAATAAAAAGCAAAGTTCAAGTACCCTCTAGAATGCAATTCAGCCTAACTTTAAGCGTCTTGGTTGGTCTGATTTACACAAAACTGGGTTTATGATATTTTAAGAATCTCTTTGCTGCTAAGTGAAATCTCCCGTTTTCAAAGCAAATGTTTTGTTAACTTGGAAGTGCAGTTAGATCAGAGCAGTTTTTGTTTCATCTTGTTGAAATCAAAGTTTAGGATATGCATTTGAAGTTCCTGTCAGAATTGTCCCACTTGCCCTGTCAATCAATGGGCATGAGGAAATGAGAAAGGTTGTTGCTCCAGGGAGGAAATTGTGCCACCGTTTCCTTCAGTTCTCCTGTGAGTTATTCTCTCAACCCGACAGACAAGTTTGTCTGGCTTGCATTTACTACTCAAAACTAGAATAATCGGAGCTACTTTAAATCAAACTTTGTTTAAGAACGGTTGCGGAGAAGATCCAGCCTCAAAACACCACCCTAAGAAACGCGGGAGACCTGGGTCAAACGTCGCGTGCACCTCCAACAGCTGTAAGCACGGACCAGGAAAAAGTGTATCAAAGCACAGAGGGAGGCTTCGTTTTCCCCACAGCGAGGAAGGAGGAACGCGACAAATGAAAACTGGAAAGCAAAAGTGTTTGCGGGAACGCGAGCTCTATTCCCCCGTTCTCAGGTCGCGCATTTCATTCAGAACAGGAAGGCTTGGGGAGTTTCCAGTGTGTACAAAATACTTCCTTGCATCAGGGATTTCTCTTATCGTTTGCAAGCCCATCCCTTAAGATTTCTGCTTGCGCTACAAGGCAGAGCTTACTGCACGAGTCCAGAACGCAAGCTGGGGCTGGACCCGGCTGCCTCCTTCGGAAATCCTGTTGGGCGAGGGACCGGCCGCGGCTCAGCCCAGTACAAATCCATCACCCATCCATCCCGCAGGAGAGTGGGGGAAGGCGTTCCGGGGGCGCGCCCCCGATCAGGCGGAACTGGGCCGTCCCAGGCTCCGGTCCCCCCATCCCACCTCCGGTCCCCCGCTCCCCGGCTCCACGGTTCACCGTGCACGGCGGGCCGCGAGGTCGAGGCCGGGAGCCCAGGGCCGAGGACCAGGCCGTGCCGAGCCCAGCACGAGGGTCCGCGGGACGGGGCGGCCTCCGCCCTACCTTCTCCTCGCCGTCGTAGACGCGCACCCCGCGCTGCTGGATCACCAGCGTCTCGTTGATCTCCAGGAGGCCGCTGGTCCACACGAAGCGGTCCATGGCCGCCGCCGGGCCGGCCTCTGCCGCTCGCCCGTGCTCCCGGGCTGCGAGCGGCGCCCCCTGGTGGCCGGCGGGGGTGGGGCGGCCGGGAGGGAGTCCCCCCCCCCACCCCGACCTCCGACAGGCGGGGTGAGGGAGCGCCGCCTGGCGGCGGCCGCTCATGTGCTCGTTTGTTTCCCTGGCCCTGCCCAGCCTGTT
This sequence comes from Microtus pennsylvanicus, assembly GCF_037038515.1. Classification (NCBI taxonomy): domain Eukaryota; kingdom Metazoa; phylum Chordata; class Mammalia; order Rodentia; family Cricetidae; genus Microtus; species Microtus pennsylvanicus. Next base: position 65,991,688 of record NC_134587.1, on the reverse strand, counting down.
GATAAACTTGTCAAAGGTTGTAAATAATGATATTTTTGTTATTGTTGGTTTTCAAATAACTGTTGACAGCAGGGATTGTTTTTAATACACCTGTAATCAGTATATCGGGTGGTACCCTCTGCTCCTCGCTCAGGGTTTTGTTTTAGACTAATTTTTATAAGATTGTATTTATTTTATGAGTGTCTGTGTGGGCGGGGCACATGCAAGGGCTCGCCTATAGGAGACAGAAGACACCCAATGAGAGCTGGTTCTCTCCTACCACCGCAGATCTTGGGGATCAGACTTCAGGTTATGAGGCTTGGCAGCAGGCACCTTTACCTGTTTAACCACCCCCACCCCCACCCCTTTTTTTTTAAAAAAAAAAAGGGCATTAGATCTATATTAATGAAGGTGACATTGAAAATAAAACATAAACCAACCCCACGCAGATTGTCATTTAATAAGGACAATGAAGGACACCAGTCCCTCCTAGAGACTGGAGACTGGACACATAGTGCGGGGTGGGGTTGGGGGTTGGCATTTTATGGGGCTGAAAAGGGGAACTTCCGGGATGCAAGAGTCCATCTGCAAGTCAGTTCCCCTGCAGTCTCAGTGATTGCTGATCTTATCCTAGGCTTCCTGCTTCCTGACAGCCCACTGGTGCTTCAGGTCAACTTTCCTGCCTGGAGTTTCTCCGCCCACCTGAGACTTTTAGGTCTTTAACCTTCAGTGAGTGCGGGCGTTTTGCCTACCTGAAGGTCTGTGCTGAGATCCATGCCTGTTACCCAGGTAGAGCAAAAGGTTTTAATTATTCTGTCCAATGTAAACTCTCTCTCTCTCTCTCTCTCTCTCCCTTCCTTCCTTTTTTTCTTTTACATAGTTTTTTTTTTTTCTTCAAACCAGGCTCGGCAGTACACACCTGTAATCCTAATACTTGGGGAACAGAGGAAAGAGGAGTGCTCCAGGTAAGCCTGGGCTCCGTAGTAAGACCCTAAAAACAAACAAGCAGTAGCAACAACAAAATACCACACAGGAACAAGGAAGGAAGGAAGGAGGAAAGGAAGGGAAGGGAAGAGAGGGGAGGGGAAAGGAGGGGAGGGGAGGGAAAGGGAAGGGAAAGCGAGGGGAGGGGAGAGAAGGGAAGAGAAGAGAAGAGAAGAGAAGGATCTCTCCTTTTTTAACCCTTCTATGGTTGTTAAGTTTCTACTTAAGTATTTTGAGTTGGACAGCAGCTAAAATCACTGACTGCTCTTCCAAAGAACCCAGGTTCAATTCCTAGCACCCACACAGCACTCACAACTGTCTGTAACCCCGTTTCCAGGGGATTCAAAGCCTCCTTCTGGCCTTTGAGGGCACCAAACATGCATTTGATGCAACAGATATACTTTCAGGTAAAGTACCCATGCAAATAAAAAAATATTTTTTAAAAAAGAAATTTTTGCCAAACAGCACTTTTCTATATTTTCTTCTGTTTTATAGTTTTCTTTCTTATGCTAGGTGTATGTTTCATCTTGAGGCTGTCAGTCCTTGTCTAATGTAAAGTTGAGGTAAAGATCAAAGTTTGCAGTTTGCAAATGTTGAAATTCAATTACCATGACTGTTTATTGAACGGTTGTTTTTGGAAACTGTAAACATCAATCGGTCAGCTAGCCTGGTTATAGTTCTGAAATTGTTGTGCTCCCTGTTTGTCTTTGTGTCACACCGTCTCAATCATCGCGGTCTTAGAACTCTTGACAACATCCTGTCCCTGCTCCGCTTGGGACTATTTCACAGTTGTCTTGCCTTCTCCAGGTCCTTTACATCTCGTGTTAATCTTTAGAACAACAGTTGTTGTTCTGAGTGCATACTGTAGCTGTCATTTAGTTTCTGTAGTTTCTCTTCACTGAACGTTTGTGCCGGAGCCGCCTACTTTCTGAATTTAGTGAGATCCCTTTGAGTACCAACCTTGCCAGGTCTCTGCCATGTCATCTCTGTGGCTCTCTCTCTGGCCTTTCTTTCCCAGCTGTCCTTCTTCTGTCCTTAGGAACGACACACCCTGCCCTCCCACAAGCACGGTACCTGTTTCACGCACCCACAGGAGAAACTGATCAACCACATCATATGTGTACAGTTTATAGCCAGCTGTGTTGGTGGTGACCTGTTCTGAAAGAAGTCTTCTTTGGCCTTTTAGAAAAGAATCTGTCTTGCCTCCCAACACTGTGGAATGGCTGTGTGTGTGTGTGTGTGTTTAAAAACAAGCTGCTCTTTGTGTAGGGTTGAGCCCTCATGAGCTTTCCCCCATCCACTTTGGCATGTCGGAATGAGAGCAAGGAGGGGTGGATGGGAGAGTTTGGAAGGAGTAAAGGGAAGGGAGAATGATGTGGTCTTGTTAAAATCTCAAAAAAGGAAAGAAAAAAGAAACTCTGTTCTTGGAGTGGGCATATCTGAAAATTAGGGAGAAAACTGCCATGTTGGGAAACAGCAGTCTCAAGGCTTTCTTACTATCTTGGTGTATTGAAATCTCCATGGTTTTTCTTTTATTCTGGGTTTGTTTTAACCACAGACACTTTTTAAAAAATATTTATTTATTATGTATTCAATATTCTTCCTGCGTGTATGACTGAAGGCCAGAAGAGGGCACCAGACCTCATTACAGATGGTTGTGAGCCACCATGTGGTTGCTGGGAATTGAACCCAGGACCTTTGGAAGAGCAGGCAATGCTCTTAACCACTGAGCCATCTCTCCAGCCCCCACAGACACTTTTTAAAAAAGCTATTAAGGTGAGTTTCACAGTGCTGTGGAGTAATCCTTCTTACATGCCCAGCTGCTTAGGGTTTAGCTGATTCCAGACATAGTCAAGTTGACAACCAAGACTAGCTATCGGACCAATGGAACTTGAGCAATCAGCCATATTGTGGTGAGTGTATAAATAGCAGCCATATTGTGGTGAGTGTGTAAACAGCAGCCATATTGTGGTGAGTGTGTAAACAGCAGCCATATTGTGGTGAGCGTGTAAATAAATAGCAGCCATATTGTGGTGAGCGTGTAAATAAATAGCAGCCATATTGTGGTGAGCGTGTAAATAAACAGCAGCCATATTGTGGTGAGCGTGTAAACAGCAGTGGTGTCTTTAAAAGCGAGAGCTGCTCAGCTCTTTCTTCTCCCAAAGTTGGTAAAGCTGCACTCAAAAAGGATATTTCCAAAGGAAAGAAAAGCTACAGAAGCACCAGGGCTGTCGCTCAATGGCAGCGCACTTGAAAAAGTCTCTGAGTTCCATCCCTAGCACTGAATAAATAAATAAATAGCTGGGCAGTGGTGGCGCACGCCTTTAATCCCAGCACTTGAGGGGCAGAGGCAGATGGATCTCTGCGAGGCCAGCCTGGTCTACAAGAGCTAGTTCCAGGACAGGCTTCAAAGCTACAGAGAAACCCTGTCTTAAAAAACAACAACAAACAAATAAAAAATAAACGCACTAACAAAATATCTGAGGGGGGAAAATGGGAGAAAACAGGAGAAAAGGTGACCACAGCTGAGAGCTAGCTGGGGAGACCCTCTGGCCCGAGTAATAAGAAGATAGCATTCTCCCTCAAATAAAACAAGGCCTCTAACATGGCGTCAGTCGTCCTAACGTCTGGGGGGAGCTGGCAAGAGATAGCTATTTAGTAAGCTAACGATAGCCCACGATCAACTGTAGCTGGGCCCTGGACCCGCATCATTCCAACCTCTCCACAATAAAAAGTTCCCGCTTTGAAGATGTAGTCTCTTTCTGAGAAGATATTTCACACACATCATCTTCCTGAGGGTTGGGATTACAGATGTGAACCGCCATTGTCTGGGTTTTTTTTTTTTTTTTTTTTTTTGAGACAGGGTTTCTCTGTGGTTTTGGAGCCTGTCCTGGAACTAGCTCTTGTAGACCAGGCTGGTCTCGAACTCACAGAGATCCGCCTGCCTCTGCCTCTGGGTTTTATGTAGGTGACATGTTTACACGACGGGAGTGAAAGATTATAGCAAGACACCTAAATAAACAAACATAGAGAAAACTGTCCAACAAGCGTTAGTTCTTCACAGGAGATTATATACTGCCTCGGAGGAACAGAGAGTTACGGCCTTTTTTTTTTCCTCCTGTTCACACTCTATGTAGTCTTATCACTCAGGAAGCCAGGGAAGATTCAGCGTTCTAGGCCAGTACATTGCAAGACTTTCAATTAAATAGTAACAGCTCAAAGGTAGATCTCAATTTAAGATTTTGTCTGCAAGCTGTGCAAACATGGACACCCAACATCTGAGCTCATCCCGCCTGAGAGATGTAGTCACAACCCACTTGAGTTATGTAGTTCGAGAGAGCATTTGTGAATATATACTCCTCAGGGAAGTTTCCAGCTGCGTCCTCGGTGAGAGCACCAGCAGCCGTCTGGCTGTGTCTGAAGACTTGTCCTGACTTGTCCACCCTAGTCCTGTTAGATCCTGAGGATTCAACGAGCCCGCTCCGCCTCCGTCGTCCATCCAGCTGGAAGAGCATCGTTTGATTTTTTGAAAACTCTCACCAGGCTGCCAACCGTACGGACTCCGGGACGGCCCCGCCCCTCGTCCCGGCCCCGCCCCCTCCTCGCTCATTGGTCCGTTCAATCCACGCCGGCGCCGAGGCGCGCACTTTAAGAGATGGCAGAGTCCAGGAAACGCTTCCCAGGCCGATCTGGGAGGAACACCTTGCCGGTGCCCCGGGACCTGCAGCTGCCCCCGACCAAGAGAGACCAGCCGGCCTTCAGAGGTGAGCGGCGGCGCCTCACGTCCTCCGGAGAGCCTACTCCGTGTCTCGGTGCAAGCCGCCCGGGGCAGCGGTTTTAGCGCGGTGGTCCGGGGTGGGGGGGCGGGGCCGCATGGACCCCGACTGCGCCTGCGCGCCGGTTCTCTTGCTCTGAGTGCCGAGGCGAGGCTGGGGTGTTGGCGGACGTCCTGGACCTTTTGGAAAACTGGAGTTGAATGGGTCTGCGGCAGTAACACGGAAAGTGTTTCCTCACCCAACTTAGCTCTGTAAGTTGGTCAGAAACTTGGAGACTGGTACCTCATCTCTGCAGTTGTTTCTTGTAGACTGGCTTTCTGAAACTGTGTGTCGAAGTGGTGTTCCCTGGGAAACGCGGTTATCTGTCTGTCGGCAGTGTCTGTCCGTCTGTCTGGTACTTCTGGACTGCAGAGAATGTGTTCTTACTCAGGGCAGTTGTGAACGTCAGGCTGGCTAGGTTTCTCTATGCTAGACACAAACTAGAATCCTCAGAGAGAGGAGAGAACCTACATTGAGAAATGCGTCCATAAAATCAGGCTGTAGGCAGGTCTGTATTACATCTTCTCTCTCTCTTCTTTCTTGATTGATTGATTAGATTTTAGCCGGCATGTATGTCTGTGTGAGGGTGTCGGATCCCCTGGAACAGGAATTACAGTGCGACAGTGTGAGCTGGCACGTGGGTGCTGGGAATTGAACCCGGGTCCTCTGGAAGAGCAACTTAACCGCTGAACCATCTCTCCAGTCCCGCCTCCCCCCCCCCCCCTTAAATCTATCCGTCTCTCTCTCTCTTTTTTTTTTTTTTTTGAGGGGAGGGCGGAGTCCGAGATAGGGTTTCCCTGTGTAGCCTGTTCTTTGGAGCCTGCTCTGGAACTGCTCCGTAGGCAGAGCAGGCCGGTCTCTAACTTATGGAGATTAAAAGCGTGCGCAACCACCGCCCCGGGTAGCTTCTTAATTGCTTCTCTCTTAAGAGATTGAGGGAGAGGGCTGTGAGGGGGAGGGTCCAGCCCATTGTGGGCGGAGCTACCCCTGGGCTGTCTTGGGCGCTGTAAAAATGCTGGCAAAGCAAGCCAGTAAGCAACTTTACTCCTTGGCCTCCAAATTCATGCCCGTAACTGCTTTTGAGGATGAATTGTTCTATGGAATTGTTAATAAAACGAATTCTTTCTTCCCCAAGTTGCTTTTCAGTGTTTAATCACAACAATAGTAACCCTGTGACAGCACCTTTTATGGTAATTTCTGATGAATGGGATCATTTCTCTAAGTTGAGAAATTTCCTATTATATAAAAATAATTTATTTTCCCAGGGACACTTATGACTAGTTAAGGTGCTCTATAGTGGCATTTGTTTTATTCTGGCTAGTGCCCAAGGAAGAGCCAGCCTTGACTTAGAAGATTTAATAGTATATTGAAATTACTTTAGACTAGCGCATTTTACACACGCTGTCATCCTTCCATCACTTTTGCGTCCCAGCGCCAGGTTACACTTTGAACAGTGTAACCAGAGACAGGAGACTGCACATCTGTACACTTGGGAAGGCAGGACATTGGCACAGCAAAGATGATTGCCAGATTTATTTAAGTATACCAGTGTTATTCTTTTCTGAATAAATTGGGTCGTCATTCCCCAGATGGAACTATTAAAATTCTTTTATAAAGCTCCAGTTTAAAATTCTGTGTCATAGGGTCTGTTTTCACCCTGAGAAAGTAGCCGTCTATAACGGAGGTAGTTCCTTCACAGTCTCTACACGAGAGGCAGGAAACTGACTCCAGGAGTTCAGAGTTCCAGGTCCAAAGGCCTAAACCAGCAACTCCCAACCTGTGGGTCGTGACCCCTTTGGGGTTACATATCAGATATCCTACATATCAGATATTTACATTACGATTCATAAGTGGCAAGGTTAATTATGAAGCAGCAATGAGATAATTTTACGGTTGGTGGTCACCACGACCTGACCCATTTCACTCAGGCATTTAATTCTCCATAATCAGTTGGCTTTTTAAATGTACCTGATTTTGAGGAGTACTTTATATTAAACAAATTTTAAGTTCGCTTTTAAACTTGTTTTGAGTGACCTGCTTTAGGGATTGCCTTTGACAGCACACACAGAAGATTGTACTGGGAGATGTAAATTGGTCTCCCCAGCTCATCTTAGTTCTCTAAATGAATTAACATTTGTACTTAGTGTGACTACAAACACAATTCTGGGCGCATGAAGAACATTTGTTACTTTTTTAGCTTTTATTTTATTTTATTTTGAGACAGGGTGTCCCTACATAGCCCTGGCTGTCCTTGAACTCACTCTGCAGACCACGCTGGCCTGGAACCACAGAGCTCTACCTGTCTCTCTGCCTTTGCAGTGCTGGGACCAAAGATGTGCACCTCCCACCCAGCCATTTAATCACTTGTAAGGTGATTGGTCACTAATTTTTGGTTTTTCAAGACAGGTTTTCTCTGTAGCTTTTGGAGCCTGACCTGGCACTAGCTCTTGTAGACCAGGCTGGCCTTGAACTCACAGAGATCCGCCTGCCTCTGCCTCCCGAGTTCTGGGATTAAAAGCACGGGCCACCTCCGCCCGGCTCAATCACTAATTTTTATGCCCAAAATTACCTTTGTTTTAACAGTTTACAATGAATTAGCAACTCTAAACAACATTAGGATTTTATAAACTAAGGTAGTTTATCCCTGGTAAAATTTCCGAGGCTTAAAAATGACATTTTTTTAAATTGAAGCGATTTTCATTCCAATATATACTTTATACACTAAATACAGTTCATGGAGAAAGTGGGAACCTCTTTATTCTGGATAGTGTAGATGTAAATAAATCTAGGTCAATTTAACAGATCTTTTATATTCAGTAGCTCATGTAGTCACAAAAGTACAATTATAGCCTAAGTCAATTTTACCGAGCTTTTATATTCAGTCGCTCATTTTATCATAAGAGTGTAACTATAGCAGAGACCGGGAAGATTGGTCGCCATCAGGAGACCAAGAATAAAAGGTGTACAGTTAATTCTTACCACAGCTCTGCATGACTCAGTTTCTCCAGTTAAACCTTAAAAACGTTAAGACACAAGGTGACAAGCGACAAGACACCGTTAAGTCAGCTGTTGTCAACATGCATGGACCATTGTGTGCAGAGGAACATTAGATCCTTTTAGCTGTTAGTCCATAAGGCCTGTTTGACATGTTCAGACTCTCTGGCTTGGCTTCAAGCGTTTATGGTTGTGTTCCTGTCTTTATTTATCTATTTAGCCCATCTAAAAGAATTTAACCCTTGCTAGAGATATAACTTCAAATTGATATCTTAAGTTTTTTGTTTTACAACCTCACTGATCCTGAGAAAGTTCAGTCTCATCCAGAACTAGAGATAGCAGTAACCATGAGTGAGAGAACATGCTGTGGAAACAAGGACAAACAAGTTGTGGATAGTTTTAGTAACCCTTTTTATTGTCCTGGAAATATATCTTAAGCGTTATTTTTAAATCACCTTGACTGGACAGTTTTAAAATTTGAATGCTAAGCTGAGCATGGTGGCTCATACTTTTAATTCCAGTTCTTGGGGAGGCAGAGGCGGGCTGATCTCTGAGTTCAGAAAGTTCCAGGGCAGCCAGGACTACACAGAAAAACCCCATCTCAAAAAGCAAAAAAATTAAATACCGTGAGATGTAACCGTAGCAAATTTGTCATTTGCAGTAAGAAGTTTTCCCTAAAGGGGGTGTTGTGCCCCTCCTCCCCTTAGTTTTTCCCATTCTCCATACCCTATCTCCAGAAACCTTGAGGCCTCATGACATCAGGGCCTGATTGCGTACAGCTAGCTGGGAGGAATACCTCACCCAGGTTAGGGTGCAGTGACTTTTCTCCTGGAGCAGATATTAGCTAACATCTAACGAGTCCGGCTGTGTGATTATAAGTGAGCACAGCTGGAGTTCTGTCTGAAGATGGCAGTTGTTTAACTACAACACTTGCAACATCTATTTTTTTTTTTTTTTTTTTTTTTTTGGCTTTTCTAGATGGTTTCTCTGTAGCTTTGGAGCCTGTCCTGGAACTAGCTCTGTAGACCAGACTGGCCTCGAACTCACAGAGATCCGCCTGCCTCTGCCTCCCAAGTGCTGGGATTAAAGGCGTGCGCCACCACCGCCTGGCAACATCATCTTAATAAAGAAGTTGAATCCAAATTACACACGTAGGGTAATGCACTAAATTAATACACCTGTGAACAATCTGTTGCACCATTAGGCCCTGTAAGTGTCCAGGCAAACTGAATGAAAAAAAGAAATAAAGGGCTGGAGAGATGGCTCAGTGGTTAAGAGCATTGCCTGCTTTTCCAAAGGTCCTGAGTTCAATTCCCAGCAACCACATGGTGGCTCACAACCATCTGTAATGAGGTCTGGTGCCCTCTTCTGGCCTGTAGACAAACACACAGACAGAATATTGTATGCATAATAAATAAATAAATATTTTAAAAATAAATAAATAAATAGGAAAGGAAAGGACTCGCTGACTGCTCCTAGGTGAGGTGGAGGAGGCACGTGGGAAAGAGCATAGTCAGAAAGCGAGATGTTGGGGGAGTACAGAGTGGATATGGACAGGCTGAGCTGGGGGGAGGAGGGAGAAGGGAGAGAAGGGAGCTGGGGGCTGCAGCCAGGAGGCCAGAGGTACCAGAGAGAAAGGGTAGCCATAATATCTGGATTATATAGGGAAGAACAGCCTAGCCCCTGAACTGGAGAGGTCAGGGTATGCCAGCCATACCCTGTAACAGGTAGAGACTGAAGGATGCTGGGAGACCTTGACTTATTAGCATGTGGATCTTTAAATTCATGTTTATATCATCTAACAATTTAGCTGTGGGAGCCCTGTTAAATCTGTGCTGCTGGAGTTACTGCTGGAAGATTTTAGACAGTGGGTCTCTAGCCTTCCGTATAGTTTTCCATTAGCTGTTTTTATTATAGGCATCTTTATACTGTGAGATAACAGTAGGAGCCCCTGTTGGAAATAGTTTACCTATTAAGTATTAAGTTTACAGTGACTTCTTCCACAGCAAGGGAACCCCAGAACAGAAAGACTCCGGGAAGAGCAAGCCTGTGGACTCAGCATACCTTGTCTTCAGGTCCCTCGGAGAGGCACAACTTAAGAGTTTTTTCTGGCCCAGAGAAACTAGCTGTGCACCCTGGTGACCACTCTGACGTGGGCCCTGGTCTCCCTGGTGGCAGGAAAGTGAGGGGACTCATGCAGGGAGCCCACTCAGTGGAGACTGTATGGCCCACTCATGACCTGCTAGAGAAGCCAGAACCATTTGCTTGTTTGAATAGGATTACAAACTCCTTCTGCATATGGAAGGAGCCCAAGTCTTTTTTTTTTTTCCAAGTCAAAGCACGACAAAAAAATGAACGGGAGGCTCCTGTGTTCATGCCAAGGTTACAACAGACCCTCTTTGTTTTTGTTTGTTTTTTTTCAGACAGGGTTTCTCCAGGTAGCTTTGGAGCCTGTCCTGGAATTGTAGACTAGGCTGGCCTTGAATTTAGAGACCCGCCTGCCTCTGCCTCCTAGCCCTGGTATTAAAGGCTCGTACCGCGGCCTAGCTCCCTCCATTGTTTTTTCTTAATGGAAAACCTGTCTGTTCTGTGCCCTCCTTACCCCACAGTGTGGGGCCTGGTTGAGACCGGATGCCAGTGGTGGCAACCGTCCTTGTCCTGCAGGAGTCCTGTTGACTGAGTGTGGACCAGTGAGCAGCAGACTGGAGAGTCTGGAGCGCCCTTCAGAGGAAGTGCTAGACATATTTTGGGGAGCACTCCTCCTCTTCCAGGACTCCCCCAGCCATTTGAGCAGCCTTTCCAGCAGCACAAGGGGCTGGTGAAGGAGGCCATGTCCCTGGGGACCTCCATATTTGTTAGAGAGATAACAAGCCTTCCTTGTGAGGAATCACTCTGCACACTAGAGAACGATGAAGGAAAAGCTCTTTGATAGCACTTGTCTGGCTTTTGGCTAACACCCAAAGAAGAACCGGCCTTGAAGAGAAAATTTCAGTTGCTTATATCAGTGATTGTCAACCTTCCTAATGCTGTGACCCTTAATACAGTTATTTATATTGTGGTGACCCCCCAGCCATAAAATTATTTTCATCCCTGCTTCATAACTGTAATTTTACTACTGTTATTAATCATAATATAAATGTCTGTATTTTCTGTCAGTCTTAGGTGACCCCCGTGAAAGGATCGTTGGACTCCCCAAGGGGTCACGACCCCCAGGTTGAGGACCGCTGGCTTATCTGCACTTTAGGCTCGTGCATTTTACATATGCCGTCATCTTCGGTCCTGGCTCCAGGTTACACTCTGAACAGTTTAAACAGACGGGAGCCTGCAAGTCTGGTCACTCAGGCAGATGTGACACAGCAAAGATATGGCCAGAAGTATTTCTTAACTACATCAGTGTTGTTCCTTTCAAATAGCTGTTAGCTAGGGTCATCCTGCCCACCTGGCAGAGCTATGTTTTTACTGATAAGAGCACAGGGGACTTAGTGGTTGTGACCCTACTGTGCACACCTTGAGCAGCTGTTAGAGGACTGTCCTTTGTTATGGGACTAGAGCCAAAAGCTGGTCAGTCCATCCTGGCAGCTTAAATCTTACCTCTAACCTGCCTGGTTAGCCTCACTTACCTGTGGGGTGTTTGTGGGGGCAGTGCTGGCTTCACTAAATTCTGCTTTGTGTGATTTAATGTCTCCTAAGCTAGTGCATTAGGGCCTCCTTTATAACATCTGTTCTGTTCATCTGAATTACTTTCCCATCAGTACAAACAATACTGTCTCAATTTTCCAAGTAAAATAACCTTTTACTCAACCATATTTGATGTTTTAACTAAAGTTGACTTTGTTACTCCTTCCTCTTTAGAACAAAGAAAACAAAAACTCAAGGAATATCTGTTAATACGAAAAACAATGCTTCCATACAAACAAGAAAATCAGATATCCAGGTGAGGTCAAGTTTAATTCAGTTCTGGAGAATTACATTAGAGTTGTCCACTAAGAACCTAACATGTACCACGTTTCTAATTTTTACTTTCCTACTAGCCATATTTAACTTTAAAAAAACAAAATGAATTTTAATAGCACCTAATTCAGTTAAGATTCCGGATACTATTTCAACATGTGGTATTTAAAAGCATTAAGAGGAATGGAAGTGTATTTCAGTAGTAGAATGCTTGCCACCAAAAGCACCACAAAAGGAAAAGCACTATGGCATTTAATTTTCTCCTTTGGTAACAAGACTTGAGGAGATCTGGTGTATATTACCACTTCAGACATCTCAGTTGGTGCCTGTGGCTACTTTATGTGGGTGGTGCACTGGATCATCATTTTCTTTTTTTTTTTTTTTTTCTTTTTTTTTTTTTTTTTTGGTTTTTCGAGACAGGGTTTCTCTGTGGTTTTGGAGCCTGTCCTGGAACTAGCTCTTGTAGACCAGGCTGGTCTCGAACTCACAGAGATCCGCCTGCCTCTGCCTCCCGAGTGCTGGGATTAAAGGCATGCGCCACCACCGCCCGGCTTGGATCATCATTTTCTGTGTGTGTTCAAACTCAAAGGGGAACAGTTAAGTTCCTTTTTATTTTTTTGTTTTTATTGGTTTATATACTCCTACTCTCTTTCGTTCCTCCCTTCTCCCCTTCCACCCTTAATTTTTTTTTCTGTGTGTATATTCACTTGCTCATCCACCTATGCAGGTGCATGCAAGATACAGTACATGTGCAGGTCACAGTAATCTTCAGGCGTGTGTGCCTCTAAATCAAATTGAGGTAGTTGGGCTTAGAGACAAACAGCTGCATCTGCTGGGCCATCTCACTGGTCCAAGAGAAAACTAAGTGTATGTATATGCACAGAGATACTGACGTAGGAGCTATGCTGTGCATTCAGTGTTTGGTTTTGAAGGTCTGCATTCTTTTTTTTTTTTTAAATTTATTTATTCACTATGTTTACAATGTTCTGTCTGTATGTATGCCTGCAGGCCAGAAGAGGGCACCAGACCTCATTACAGATGGTTGTGAGCCACCATGTGGTTGCTGGGAATTGAACTCAGGACCTTAGGAAGAGCAGGCGATGCCCTTAACCGCTGAGCCATCTCTCCAGCCCCCGAAGGTCTGCATTCTAAACACCTTAGCCTCAAACTTGAATTTCTTCTGTCCCCAGGTACAGATCATAAGTTGGTACCACTGCAGCAGTAGTGGGTAGTTTCATGCATCTTGTAGACTATAACTATAGTGCCTAGTTGTTTGGTCAAACAGTAGCCTAGGTGCTGCAGTAAAAGAATCTTTTAAGGCTGGCGTAGTAGCACACGCCTTTAATCCCAGCACTGAGAGGCAGAGCTAGCTCTGTGTGAGTTGTGTGTGAGTTCCAGGACAGTCAGGGCTACACAGAGAAACCCTATCTCAAAAAACAAAAACAAAACAGAAGAAGAGGAGAATCTTTTAGGTGTGACTAATATTTGAATCCATGACTTGGAGGACAGCAGGTGACTCTCCACGTAGGTGGACTTCATCCAATAAGAAAGCAGAGTTTGGGGATGATAATCTTATTCTGATGTTGTTAGGAATTAAATTTCATTTGTTTTAAGATATCAGATTTTGTCAGTTCTACCAAATAATATGTTTTTCCACATTTTAGCGTACTCTGAATTTGTGAATCTGTTTTAGAATTACTGGAATGTCTAGTTGACAATATTTCCTATCTTGATTTTATGCACAGTTGGTATCATTTTGCTAAAGGATCATCAGATGTTATGCTAGTCTATAGCTAAAAAATAGTTGGGCTAAAACTTTAAACCCATCTTGTTTACTCCATTAACTACACAAATATTAATTTACTTCTCACCTCTATTTAAGATTTAAAAAATGGGGCCTTGACTGTAGCTCAGTGGTAGAGCATTTGCTTAGCTTGTACACAATCTCCCTTCCCTTCCCTAACAGTAAATCTCCTTTGTACAGAACTGATAATTTTTTTTTAACTAATAGAGATCAGCAAGTGATGACAGTGGAAGATCCGGTCCAAGAAGGGAAGAAAGTTCTGAAACTCAAAACCGAAATGGTAAGATATGTGTCTAGCACACAGACATTTCCTACGCTCTTTATGAAGAAACAAGTTCTGGCCGGGCGGTGGTGGCGCACGCCTTTAATCCCAGCACTTGGGAGGTAGGGGCAGGTGGATCTCTGTGAGTTCGAGGCTAGCCTGGTCTACAAGAGCTGGTTCCAGGACAGGAACCAAAAACTACAGAGAAACCCTGTCTCGAAAATAAAAAAAAAAAAAAAAGGTTCTGAAGAAACAAGTTCTGGGATATTAACTTCTCTTAACCTTTGTAGGCTGATAAAGAAAATATTGACAACACAGTTGAAAAGAACTGCATTCCCTTAAAAGCTGATGAAGTCACCAGTTCAGAAATACACAACTTGAAGGATCATATTCAAGCTGTCCAAGCTCAGACTATGACATCAGACCAGGAGTGTCACCTTAAAGACAATAAAAAGGTGCAAGCAACTGCAGAGAAGCCCAAACAGGACGCTAACATGCCAAAAAAGCGAGTGCTTGGCTATTACCACGGTCAGGTTGTGCAGTCTAAGATTAACTCGTTTAGAAAGCTCGCGAATGTCAAAGGAGAGACTCCAGCAGCCACCAAAAAACCTCCCGCTACCATGTCGAAGGCCTCAAAGGCTCAGTCTGCGCCTGGAAACGACGTCAGCATAAGAGCCTCAAGTGTGACTGCTGCCGCCACGTTTGTAAAAACCAAGTCTGTGAGCTCTACGTCGAGGAACACACTTGTGCGACCACCTATTAGAAGCCTCCACAGTAACGCCCAGGACGCTGGGAAACAGGGCCCCGCCAGGACCCTTGCCAATGTTACAGTCAGAAAGGGGCCTCTTGAAAAAGACTCACTGCGATCAGAACGGGTTGTATCTGTTGTCGATACCCGTCCTCAGGACACAAAAAGAGATAAGGCACCGTCAAGAAGCATAGCATCTGAAGGTGTAGCCAGGACTAATTTGTCTAATACCAGACTGGTGGAAAAGTCCAAAGCTATCGACCAGCGCAGGTACTCAGTAGCAGGAGCAGCTGTCCATAGGTCAGTGCAGCCCAGAGAAAGCACAGAAGACAGAAAGTAAGTAGATGAAATTCACTTCATCGTCTCAGTTTTCAATAGAATACCACTTGTGAATTTGGCTTGTAATTAATTTCCTTGAATGTATGGGAATTTCTTTAATTGATTATTTTCTGCCACACAGGCAGCTTTATGTATGGAGTAATAAGTCCAAAAAATTGTGTGTTTAAGTGTAGTTTGCTGGTTGCTTTTTGATCTCAGCTGAATGCTAATAACAGCTGAGAGATACCAGTACATTCTTCAGTTCTTTATTTTAGAATGTTTGTTTGTTTATTTATTTATTTATTTTTCTCTCACACATTACATCCTGACAGCAGTTTCCCCTCCCTCCACTCCTCCCAATTCCTCTCCCCACCTTCACACTCCTCCAGACCCATTCCTCCTCCATTTCTCTCCAGAAAAGAGAGGCCTCCTAGGGATGTGTATGGGAGGTCATTGAATCCCCTGGAACTGGAGTTATAGGTGGTTGTTTGCCTCCTGCTGTTGGTGTGAGGAACCAAACCTGGGTCCCCTGCAAGAGCAGTAAGCACTCTTAACCTCTCAGCCATCTCCCAGCTCCCATTCTTGGATTCTGTGAACATATATTTGATCTTGTTATATTCAGGAATTCACCTCTGCAAACATTGTATGTCCCACCAGTTTAGAACTATTTGTAGACTTAAAAGTTTTTTTGGTTTGTGTATGGGTGTTTTGCATACATGTGTGTCTGTGCACCATGTGTGTTCCTGGTGCCCATAGAGACCAGAAGAATGTGCCAGAGCCACTGGAACTAAAGTTACAAATGGTGTGAACCGCCATGGGTGCTGGGAATCACACCACGGCTCTCTGGAAGAGCAGCTGGTGCTGGTGAGCCTTCTCTCCATCCAGCCCCAGATTTGAACTATATTTACCTACTCCAGTTAGCAGGATGCCATCACTAAAATCAAAGTAACGTTTATATTCTGCTTCTGCTCGTAGAGCTCGGATGACTGAGTGGAGAACTGGCAAAGGGAAAGGGCTAAAAAGGCCTCCTAACTTAATAGCTAATCAGTCTGAGCCACAAGGACAGAACAAAAACCCAACCGGGTCCTTTTGGACTACCATGGCAGAAGAAGATGAACAGAGAGTATTTACTGAGAAAGTAAACAAAACAATTTCAGAATGCCTGAACCTGATTAATAAGAAGGTAGAGTCCACTTTTTTTTTAAGTATGAATGACTGTTTTACCTGTGTGAGTGAATGTCCGTGTGTGCATGGTGCCTGCAGAGGCTAGAAGAGGGTGTCAGATGCCCTGGAACCGGAGTTACAGATAACTGTGAGCCACCATGTGGGTGCTGGGAACTGAACCCAGGTCCCCGGCAGAGCAGCCAGTGCTCTCAACCTCAGCACCGTCTCTCCAGCCTTCTAAGGTAGGGTCTTCATTTTTGTGCATTTTATAAGTTAGGATTTTTAAAAAGATTTGTTTATTATTATTAATGTTTATGTACTTAAATGAGTTTATGTGTATCACATGTAAGCAGGTACCAACGGAGGCTAGAAAGTGCTGGATCCCTTGAATCTGGAGGCTCTAGTCAGTTGTGAGCTGCCCAACGCGGGTGCTAGGAACCAGCTCAGGTTCTCCCGTGGAGCATCATCAAGTGCTCTTGGCTGCTGTGCTGTGTGTCCAGCTCCCTCTGTCAACTTTTTATATTGCTCACTGCTCTTGATTATAGTCAGATTATCAGTGGTTTATAGTTTGTAGCTCACATATTTTATTTCTTGGTATTTTAGGGATGTCCAAAAGAAGAAATTTTAGACACATTGAATGACCTGATTAGTAATATTCCAGATGCCAAAAAACTTGTTAAATATTGGATATGTCTTGTACGTTTGGAGCCAATCACAAGTCCTATTGAAAATATTATCTCAATCTATGAGAAGGCCATTCTGGCAGGGGCTCAGGTAAGGTCAGATTTTTACTGCTCTTTGGTTTCACAGTGTAACAATTCAGGGTTATTTTGGAGCACATCATAGTGTAACTTGATAAGATTGTGATTTCATATGTAGTAGTGAATATTTAAAGACCAAAAGAGAACCTGGAAATATGGGTTCAGTGTTCAGCAGCAGGAGCGGTGCCGGCTGCAAGGATTACTTCATGCATGATTTCAACCTTGTAAGACTTCATTTAAGACTTTAGAAAATAGATATAAGCTGAACTAAAAGCTTAATGAAACAGTATTTTAGCACTAAATATCCTCCTGTGCATTTCCCATGATGAACCGGGGGACATTCCGTAGTCATGGCGCTGGCAACAGTGATGTACTACAGGCAGAAATTGTAGAGGTCAGAGGGGGCACTGTGCAGAACTGGGAAACCAGGATCAAAACTGGGCGCGAAATTGAAAACAGAACTGATTATTCTAGAACTGAATTCTGAAACTAGGACTAGGGGCCAGGGCTTCCTTTTACAGTCTTGGGAAGAGCTGCTGCTGCCCGGCAGAGAGTTAAATTTGAACATGTGAAATATGCTGGGTTGACCAACTTAAGGTACTCAGAGACGAGGTACAGGCAGGACCCCACTGCTTTGAGGGTTTTTAGACGGTACTGAGTAGACGGTAACTAGCCATTGCTCATTGACTGTGTTCTGTCAAGCAAGCATTATTAGTTAGGAAAGGTCTACAAATTAGGGATTTTTTTCTTTTAATGATAAAATTCTGTCCTTTAAGTTCATTTTCTTACTCTATTAAGTTGAAAAAAATAACCATTTTCGATCTTAACAACAAATGTTTATTTTAAAATTGGAAAAATTTTCACTGTGTCTAATATGTTCTGTTTATATAACCTTATTTTTGACCATGTAAACTTACTTCTTTTTAAAAACATTTTTAAATTTAAGCCTATTGAAGAGATGCGCCAAACAATCATAGATATTCTAACAACGAAGAGTCAAGAAAAAGTTAATTTGGGTAAGTTTTCCTTCACGTGAATTGTAACTTTGCTAAAATCTACTGATTTGGTTTTCCTTTTATCTTATTTAGCTTTTCTAAAGTGAGGTCTTCTCCATGTTCTCCCACAGACCTACTGTTGAAATTCAGTAGATCTCTTTAGGGCTGGCGACACTGCGACCTAATCACCAACACAACTGCCTTTTTTTTCCTTTTTTAAAACTGAGGCTGTTTGATGAGATAATCTCTAAAGACCTGTTACCCTGTTAAGTTCTATGATCTGTTCTGTATACTAGAAAGTTTGTATATTTATAAAGTTTCAAAGTTGTAAAGGAAATTAATACACATTCAGAAAGGAAAGCAAACTCATTCAGAACACTGTTCCGAGGCACAGTAGTCAGTGCCTGTATTCCCAGTGTGAGCGGAGACTGAGACTGGAGGATTACATGTTTGAAGCTTGATTATATAGACTCACACAGCAACAGCATTAATTTAACGTTCAGAACTCATAAGTCAAGAGCAAAGCTTGAAATAAAGGCAGTGATCTTACTGAACTCTGTTAGATTTAGTTGTCATAATGTCTGTTAGTTCACAAATGTGAGTGCTCTTGTGTTGGAGCGTAGATGTTCAAAATTGAGACATCATCTTGGTGGATTTTTCCTTTGGTAAGTATGAAATGTCCTTCTCCATCTGTTTTGATTAATTTTGGTTTGAAGTCTATTTTGTTAGATATTAGCATAGCTACACCAACTTGCTTCTTAGGTCTGTTTGATTGGAAAATCTTTTTCCAACCCTTTCCTCTGAGGTAAGGCCTGTCTTTGTTGTTGAGGTGTGTTTCTTGTGTCCAGCAGGATGGATCCTGTTTCTGTATCCATTCTGTTAGCTTGTGTCTTTTTATTGGTCAGTTGAGTCCATTGATATTGAGAGATATTAATGGCCACTGATCCTGTTATTATGTTGTTGTTGATGGTGGTGGTTTTGTGTGTGTGTGTCCCTTATTTGGATTTTGTTGGTGTGAGATTATTGCCTGTGTTTTCCTGGGTGTTGTTAACTTCCTTGGTTTGGAGTTTTCCTTCTAGTACCTTCTGTAGGGCTAGATTTGTAGATAGATATATTTAAATTTGACTTTGCCATGAAATATCTTATTTTCTCCATCTATGGTGATTGAAAGTTTTGGGAATAGCAGTCTGGGCTGGCATCTGTAGTCTGCCTAAACTACCTGGCCAGTGACCCCCTGACCCAGCTTCTGGACACTAGCAAATCACTTTAGCTTTCCTTCCTTCCTTCCTTCCTTCCTTCCTTCCTTCCTTCCTTCCTTCCTTCCTTCCTTCCTATTCTATCTTCTCTTGTATTCTTTTGATAGTTCCTATTTTCTTACCTAGATTTTCCATTTTTAGAATTCCCTCAGTTTGTGATCTTTATTGCTTCTATTTTGATTTTCAGGTCTTGAATAGTTTCCTTCCCTGCTTTTATTTTATTTTTATTTTTGTATTCTTTAAGGGATTTATTGATTTCCTCCTATTCTTTGGTTGTCTTTTCCTCAAATTTTAAAGGGAGTTTTTCATTTCCTCTTCAAAGACCTCTATCATAAAGTTGTTTTTAAGGTCATTTTTTTGTGTTTTAAGAATATTCAGGTCTTATCTGGGCGGTGGTGTCACACTCCTTTAATCCCAGCACTCGGGAGGCAGAGGCAGGCAGATCTCTGTGAGTTCAAGGCCAGCCAGGGCTGTTACACAAAAAGATCCTGTCTTGCTGTCATGGGATAGGTGGGCTGTGGTAGTGACACACTGCCATGGCTGTTGCTAATTGCATTCTTACACTGGAGTCGAGGAATCTGGTTTTGAGATGATTATAAGGCTAGATCCTGATTTCTGAGTTTGTCTCTGTTGGACGGTGCTTCACTCCTTGATTTCTGTTTCTTCTTTGGTCTTCTAGTCTTTGTGGCCTGGATTTCTGGTGGCTGGCATGACCTCTGATCTAGTAGGGAGTCTCTGTCCTTTGGTGCAGCAGTGGGTCTTTGTTCTTCTGACTAGTAGTATGGCCTCTTTTTCTGACTTCAGTGGTCTCCACCTGAGCTGCTGAAGTCTTTTCCTCCGGTTGGTGTGGTCTGTTCTTCCAGCTGGAATGGGCTATACCTGGACAGATGAAGTGCGCTAGAGTTGGGGGTTAACCTGCTTTCTTGTATTTTCCAGGACCACTCTTGGGTGGCACCATTCCCTATGGGATGGGCCCAACCACATCAGTCATTAATAAGAAAATTCCCCACAGGCTTGTCCACAGACCGGTCTTGGGTGGGCATTTTCTCAATTCAAATTCCCTCTTCCCAAATGACTCTAGCCTGTGTCAAGTAGACGTAAAAGTAGCTAGTCCATTCCTTTTTATAGGTGACAACAACCCTTTGTTCTTACCTCACGTATAATGTTTATCTAATTTACTAGTTAATTCTTCTTCAACTGTGCCGTGCATGATCTTAAGAAATGGGATGGTTTCATTCTTGAATCTGTATTGCGCAAAGGATATTAAATACTTGTTAAGCCCTCGGCAGCAGTCTACAGAGGAAAAGTAATGACTGGGAGATGCAGTTTGGTTCTGTTATTTTGAAATTTCAAGTTTAAATCTTCAAAATTTTCTGTAGGAGAAAATACTGAGGAGGCTCATGAAACCAAGGGACATAGCCAGGAAGTAAAAACTGAAGACACAAGTGTCACTCTAGAGCCAGGAGATCCAGGAGCGGAAAATGAGTGTCAGAGGAACGTTCAAGTTTGTGAAAACAGCCAGGACCAAGAAGCAAAGGATCCAACCAACGATTTTACAACCCCTGATTCAAAAACTGAAGCAGGCTGCCTAATTAAATATAATGTATCTTCTACACCATGCTTGCAAAGGTAAAGGTTTAAAATGTAATCTGGTTTGTTTTCATAAAGAATGTTAATGCCAAGGGTCAGATCCAGAGCCCTGATGTGGTGGCTCACGTGTACAGTCACAGCGCTGGGGAGACTGCGGCAGTTAGGTCGCTGTGGATTGAAGTCCAGCCTAGACTACCCTGTTTCAGACAAAACACAACAAGAAAGAAAATTATCAAAGAAGTAGAAGGTCATTGGGACAGTTCACCTTTTGGTTACTGTACTGGCTTTGTTTTTTCCTACATGATGCTACTTTGCAAAAGCCTGAGCTGGTTTTCCACCGCAGGCCATCTGTCCCACCCTCAGCTTTCCCCAGACATTTGTTTTAAGGATTTATTTTTATGAATATGGGTATGGGTGTTTGGCCTGTATATGTATGTATCTTGCACCACATGCATGTAATACCCACAGAAGCCAGAAGAGGGCGGTGGATTCATTCCCCTGGGACTAGAGTCACTGGACAGTGTTAAGCTGCCTGTCTTGTAATGCTGGGATTTGAACCTGGGCCCTTCCCACCAAGCATTTTCAAAAGTAAGACTTTTTTGGGTTTACATTTATCACTGTATTATTAATGACTGTCGGGCTTTTTTACAGCTACTCAAGTGTCCTTATGATGCAGATTGCTCACTTCTGGGAACCTGTATCACCTCTCCCTTTCTATAAGACAGTCTGTCACATGGCTGCCACATAGGAGTACACTACGAGAAAAAGTGTAAGATAAACACTTGAACATGTTTTTGAATTTGTGAAATAATTTTGTTTTTCAGTATGAAGAAGTTGCAACATGGTAAAAATTCCACATTTAAAGAGCTAAAGTTTCTCACACCGGTGAGACGTTCACGCCGCATTCAGGAGAAGACTTCACAATTGCCGGACATGTTAAAAGACCACGACCCTTCTGTGTCCTCCCTGGAACAGCTGTCTGATTTGGGGGAGGATGCTTTTGTTTGCCGCCCTAATGCAGCGCTGTACCCTCTGTTCTCTGAGACTGACCTAGCGGGGCAGAAACAGTGCTCCTGAGCCAGGAGGGTTGTGTTATTCCTGTGGTGGTTCTCGTATGCAGGTCTGAAGCCGCCCATATGCCCACGTACAATACAGTGAACTTCCTAAGCTTGTTTATTGTTTTTGAAATAGGTTAGCTTCTTCACTTCACTAATTACTTACAGTAATGAGACATAACCAGAAAATGGACTTTATTTAAATTTATATTTTACATTGACTTTTTATCTAATATGTTTATAATAAATATCTGTATAATGTTCTAATGACATTTTATTTATTGATTGACTTAGTTAATGCTGGAACTGACTTTAGGATCCTACTATGGGGCTACAGTCTGCTTCAATATGCATTTATTTCAACAACTACATTATGTGGGTTCAGAGTGTGGTCCCAATTGAGCTCTGTCCTAACAAGGCAAGGTTGTGGATCCAGTCCCTAGCACTGCAGGAACAAATTCTTTGGCCACAGTAACCGGATTTAAACTTTGCCTTTGAAATACACTGCTAAATTTGCATTACTTAGTGTGTGTGTGTGTGTGTGTGTGAGAGAGATGAAATGCCTGACAGAAACAAAGGAGAGTTTATTCTGTTTCGAGTGCAGTCCACCAGGCCGAGGAAGGCACGGTAGAGGAACGAGCCTGTCCGCTGCAGAGGGTAGAGGGTACTGCTTACACAGTGGTGGGTAAACCGAGGGCAGGTGTGACCTTCACAGGCTCTTTAGTTACCTGCTCAGCAGCCTTCCAGACAGTGCCTGAGGCTGGGGATAATTCAGATTCAAAAGTGGGTGATGCCTAGGGACCAAAGCTTCATGAGTGCTAGGCAGGTACTGTGTGGATGAGCCACGTGCTCAGCCCCTGTTCTTGACCTCTGATGTTAACCTCTGCATCTAGACCTGGGTCTCCCCCACAGCCAGTTCACATCACGCCTACCTTTCACAGGGCAGTTTCTTTTTTTTTGAGATTTATTTTTATGTGCATGAGTGTTTTGCCTGCTATATATCTGTGTACCACAGGAGTGCAGAAGTCAGAAGAAGGCGTGGGCCCTCCTGGGACGGGAGTAACAGGTTGTGAGCTGCCATGTGGGACCTGGGGATTGAATCTGGGTCTGTCCTTCTCTTCGGGCATTTTCAAAATCAAGACATTTTGGTTGTCAAGGTAGTGGTTCACACATTTAACCCCAGCATGGGTGGCAGATCTGTGGTCTCCAGGCCAGTCTGGTCTTCACAGTGAAACCCTATTTCAGAAAGTAAAAAGATGGGGAGATGGGGTTGTGCACACTGCTGTCAGCTTGGGTACAGGGGCCAGAGATACTGACCACAACAGACCACAGCCTCAGTGAAGAATAGAGTCCCAGATGTCAACAGTGCTGAAGCTCAGGAGCCCTGATCTGGATTCCGCTCCTCTTTCCTCGGTGCCGTTTAAGGACTGGCCCGATAAAGTGATGGATTCCGAGGTCGTCAGAGGTCATCGTTCCTCTTGACTCTTGCGCTGTCGCGGCTTCTTTGGCTTCACTTACAGTTCTTTGGGTGTTCTCCCCATTGCGACCTTCCAGAGCAGTGTTAGAAACAATAGGTTGCCAGCATCCTAGTGGCTATGAATTTGAAGAGTAAAAGAAGTAATTTGTGCCAGGCGGTGGTGGCTCATGCCACCTAGCACTCGGGAGGCAGAGGCAGGCAGATCTCTGTGAGTTCAAGGCCAGCCTGGTCTATAGAGCGAGTTTCAGGATAGGCTCTGAAAGCTACACAGAGAAACCCTGTTTGGGGGAGGATGTAATTTGTATAATATACTTAATATATCCAAAATATAGTAGCATATAATCATTGTTAGAATTATTAGGAATAGTTTGACATATTTTGTGTTGTTGCTGTCTTTCTAGTCTTAACATGTACTCATACCAGTCACTTTTCAAAGTACCCACACTGGGTCAGCAAGATGGTTTAATGGGTAAATGTGCTCGCCAATTTTAGCAGCTTCACATGGTGCCTCCACGTCCCGGGACAACCAGAATCTTAATGGCTTTTTACTATGTAAGGGAAGAAATACACAGATTTCAGAGTGGAACCCGATTTTCTTATTCTATTTTCACTTTTTCCAAGGTCATACAATAAATGCTAGAAGCGTTGTTCCTGTGAAATTTGTGTTTGTGGGCAGTCCGCCTAATCTGGAGCAATAACTCAAATTACTGTTGGTACCACCCCAAAATGTTAGCACGATTCTACTGCAAGGTGGCGCAACAGCTTTAAAACTGTTCCTGCAGGGTCGGGCTACTGTGTGAACAGCGCCTGGGGCCGGAACTAAATCCCTGTCCTCCGCTCTTAACTGGAAACACGCCCCGCCCCCGCCCCACCAAGCCCCGCCCTCGGTGCCGCCCACACAGCCCCGCCCAATGCCGGTACGGGGATGAAGCGACGCGCGCCGCTGGGAAGTGGGTGAGGAGCGCGGTTCGGGCCAGCAGCGGTGGAGAGAGGAGTGGCTGGGGCCTCTCGGCGGGGTCCTAAGCCACCGGTAGGCGCCCGCCCGCTGCGGGGCGACGGGGAAACGCGCACACAGCGCTCTGCCGCGGTAGATTGCGGGCCGGGGTCGCGGGTCTCGGAGCGCGCATGCGCGCCGGCGATCTGCTCTTGGAGCGAGTGGTTCTTTCAGAGGAAAGAATGGGTCTCCAGGATGTGTGCCTTGGGACTGCTGCCTAAACCGCCTGGCCAGTGACCGACCCCCTGACCCTGCTTCTGGGCAACAGCAAATCACTTTAGCTTTCTCATTTTTTTAAATTTACTTTCTTTATTAAACGCTTATTTGGTTATAAACATGGGAAGGAACCAACTCACTTTTCGCCACACCCAGAGCTTTCAGGCCTGCGTTTATGGCTGTAGTGTAGATATCAAGCACATAGAGATTAAAAGTACAAATGTGGTCTCAGCCAAGGAAAGTCGTTTTCAGTCTTATAGGTTAAAGTCCTCAAGCACCAGAAATAGAAAAACTGCAATTGAAACCAGAGGCCAGTTAAGCTCTGAAGGACTTGGTTGTTTTTGTGTAGGTTTTTGGGCTCGGGTAGTGGTGTGAGGTTTTTGTAGCCCGGGCTGGCCTGGAACTCGCTGTGTAGACAGGTTAAACTCCGATTTACCATCATTGGCTCCCGTGTATGACTGACTAACTTCTGCCTCCCGAGTGTCGTAGGCTTGTGATTTGTGCCTGAGTGTGTTCAACTACCTCACTTCTGGAAACAGAAGTTATATGGAGGGAGGATTTATTGCTATAATCTTCTGATAAGTCTGTGATAGAAAGCAACCTGGAAGACTTAGTATATTTGTTGGGTTGGTTTTGAGATAGTGTCTCACCGTGTACCCCTGGCTGGCCTGGAACCCGTGGTGAATATCTTCTACCCCAGCTACAGACCGGAAGTCCCGCTCCCCCCCTCCCCCTCCCCGCGCAGAGTTTGATCTGTGGTGTACCACTTATTTGTGGTTTAAACAGATACAGCAGTAAAACACCGTTTATCATTGTGGAACATCCAATAATTCATTCGTGATATTTTTCCTGTGATGAAAAAAAATATCACGTCTAAGTATAGCCCTCTCCCGTACCCCTCACCCTCTAGTCCAGGGCATTTAACAGGTTAGGCTGTCACCAGTCTTCCCTAAGACTGTGTTACACTCTTCATTGCTTGTGTAGTTAATGTGCAGCAAATGTATTAAAATTCCTGTTGCTTTGTATGGAGACTTTGAAGTCAGACTGTTTAACTATCCCTTTGGAGTCCTAAGCGCCTCCAGCATAGTAGGTCCAAAATGGCACAGGTCTTCCTCCTCTCTTCTGTTTCACCTTACCCCAGCCACACTCCTGTGCTTTAAAAAAAATAAATCAAAAAGGCTGTCCACGTGACTCCCAGGCCTTCCCTTTCCCTCTGAGAATTAGTATTACGTTATACAGTTCACACCAGAGCCCTCTCTCTTCCCTATTTGTTCCCCATGAATCTGTTACAGAAGATAGGTTAATTTTTTCTTTTTTTCCTTCCTATTTCGCCATGGTCACCGCCCTGTTGGATTTCATCATTTTCTCACCTTTTCTACTGTCAGAGTCCCATCTTTGAGCTGGCACGTTTGTGCCGTTTCCATCTAGTCCATTAACACTGTGACCCAACAGAGTGATTTTTCTGCTACGCAGATCTGACTGTGTCATTCTTTTTTGTTTGGTTTTTGTTTTTGTTTTTTGAAACAGGGTTTCTCCACGTATCTCTGGCTGTCCTGGAACTCACTCTGTAGACCAGGCTGGCCTTGAACTCACAGAGGTCCGGTCGCCTGCCTCTGCCTCCCGCGTGCTGGGACTAAAGGCGTGCGCCACCACTGCTGACTGTGTCGTTCTTTAAAACCATTCAGAGACAGACCATTAATTACCCTAAAGATAAAATTCATCGACAAAATTTGGCTTACAGTGGTTGACAGATAAATCTGCCCTACCAAACTGTTGTGGCCTCATTTCAACTGCTCAACTGAGTCTTTGTCTCATACAACACACGATTCCCTCTGCCCTGAATATTCAGTCTTCTCTCTGCCTAACACACTTCTAGTCGTCCTTCCACGCTTCCTCCCGTGGTCGTTCTGTGCGAGCTGGCAGAGCTCTTTCCATAGCTCGCCTCCTGCATTTGCTTAGGATGATAGTGGGTGGCCGTGACGGCAGGGATAACCCAGAGGAAGGAGAAACATTCTGTCTGTCTTCTTAGGGACTCATCAAATTAAACTGACAAGAAACGGATTACGGGTCCAAGAGGAGTTTTGTATATAAATACAAAGTGTTGGACCTAGGGGCTCATATGAACAAAGAGTGTTAAGTTGTGGGAAGATAATTAGACAAAGGAAAGGAGATTTGGGGGACCCAGCATTATTTGCCCAAGGTGCTTTCCTAGTAATGGAGAGGGAGCAGCATTCACTAATGGAATCAGTTGCCTTTGCAGAGGCAGAGTCAGTTCCTTTCAGTTCAGAACTCACTGTGTGCCAGAGCAGCATCCATTCACAAAAGTTGCTCTTGGCCTATCATAGTGACGATAGCTACTTTGAGTCAATATTGCATTTTAAAAGTAAATTGATTCTGTTTTGTGTTGCTTTTAAGAAAAGTGTTTTAGGCCGGGCGTTGGTGGCGCACACCTTTAATCCCAGTACTTGGGAGGCAGAGGCAGGTTGATCTCAGTGAGTTCAAGGCCAACCTGATCTACAAGAACTAGTTCTAGGACAGGCTCCAAAGCTACAGAGAAATCCAGTCTAAAAAAACAAACAAACAAACAAAAAAAAAAAACAAAGAAGAAGAAAGAAGAGGAGGAAAAGGAGGAGGAGAAGTGTTTTAGCAACCACCCCTCTTTCTAGTACATTTAAATGCACAATAAAGTCGCCTTATTTTGAGGTGGTCTTAAGGATAAGAAATGAACAGAATCCGACCTGTTGAAACAGGTGAACTACCACAGTTATGGGTACAGTTACGAAATTGTATAGCTCTTACAAGACCACAATGTAATTTTATTTTGTATATTTTAAATTGCAAAGATAAATGATAATTTAAAAATTAAAAGAAAATATACCATAATAAAAACATACATTTCACAATTAAATGTACTGGATACATAAAAATTTTAGGGGAATAAGCAAAAAAAAGGGGGGGTATGGTTGGTATTAAGTAAACTGATGGCCTAGACAAAAAAAAAAATAACCTTTAAAAATATAGCAAAAACCCTCTCGTTCCTGTGACTAACATCTAAAAGATTGGAGTGTCATCGCTGTGGAAGTGTTTGTGTATGTTGTACTTTATTGGTAATTTACATAATGATGGCTTATAAGACCCTGCCAGACATGTTTTCTGGAAACAAGATTGGATTTAAAAAAAAAAAAATCACTGCTAAAACACAATCTATCTTTTTGTTATTTTTTTTTCATTCTTCAAACTTGAGGAAAGGGGATTATTCACCAGAACATTACCTTACTACCCAAATGCCTCAACCTACACATTTTAAACTTTAAAAAAAAAAAATCACTATTGCTGCCTAGCTTCATTACTGAGAGAATATTGAGAAGACATTATTTTGGCAAATTAGATCTTAGATATGGCTTTTCAGCAGGATTTAAAGGATATTCCTAAATGATTCTGTTTTTTAAATGTAGTTTGGGAGCGGCAGCGGTGAAGGCGGGAGTGGGACCCTACTGCCGATGCCCAGCATGGACGATTACACGGTCCTGAGCGTGATCGGCCAAGGCTCCTTCGGCCGGGCTCTTCTGGTTCGGCAGGAAAGCAGCAATCAGAAGTTTGCCATGAAGGAAGTAAGACTTCCCAAGGTAACTGCTAACAGAATCAGCTCACAGTGAAAGTGAGCATACGACCTATATCGAGAAAGTTCTTGGGGTTTAACGAGTCATTTATCCTTTCCGCAGACATGTAATCGGCTTATTCGTGAGCTTTACAGAGGCTTGATGTATTTATTCTATGTGGTTGTTTGGCTAGGAAGATTAACAGAGAAGCAGTCAGAATGTTCCGATTGATCTCAGTGATCACAGTTTCCAGTTTTGTATGCCAGCAATGTGGAAAATCCGCCAAACCTAGTCAGGTGCAGTGTGGACGGCCAAAGAGCATAGAGGGCCATGAGGACCAGGTTAAAATGCAAAGCTTCAGTTGGTTACTAGGAAACCTACTCGGGGAACGTATTTGTTCTCCCCCCCTCATGGATTGCTTGTTAATGTGTATCATAATCGTCCTGTGTAAAAATTCATACTATGAGCATTAGTGATTTTTTGATCATTTTTTATAGAAATATATTTTAATGAAATTCTCAGAGTGCTAGGCATTTTCCCCAATGCATCACTTTTAAAACATATTTGTATTAATTCTTGGTTTTGGTGGTGGTGGTGGTGGTGGTGGTGGCGATAATCAATCCCTGGGCCTTGAGCACTGCTGGGAGAGGGCTCTACCACTAAGCCACATCACCAGGTCAAGTGTATGTGAAAATTAGTTTGCATTATGTATGTGAAGGAAAAAAAAAACATATGTTCCAATAGAGCCCAAGCTTGGTCAGCCCAATCATACAAAATAACCATAATCAAAAATCACTGCATATTTTGTTTCAGACTTTGAAAGCTTGAGCCAAAGTAGATATATAAACCTGCATGGAGCATTGAAGTCTCATATAAAACTATACAAAACATTAGTTTGAGGCTATTTTAAAACTGAGCATTGACTTTATAATTTAAAGGTTTTTTTTCCCAGTCTTTCTCTGATACACAGAAGTCTAGGAAAGAGGCTGTTCTGCTAGCTAAAATGAAGCACCCCAATATTGTTGCCTTTCAAGAGTCATTTGAAGGTAAATATGAATTCTCCCAGATATGCTTGTACCTGGATTTAATTCTTAACAACTGTGACTTTCCTAAGGAGTCTCCTGTGTGTTTTAGCTGAAGGGCATCTGTATATTGTGATGGAGTATTGTGATGGAGGGGACCTAATGCAGAAGATTAAACAGCAGAAAGGAAAGTTGCTCCCTGAAGATACGGTAAGAAACTGACTTACCTAGAACTCAAGCAGGGCAGGAACCTGGAGGCAGGAGCTGATGCAGAGGCCATGGAGGGTGCAGCTTACATGGCTTGCTCCCCATGGCTTGCTCAGCCTGCTTTTTATAGAACCCAGGACCACCTGCCCACAATGGGATGAGCTCTCCCCTGTCAATCACTAATTAAGAAAATGCTCTACAGGCCTGCCTTCAGCCCAGTCTTAGGGAAGCATTTCCTTAATTGGAGTTCCAAAGTTACACAGTTAGAATCTAATAAATAAAAAATAAATAAAATTGAATAAGTAATACTTAGAGATGGACGTGTAGCTCAGTGGTGGAGCATTTGCCCGGTATTTGCAAAGTCCTGGGTTCCATCCGCAGTGCTGTATAAACCAGGCTTGGTGATGCATGCCTGTAATCCCAGTATTTGGGAGGCAGAGGCAAAAGGCTCAGAAGTTCAAAGACATCCTTGGCAATGTAGCAAGTTTGAGGCCAGTCTGGGATACAGACTATCTCTTCCTTACCTCCCAAAAGACACAAAAAAGGAACTTATATTCAGTTGAAAAGAAGAAGAAAAATTTGGTGGACATTTCATTAAAATACTTACCTGAATCATACGTAAGATGGCAAAACATGGGAACCAGGCTTCTGAATTTCCTCAGATAATACTGAATTGTAGTTGAACTGTGTAGTTTTTATGCGTGTGTAATTCTCTTTTGATATCTTAGTAAATGAAGGCCTAGAAGTGATTCCTCAGAATTTGAGTTGACATCAGCTAGTTATTACATTTTTATAGGTGTTGCATACTATTTTCTTTTAAAATATTTTTATTCATTTTTTTAGACTTTTATACAATATATATATTGATCATATTTACCTCCAATTCTTCACCATAGATTCTATGTATACTTTTTTCTCCCAGATACTTAACTGGTTCGTACAAATTTGTCTTGGAGTAAATCACATTCACAAGAAACGTGTGTTACACCGAGATATCAAGTCCAAAGTGAGTATAAGGTGTTGATGATGGAAGTTACAAAATAATCCCACACTAGTTGAGAATTACATATAATAAAGGGTTATTTATTTAAGGGAGACTCACAGATCACTGTCCTAGATCACAGTCCTCTGCACAAACAGTGAACAGGAACCGAGTCTAGCAGCTGGAGGCAAGAGCCAGAAGCAAGAAAGAAAGGACATGCTTTACAGCTGCATTTTAGTATAAGAGAGACCATGCCCAAGTGGGCTGGTGTCTTAAAGGCTATTGGCCAAAGGAGCTTCAAAAGCAAGGTGTTTGGGGGTCTGGGGAATAAAGAAAATGATTTTGTTGTCTTTTTTTTTCTATTACTATTTCTTTTTGGGACATTGTATTTAGTTTAGAAAATTTTGCCAATATAATACTTTTTAATATTGACTCTTTTAATGAAAAAAAAATTTAGCTGGGTGTGGTGGTACATGCCTTTAATCCCAGCAGTTGGGAGGCAGAGGCAGGTGGATCTCTGAGTTTGAAGCCAGTCTGGTCTATAGAGTGAGTTCCAAGACAATCAGGGCTACATAGAGAAACCCTGTCTCAAAAGACAAAAGGAAACAAAGAATACCCTCACCTTATTGAGGTAAAATTGACAAAATGTTATATATTTATAGTATACAATATGGTATTTTAATATACATACAAGTATGCAATTGTAACATGATTAAGTCATGCTAATTGATGTGTCTGTGATCTTATTTAATGTTTTAGATTTACTTTTATTAAGTGTGTGGGTGGGTGGGTGTGGGTACTATGCATGAGAGAGTATAGATGGCCAAGAAGCCCTGGGCTTCAGATTTCATGGAGCTGTAGTTACAGATAGTTGTGGACCACCTGTTGTTTCCTGGGAACCAAATCTAGGTCCTCTGGAAGAGCAACAAGTGCTCTTAACCACTAAGCCATCCCTCCATACCCTCCCCTTCTGAACATTTAAAACCTACACTTCAACCAGCCATGGTAATAACTGCCTGTGATCCCAGCCCCTGGGAGGGTGAGGCAGGAGGATTTCTAGTTTGAGGTCAGCACAGACCACTTGAGTCAGATCCCTATCACAGAAAAATAAATAAATAAAATCTACTCTTTTAGTAATTCTCAAGAATATTATATATTGTCAGGCAGTTGTGGCAAAGCCTTTAATCCCAGCACTCAGGAGGCAAAGGTAGGCAGATTTCTGTGAGTTCGAGGCCTGTCTGATCTACAGAGTGAGTTCCAGTAGATTTTAGGACTTTCTTGTCCTACGTAAAACTTTATGTTCTTTGATCTAGAATTTATACCAACCAAATAAAATAGCATATGTAAAAAGGAGTTAAACCTCTTTTGACATCTAGGTGAATGTGAGCCTTTTAATGCCCACTGAATAAATGCATGTGTTCTCAGATAGGAAGTGGTCAGCACCTGTCCCAGCCACTGAGTTACCAACAAAGGCTCCCACCGATTGGATCTGATGCTACCTGACATTTGCTTGTTAGATTTCAAAGCATGCATCCTGAATCTCCAGGCAGAGGAGTGTGCAGCTGTTTTAAGAGGGGGGTCTTGCTATTTCTTTTGTTTTCTCTGGGACCCAGCTGTCAGTATTTCTACCCTTATCCCCACCATCAGCGGGCTTTGAAAGCTGCCCTGGAGACCGCGGCCTTATGTTGGGATGATCAGGGCATCTATATTCTTCTTTTTCAATGTAGAATGTCTTCCTCACCCAAAATGGAAAAGTGAAGCTGGGAGATTTTGGCTCCGCCCGTCTTCTCTCCAGGTATGTACCTGTCCACATGAGGGAGAG
This sequence comes from Microtus pennsylvanicus, assembly GCF_037038515.1. NCBI lineage: Eukaryota > Metazoa > Chordata > Mammalia > Rodentia > Cricetidae > Microtus > Microtus pennsylvanicus. The sequence continues at coordinate 65,959,693 of NC_134587.1, read as the reverse complement.
CTGAACAGCCATTTTCAGAAGAGCTTTGGAGTCACTTTGTCTTTCTGTGGTTTCAGTCCCATGGCCTTTGCATGTACGTACGTGGGAACGCCTTATTATGTGCCTCCAGAAATTTGGGAAAACCTGCCCTATAACAATAAAAGGTGGGTAGTGTCCTTATTTGGATAGTGTTGGGCATTTGGCGGGAGGGGCTCCAGCCTGCAAACTGATGCTGGAATCTGGTGCAGATACACAGAGCTTATTTGCTTAGAGATTTTGTTTGAGTTATCTCGTGTGAGTGTCTATGTGAGTGTGTACACACGTGCCACGGACTGTGTAGAGAGGTCAGAGGACACCCTTTTGGAAATTGGTTCTCCTGCCTTGTTGAAGGAGGGGGCTACCTCTTTGGTCGTCTCTGCCGCTGCACTGCATCCCCTGGGCCAGCTGACCCATGAGCTCCTAGTCGGTGCTACCATCTCACTTTCCATCTTGAGGCCGGAGTGCCGAGATCACAGATGTGTGCACCTGACTTTCTTGCGTGCATTCTGAAGGTCAAAATCAGATGGCCAGTCTTGTGGGGCAAGTGTTTGACCAGCCGAGCCACCTTCCCCACTCTGCTTTCTAAAGATCAGCTTGGGGCCTTGGTGTATGCAGTTCATGAGTAGAATAATTTTGCCTAGCACGTGTCTTGGATTTGATTACCAACACCACAGAAGTAAAATGTCATAAAAAAATAGATCTTAAAGTCACATGGAATCTGTATTCTCAGGAACCCAGAGGAAAGTCCTGGTTTTCCAACCATTGTCATCATAGCTGTGAGGGCCTAGTTGACAAAAGAAGGTTCAGCAGTCAGTAAGGGTGGTCTGAGTTAGGTGCCTGGTTCCAGACTTGTTGTTTATGCTTTTAAGAGTCCCTGTATCCATCCATCAAATGAGAGCACTGGGGATGGGAAACAGACAGTCAAATCCCCTGTATCCATCCATCAGATGAGAGCACAGGGATGGGAAACAGACAGTCAAATCCCCTGTATCCATCCATCAGATGGAAGCAGACAGCAAATCTCCTGTATCCATCCATCAGATGAGAGCACCGGGGATGGGAAGACAGTCAAATCCCCTGCATCTGTCCATCAAATGAGAGCACTGGGAAGCAGATGGCAATAATTTTTAAGGTCCATGGGAAGTTCCGATATAGCCACACTTGGAAACCACTAGGTTGTAGCAAATCATCATAAGTGCTGCATCAGCACTGGGTTGATGATGATTGAAGAGCTTATGTTTTGCAGTGTGATTTTTAAAAATATATAAGCGATATATATATATATATATATATATATATATATATATATATCCATTGTTCCCATGATGGATGAGCAGGCATGAGTAGAAATAGAGGCAGAGGAAGGATGTGGAGGGCTGCGAATTGAACTCAGAAGTAGACTAGTTGCCTAGTATGCATTGCCCTGGGTTCTATCCCCAGCACTGGAAACTAAAAGAAAATAGTAACAATAAAGAAAGAAGGAAAGAGAATGAGAGAAACCACATTTTAATTATTCTTTGTATTTATTTAAAATTTTTATTTAAAAAATATTTTTAAAAAATTTATTTGATATGTATGGATGTTTTGCCTGCATGTCAGTATACCACATGTGAGCCTGGTACACACAGAGACCAGAAGAGAAGATCTCGTGGAACTGGAGTTAGAGGTCATTGTGATGCACTGTGAACCTGGGTCATCTATAATATGAGCAACAAGTGCTCTTAGCCACCGAGACATTTTTCAGACTGTTGTATTGGGATTTACCAGTTGATAGATTCCATACACAGTTTGGTATTCTGCCTTTTCCTTTGTTCCATATTTATTTTCTCATAGGGATGCATGTTTCCTTGTATGTGTACGTATGCATGTGTGTGTCTGTGCAGGTACATGTCTCTGTGTAGGACAAGCTTGGGCATCATGCCTCAGGCACCGCCCACTTCCTTTTGAGGCAGGGTTTCTCATTGGAACTCTCCAACCTTGATGACCCGATGGCAGTAGAAGAATAGACTCCTGCGAGTTGTCCTCTGACCTCCACATATACCCTGTGGCCCACGTGTGTGCTCATACATATACAAAAATAAATTAAGTGCAATAAAATAAGATAAAAATGCATGTATTACTATGATAATAGAGCATAACAGTTTTTGCAATGCTGTCTCTTTATGCTTCTAGTGACATTTGGTCCTTGGGATGCATTCTGTACGAACTCTGCGCTCTGAAGCATCCAGTAAGTATGGTGCCAGACCAAAGGGCCACTTGTCAGTCCTGCTAAGACCTGAGAGATGTGCCAGATTTCTACTGGGGTTCACTTCCCCAGGAAGAATTTATTATAAAAGTTTCTGTTTGTCCCCTCTTTATCTTTGCGTGGAGCCCTTCTGTAGTTCTGTGCCAACAGGAAAAGCCTATTAGAGGCTGTAATTCTATATGTAGCTCTCCTCCTCCTCTTTCTTTTAAATATAACATAATATTTGCCATTGTAGCCATTTTCAAGTTCACAATTCAGGGGCATGAATTATATTCAAGATATTAATTACACTCATGTATTCATTAATTATACTCAAGATATTCATTAATTACATTTGTGATATTCATTGGTTACGTTCACAGTATTATAACTACATTTATGATCTTCATTAATTATATTAATTATATTGATTAATTATATTCATGATATTATATCCTGATACTGCTGTCGTTTGTGGGGCTTTTCCATCACACCAAACAGAAACTTTGTTCTTAGGAAATCATGGCTCTATATTTCTTTCTTTCCCAGCTTGAGAGAACTTCTAATTTTTTTTATAATTTATTTAACTTTTATTTTATGTGCATTGGTATAAAGATGTCAGATCCCCCGGAACTGGAGTTACAAACAGCTGTGAATCGCCATATGGGTGCCAGGAATTGAACCCGGGTCCTCTGGAAGAGCAGCCAGTGCTCTTAACCTCTGAGCCATCTCTCCAGCCTCTAATCTCTCTGTCTCTATGAATTTGTATATTCTATATATCTTTTTTTTTTTAAACATTTATTTATTATGTATACAGTGTTCTGTCTGTATGCTTGCTGGCCAGAAGAGGGCACCAGACCTCATTACAGATGGCTGTGAGCCACCATGTGGTTGCTGGGAATTGAACTCAGGACCTTTGGAAGAACAGTCGGTGCTCTTAACCTCTGAGCCATCTCTCCAGCTCCTATTCTATATATCTTACGTAATACAATTCTATGGTATTTATCCTTTTTAAAGATTCATTTATTTTATTTCTTGTATATGAGTGTTTGGCCTGCATGTATTTGCACCACATGTATGCCTGGTGCCCAGCGAAGGTAGAAGAGGGTGTTAGATAGTCCAGAACTGGAGTTATAGATGGTTGTAAGCCATTATACAGGTACTGGGAATTGAACCTGGGTCCTCTACTGATGGGGAAACCTCAGCTGAGGTTCTCTCTTACCCACTGGACCTTGTGCCTAGTTGACAAAAACTAACCAATACACTTAACTTTTTTTTTAAATTAAAACATCTTTTGAGAATTTTATATATGAGTGCTGTATTTACCTTTCTACCCCTCCCTATATGCAGCCTTCAATTCCTCCTGTGTCTCCCCAACTCCATGTAAAGTTCATGTCCATATTCTACTATTATTATTTTTATTCTATTATTATTATCATCATATCACCAACGTCTCTGACTCCAGTTCTTGGTGATTTAACACCTGATCCCTTTGGGCACCTGAACATTCTCTCTGTCTGTCTCTCGCATATGCACACATAATAAAAATAAACCTTAAAAAATAAATACACTTTCAAAAAGAGAACAGCTCAAAGAACTTTTTAAAATGCCAAGGCCTCAGCCCACTCCACACACCTGAATCAGAATCTCCAAAGAGTTCTCGAATTTGTGTTTTTAAAGTAGGCGATTCTGGTTTTTTTTGTTTTTTTTTTTTTTTGTTTTTTTGGGTTTTTTTTTTTGGCTTTTTGAGACAGGGTTTCTTTTTTTTTTTTTTTTTTTTTTTTTTTTTTTTTTTTTTTTTTGGTTTTTCGAGACAGGGTTTCTCTGTGGCTTTGGAGCCTGTCCTGGAACTAGCTCTTGTAGACCAGGCTGGTCTCGAACTCACAGAGATCCGCCTGCCTCTGCCTCCCGAGTGCTGGGATTAAAGGCATGCGCCACCACCGCCCGACCAAACTAGGCGATTCTGAAGTGTGTCCCAAGTTGGGGACCGCTGTTGCTCGGAAGCCACCCTGAGTTTACGCGTGCCAGGCCAGCACTGACAGACACCGGTCTCCATGTGGAGGCTGTGATGTTCATGTCCACCTTCCTCCAAAGCACCTGAGGCTGTGAACCGTCCTTAAGGGCATCCGTGGAAGGAAGGGACCCAACAGCAGCTGCCTTTGCAAAACAAACATAGCTCATGAAATATGAATTTACTTCAGCTGATATTTCTTATTTCCATATTTTCTTTCCATATACCTGATTTTTAAAGCTTCACTTTTACCTTTCAGTTTCAGGCAAATAGTTGGAAAAACCTTATCCTGAAAATATGTCAGGGGCCCATCCCCCCACTGCCAGCTCTGTATTCCGATAAGCTTCACTTCCTTGTCAAGCAGATGTTGAAAAGGAGCCCTTCCCAGCGCCCCTCTGCTACCACCCTGCTGTGCAGAGGCGGTTTAGTGCCGCTCGTCCCGAAGTGCTTACCCCGGGAGGTATGACAGGAGTGTCTCTCATTGGCTCTAGCGTGGTAGCACGTGTTTTTAACTTAACTGGCGGTGGGCATGGGCATACAGCGGTGTTCATGGAGATGTCGCAGGACATCTCGGCTCTGTCCTTTCATCTTTAACGGGTCCAGTGACCTCGGGTTATCAGGCTTGGCAGCAGGTGCTTTTAACCGTTGCGCCATCTCACTGGCCCTAAACTTGTATCTCTTAAGCTTAATTTACTCAAACATGCCTGTAAAGACTCACGTAATTCGGAGGTGTATTTAAAATGTAAACCTCTTTTCTCTCTTCCCCTTCCACAGCTCCCTCCAGTAGCTTCAACACTCTCCCGCACTGGGGTTGAGCCTGGGGTTTCACTTACGGTGGGCAGAGTCTAGTGATCATCACAGCTGTCTGTGTTTGTATCACTGTTATATTATATTATATATATTATATACTATATATTATATATAATTATATTATATCATAATGTTATTTGACACCCCACCTTTCTTTCCTTGCTAAGGATCAAGTTTGGACTGTGGTTTTGGGGCAACACTGGCCTCACGTTGGCAGGCCTGCCTTAGCCCCCCAAGTATCCAGGATGATACTCCTCTCCTTACGTTTGCTTTTATGTGGCATCTTTGTTTTCCAACTTTAAGTGCTCTTGTGTTGAAGAGCACTATAAGTATATGACCTTATGGTGGTGTCCAAAGCAAAGTGTCTTTCTTTAGCTGGGCCTGGGTATGCTGGCTAGTAATCCCTGCTGTATGGGCTAAGACAGGAGTCTTGGGGCATAGAAAAGTGTTTTTCACGTCTTTAAATGCTCATCTTTAAATCTCAGATCATCAGAGAATATGGAGAGCAGATACTGGATGAAACCAAACTATCTGAGCCCAAGAAACCAAAAAAAGAAGGTAAGAATTTTTCAAGTGTGTTTTTAAAAGTATCATAAAAAGAAGAAAATATAATTTCCACCGGGCGGTGGTGGCACACACCTTTAATCTCAGCACTCAGGAGGCAGAGACAGGCAGTTTGAGGCCAGCTTGGTCTACAGAGCGAGTTCCAGGACAGCCACAGTTGTTATGCAGAGAAACCCTGTCTCCAAAAAAAAAAAAAAATCAAAACCAGTAATTTTCAATTTTTTTGCTTCTTTAGACAGAGTTTCCTTCAGATCCTATACTGTTGACGAAATAGTATGTTTTCCCAGTGAGAAATCACCACACACTTAGATTAATTAGATTAATTAAGTTAATTAGTAATGGTCCATGGCTGGTTTGGGTGATGCATGAAAAGGACCCGGCCTCAAAGGGGAAATGGTATCAGCTTTGATCTATACTGTTCCACATACTCTCTTTGGGGTCCCAGCCTCAGGTCACACTCGAACAGTTTAAACAGAGATAGGAGACTTCGTGTCTGGCCACTCGGGCAGATGGGAGACTGACACAGCAAAGATATTGCCAGAAGAATTTAAATGTACCACTATTGTTCTTTCTGAATTGTCTGAATTGTTGTTACCCAGGGTCATCCTGCCCACCTGGCAGAATTCTGCTTTTTCTGCTAAGAGCACAGAGGACTTAATGGCAGACCAGGACTTGATTACATTGTCACCCTGTGCTGCCCCCTTATAAGCCTAATGGAGGTTCTAAGTCTGGGTTGTCTCCTTTTGTTAGGGGAATGGAGCCTAATTGGAGGTCAGTCCTAGTGAACAGAGAATAACAGACTTTCTGAGCTGGAAAGAGACGAGAAATACTTCTGCCTTGTTAGGGTACAGTTTAGATGCGGGTGAATGACAGAACGAAACTGTTGACCCTCCTCCTCTTCCCCATTTGAGCATCAGGTAGCCCATCAGCGCCCCAGAAGAACGCCACTCCAGAAAGCCCTCACAGGCAGCAGTGGGAGAGCCATGTTCCCGGTCCAGCTCTAGCAGCTTTGGAAAAGGCACCCATCCTTACCTCCAGTTTCACAGCCGAGGATGACAGAGGTTAGCACCATCATCGTCCCTTGGGGTCTGGTTTCAGATACCAAAGTTCATGCGTGCTCAGGTGCCTCATGGAAAAGGCACTCAATGCCCACGTCCTCCTGTATATGTTAACCTCTAGACCATGTGTTCATAAATACTGTGTAAATAGTTGCCACACTGCACTGATTATGTGCATATGTGAATATGTTTAACACAGACTTAGCTTTTATTTTTTAATTTTAATTGATATTGTGTGTGTGTGTGTGTGTGCATGCGCGCGTGTGTATGACTATATGTGCATATATGTATGAAGCCAGAAGAGGAGCTGGAGTGACATGCATTTGTGTGCTTTCCATTGTGGGTGCCAGGATCTGAACTCTGGTCCTCATAATTGAGCAATGTGTGCTCTTAACAACTGAGCCATCTCTCCAGCTCTATTCTTAACTTTTAAAAAATATCTTAAGATCCAAAAATTTGGAGCCCAGGATATACAGGGAAAGTCAGACCGAACACTCTCCAGTAGGATTCACCATGCTAGGGTTTTAGTTTATATCTCCCTGCAGCTGACATTGGGGGTTTTTCATGTAGCGAGTGAACTGGATTTTCAGTGAGCGTCAAATATAGTCATAACTTTGCTTGAAATATGATAGACACTGGAAATTTTTTTTTTAACCTGGTCCTATGTCCCTCCTTACAACCAGGTGGCTCTGTAATAAAGTACAGTGAAAATCGTGCCCGTCAGCAGTGGCTCAAAGAGCCCCCCGAGACCTTGCTGTCAATGCTGAAGGGTGCTGATCTCAGCCTGGCGTTCGAAACGTACACAATATATAGACCAGGTAATGTTCACCTATTATATGACCATGAGGACTCTTGGGCTTTTAAAATATATGGTAAAACATGAATAAATTGACCATGTTAATAATTCTTTAAAGATTTATTTTTATTCGTGTTGTCCATTGTCTGTGTGAATGTACACTACATGTGTGCAGGTGCCCAGGGAGCCCAGAAGTTGGGGGGATCAGATCCCTGGATCTGGGAGTAATAGGCCGTTGTGAGTCACCATGTAGGTGCTGGGAAGCAAACTCAGGTCCTCTGGAAAAGCAGCAAGTGTCTTTACCCCTCATCTTCACTCTCCCTGCGTGTCCAGTTCAGTAGTTTTACACTGATGCATTTTCTTACGTAGCCAGCTCCAGATTCTGTTTCTTGGCAAAGCTGGAGCTGTACACATTAAATCAGAGCCCCATTCTTTCCTCCTCAACTCCCTGTGATTTGTAAAACTGGTGCAGGAAAGCCGATGTTGCAAGAGAGTTCGTTATATTTGTTTATTTGACGGATGTTTATTGAGTGGCGAATATATAGATGATTAAAATGAAAAGAGGACTGGTGTCTAGCCAGCAGTGGTGTGCTCTGTGCAGCATGCGCAAGGCCCTGAGCTAACTCTTAGACCTTTTTATTATTTGAGACAGGATCTCCTCAAATTGCTCAGACTGTACTGTAGATTCCTTTTTTACAAGTTTTTAGAGTATTTTTCTCCGCTCTCTTCGAGAAAGTATTGCTTTAAAATTTAATCCACATTCTGCTACTTCCTGAATCTATTGTCTACCCAAATCCTGATGAGTAAATACTGTTGAAGTTGGCTGGCTTCCCCAGACACTATGGCTCTGCTCTGTAGTCCTAACATATGGGAGACTGACGAAGAGCAGCCTAGGAGATCAAGTCCAGCCTAGGCAACATGGTGAGACCCCATTTAAAAATATACAGAAAAACTGTCATACTTTCTGTTGCTATTCCCCTGAAGGTACAGAAGGATCCTTGATAGGTCCCCTTTCTGAAGAAACAGCATCAGACAGTGTCGATGGTGACCATGAATCCGTCATTCTGGATCCGGAGAGATTTGAACCTCGGCTGGACGAGGAAGACACGTACGTTGTAACAGACCTAGAATGCTGTAGCTGGGGAATGGAGCCTGTATGCGCACACACGCCGCATCGTACCACAGTAATTTCAGATGGTAATAGCTATACTGCTTTCCATCCCGAAGGAGCACTTCTCTTTGCTCCTATGTGGTGGGCAACACCCACATTTTACTATGACACCCTGGCTGCACGTAGTATGTTTTCAGTCTGGACTTGTTTTTGTTTCTGAATTTTGAGGCACTTAGGCTCCTCCTGCACCTGCTTTCAGGTGTTGGGATTATATGAGTGTGAAAATATATATATTCATTTTATAATACATTTTTTAATGTTAAAAATACCCACAGTGATACATTTTGGGGAGAACTAACATTTTTTCCTCTGCTCAATTACCTTATGGGATTGAGCTTTCAACGGTTTAGATAGCACATGGTGGAATTCTGCGTTGAACCCATCAAGAAGTAAACACCACGAGTCTAATACAGTGGCTTATCATCCAAACCGTCTCCACAGGGACTTTGAGGAAGATGATGAAAACCCTGACTGGGTGTCAGAACTAAAGAAACACGTGGGATGGAAGGACACGCCTGACGGAAACCCCGCGGAGCATGTGCCTGAGCCATGTGGGGGAGACACTGATGCCTGGAAACGGGGTGACGACTGAGAAAATGTACCACAAGCTTAAATAACAACCCAGAGCCCTTGTGAGCTTTTTTTTAACACAAGGGAGGTCTAGAGATGCTGTGTCCTTGCATTCTGGTAGAGCAGAGGTGAAATGCTAGCCTGCTGGCTAACGCTGTGTGTGATAATAGAAAGTTACTTTGCTTCTGTGCTCCCTCGTTTTCTCAACTATCCAGGGAGAATAACAATGCCTACCTCATAAGAACGCTGACCAAGACTGTTATAGCAACCCATGTGTTTGTATCCACGGTTACTATGTGACACTCGGATGTTTCCTAAAGTGATCTAAATATATTAAATTGTGACATAAAAATGTGTGTTCTTTGTCAATAACACCCGACTTGGGGATGCTTCAAAATGATTTTCAGTGATGTTACCAGCTGCCAGCAGTCCTTAAATGTTCCTCGTAGGCTTTACAAAAAAACAGGGGGTCAGGGGGTCAGCCATAAGATGAGTGGAACGGGCTCCCAGAAGATTGTAGTCCTGGACCTGAGGCAGGAATACAGCCAAAGAGATACGATGGATGTCAGAAACTAGAAAGTGTTCTAGAAAGCGGCCCACAGTGCACACACATGGACCCTCATTGTGTATTATCTCATTCAACGCTATGACACTTTAGAGAAAGGAGAATCTTTCCCCAATGAGGAAACCGACTTCCCCTGACCCCGGATGATGGAGAGTAGGCAGAAATTACGGTCTAGTCATTAACCAGGATCTGCAAAAATAGGAGCTACGAGTAGCTTTTAGCAACGTAACTCTCCTCCCTTATCTGCAGTGCTGGGCAAACCCAGGACCTTATGAATGCAAGGCAAGTAATCGACCACAGCTACTACAGCACAGCATAGCTTTTGTTCGCCACGCAAAGGCTGCTACGCAAGTCCCCACCCTTCCTGTGTGTCTCCTTGTTCTCAGTCCTGCAGTCTCCCGTCTCTGGCAGCTTCTCTGTCTGCCCTTGCCGAGTGTGAGGAGTGCTAGTTAGTTACCTGTTTCTATCCTCAATTCGGGTGTGTCCAGTGTTCTTCACAAAGGTGAACCCTATCCCCATCATGTCCTCTCAGGAAGTACATGATGCCAGCACAATGTGCCACAGCTGCTGCGTGCCTCCATCAGTAGTTAACTGAGACTCTGCCGGGCTTCCCATCGTAGGCACCGACTTCCTGCCCCTGTTCTTACTGTTGCTAACCTGACGCTGAGAGGCTTCAAGTTCTCCTTCTGTCATGTTACCCTAAGTCACTGGTTTGGTTGTCTAATTCTTTCCAGTTGGTTTCTGTGCACTTTTGTGATGTTCTTGTCCTTTTAAATTACTAAATTAAATTTGCTAAAGTAGGATCAACCTGTACCTTCTCTGATCCAGCTCCAGAATCAACAATTTTTTTTCCCCAAGAGCCACAGTTTCTCTCATTGTTTTTTGTTTGTTTGTTTTTCAAGACAGGGTTTCCTTTGTGTAACAGCCCTGGCTGTCCTGGAACTCTCTAGACCAGGCTGGCCTCAATGCGTCCTGACTACTGGGATTAAAGGAGTGTGCCCCCACTGCCAGGCTCCTCTCATTGTTTTAAAGCCACTATTTGGGTACTGAGGGTGCTGGTTATCCCTGGCATATCTAGGCCCTGTCTACATACCTGTGTTTTGTGCATCCCCATCTAGATATATATTAAGTCAAACATGGCCTTACACTGACGTCCCTGGCTCATCCAATCCTGTAAGGTTAATTCAGGCTTCTCGAGAACTCTTGCTCTTTCTATATGTGTTTTCCCTGATGGTGAAAAACAGTTTGCAGCTGTCCACTTAGTTGTTGAGACAAGTGCACACACAAAACAGTGTCGAAACCATTAACCCTCGCTGCCGTGAGCAGCTAGGGAGCAGAGCTTGTGTGTGGTTCCCGTTGTTGGCTTCACCCTTCTTAGGTCCATCCCTTGAATGTTAGCCTGGCCCTTTTCTGATGATGTTTCGTGTTCAAGAAAGCATGAAAGTTACAAGGAGGTCTCCAAGACACTCAGGTTCCACATACCATCCTCCACACATCTTTACCCGCTCCAGTCACTGGCTCTAAATGTTGCAATCCAGACAAAGCAAATTTGGGATTATGTGCATAATTATTTATCTCACTAAGCACTGGAGATTCGGATTATAAATCCTCTTGGAAATCAGACCATGTCCACTTTAAACCATACTCCGTGTGTTTGCTTATTTGGGTGAGACCTGCCAACCCTGACAGGCTTTAAAAAGAAAGGGAACTGGGTGTGGCACACAACTTTAGTTCAGCAGGGAGGCGGAGGCAGGCATCTGGACCTCTGAGTTCCAGGTCAGTCAGGGGTACATAGTGAGACCTGTGTACAAAAAACAAACAAAAGCCCCACAACGCTTTAGGTCCTGTAGGCAGGAAATGCTAATTTCCATCCATATGTTTCTTTCAGAACATGGCGATCAGCAAGAACTTCAAGCATTAAAAAGACTACATTGTTATAAAATTGACCCAGGAAGTAGGATGTAGATAAAGGAGAAGCTAGCTTTTTTTGGGGGGGGGAGACGGGGGAGGAACACGGGACACCATGAACAATGGTGGGTTATGAAATGGTCATGGGACATAGATTCCACTGGCTCTGGCTGTCTTCCTTGTATTAGCATTTACCACCCTGAAAGAGATATATTTTCCACTGCTCTGCATCGAGCTAGGTTAAGAGGGGGTGCCTTTTGCAGACTCCTGGGCAGCACCTGGTTTTGCTTGTGGACCCAGGTTCCATTCTTATACACCCCTCAGCAGTATTTGAGACCTTGCATGCGAAACCTGCTTCCTTCTGGGAGTATATATTACAGCTGAACGCTGCTTAGCCCGTATGGGACCCCAGGCATCATCGCCACCGCCTCCCCCGACAACCCAACCAGCACGTTTTTCTCTCAGCATTGCTTACTCATCAGAAACCTCTGTAAGTGGCAGACAGTAGAGAACTTACGTACCAACTGCATCAAGGAAACACTTCCATCCCCACACGCAAAACTCCAGTCAGAAACCAGCTCTATGGCTTCCAATGATGCTGCCCATCAAAGTCTAGGAAACGGTCACCCACATCGGGCCACGGAACCCAAAGGTTGCAACAAGGCAGAGTTCTGACTGATCTCTCAGCCGCAGTTCTGGAAAAGGTTGCCCCCAAAACGGTTTCCCCTCGGCCCCTGCTCTCCACTATAAAAACTGAATCTCGGACCTTGCACTCCGACACCGAGCGGCAGGGTGCCAACCTCTCAATAAAACTGTGCTCGCACAGCTTTGAAGTCAAACTCAGTCTTCTCGTTTTCCTCCCCTGACTTCTTACACCCTGGGAGTTTGGAGACGTTCACGTGGCTTGTTTTACTTTCGGCTACCGAAAAGGAGCACCAGTAGGTTTTCTCTGCCCCCGCCCAGCGCTCCGCCTACTTTCCCCACGGTAACCCCCAACCTCGCTCCAGTGTCCCGGAGGCTTAGCCGCCAGGGGTCAGATCCACCTGGACACTTAAAGACCCACTGCACAAAGTCCGCTGAGCAGGTAAGCCGAGCCCGCCGTGTTTGTTCTTTAGGAGCTGTCCCAGGCTTCTCGAAGACAGGGGAGAGAGATTGGGCAAGCTGGAGGAGACTGCTGCCTGGGCTGCGTCAGTTTCCATGGCAACTCACAAGCTACAAAATCCTGGACTCAAGTCCTCCTCCCGCATGCTGGCCGGAGCCTCCACTGACAATTCTGTACCCATGACTTGAAATTATTTGAAAACAACCTGCCCAGTATACCACCCAGGGTAGTAGAAGTCTGCATTGCGCCTGAGGCAGGAGGATGGCAAACTCAAAGCCTACCTGAACTACTTAGAGCAATTTCAATACCAAAAGGATTAAGTGTAAAGCTCCGTGGTTGAATGCTTACCCAGCACGTTTGCGGTTCTGGGTTCGATTCCCAGAACAGCAAAATAAAAAACTCCGTTATGCTCCAACTGTGACATAAAAGGGAAAAAGAAGGAAGGCAGCCTACAAGGAAGTGGTATTTCCACCTGTAAACACCTGTAGCCAGGTGCCAGGACAGTCACCTGATCGCAACTGCTAGACTCTGGACCTCCTACCAACTGCAGCTCAGTAAACCAGTTTTTTTTTTTTTTTTTTCCATATTGGAGCACAACTAGTAGGAAAGTCCCCGGATCCAAACAAGCCCTGATTTATCTTCCTAGGAAATTAAGTACTAGTTAATCCATGGGGAGATACTTAGATAGACGTGTGATACTTTGGTTCTAGAGGCAGATAACTGTGCCTTTGCAGCCATCCCTCGCTGTGTGGGATCAAAGACCTTTGAATGTCAAAGCTAGTACCTCAGGCCCTAACTTCATCTTAACTACCATAATGCCTCCCATCTCTACAGCCTGAAACACTGACAGAATAAATTCCTAGGCTTCCCTGTAGAGGGCAGTACCTCCACTAAGAGGAGAAAGGTGCTTGCCCAGGCACCCTTGGACATTTTAGAGGCACAAAACACCTACAATGAGATTAGACCTAATCCTTTTGGTATTGAAATTGCTCTAAGTAGTTCAGGTAGACTTTGAGTTTGCCATCCTTCTGCCTCAGTACTTTTCCATTTTAGAAGCTAGAGAAGAAAGGTTTTGTGAGGTGGCAACTCGTCTAAGATCCCAAAGATGACCCGCAATCCAGTGTGGAATCTATCAACCAAACCCTTTTCACAGCATTCCTGTGTCCAGAAGGAAATTTCTTGACTCTCAAAAGCTGGGTGGAACGTTTTAGCAAACAGTTCTTCTGCCTTTTATCCATCTTCTGCTCGTTAGTTGTCATGAGAAGTGTACAGTGAAGGTTTATTTCTTCATTTTAGGAACCTCTGACCCCTGAAAGAATGGATAAATTTGACCTGATTAAGATCATTGGGGAAGGCACCTATGGAAAAGTGTACTTGGCGAAACATAAAACGGGAAGCGATCAGTGTGTCATAAAAGAGACTGATTTTACAAAGGTAAAGTTAAGAAGTTCAAATTTCTGATAATTTTAAGTGGTATATTTAGCTCTTAAAAAGATTTCTGTATTTACTACGCGCATGTATGCGTGCTTGCATGAGTTTATGGGCACCGTGTGGGTGCAAATGTTTGTAGAGGTCAGAGGGCACTGGACGCCCCTGAACTTGGTTTGCAGGCAGCTGTGAGTCACTGACCTGGGTGCTAAGAACTGAACCTGGGCCTTCTGCAGGAGCAGTAAGTGCTGAGCCATCCCTCCAGCCCCCATATCATCAATCTAGTATGGAAACAAATACCCTTTTCCCCATGAGGAATTTTAAGATTCAGCTGACTCTGCTTTCAAAATCCTATTCAACAATGTGTATTGCATTCATTTTCTTAGTGTCTCCCCCCTCCCTGCCCATTGAACAAAGGATTTGGTATTATGCAGGACACCTGCTGTGATTGATTGCTGAATCCCTAGCTGGCCCACCTCTGTGCCTTCCTGTTTTCTTACCCTCTCCCTTCCTCCTCTCCCTTCCCCTCCTCTTCCTCTCCTCCCTTTTGCCCTTCTTCCTTCCCTCCCTCCCTCTTTTTTCTGAGGCAGGGTCTAGATTAGTTATGTAGACAATCTAGTCTCAGAATCCTCCTGCCTCTGCCTCCCTGGTGCTGTCAGTTACAGGTGTGCGCCAGCAGGCCCAGTTACTGTTCTTTTCCTTTAAAAAATATATTTATTTAGGTGCACACCTTTAATCCTGGCACTCCAGAGGAGAGGCAGGTGGATTACAAAGTGAGTTCAAAGCCAGCCTGGTCTACATAGTGATTACCAGAACAACCAGGGTTAAGTAGAGAGATCCTGTCTCTTTTTTTTTTTAAATTTATTTCAGGGTACATATTTGTGCTTGCACATATGTGTGCGCAAACACACACACACACGCACACACACACACACACACACACACTGCAGCGCACATGTGGAGGGAAGTCAAAGGACAACTTCCCGTATTGGTTTCAGGAATCCACCTCCAGATAATTACCTGTTAAATACTTGGCTCTTGACTCTCCCTCTTCGAATTAGCTTCATTCCTTTTGTCAATGCATATAGCAAATAGAACCAATTTTGAACTTTCAGTACAATAACATTTCCCTAGCATTGTTAATTTTCTTGATTGTAATTGTCACAGAAGAGCTGATGGTTAGATATGAGACACTCTGCTCATTCCCTAGTGGCCCTGCCTTCCAGAGATAACATTTTGGAGATGACATTATAGCCAGTGGCGTCTTGGGGCATCTCAGATAGTAGTGAGCAGGAAGCATGCCTCTGTAAGTCAGTTACCTCTGCAAGACACACTGTCTCGAAATACCACTTTGATGCCCTTCCAGGAAAAAGAAGCTTCAAAGAAAGAAGTGGTCCTTCTGGCTCAGATGAGGCATCCCAACATTGTAACCTTCTTTGGTTCATTTCAAGGTTAGATTTTCCTATCATTAAAGCATCCCAGTAAACTACAGATCTTTGGAAATATGAATTGTGTATTTATTAAATTTTGTGTGTTCATTTCTCTGCCTAGTTAAATTGTTGTCTGAAATTGTGTCTTTGTTTCCTGTCTGGTGAGTGTTGTCCTTTGAATAGGGTCTTCTGTAGCTTCCGTGCACTGTGTAGTTGAACATCACCGCCAACTCCAGATCCTGTAGGTACTAAGAGAGAAGGGTTAATCTAGACGTCTCCGAGTATCACCGGGTAGGTGGAAAGCAACATGTAAGTCTGTAGATTCAGCCACTATTTCTTGAACTTTTCATAGTGTGCAGGCCCAGTGCTCTTTGCTGCTTAGAAACCACCGCATTCAGAGCAGTTATGAGGTCAGGCATGGTCTCATAGTCCTGCAATCCCAGCACTGGAGAAGCAGAGGCCAAAGGACTGTTGTCAATTCAGGGCCAGCCTGGTCTACAAAGTGAGTTCATGGCTAACCAGTGGTATGATAGTGGCTTTCTATCTCAAAACCTGTACAATATTAGTTATGTTAAAAGCAGCTCTGTATGACCCTTTTCAATGAGTGATAGGCATTGGAACCCTCGGGGATCTGGGAAGGTTTCTCGGGGCAGGGCCCTGAGCTCGACTGGACTGAACAAGTGTGCTCTATCTCCGAGCTACACCCTGAACTCTGAATAACTTTTGAAGACACTCAGGGAATAAAGTTCTCTGCATTTCTGTCCACTATTCCCATCTTTCTCTTCCTCATCTTGTGAGTTATAGTTGAAATCCTTTGTCTACCTGAATTCTGTTCACTCTCAGGCTTCCCCAAGCCACTGTCCCTTCACTTATCCCCCAGGGCACTTTTCTACCAATGCATTTGACTATCTGTACATATACATTATTAGAAATTTGCTTATTGTTTTTTCTTCAGATAAGAAACTTAGGGGTTGAGAATGTTGCACAGTGGTAGAATAATTGTATACCACGTAAGAGGTCCTGGGTTTTATGCCTAGTAACACATACACAAATGTAAACATTAATTTAATGAGCTTAGGGATTTATATATACGCGTTGGTCCTCTACATGTGGCAGAGAGTAGATGCTCAATTGCAGTTGCTGAATGAATGAATGGACTGGATGATTTAAACAGACAGGAGGATACATTTGTTCCATGTATGGTGGATTTCTGAAGACACTTTGTGACAGATACAGTCACACAGCTAAGGCCACTTCACAGTATAATTGACCTCCTTCCCCCCTGGACATTGCTTGACAGCTTGTTTGTTCTTAAAACACAGGCTTAGTCAAGAACCCCAGAGTCTTGAGGCGCCTGACTGTGAGAACCTGAAAACAGAGGCTTTGCTGGCTCTATGGCAGCTCATCTCTCACTCCAGGAGCCATGGTCTAGTGTCTGCTCCCCCTTTTTACTGGCTGTTAATGAAGGGCCGCTCTCAACTAGAAGTGAAATTTTGTGCTCTGCCACATGGCAGGAAGTGGGGCTGGAAATCACTCACTGCTCCTGCCCCTGACTTCCAGGCCCATGTTTACATCAGTCACACCGCCTGGCTAATCCTTTGGATTCACTAAGAATTAGCTGGCTAGTACGAAAGATGAAGTTTTATGAGTTTGGAACAGTGAAAGAAAAATAATAATTTAGTAATCTTTTCCTAAGGCAAAACGACTTCCCTCAGGAAATATTAACTCTTAGGTGCTAAGCACACTCTAGAACCAAGCGCTCAAAATGTCAAACAGGATAGACACATATCTCTGCACTGTTGTGCTTGGTTTCCATTGTTGTGAAACAAATGGTTGTGTAGCTGATGGCTTCAAGCAATTGTTTTGTGCCTACTCCTTCGTTTTGCTCAGTTAGGGGCTCTACGCCCAGGGGATGGTGCCATCTCCATTGAGGGTGGTTCTTTCCTTAGTTAGTCCAATCCAGAAACCCTCACAGAAATGCCCAGGTATTTGTCTCCTAGGAGAGTCTGGACCCTGTCAGACTGACCACTGGTGTGAACTCCCTGGGCTACACAGAATTGACCGTTTCTCAATGAGGCCAAACACAAAAGAAATGCAAATGAGATGGGAACCCAGTCCATCTTTGGGCCACACCCTCTCTTATGCCCTGTTTTTTCCTGTCGTGTTCTTTATGTTCTGGGTTTTGAAAGACAAACGATAGCTAAAAGCTTCAGCACCAAACGTTTTTTTGCAGAGAATAACAGGCTCTTTATTGTAATGGAATACTGTGACGGAGGGGATCTCATGCAGAGGATCCAGAGGCAGAGGGGAGTGTTATTCAGTGAAGATCAGGTAAGCCTACTTCTAAAGTTCTGTTTAGACCTATGTTTTAATTAATTTACTTGTTTTATTGATATCCAGGGTTTTTTTTTGTTTTAGCTCTTTATATATTTTGGATAATACCCTTTTTTGATGTGCAGTTGGGGAAAATCATTTCCCATTCTGTAGACTGCCACTTTGTCCAAATAAAGGTGTCCTCTGCTATGCAGAAGCTTTTCCATTTCATGAACTGTTCCATTTTAATTAGTGCCCATGCTGCCAGTGTTCTATTCAGAGTCCTTCCCTGTGCCAGTGAGTCCAAGCCTCTTCCCCACTTTTGCTTCTCACAGGGATCCACCTGCCTCTGCCTCCCGAGTGCTGGGATTGAAGGCGTGCGCCACCAACACCCGGCTTATGCTGAGGTTTTGATGCATTTGGAGTTAAGCTTTGTGTGGGGTGGCAAGTGTGGATCCATGTGTGTTCTTCTGCAGGCAGCCATCCTGCTTGAACAGCACCATTTATTGGTGATTCGGTCTGTTTTTTTTTTTCAGTATGTATTTCTGGCTTCTTTATTAAAAAAAAAAAAACCCCAGGTGTCCATAGGTATGTGGTCTACATCTGGATCGTCAATTCTATTTGTTGATGAATATATCTGTTTCTTTGCCAATACCAGGCTATTTTTTATTACTATAACTCTGTAGTACAATTTGAGAGAGATGTGTGATATCTTCCTAGAAAGCTAAAAAAATTTGAATATATGGATGCTTAAAGAATCAATATCTTTAACTTCTGTAAATTCAGTCAAGCATTCTCCCTATTCCTGTATTATATGTTAAGTCTACATTTACAGAAACGTATTTCTTATTTAGGGATTATTTTTCTGTGTTTTATAAAAATGATTTTTTGTGACAAAATTTTGATTACATTTTCTTTTGTTGGAAAAATTCCAAGGTGTCAACTGGACCCTAATACCTAGACTATGGGCCATCTTATATTATTTCCTTCATTGAACCCTAATACCTGACTATGGGCCATTTTATATTACTTTCTTCTTACTATATCGTTTGGCAGACAAAGAACCTGTGGGATTTTAGAGTTCTTTAAGTGAATTTCTGTAAGTGTAGAACGTTTCATTAAAGTGACTCCCTGTCTGCTGATATAAAATACAACATTGAGCTGGACATGGTGGCACAGACCTGTAATTTCAGTATCAGGAGGCTGAGCATGAAGACTGCCATAATTTTGAGGCTAGCCTGTGCTATATGGTGAATATAAAACCAGCTTGGGCTATAGTAAAATACCCAGTATCAGAAAACCAAATAATGAATAAGCAAATAGATAAATAAAATACCTATGACTAAGAAATAAACTAGAACTTCAGAACCACAAAAAGAAAAAAGTCTTTTTTCCCCTGTTCATTTCTTTCAGTGCTAGGGTGGAATAAAAAGTCTGGTATATGGAAGCCTGCCCCCACAGTGACACACTTCCAACAGAAGGTGTTGCCCAGATTAAAGGCATGCCCTCCAGCCTCAGGGTCTGGATTAAAAATTTGTGTCATCCAGCCTCCTCCAACAAGACCACACTTCCTCCAACAAGGTCACACCTCCTAATAGTGCCACTCCCTGTGAGTTTATGGGGGCCAAATCCATTCAAACCACCACGAAGACCCTAGCTCAAAAAAGAAATAGATAGATAGATAGATAGATAGATAGATGAGATAGACAGACAATAGATAGTCAGCTAGCCAGCCCTGAGTGGCCATCATCTCTTCCTGGCTTTTATTCTTCTCTTTCTACATATAAATTTCATGTTAATACCAACGACATCTGAAGCATCTTTCTGGGCTATAAATCGGAATTCATGTGTTATAGCCATCAGATCCATTTCTATTATTATTTCTCTGTTTTCATGTCATCATGAAGCTGTGCCAATGACCAGCAGACTGTTCATAGATTTGTTCTATTTCTTTCTGCAGATTCTGTGCTGGTTTGTACAGATTTCGCTAGGACTGAAGCACATTCACGACAGGAAGATACTACATAGGGACATAAAATCCCAGGTAATAGCTCAGACTGATGAATAAGACACCACAACTCTTATTCTTTTCCTGAACATGTTTTTTTTTTTTCACTGTTAGAACATTTTTCTTAGCAAGAATGGGATGGTGGCAAAGCTTGGAGACTTTGGAACGGCAAGGGCACTGAATAAGTAAGTACTTGTAAAATTCTGTTTTTCTTTCTATGCAAAATCGACAAAGTGCTCATTTTGAGGCATTTTTAATTAGGATAATAAAAGTTTCTTTATCCCCACAATTTTAGGTGAATATGTATGAATGTTGAATCATTTGACTGTCTGTGGTAAATTCTGAAGCTATGGGTCTCCAGAGATGAATCAGAGCTTAAGAGTGCTTGCTCCTCTTATAGAGAACCTGAGTTTGGTCTCAGCACCCACTTCTGGTGTCTCTTGTGACTCCAGCTCCAGGGCATTCTTTGCTGGCCTCTGTGGTCACTCCCATACACACACACACACACACACACACACAAATAATGAAAGTAAAATTAGAAAAAATTCACAAGATAAATGGTGTCAAATCGAATGGTGGTGGGGCTGTTCTAAAGCACAGAAAAATCGTATTTCTAGATGTACTGTACTTGATTTGTGGACTTCTGGGGATCACGAGGAAATATTTTGCTCTGTGCCATGAGCAAAGCAGAATGGTGAACTACCAAAACAGCATGCTGCCAGCTTTGTGTACAAACAATGGTGTGGAAGCATATGGGAAGGAAATTTATGAGTTTCACAATAGGTTTTAGGGATACTCTGACTAGAGGTGACTTGATTTTTCATTCACTAATTTTTTTCTTTATGGTTTTGGGGGTTTTAATCCAGGGTCTTTCACTTGGTAGACAAGTGTTCTACCATTGAGCTACACCCTAGTCTAATTCCTTTTTGTATTTTTCAGATTTAATAACACACAATTGCATTACATGGGTAGTTGGTAAAACAGAAATCTTATTATACCCAAGAGATCTTTAAATAAAAATGCTGTACTTATTTATATATAATATATTTATTAGCTGGGTGGTGGTGGTGCATGCCTTTAATCCTGGCACTCAGGAGGCAGAGGCAGGTGGATCTTTGTGAGTTTGAGGCCAGTCTGGTCTACAAGAGCTAGTTCTAGGACAGGCTCCAAAGCTACAGAGAAACCCTGTCTTGAAAAAACCAATATGTATGTAATTACTACTACTGCTGCTGCTATTATTATTGGTATCCTTATTGCTATTTTGCACTGCTATGATTCAGGGCAATCTTTCATTCACATACCTAGCCATGGGATATGTTTCAATTTTTAAAAAATATATAGCAATATATGTGTATAAATTTTAACTTATTTTTAGATTCCTTTATCTGCATGAGTATTTTGCTTGCATGCAAGCATGTGCACCATATGTATGTCTGGTGCCTGTGGAGGTCAGAAGAGGGCATTTGATCCGCTGGAACTGGAGTTGGGGATGATTGTGAGCCACAGTGTGAGTACTGAGAACTGAACCTGGGTCTTCTGGAAGAACAAGTGCTCTTAATCACCTTTCTAGCCCATATATACTTTTGTGTGTGTGATAGGGTCTCACGTAGCCCAGGCTAGCTTTTAACTTGTTGTGTAACTGAGGCTGGCCTTGAACGCCATATCCTTCTGCCTCCACTTCCCTGTAATAGAAATATAGTCTTATGGGCTACCACGCCTGGCTTTCTTATTCTCTCTTTCTCCATATATGTATGTATGTGTATATATATATATATACATATATATGTATATATATATATGTCTGCATAAATTTGGAGGTTGATTTTGTTTTGTTTTTTGAGACAAAGACTTCTCCATGTACCTCTGGCTGTCTTAGAAGTCACTATATAGACAAGGCTAGCCTCCGACTTACAGAGGTCTGCCTGCTTCTGCCCCTCAGGTGTTGGGATTTAAGGCGTGCATCATCACACGTGGTTGGGGGTTGAGTTCTAAGGTTCAAAACCTGCTGTCTTCTTTAGCCTGTTTTTCACATGAGATGTCTTGCTTTCTTCCAGTGTGTGCATGAATGCAGTTTTATTGTTCATGTTTACAATTTCCTTGCATAGTCATGTCTTCAGCCTTTCTCACTCTGCTAATAAGACATTTTTTTTTTAATTTACTCTAATTTTCTAGTTCCATGGAACTTGCTCAAACATGTGCTGGGACACCTTACTACCTGTCCCCAGAGATTTGTCAGAACAGACCATACAACAACAAAACGTGAGTTGCTCTTGGTGGAAGGGTGCCAGCCCATCTAGTGGGTGGCACTGAATTACAGCCTAAAGTTCTAATCTCTTTCCTGCTGGCATGTGTGCATTTTCCTCTTCTGTGTGAAATCAGAGTTCCAGTGAGTAATATTCCTGAAAGATTTTAGACCTATTTAAGACAAAGCAATTTCTCTTCATTTAAAAATACAAAAAAAGCCAGATGCTGGTGGTGCATGCCTTTAATCCAGCACTCGGGAGGCAGAGATAGGCGAAGCTCTGAGTTCAAGGCTAGCCTGGTCTACAGAGTGACTTCCAGGACAGTTGGGCTACACAGAGAAACCCTGTGCTTCCCATATACTCCTGGATATGTGACCTCACTAGAGGGTGGTCTACACACGGGGGTGTGCGGGGGCCACACCTGAAAGGAAACTGACTCTTCTTCCAGCAGTAGATCTGGGAGGAATGGGTATGTGTGAACATGATTAATTTGATTACAATTTATTGAAATTAATAATGACTAATGAAAGATGGGGGAAAAGTAAACAAGAAAATTCTACCCAAGGAAAGTCTTTTATTGTGGTGTTGCAGTACCCTGGAGCAGCTCAGGAGATGTCTCCTGGTGACTAGGTAGAAATCTGATCAGCCTGCTTACATAGCCAGAGGAGTGCTTGCACTAAGCACAACCACTCTGGGAAGATCACTCAGAGTTCATTAGGCTTCTGACATAAAAACAACTTAATATAAACTTTTCAATAGCCCAGACCATGTCTTCAAGAGCCAAGGCAAGACAGTTGTGAGGTCTTCTCCAGCCATGTGTGGGGTATTTGAGATGGCTGGTGTTGAATGTGGGTGGGCTAGCTGGCGATTTGACTGAAAATCCTTTTGCTCAAGGAATCCAGGACAGTGAGGGAGAGTCTAGCTGCCCCATCCCTCAGTGTTTCTGCCTAAGGGAAATGACCTTAGGCAGGGCACTTCTGAACTTACCATTGACACCAATAGTGAGTCCAGCCGAGCTTACCACCTGCACCATGCTTCAGACAAGCGGCTCCCTCTTACCTGTATCACCAGGTGGCCGCTGAGCCACGCCTCTGTCCCGCTCTACTTTTCTTTACTGAATCCTTGTTTGGGCACTTTGGCAACCTCCTTGACATCTCATCCTCTTGCCTTTTGGATTTAATTGTACTTTTTATTCTTTAAAATGATTCCTTAAACCAATCATATATTTATAGTTACTAATAGGGATTGGGGGGGGTGGATGGGTGGGAGATTGCTTGCTTTATGCTCAAGGCCCTAGGTTTAATTCCTAGTATGACGTTAAATAAGTTTTTAAATAAGTGTGGAAAAAGCAAAATTCAAGTCCTATGTTCGTTGAGATGATATATTTATGTAATTTTATTTGTCGAGGCTTGCCTTTTTCCTCTAATGTCCACTGAACACACATTTTCTTTGGGCACATGAAGTCAATACTCATCTATCATATTGTGGCAATGTTTGTTTACCTGTTGTCTGCCAGGATTCCGAAGAATTTCAAACGATTCATATCTTAATTTTTATCTTAGAATTGATAAGGTATCTGAAAGCACTTGTGAAAACATACCAACCTAATTAAATGAAGCTATACCCACATAAAGCGATACGAGAGGCAAATGCTTCTGCCTGTAATTGTTGCCATTCTCTGGCCATGTAAACCCTTCTCTTCTCCAGGGATATTTGGTCTCTTGGATGTGTCTTATACGAGCTCTGCACACTCAAGCATCCTGTAAGTATGTTGATCGTGATGTGAATCTTGAATTACTGAACACATGTATTGGAAATTATCTTCTGAGAGAAAAAGATTGTTTGGGTTTATTGTATTGTTTAAAAATTACATGGATAGCCAGGTATGGTAGCATGTGCCTATGGTTCTATCCACTCAGGGATTCAAGAGGAGCATGAGCAACAGAGAGAGAACTCATCTTTAAAAAGTCAAAACCGGTGGGCAGTGGTGGTGCATGCCTTTAATCCCAGCACTCGGGAAGCAGAGGCAGGCGGATCTCTGTGAGTTTGTGGCCAGCCTGGTCTACAAGAGCTAGTTCCAGGACAGGCTCCAAAGCTATAGAGAAACCCTGTCTCAAAAAAAAGTCAAAACCAACAACAAAATAAACCCAGGAGCTGGAGGCAGAAGGACTGAGAGAGAGAGACCAGCCTGGTCTACATAGCGAGATGTCAACTCTCTGTCTCTGTTTCTCTGTGTTTCTCTCTCTCTCTCTCTCTCTCTCTCTCTCTCTCTCTCTCTCTCTCTCACACACACACACACGTGTATTAAAACTACATGTTTGACATGGAGAGATATCTAGGTAGTACTATAAAGTAAAAAGTGCGTGTCAGAGAATAGCGTGCGGAACTTGTCCATTATACGTATGTTCTCTGAAGGTAAAGAGTGTGTGGCAGAATCTGTGGGAAATCAAGCCCAGACTCCTGAGAGTCTTCCAGCTGTCACATGGAAGGTCCTGATTTTTCCAGCAACGAGTCTTGATGAGTGAAGTATTGTGAATTTGTTGGGTACCTTATACCCATGCGTTATTGGACGGTGGCCACATAGGCACCATTTTCCTGGCATGCGCAAAATTTCCAAGGCTCCCAGAAGCAAACAATATGTTCAAAATTTTGTATTATTTGCATAAATGTCTTGGACAATGAGAGCCAATCTTAACATTTAGGCAGGAGTGGAATTTCTCTACAAATCTCAAGTCCCAGAAACTTCAGACCAAGTCCAGTGCTGTAGGCAGAACTTTCCAAGGACAGCTTGCTTGCCAACTCTTGTCTATGCATCTGTTTTTATTATTATTGGTGTTGTTAATGTTAAAGGCCACACAGCTGGTATACGAGCAAAACCTGCGCTTGATTGCCACACCGTCATGTTCAACATTATTATGTACAAATAAATGCTTTCTTCATACAATGGAAGACTTGATTGTGGATGAGTTTATGAGTAAATATTTATGTTATAGTATTTGAAAAAACAAAAAGAAAAATGTCATGTCAGCATGATTATCTCTGTAAAATAAGTATTCTTGAAAAGATTATACAGAATTATACTTCTGAGTTGTGAGATTATACATATTTTCCTGTTTATAACTTCCTATGTCTTTCAGTTTTTAAGTGTAAATAAGGGGTATTTTGGTAATAAAAATTAAAAATAAAGGAAACTTTTTTGCTAAAAAAATTAAAATTAGGGACTAGAGGTATGGTTCATAGGTAGATCACATATGGTATAAAGGGAGGGCCCTGCATTCAGTTGGCAGCACCAAAAGCAAAATGAAAACATTAAAGCTATACATCTGGTTTGAAGCAGCACAGCCTCTCAGCGTAGTGGCCTGAAATACACTCAGGACAGACAGTTGATGACAAGGTCGGGCAGAGCATAGTGTGTCAGACTGCGGCTTAGGAAAATTCATAGGCTGGGGTGCAGCTCAAGGATAGGGTAGCTGCCTGGCATGCTCAGGACACTGTGCCCATGCTAAACACAATGAGAGATGGACAGAAGGAAGGTAGAGAGAAGATATGTAGGTAGGTGGATGATAGATAGATAGATAGATAGATAGATAGATAGATAGATAGATAGATAAATAGATACATTGATAGGCAGAAAGACAGACAGACAGATACATAATACATACATACATACATACATTGATAGACAGGCAGACAGACACGTTGATAGATTACAGTCAGACAGCTTTTGTCTCTTGGTATATTCATTACTTTAACTACTAGTACTCAGCTTGTCTCTAATGTGGTATAATTATCCTTGCCCTTTCAGTTTGAGAGTAACAACTTACACCATCTTGTTCTGAAGATTTGTCAAGGTCGTGTCACTCCCATATCGCCCCACTTTTCTCCTGACCTACAGTCCTTGATACCTCAGCTCTTTAAAGTGTGTCCTCAGGATCGACCATCCATTAACTCTCTTTTGAAAAGGCCTTTTTTAGAAACTCTTATTGCCCGACACTTCTCTCCTGAGGTATGTTTGGGGGTGACTCCAGGTTTCGGTAGAGATTTTAGATGATCAGTCATTGACACATATATTTGATTTTAGGTCCATTCAAGAAGAATTCAGTCCCATGCTCGCATGCAGAACGCAGCTATCGGCCTCACATCTCGCTGGGGAGGTAGTCCATGGTAAGGATCACGTAGCCATGTACTGTCTGGGAGTGGAGCTTCATGGAATACTACTTCACTAGCTTGCACAAGACCTGGAATTCGGCCCCAGCATCAGATAAATGAAATAATAAAACCCCCTAGTCAGTTCTTAGCAGAGCGGCACCACACCTGTGATCCCAGCACTTGGGAAACTGAGGCAAAAGGATCACAACTGGTAGGCCTACCTAAGCTATGTCTGACCCTGATGAAGAAAAGCCCAAAGTTATCTTATGATACCCTGTCAAAAACAAGCCCAAAGACTAACTCTTTGGGGTTAGTGGTGTTTCTCAGTGGTTAGCCCTTGACTGGCATGCAAGATGCCCTGGTTCAATCTTTAGCATTGAAGAAACAGAAATAGGAGTATCTATATCCTTGTTTGATTCACAAGTGTCACTGGGTTTTCACACCACTGTGTAGGCTGTGATTGAGATTCCAGCACCCTAATTGTGTCATGTTAAAAAAAAAGCATTTATTATGTGTGTATCACACCATGAGTTTTGACATATTGCTGATACTCATGGAAGAAATTCCGGTAACTGTGATGAATGTGGGCAGTTAGAAAATATAAGTGTATCAACAACCCTGAAATCATCTGCTTACGTGGGTAGAAATGATGTTCCTAAGAAGTTGTCTATCTAGCTTGGAGGTGACCTGGGGAACTCAGCTCCTTTCTTCTCCTTAGTCAGGAAACTGTCACAGAACATGCTTGATGTGGCTAAATCAAAGCTTACTTTTTGTTGACGCGAAGTGACGGGGGGTCCGGAGGAGACCAGAGTAGACTATGCATAGATCGTGAGTTATTGTGCTCTCAGGGGGTGATGTTTATTCTGTAACAGAAAAGGTGCGCTGCCCATTGAGACTTACTTTGCAAAGCCATTGGAGCTGAAGTTTGGATCTTGGACCTAATAAAAAGTAGTGTGAGAACTCAGATGTAATTCAAAGAATGCAGGTAGTGTTTTGTGGGGATAATAAGTAAGGAGAACAAATCAGTCAGGTATCAAGAATCAGCTGAAGCTCTGGGGTGCTCAGTGGAGAGTTTGAAGCTAATCTGGAATACATGAGACTCTTTCTAAAAAAAAAAATTAAAATGCAGTTATTGCTATAAATATATAAAATAATACTAGAAGCATATTTTTTTTCTATTCAAGACATATGCTATGGTACTTTGTCACTGTTTCTCTTCCTGGTGTAGACCATCAAAGCCAACTGACTTTCCATGGGACACAGCTCACTTGTTCTTATGTCAATATTAGTGGTCTGGAAAATTTTTAAACACTCAAATTGTTTCATTTTGGTTTTAAATTATTCTAATTCAGGGCTTTGAGCATTCTTTAAAAAGATAAGGATAGCTAGTCACGGTGGTGCGGGCCTGTAATCCCTTCCTCTGGGAGACAGAGCAAGAAGATTGTGAATTTGAGGTCCATCTGGGCCACCTAGAGACTGGTCTTACACAATGGCAGGAGAGAAGGGGGAGGCAGAAGGAAGGACATAGGCGTAAGTCTGACAGTGATTTGACCAGACCTACCAGGGATGTGCTGACAGTCTCCTTAAATGTCCCCACAGGGCGTAGCATCACCTCTTCATTCATTTAGAGGGAAAAGGGCTGGACCACATCCTGCTCTCTGGAGCTTCTGTGTGTGCAGGGAGCAGACAAGCAGCATGTAATGGGGGAGCAGTGAGCTGTGGATTAGTCATCCCACAAAACTGGAGAGAAGCCAGGCCTGGCTCTGTTTCCTTCCCCTCACCAAATCTGAGGACAGGAAGACCAAATCCTGCCCTGGAGAAAGTCATTAGGTTAGAGAATCTTTCCAGCATCCCTAACTGAGGCTCCCCCACTTCCTTTTAAAGTTAATCCTGTGCATGGGTGTGCATGGAGATCAGATACAGTTTGCAGGGGTGGCTATTCTTTCCTCCATGTGGGTACCAAGCATTGAAGTCAATTGTCAGGCTTGGCGGCAGGCACCCTTACCCACCGAGTCTGTTCATGAAGAGCCTTCTCTGCTTTTGGGGATTTCTAGGCAATCTGTGCCATTCTATGGTTTGCAGTAGCAAAATTCTTATCTTCATCTTTTCTTCCTTCCTTCCTTTCTTTCTTTTTTTCTTTCCTTCCTTCCTTTCTTTTTTCTTTTTTTTTTCAAGGCAGGGTTTCTCTATGTAGGCCTGATTGATCTGGAACTTGCCCTGCAGACCAAGCTGGTCTCAAACTCACAGAATGCTGGGATTAAGAGTGTGCACCACCATCACCTGCTTTTAATCTTCACCTTTATCACAAGGTGTCTGCTCTGGGTCTCCTCATATACTCATTTTCATTCCTTTAAAAAAGCATTTTATTTATTTATTTTTCCTCTTGATTCCAAAGCTTTTCTCTCCTGATGTTGCATTCTGTAACTTTGAACTTCATACTACGGATGAATTAAGAGTTCTATCACTGAGGTGAAAACCCACCCATCAATTTGGTACCTGAGATGGTTAGTGAGAATACTTACTCACGGGCTGGAGGATTGGAGTTGAGCATTAGAACATGCGCCAATCCCCACCACCACAAAAGACAAAAGGAAGGGAGAGAGGGAGGGAGGGAGGAAGGAAGGAGAGAGAGAGAGAGAGAGACAGAGAGAGAGAGAAACAGAGGGGGGGGGATTATGTCCAAGCGGAACATTTTATTTTCTCAGGTCTGCTGCATACCTTCAGAGGAGACTTGAAGCTCAGCAGTATAAGTTAAAAGTGGAAAGACAATTGGTGAGTGAGACTCCAACTGTGCAGGGGTTTCCCCAAAGTTTCTCTGCCCTCAGACATCAATGTGTCCTAATTCATTCGCTATAAAACCAAGGCCACTTTCACCTTTTATTTATAGACAGAATCTCGCTATACAGCCCAGGATTGGCCCAGACCTCATTATGTATAGCAAGCCGACTTCCAGCTCTTGCTGAACCTCCTGCCTCAGCCTCCTGGTGGGGAGTACAGGCATGGGCTACCAGGCCTGGCTTCTATTGCTCCTCTTTTGAATTGTTGAGCTGTACAAGTTCTTATTGTCGCTATCACACCCCAGGGTTGCTAAATCGCAGAGGAGCTTGACCTGACAGCCACAACTGACCAGTTCAGCAAATGGACCCAAGTCATAGCATGAAAACAACTGTTGCTTAGAAACAACTTCAAAATGCTGCTGAAAGCATTTCATATTTCAGTTAAGACAGTTCTGCTCCTCGCTAAGCAATCTCCCTCTCAGACTGCTTGGTGATGTACTTCTTGTCTCGAGAAAATTGTCTGGATTAAGCCAGAATATGCAAGTAGGCCTTTATAAATTCTTTTCTTTCATAAATAGGGTCTTCGTCCATCTTCTGCTGAGCCACATCCCAACGAGAGAGAAAACTTACAAAGCCACAGAGAGCAGACTAAACTCCAGGAGCTTCGGTATAGGAAGAACAAAATGAAGGACCAGGTTTAAAATTTCCAGTTCTACCATTGTGTGTGTGTGTCATGGTCTTTCACACTGCAGACTTTTCTGCCATATGTCATCTTTGCTTCCAGCATCCCTGTGGACACAGAGAGCTGAGTATACAAAACATTTGATAAAGCGATTTTTTTTATTACGTCTTTTACGACTATTGATGAACTACAGTAAAGGGGATAGCTTAAAACAGCAGTAACATCAGTTTGTGCTTTTGGAGGCTGAAGACCAGAACCAGTGTGGGTCGTCATGGGCTCGAGCCTAGAAGCCTGTACACAGTAGGGTTGCTGGCTTCTGGAGGAGGTGTATTGTCTTGGTTGTTCATGTGTGTGTGTGTGTGTGTGTGTGTGTTTGCTGGGATCTAGGCATCAGGAGTTATGATGTTTAAGGTGCTTCTTGGTGTATATTTCGGGTGTAGTCTTTAGCAGATAGATGCTCAGTTCTTTATTACTGTTGGTCAATCTGAGTCCTAGCCGCGGGTGCTGGTTGTGGAGTCTCTGGAAGGAAATGTTGAGAGAGGCTGTGGGGAAGAACCAGAGAGACCCTGGGTTTGCACCAAGAGGCTGAATGCCAAGAGGATGGAGATGATCTGGGAGGAGGGGTTCCTGAGTGCAGGCTGCTGCAGGACTAAGAGTAAGTCTGGAGAGGCTTTAATGGAGGATAGGAAGGAGGATGAAGTCCCCTACCTGAGTCCCAGCCTAGTCTGGCAGCGTTGGGTTCCTGGTGGAGAGAGGATCTGTGGATAGGTAGAGTCACAAAGGACTGGAGATGGTAGAAGGAAGGGCTGAAAGGTGTTTCCAAGAAGAACTAGAGGGACCCTGGGTCCACACCAAACAGCCAAGTCCCTAGTGGATGGGAGTGGGCTGTGCTCATCTTCTCAAAAGGCATCTATTAATATTCATTAAGGGGCACACTCTATCCCAGCACGACTTCACTTTAACTAATTACATCTGCAAAGACCCTGTTTCCAAACACATCCTATTCTGGGGCAATGGGTGATAAGACTTCTGTGGATGTGGTGATGGTGATGATGGTGATGACGGTGATGATGATGATGATGATATTGCATCTGATGATGGTAATAATGATAGTGATGATGATGATGGATGTGGTGATGATGATGGTGACAATGATGATGGTGATAGTGACGATGATGGTGACTATGATGGTGATGATAATGATGATGAATGGTCTGCATGATACCCAGGCTACTCATGAACTCTTAAGCTCAAGTAATCCTCCCATCTCATCCCTCCCTGTAGTTAGGACTAAAGGTGTGCACACCAGCTTCTACACATCTTTTGAGGGGCAACATGTTCAATTAATGCAAAAATTGAATATACAGAGTAGCTGCATGTGATTTGGAATTGTAATAAAACAAAGGTCTCTGTCCCATACTAGTGTATTCTTCCCAAGCTATGAAGTAGCACAGCCAAAGTGAGCATATCAGTGCATTTAGAAGCAACTAGTTTTCTAATAATTACTTATATTACATATTTCAAAATTTTAGGCTTTGTAGAGATGATTTTCAAGTTTTAGATTGGTTTTGCTTTTCAGGAATATTGGAAACAGCTGGAGGAAATCCGCCAACAGTACCACAGTGACATGAAGGAAATTAAAAAGAGGATGGGGCGAGAGCTGAAGGTAAAGTCAGTCTATTAGAGTGAACATTAGTCTATTGATTTAGAGGTGACAAAATGACTAGATAGTAAAAGCAATTTAATATTTAAAACTAGGCTGGCAGCTTTGGGTTCCTGGTGGAGAGAGGTTCTGTGAGTAGACAGAGTCACAAAGGACTGGGAACAGTAGAAGGAAGGGCTGAAAGGTGTTTCCAAAACCCAAGCAGCCAAGACCCAAGAGTGGGCTGTGTATACATGCAAGCACACACACATACATGTGCACATACACATGTTCATTTACACACATGAACTTGCACCTACACACACGTCTACACACAAGCATGCAAGCATGCACACATGTACACACACACTCACATCCACACGCATGCATGTAAGCATGCACACACAAACATAGACTCACATCCACACACATTCACACATGCCCATGCATCCAAGCATGCACACATGCCCACACATACACACATGGATACACACTCATGGATACACACACAGAGACACATATACACAGAAACATGGGCACATGAGGAGAACACAATCTCCTCACAGGAAATGAGAAAGAGGTGATCCTTGGGTTTCTTTCTCCATAGGAAAGCTGTCAGACCTCACAGAAGATTAGCATGATGGTTTGCTGGAGGCCACACAGGATGATGACAAGATGTGAGGTCTTAATTAGGAAGTACTGTTCTTTAAAATACATATTGTCTTCCTCGTGATCAGAAAGCCAGTGTTTACTGAGCAGCTGCCTTAGGACAGAACTGGATAGATGCAGAAAGTCCAAAACGAGTATGGTCTCATGGCCATAAGGGGAGTGAAAAGGGCCAGAGGCTATGAGCAGGGGCTCCAAGTCTATGTGGTCATGTGCAGTGTCACTTTTCCTTTTGGGGGGATACTATATTGGTAATAATATATAACGATATATTATATTAGCAATGACTGTTAAGTTATCATAGGGCATAATGGCTTCTGGAGGAGGCATATTGTCTTGGCTGTCCTTGGCTTGTGTAGGGATCTACACATCTGGAGTTATGATATTTGAGGTTAATGATATACCATGTAAAAAACGGTGGTCTCACAAGACTCTATTGTCTGATGTCACTGCACGTTAGTCTGTATACGTACCTGCTATGCTGCTCATATTTCCCAGGACATCTTTCATTTGCGAGACTATGTAAGGCAAAGTCTGGCTCACAGCCGACGTCATTCTTAAAAACCCCACAATGGTGCTGCACTCCCCAGGCTTCTGGAATGCTGCAGATGGCCATCTCTTCAGGAGATGACTTAGCTAGCCTGCATTTGACCTGCTCTGTGAAAACCTGCAGGTATTGTGACACTCTGAATCCTCACCACACCCTGGATGGCTCCTTTTCTGAGGTCTGCTGGGCTCTGCAGACGCCGCCTGGCCCTTCGTTGAATAGACCTGCCATGCTGCTGTGGCAGATCTGCCACCTCCAGCCTTCCTCACCTCCAAGCGCATGTGCAAAGATTAGTGCAAGTGGGCACAAGTGGAGATTTTACAGTGCACCTCATTTATGTCCTACCACAGAAAACTCTGTAACTCATCCAAAGTCACTTAGCAGTTCGAAGGCTAGCTAAGGGATGCCTCTGGCACATCTGCTTCCCCGCAGATAGAATTCTACTCACAAGGACACATGTATGACCTAATGAAATGAGACTGCCATAGCCAAGACTCCTAGGTGCATAGGAGCAAAGATGAGATGGCTGAGGAGAAGGAAGGCTTCTGTGGAAGAGTTGAAGGGCGGAGGGCGGGGGCTGGACCAAGAAGAGGGGTAGACTTTAGATGGTCTGAGCTAAGCAGCCTGTTCTAAAGGAGCCACACAGAGGCCTGTGCTGGCGGTAAGGGGTGAGTCTCTCTAGGGCAGCACTTCGTTCATGGTAGGGAGCCTGTGCCACCATCAGCCTTATGTTTGGTGGCTCTGCAATGGGAAGTCTGAATCCAGAAAAGCGGACTAGCAGGCGCTCCTCCCTCCTTCTCTGTTTCCTACCTTTATTTGGGGTACTGGGGATCAAACTCAGGTTGTGCGTGCAGCCAGGGCTAGCGAGCAGGCATTTCTAGAGTCCGTGAAAGAAGCATTTGATGAGAACTAAGTCAATTCCAAGGTACAGGAGGAACCAAGAGAGCTCTGAGGTGTCTGTGACTAGCTCTTCGCCATCTCAGAGAGGGACAGACAGTAAGTAGCCTACAGAGCCAACCTCATTGACTGTGTGTGTAATCTGTATTCAAGGAGAATGTAGACCTCAGTCATAAAACCTATTTGGTGAAGAGGAGTCACCTGCCTGCCCACCCTGGCGTTCCTGAGGAAGAGGCCTCGGTGCAGGTAGAGATGCTATTGCTAGGGGTGTGTGAGCATTCCAGTGAGGGCGTTCCCATCCCAGGGGTCATCTGACCTCTCGCTGAGCCGTCGTAGTGGGGTGGGGACCTTTTCCAAAGCTCAGATGCTATCTTGTCATTTCCTTTCCTGTTCCTCCCACCCTCCACTCATCATCTCTAGGCGGCTGCTCGTGAGCTTTCTGTCACAATCGTCTAGTTTTCACTTTCTAGACGAGAGCACAGCACATAAAAGCCACCATCCCTTAGGGTCCCCTTTCATCTGGCTTCTTTCATGCAACAGGAAGCATCATTATGCTAATCGTGTTGAGTTTCACCTATGGTGTTCATAGAGTTTATCATCCCTGGTCCCTGCTGAGCATATCTCACTGTATAATATATCAAAATTTGTTCTCAATTCAACTATGAATGGATATTTACATAGTTTTGGCTATTACAAATGATGAGCAAATGTTGCCCCCATATATGTAGGGGTACCGTCTCCCTTATTTCTCAGGGACAGGGTTTACAACTAGTCCTGAAGCTCACTGTTGAGGCTGTGACAGCTGTCCAGCGAGCTCCAGGATCAGCCTGTTTGTTTCCCAGGGTTGCGGTTCCAGGCAGACATAGCCATTCCCAGTCTTTTATGATGAGGAGAGGGGTTCCAGTGCAGGGCCTCATGCTTCAGCAGCAAGGGAGCTTACATGAGGAGCCATCTCCCAGCCCTAATAGGCAAGTCTTAAAGTGATAGGCACATCTCTTCTTTCTTTAGAAATACATACACTGGAAAAAGACTTTTATATTGGATACTAATGATCTTTATATGTGTGCTGTCAGCATGAATTGATCTCAGGGGCTGTAATTTGAAGGTTTTACTGAATTGATAAACTAAGGTTTTTTTTCTTGTTATTCTAGAAAGGAGTAAAGTTTGAAATTAGCCTAGATAAATGTATTTCTGGGGATGACAACATCCAAGAGAATGAGGTATGCCATTATGTACACATTGCCCTGATCAGCTATGATGAAGAGAGTTTTTCTTCAGGTTCATGAAATTGTTATATGGGCTATAATGAGAATTTCCTAAATACACTTAGAAGCAAGGAGTCTGATGCTTAAATGAACCTTCCAAAGACTTCTTATCTTTTCATGTAAAAAGATGAGACTATTTCCCTGGATGAATCATTCTACTATAATTTATGTTTCTTTAATAAATAAGTTATTTTCCTGATAATGTTAACTTTTTATTATTGCCAATAAAAAAGCCTGGTATATAGTCAACAGTTAATATGCTGATTTAAAAATCTTTGAGCAAGTAATTTGAAAGTGTCATTTATTTTGGGTCTTGATTACTTTAGGTCTAATAACTTTGCAGCTACCTTTGGATAAATCTCAGTTGTGCATCTGGACTCCCCTTGATGTGGCAATAAGTGCTCATGTGCAGAAACACCCGGATTTCATTTTATTACTTAATGTTAATCCCTTTTATTATTTCAACTTTCTTCAGAACTTCTAACAAATGTCAATTCCAACATTAACCGATTTATTTTTTCCATTTTATTTCCTCTGTATTCATCTTTTAGATTACTAAAAGTTAAATATGAACATCATACCTGACGCTCATTTTGTCTGTGTGCCGCTAGAGATTAGAACTTATGTACTGTGCAAGAAAAATTCTCTGTCACTGAGCTGTCCCCCAGCCCTCTCACAGTCACTAAGATAGCCTCAGCCCTCTCACAGTCACTGAGTTAGCCTCAGCCCTCTCATGGTCACTGGGCTATCCCCAGCCCTCTCACGGTCACTGAGTTATCCTCAGCCCTCTCATGGTCACTGGGCTATCCCCAGCCCTCTCATGGTCACTGGGCTATCCCCAGCCCTCTCATGGTCACTGGGCTATCCCCAGCCCTCTCATGGTCACTGGGCTATCCCCAGCCCTCTCATGGTCACTGGGCTATCCCCAGCCCTCTCATGGTCACTGGGCTATCCCCAGCCCTCTCATGGTCACTGGGCTATCCCCAGCCCTCTCATGGTCACTGGGCTATCCCCAGCCCTCTCATGGTCACTGGGCTATCCCCAGCCCTCTCACAGTCACTGAGATAGCCTCAGCCCTCTCATGGTCACTGGGCTATCCCCAGCCCTCTCATGGTCACTATCCTCTTAAGTCTCTTAGGGGCTGGGAATGCAGGTCAATGGCAGAGTGTGTTAACCTGTGTAGCAGTCAGGGTTGAGCCCTCCCAGTTTTTATGTCACTGTAGCTTTACAAATATTTTGTACTTAGTGACTTCATTAGCATGGTGGGAGTGAGTGTTTACTCAACCATTTGGTCTCTAATGCCCCAGAGCTGTGGGATCTGAGCAGAAAAGCTCTGGGGAGGGACACATCACATGACTTCCATGATGTGAGATGCTGAGGTTGGCCTGAGAAAATGGCTTCAGCTGCCAGGGTGGTCTTCCTTTTTTAGTTTTCTGTTCCTAAAAACAAAATGACCATTTTAGTATTGGTGATAGAATATGAAGGGCAGTTTTAGGACCTAATCAACTTGGTTGTAAAGTTCGGTGCACTTGGTGTCCATGGTGTCAGCTACTGAGGAGGCTGAGGGAGGATGAGGTAGGATGAGGTAGGGAATTTCGGAACACCGCGGGTAGCATCGTGAGGCCCCAGCTTAGGAAGAAAAATAAGGGAGCTGGAGAGAGGGCTCAGTGCTTAAGAGCAGTAGTTTCTCTTCCAGAGGACCTGGGACATTTGATTCCCTGCCCATATGACATCCCACCGTCATTTCTAATGCCAGTTCCAGGGGATTCAGCACCCTCTTACGGTCATCTTGGGCACCAGACACACAAGTGATATATAGACATACATGTAGATAAAACACTCATACACCTAAAACAAAAGTAAGTAAATATTTTTTAAAAAGAAGAAGAAAAAGACTTTTGTGTTGGATACTGAGAATAGGAAGTGGATAAGGAAACCCTGAAGAGGGTAGTGTAATTCGGAAGGTAGAAATCAAGTTGTTCCGTGATCACGGCTGGCTGCCATTTGCAAGAAGAGATGAAAACATTGCTGTTTCTGTCTCAGTCAAAATGGTTTCACTTTTAAAATTATATGGATTTGTTTAACAGATATCTATATCTATATTATATATATGCATGTATACAGATACGTACATTACACACCATGTAGCTTGAAAATGAATATTTGGGGCCACACACACATTAATGCATTTAACTCCCAATATGGCTTTTTACTCATGAAAAATTGTGAAATTTCTTTAGGTAATGGATAAACTAAATGACACTTTGAGCTTTGAAGATGGCATGAAGTTTCAGGAGTACAGATCTATAAAGGAGCATGAAGATTACACAGACAGAGCCTTTGAAGAACTCTGTGGCCCAGAAACAGGTACATGTTGCTTGAAAATAGTGGAGGAAAGGGGAATTTTTCACTGCAATCATCTCCAACTCTCT
The DNA here is from genome assembly GCF_037038515.1 of Microtus pennsylvanicus. Lineage (NCBI taxonomy): Eukaryota > Metazoa > Chordata > Mammalia > Rodentia > Cricetidae > Microtus > Microtus pennsylvanicus. The sequence goes on along the minus strand of NC_134587.1, from coordinate 65,922,417 downwards.
CCATTGCGCTCTTGGTTCTTTCTCTGCACACACTCTTCATTTAGCATCACACACACACATGCGCACACACACACGCACACACGCGCGCGCACACACAGAGCAAGTACCTCAACCTCAGCATGTGTCTTCCTCCTTCCCAGAGACCTCTGCTTCAGATCAAGGCATTGCCCCTTCTGCACACGCAGGGCATCTCCTCCTCAGAGATACCTCTGGATTTTTCCTCTGCCTCCATGTCTTCTGCTGCTAGGTAGGACTCTGTCACTCTTGAGCACTGTGGCGACATAGGAAACCATGCATAATCCAGGGTTCTGGGGCCAGTGGTAGTCTGAATCCTAGCTGGCACTGGGGTTTCTGGTCATGGGGCATTTCTTCTTTTGCAAGTTACTTTCATGTTCTAAATCCCCCTTTTCCTCTTTGAGGCATAGGAAACAGCAGTAATAATAACCACACAGGGTTGCTATAGTAATAAGAGTGATATAGGATATGTACAAGGTACCTGCCTAAATGATAGGTGCCTAATAAATAATTTTCCCCTAATAAAAAATGATTGATTGATTGATTGACTTTTATACATGTGTGCCTGCAGGGGGTTTTGTGCACCTCTTGCATGAAGGTGCTGGTGGAGGCCAGAGACAGATCCCCTGGAATTACAGGAGGTTGTGAGCCATCTGATGTGGGAACCCTGTGTCAAGGCAGCAGGAGTGTGAAGCCTCTCGTCACACCACACCTACACTCAGAAGCAGGTGTAGCTGCTGCTCAGATCACTTTCTCTACTCAAATATAATCAGGAGCCAAACCTAGAGAGCTGTGCTGCCCACAGTCTGCAGAGTTCCTCCACATCAATTGAGGAAATAAAGAAGGTTCCCAACAGGCATGCCCAGACCCAGACAGCCCCTCGCTGAGGCTCTATTCCACTCGATTCTTCATCATATCAAATAGACAATTAAAACTAAGCATTGCATTGGGAAAAATCTGATCCTAAACAATGATACTACAAAACAAAATTTTAAAAAATCACATGTAAGATTACATATTTGAAAATGAAGTAAAAGAATGTGTATATACATATTTTCTTAAATAGGGAAGAACTGGTTCTTCTTTTTTTAATTAATTTTTATTGAGCACTACATTTTTCTCTGCTCCCCTCCCTTCCTCTTCCATCCCCTTCAACCATCTCCCAAGGTACCTATGCTCCCAATTTACTCAGATTTTGTCTTTTCTACTTCCCATGTAGATAAGATCTATGTAAGTCTCTCTTAGAGTCCTCATTGTTGTCTAGGTTCTCTGGGATTGTGATTTCTAGGCTGATTTTCTTTGCTTTATGTTTAAAAAACACTTATGAGTGGGTACATATGATAATTGTCTTTCTGTGTCTGGGTTACCTCATTCAAAATGATGTTTTCTAGCTCTACCCATTTGCCTGCAAAATTCAAGATGTCATTTTTTTCTGCTGTGTAGTACTCCATTGTGTAAATATACCACATTTTCCTTATCCATTCTTCCATAAAGGGGCATTTAGGTTGTTTCCAGGTTCTGGCTATGACAAACAATGCTGCCGTGAACATAGTTGAGCACATGTCGTTGTGGCACAATTGAGCATCCTTTGGATATACACCCAAAAGTGGTATTACTGGGTCTTGAGGAAGGTTGTTTCCTAATTTTCTGAGAAATCGCCACACCGACATCCAAAGGGGTTGTACCAGCTTGCATTCCCACCAGCAATGCAGGGGTGTTCCCTTACCCCACAACCTCTCCAGCATAAGTTGTCATCAGTGTTTTTGATCTTGGCCATTCTGATAGATGTAAGATGGAATCTCAGAGTTGTTTTGATTTGCATTTCTCTGATGACTAAGGATGTTGAACATTTCCTTAGGTGTCTTTCAGCCATTTTAGATTCCTTTGTTGAGAATTCTCTGTTTAAGTCAGTACTCCATTTTTTTACTTGTTCTTTTGATGACCAATTTCTTGAGTTCTTTGTAGAATCTGGAGATCAGACCTCTGTCTGATGTGGGGTTAGTGAAGATCTTTCCCCATTCTGTAGGCTGCCATTTTGTCTTGTTGATCATGTCCTTTGCTTTACAAAAGCTTTTCAGTTTCAGGAGGTCCCATTTATTGATTGTGAGCGCCCCACCCACGATGCCATCCCTGGGCAGTGGTTTTGGGAGGCAGAAGGAAGGGGGCTGAATGTGAGCTGAGAAAGCACTCTTCCATGGCCTCTGCTTCAGTGCCTGCCTGGAGCTCCTGCTGTGACTTCCTTCGTGAGGAAGTGTTTCATGCTGCAAGATGAGATAAACCCTTTTCTCCAACAGCTGCTTTTGGCCATGGTGTTTGTTACAGCAACAGAAAGCAAATAAGGACAGTACCTAAGAATTGCTCGGTGCTGTCATCATTCTCTGGCTGCCATGGAACTAATGAGTTATTGTCTTACACCCAGAGGGCTGCCACTTTTCTGAGATCGTCTCTGTGGAGAACAGGCGGCGGTGGGATGCCCGAGCGCCTCAGACTCTGCTGCAAATAATGGCAACAGCGGATGTCACCTCCACCTGCCCCACCATGCCTGAGGGTGAGTCTTGGGTCGGTTAGCGTTGGCCGGGGCCTGGCACAGCTGTGCTCCCAGCACACACTTATTGGAATACTTGTCACTTCTCAGTCACTACACGTTTGACACAGACGTTGTTTGGGCCTCCGGAGAATCAAGTGGAGACTTGGCTTCTAGTTATCCTAGCAGTTGATGATGCTGGTCATGCAAGGAAAGGAAGAAAACCACACCTGCTGTCCTTCCTGAAGTGAGAGAGGGGAAACAGGAGGGTGTCTTCTGGACTTAATTCCCACACCAGCCTAATTGGAGCCTTGTCATTTCATCGACGGTTTCTTTTACCCCTCAGTAATAAAATTGGTCTTCGGGTTAGGGATGCAGCTCTGCTGTCAAGAGCTCGTCTAGCATGCACAGGTCAAGCTCCAGCAAACAGGTGGTCGTGCTTATGCAACAAGCAGTTTTCACTACTGACTCAACCCCCAAGCCCTTGGAAGTCATCTTAATAAGCAGAGAGGTTTTTTATTGCTCACTTCCTTTGTTCCTTCTTATCGCATAACCCTGAGAACAGGTTAAAGTTTAAAACCGTGGTATAAGGTGAGTGAACAACCACCCGTGTCCTTGGACTCAATTATCCCAAATGGAAATATTCAGAACAAAAGCTTTGTCTATGCTGAACACATACGGATGTCTTCTTGTCCTCGTTCCCTAAGTAGTGCAGTATTGTTACGGGAGGTCCTCCCACTCCTCCAGCCTATCGCCGCTGAGATACCAGCCCCTTGGGGTGTGGTCTCTCTCCCTTTAAAAAAGCGGCCACTTCCCTCTCCTCGCTCTCTTCACTTCCTGCTCCGCCGGTGACTTGACTTCCTTCCTGGTTACGCAGAGGGCTGACAGTGATCTGTAAGTTTTTTCCCCTTTAAATAAATATCACCCTATTAATCATAATCCCAAATTGGTGTGGCATTGTTTGTGACTTACGCCTTCATTTGGCGCCCCACGTTGGGCGCCATCTGTAGTAATATGGGCGGCGGCGGGGCTACGTTCCCAAAGCCCCAGCCTCCTGCCCGGCTCGGCTAGCTTATGCCCCGAAATAATTACACAGACACTGTATTCATTTAAACACTGCTCTGGCCCATTTCTACCTAGCCTCTTCTAGGCTAACTCTCACATATTAATTTAGCCCATTTCTAATCATCTGTGTAGCGCCCCTAGGTGCGCTTACCGGGAAGATTCTAGCCTAAGTCCATCCTGGGTTGGAGCTTCATAGCGTGCGTCTTCCCTGGAGCAGGTAGCATGGCGTCTCTCCTATTTGGATGAGAGTCCATCTCCAACCCAGGATGGACTTAGGCTAGAATCTTCCCGGTAAGCGCACCTAGGGGCGCTACACAGATGATTAGAGATGGGCTAAATTAATATGTGAGAGTTAGCCTAGAAGAGGCTAGGTAGAAATGGGCCAGAGCAGTGTTTAAATGAATACAGTGTCTGTGTAATTATTTCGGGGCATAAGCTAGCCGAGCCGGGCAGGAGGCTGGGGCTTTGGGGACGTAGCCCCGCCGCCGCCCATATTACTACACAGTATAACAATGATTGTGCAGCATTTGCATTGTGTTATGCTGGGCAAGTCACCTAGAGTTGATTTAAAGCCTATGGAATAGGCTGGAGAGATGGCTCAGCAGCTCAGTTCCCAGCACCCAACTATGGTAGCATGTAACTTGAGCTGTAGGAGACCTAACCCCTTCTTCTGACCTCCTGAGTACTGCAACCACATGCACAAACCAACACCCTCACACATATACACATAATTACTAAAAATAATAAAAATTAAGTCTTATAGAATAAAGTGTGCTGGTCATTAGACATGGTGGCACATGCTGTAATCTCAACATTTGGGAGGGAGGGATGGAGACCAGGAGTATCAGGAGTTCAAGATCACCCTCAGGTACATAGTCAGTTCAAAGCTAGTGTAAACTGCATGAGACACTGTCTCATCCCCACTCCTATAAAAGTATGTGGGAAGGTGTGCATAGCTTTTATGCAAATAGTGCCTATTGCCTGTAAACTATTGAATCATACACATATTTGAAAATATTTTAATTTTATTACCTTTAATTATGGACCATTGTGTCTGTGTGTGGATATACACATGAGAAGTGTCTGTGGAGACCAGCCATTAGCATCTCCCTGAAGCTGGAGTTACAGGTGGTAGAAAGAGACCATGTGGGAAGCAAATTTGAATCTTCTCCAAGAGCTGCAAGTGCTTTCAATTGCTAAGCCATTTCTCGAGCCCACATGCACAGATTTTTATATCATTGGATGCATTCTAATTAATCTGCTTTGGGTGCCAAGAGATAAGTGTATCATGAAAGTGAGTTAATGTAGTGTATGAGCTGACTTATAATTCTGGAAGACCAAGGTGAACTCAGCTTAAAAAATAAGCACATGGGGCTGGAGAGATGGCTCAGAGGTTAAGAGCACTAATTGTTCTTCCAAAGGTCCTGAGTTCAATTCCTAGCAACCATATGGTGGCTCACAACCATCTGTAATGGGGTCTGGTGCCCTCTTCTGGCCTTCAGACATACATGGAAGGAATGCTGTATACATAATAAATAAATAAATAGTTTTTTTTAAAAAAAATAAGCACATGGAAACTCATCCCAGTGCACACAGTAAAATATGACTCTTCTCATCAACACATGACAAAAAGGCAGTAAAGTTGCTTTTATGACGGTCTCTTTATTAATAAAATGGGGAATGTGATTACATCCATGGTTCTAACATTTTATGGTCTTAGAGAAACTGAACAAAGAAGCACCTTTATGTTTGCTAATGCGGTATCCTTTGTAGATGGCCAAGTTGTTGTGATGGAAGGTAGTCCAGAAAGTGGGAAGCAGTGGTGGTATGTACCAGGGACCTCGAGTGCTTTGGCAGCAGCCCATGCCTGCAGTAATTTACTGTCAGCCAGGGAAGGAGAGCCTGGTACGTAGTTTATTTCTTACTAAGCTACCAGTACCCCATGGAGTTATGTCGATGCTTTGTGAGTGCAGAAAGGTGCTAACAGTATATTTGCCGTGCGAGAGAACTGGGAACATGTCTTGTCTTGTCTGATTTGCTCCCAAACCAAGCTGTTTCCAAGTGATGTAACAAATGGCATGAACTTCCAAGGACAGAGGAATAATTTTGTGTAGCATTTGAAGGTGACAACTGAATCTAGCATTGCTCAGCTCTGATAGGTATTCAGGAGCTCACTTTATTTTCCTATGGGCAATGAGAATGCAAACCAACATAGCTTGTTTGTTTTGTTTCCACTGTATTTTGTTTTTAAAGAGTACACGCCACTTTGTAGCTCTGGACAGCTGGATAGCTTGGAACTCTTTGTTATGTAGACCAGGCTGGTCTTGAACTCACAGGGATCCATCTTCCTCTACCTCTTGAGTGGTCTTCATTTTTAAAGCAACACCCATCCCTTCCTTCTCACCAGAATCTTTGTGTTGTCCAAGAAAACGTCAAGCTTATAGGCACAAGTGATCTTCCTGCTTCTTGAGTAGCTAGGATGACAAGCACACATCATTACATACAGATAAAATATATACTATATGTTATATATTATTTTTCATTTTTTACTGTTTTTATTGAGCTATATATTTTTCTACTCTCCTTCTTCCTCCCCCTATATGATTATATAACTTCCTTTCTCTCTCTCTCTCTCTCTCTCTCTCTCTCTCTCTCTCTCTCTGTCTCTCTCTCTATCTATCTATATCTATATCTATATCTATATATATGTGAAATCTCACATGATACACAACACACACACACACTCTGTGCCTGTGCTTCCTGAGTGCTGGAATTAAAGGCATGTACTACCGCACCTGACTAATCCATATTATATTTTTATTATCAGATTTTCTTAATTGACTCAAAATGGCTACCATATGATTCTTCATCTTTGTTTAGATTCATTACTAAGTGATTTATTTTCCGCTGAGTCAAAACATAATTTCCTATGTTACAGTTTAACTTTCTCCTGGGATGTTTACATCTGTGTTATTGTTTAACTTTTTCCCTAGGAAGTTTACACTAAATTCATTCTGGGGGCATCAAGCATAGGTCAGGCATGGTGCTGTATAACTATGGCCCTAGCATTTTGGAAATAGAGGCTGGAATACCTTGTGTTTGAGATAGCCTGTTAGAAATGGGTTTGAGGATTCCAAGAAAATGACTGCATGACTTAAATTATTTCAGAAAAGCGAAGTTTTTAAGGATGGTTCAATTTTGGCAGGTCTTAAGTTTTGATACTCATACTTTTAAAATTTTTATGCAACCTTCAAATGGGGTAATTTTGTCTCTTCCTGTCTGAACCTTATCATGATACTCATTTTTTTTCTTATGTTGCCTACTTTTAGTACAGCACCAAACAACTGAATATTGCATTAATTGCTTTTCTCATCATTGATACTAAATACTCAACAAGAAGCAACTTAAGGGACAAAGGACTTTTGGTTCATGATTTGAGGAGCTGCTGTCCATCCAGGAAGGCATGGCAGAAGATGTCTCTGTGGTGTCAGGAGCATGTGGCAGCTGCTCGCATACATCTTAGTGCACCAGAGAGCAGAGATGGGACAGGAAGCAGGGCATGACTATAAAACTCAAGGCTCTTTGCCTAGCAACCCACTTTCCCTATTCAGGATCCACCTCCCAAAGGTTGCACAATGTCACCACGTAGTGCCACTAGCTGGGGTCTAAGTGTTCGGATACTGGAGCCTGTGGGGGCCATTTCACATCCAAACCACAGCATGTTTCTTTTGGCATCCCTGTCAGCACCTTGTTTTGCCATCATGAATGGCATTCACTGTAGGACTGTGCGTATATGTTGTTCATCCAGTGCACAGAGTCTACTTTAATCTTTACTATTTCTTTCAGTAGGAATGATAAAACCACAGCTTCCTCAAGCAGACCAGGAAGAGGCAGAAATAGCCTCTGATGTTGTAGTGGATGATGAACAGCTGGATCCAGGATCTGACGGTGATATGTAAGTCAGTCATGCAAGTGAGCTAGAAGATGGCTGTAGAGAGCTACCTAAGGAGACCAAGTTTTATAATATAAATGGATTTGTTTGGGCTCTGTCCCCACTCCCACATCTCTGTGGTGTACATGTGCATGCAGAGATGCATGTGTGTCTGTGTCTAACAGAATATGTTTTTCTGTTTTAGGGTTGACTCATAAGCTTGCTTCACAGTAGGGCATATCTATAATACCCAAACTTGAGAGTTACAGGCAGAAAGGCAGGAGGATCAAGAATTCAATGTCAGCTTCAGCTATAAGCAAATTGAAGGCCAGCCCAGGCTACATGGCATCGTATCTCAACTCCCCCACAAAATGATGAATTGCATGATATTAAATATATATGCATGCCAGGTGTTGGTGGTGGCACATGCCTTTAATTCCAGAACTCAGGAGCAGGCAGAGCACTGTTGAGTTTAAGGCCAGCCTAGTCTACAAAGTGAGTTCCAGGACAGCCAGGGCTGTTACACAGAGAGAAACCCTGTCTCAGAAAACAAAACCACACACACACACACACACACACACACACACACACACACACACACACGCCACATTTTCTTTCTGTATTGATTTTTAATTTGAAACAGGATTGATCTTTCTATGTTGCCAGGCTGATAGACAAATCATTTCAAGTGCCCTTCCTATTTCAGCCTCCCTTGTAGTGGGGAACAGGCATGTTTCACTGTGCCTGGTAGTTTAAAATGAATTTTCTAATAGTTCAAATTTCCTTCTATAGGTACAACTTAACTTTATAGATGTTATTGATATAGTTTTTGTCTTTTGGCAGCACTAGGGACTGATTGAACCTAGAACTTTTTACATGTTATATATTTCATTCTTCCATGTTTTCTTAAAAACCTATCTGGATATGATCTATTGGGTTTTCCACTTAAATGTATATTTTTTACCCAACCGAATTTTTCTTATATCCACATGTTCTTATTTTATTAATTTGAAATGATTTCTGGTAATAATTTTGGCAGTACTGAGATTCAAATATAATATCCCATAAATGCAAAGCAATTCTTCTACTATTGTATATGCTGCACATTAATGTGTACTCCCTTTGAGGACAACTTACCAGCATCTCCCATAGAAATAACCTCCTCTAGAGTTAGCTCATCATCTTCCTTGTTCGTGAAGAATGGAGTTGGGTATCTAGCTCATTGGCAGAGCGTGTACTGAACATGAACAAAGCCCTTATTTGATTCCCAGCACCGAACACTGAAACAATCCAGTTTGTCCATGTCTTTGCACTAGATTTAGTCACATGTTTTCTAATGATAGTTTGTGACCTTATTTTGAAGCGGTATTTTTTCTTCCTTTCCTTTTGTACATTTCTTTCAATGTTTTCTTCTTTAGGTCCTGCTCCATTTGTGACCTTTGGAAAACAAGAAGGGGTTAGAAAAAAAAATTCCAGTAATGTGGCTTGTCTATTTTGACCCAATTTGGCGTCTTAGTTCCTGTTCTATTGCTGTGCTAAAACACCATGACAAAGGAAACTTATAAAAGGAAGCATTTAATTGGGGTTTGCTTACAGGTTCAGAGGGTGAGTCTGTAGTGGGAGAGAGGCTAGACCTGGTGTGGGCTTTTGAAACCTCAACAAGGCCACAACTAATCTTTCCCAAGCAGTCCCACCAACTGAGAACCAAACATTCAAATATCTGAGTTTATGGGGTAGGCATTCTCACTCAAGCTACCACACTTGGGAAGAAATCCCACAAGAAATTCGTAAGCTCAGACTTGGTTTTGCTCAGATTTGGAGTTTGAATCACAGCATGGAGACCCCCACACTCAGAAACCAGCATAAAAATGACATTAAAGGATGTTATTGCTTCTACTATCTCAGAAGAAGTAAGTATAAAACGTTCAGGTGTTATAATGTGCTGAATTTTCTCAGGAGAAATGAAGATGAGTTCATTAAATTAAACTTAAATGTAAAAACAGCATCTAGCCAGATGAGACCCTCTTTCAAAACAAAATAAAATACAGCCACTCAGAATCTACTACAAGAGACTGCAAGCACAAGAAATAGCTGAATTAGGCCTAGGCCATGAAAAACTTCATAATTATGTTGTGAAGATTATATTTTAAGTTATTTAATTAAAACAGTTAGGGAGTAGGGGCAGGGAGAACACAGCTCAATAAAAGAATGCCTACTTAGCATGTATGAGAATTCTTGAAGGAATAATGTAGAATGACAGAGAAGGACTTCCTCTCATGTGTATAGGCACCTGCCCATGCCCGGGTCTGCACACATTCAGTCACCGCACTTCCCTCCCCAAGCCAAACTGATACAATCATTTGCTATCTGATGAAAATCCAACTTGCATAATGCTCAGGTGGAAGCACACAATGAAAAAGGAAACTAGTTTTTTCTATTACTGCTTTTATATCATAACACTGATTCTGACTGCTTACTATTTCAGAAAATATGAGGAGTCTGAAGATGAGTTGAGAAGTGAAATGATAGAATCCCTAGAAAAACTTGCAACTTCCACAGAAGAAAGGGAAGAGGCTCCCAGCTGCTCCAAGAATGCTGAAAAGCCAGGAGAGAAAGAAAGGCTAAACTTGGCAGCCAGAAACTCCAGTGAAGGTCTGGAGTTTGGCCTGTCTAATCTGCATTGTTAAGACCACAGTTCATCAAATGCCAGTCAAGATGTGCACATATAAATAACCTACCTCTCATTGCTGGTGATTGATGTCCTTAAAGAAAAATCTCTCACTGAGCTTACATACTTTGCCCAGATTATGCTCTTGAGGACAACTGGTGAATGCTAGTTTTTAGCTTTAACTCTATTAAATAGGAATTATCTGTTCATATCTCCATGTTTGTCTTTAAAATAAAATTTCTTAGGAAAAAAAATCAGCTTTGGCTATGTATGGCAGTTACACTGGTACTTGCTCAAATGGTAGTAAAACTCTATTAACCCTTCCATTCCCTTTAAGGTTCTTGTAACATTTACTTGGAGTCCAAGGGAACAAATTTTAGCAATAGAATACTGGAACTATTGTGATCTTACACTTTGGGGGTGAGCAGAGTTAAGAGGAAGCACAATGGGGAAAGTGAGGTAAACTGCAGAGGCCAATTTTCTTCTAGAAATTCCGAAGTTCCTATCATAGCTATGTAACAGAAGTAACTTTTCTGTTGTATTCACGGACATGAACACAGATGCACTCTCATTTACTTATTCAAAGCAATGCTTAGGAGTCGAGGGTACTTTTACATAATATTCTGAAAGTACTAATAACAACACTGGTACTTGTCATAATTTTTCTTACATGATGATCCTGTAAAATACTCTGGAAATTATTAAATTAGGGCATGTGGGGCTGGTGGTATAGCTCAGAGGTAAGGTAGATGCTTAGCATGCACAAGAGCTTGGGTTTGATTCCCAACACCAAAACCAACTATATGAGATACAACTATCTCTAACTCACTTAAGGCACCTATAAAGAGCTGGAGAGATGGTTTGATTTCTAAGAGGACTCAGAACAACTTTCTCTCCTCCCCCAAGAACCATAGACTAACTAACAAAACCCCCAGTACCCGGTATCAGAAACCTTTTTGTCATGGGACCATGATCAAGAGACCCCCGAGACAATATAGGCTATTGCTATTGCCTTTGTTACCTAACAGAATTGAAGTCCCCATTGCTGAAGACATCACACACTTTGGACACAAGACTTGCAGGATTCAAGGTGATCTGACTGGAAAGCTTCCTCTTTTGACTGGAAACTAGATTTCATAATGCAGAAAGGTGCTTTGCCAGCTGCCAAGGGAGGATAGCAATCATTAGTCTTGCTCAGCTGTGATGCTTATAAGCCTCAACAATGACCAGCATGAGCTGTCTCTAAACGTGCAACAGTGGTACTTATATACTGGTGGTAACCAATAGCTGCCAAATTGGATGGAAGGATCATTCAAGAGAAGGGAAGTCATGCCTGGTTAGTGAGGTCATGGATTTTGGAGAATGTATTGCTGCCACTTTCATAAACTGCTGTTTATGAAACTGCATTTTAAATGTCTATCTTTATACCATGGATAAGTGTAGTTTTCATTCTGCAGCAGATGGAGACCATCATAGGAAGCTACATCTGGTCCAGTGTAGAGAAGAGCTGCTGTGGGGTGCCCAGTCCCAACTGATACAAAATACAACACAACCCTTACACCTAAGGTACAGTGAACATTACACAAGAGAGGGGTAGAAAGATTTTAAGAGCCAGAGGACCAGGTAGTCTGTTGTAATATTCTTATTTTCTAGATATGACAAAGGAATCTACACCCACAAAATCTCAACAATGTGCCTAAACAAGACCTGAAGAGTGACCACTCCAGTTGATAGTCAAAGCGGATGAGGAAATCTTACATGGCTCAATCCCTAGATGAGGGTTCTCAACCTTCCTAATGCTGTGACCTTTTAATACAGTTCCTCAAGTTGTGGTGACCCCAACCATAAAATTATTTCATTGCTACTTCATAACTGTAATTTTGCTAATGTTATGAACTGTAATGTAAATATCTGCTATGCAGGATATCTGATATGCGACCCCCAAAGGGGTCTTGACCCACAGGTGAGCGCCTCTTTCATAGATTAAGAGCCACAGGGAATTAATGACTGGTGAGAAAGAATTATTTTCCCTAGGGATGAGCCCCCTATTGGTCATCTAATACCAGTGGTCATCCCTAAAACAATACAGACAACACCAAAGGGACCCAGAAGCTGCATTTACATATTTATTTGCATACACATGTAGCAATAATTAAGGAAAAAAGAGACCATGAACTTCAGAGGTAGGAGAGTCTGAGGGGTAAGGGGAAGTGGAAAAATAATATAAATATTTTAATTGAAGTACAGAAATCAACCGGCAGATTTAGCTACAAGTGGATTTTGTATCACTAGCTCTACATCACATTAGTTATAAATATATTGTACAGACGATGGAACATATACTCACAGTTGTGACTTCACACACTGTATAGGAATGTGAATCCCCACTGCTGTGGACTGCTGAAAAGTCACAACTGTGGAGGACTTAACAGCTGCTCACAGGTTTCCTAGAGACAGTTAAAGACGAGCCCCGACTTTTGCACAGTATGTGACATCTAGTTAAAAAAAAAAAAAATCTGTAGAACCTTCTTAGGAACACCGGAAAATATACATGTAAACCGTATTTTATGCTTTTGATACATGAAAATAATTTTGAAGTGTTAAGAAGTTGAGAATCCTTTCTTCTTTCATCCCATCTTGCTTTTTAAATTCCAATTTCTATAATCTTTTTTTTTTTTTTTCTGATTTTCGAGACAGAGTTTCTCCGTAGCTTTTTGGTTCCTGTCCTGGAACTAGCTCTTGTAGACCAGGCTGGCCTCGAACTCACAGAGATCCGCCGGCCTCTGCCTCCCGAGTGCTGGGATTAAAGGCGTGCGCCATCACCGCCCGGCATCTTCTATAATCTTTATAATATTTTGTGTGGATGGGTAGGCTGTGTGAGCTATAGCCAAGTTTTACCTCAAAGACTAGCCATAAAATTACACAGAATTACATGTATTACAGGCTTTTTTATTTTTATTTTTTTGGTGGTATTGCTTAATAATATGACTCTTGGTGGCTTTTTCTGACATCCTTATTTTTATTTTACTGGCCTCCCTCCATTATTTACCTCCTCCCCCTTTCCCTAAAAACCACCCCGGATACACACCCCACACACCATTTCCCTTACCAGGTCACTGTATCTTTGGTTCTTACTTTTACTAAGGCAATGCTTAATCTGCAGAGTAGCTGCATACACTTCACATCTTATATCACAATTCTGAAGGTATTATCAAATTGATTTCAGATGAAACACCCAAGAATCAAAAAATTTAAGGCATAGCTTCAGTGTTAGCAGGTCGGATATTTGTGAAGGGTGAAGCCAGGTCCAGCCCAGCATACTAACTACCACCTGGCACCCCCCACCATGGTGTGGGCACCATGATACGATATGCTTCAGAAAAGCAACTTAGCTTCCTATTCTGTTGAATGAATTGAGGCTGACTTTTAGCCTTAAGTGGGTGGGGCTGTTAATGGATGTGAAACTCATAGAAATGATCTGTGGTGAGCACTAAACAAAACCCGACTTCCACACAAACCTAGTTATGAGGAAGATTGTTGCCTGTGTTTTGACTTCAACGTATCTGTACATATCCATGAAGAGATCAGTCTATCCCATCTCTTGATTGATGTTTTAGACTAGGATTAAGATGTCTGTTTGAAGCTTCTTTTTCCTTTTAAGAAAATTTTTAGGTATACTTAAAGGGTTACCCATGCTGTTGTTTGCCAGGCCTTCTGGGGTTGGGGTAAAGCACTCACTGGTTAAAGCACTTGTGCACCATGAGCGTGGCTCTCTCCAGGTTTAATCTCTGCCTCCCGAGTATTGGGATTAAAGGAGTGCGCCACCACTGCCTGGCTCGATTGGTAATTTTTTTTTTTAAAGAATTGTACTGTTCAGATATTGAGACCAAATATTAATGTAAAATCTGTAAATTAAGCTATGAGATTACTTTTTCCATAAAGATAATTTTGCCATTTTGTTTAATACTACCATGTGTATAAACACATTGCTGAGAATATTGCTCAGGTCGCCTTTATTACAATAGAGAGTAAACGTAGAAAATATTTACACGTGAAAGCATTTCCAAATGAAGCATTTCCTTTTACTTTTTGATGCTGGAGATGGAACACAGGACACACCAAGCACAGGCTCTACCACTGATCCACACCCTAGCTCCACTTTGTATAAAATATCTAGAATATACACAGATTTGGCATTAAGTGAGTAGCTTCTCCACAGAAGACAGGAATGCGACTTCAAACTCCTGGTCAGAAAACCTGCTCACAGACGCTCTAGCAGTCCTTCCGATCTGAAGTCTCTTTTCTGCAGACAGAGAGAGAATATGAGCCATGGTTTCAGCATAGCCTTCTTCACTCTCAGCCAGAAATCCAGTTATTTGTCCTTCATGAGGAACGACAATGTCAAGCTTCGGGCCTCCTGAATTGTGTGCAAGGATAATTGTGCCAGCTGCCATACACTCCACAACTCCTGAGAAAGAAACAACAACAATAAAAAAAAATTTAAGTTTTTGATGAACACAAATCTTAAAAAATTCTGAAATCTAGAAACATTTGATTAAATATTTGTGAGTCTAGAATCTGCTTATTTAGTATGATACAAAATAAAACAATTTTAAGGATTTTTTGTGTGTGCTTGCCTGTGAAGGTACCATGCAAGATGGAGGTTAACTTCAGCTTGCTCTATTGCTCTCCACTGACTGCCAGACACTCGCTGATTTTGGAGCTCACTGATTTGTTTAGATTGTCTGGCCAGTGAGTTAAACATCAACTAGAGCTGTGATTCTCAACCAAAAGGGTTGAACCCCTTTTGGGGGTGGGGGTTGAACAATCCTTTCAAAGGGGTCTCCTAAGACCACTGGAAAACACAGATATTTACCACTTATAATAGTAGCAAAATTAGTTATGAAGTAGCAATGAAAATCATTTTATGGTTAGGGGACACCACAACACTCCACCACCAGTGGTGGATTCATAGGTATGCTGCCACACCTACCTTTTACAGGGGTGCTGGAGACTTAACTTAGGTACTAATGCTTGCACTGTGAGCAGGATACTCAGTGAGTTACCTCCCAAGCACCCATTCCTTTAAGCCTTTTAGTCTTCAAAGTGTCATAATAATATTGCTTCACTATTGATTAAAACAGACAAGTAGATGGAGGTCTACAGAAATATTCTATGAAGTCAATACACTGGGACCGAGGATATAGTTCAGTAGGTTGAGTGCTTGCCTCATATGCATGAAACCCTGTGTTTGAACCCTAGTATCACATTAAACACTACATATGATGGTGCACACCTATATTTCTAGCCACTGGGAGGTAGATGAAAGAAGATCAATAGTTCAAGGCCATCCCTAGTTACACAGCAAGTTCCAGGCCTGGCTAGGCTATGTGGGACCCTCCCTGTCTCATCTCAAAGTAGGGAGTGGGGTGGGGGGATAATATACTACACAAAGTAGAAGACTAGACAATATTGCCAGATGATAAAAGATGAACAAGCACCAGAAGATAGAAAACATCAAAAGTATAAAGTTTAAAGAGGTTCAATAACATCAGCAGATGAAAGTGTAAACAACCTTGGAGAACTAAAGTGTGCTGCTGCTCACAAAACACACAGCTGCCTGTGTTCAACAGCAAGGTGGAGTTGGGTAAGTTTCGGTTATTGCTTGCCACAGGACGTATGTGAAGGTGGAAGTTACTCTCTCCGGCCTTCCCTAGTTGTACTCCTGTTTCATTCCCTCTCCTAAACAGATCTAGCTATGATGCTTTCTGCACTCACAGACTCCAGGTGCTCTCACTGGTTACCTCTGCTTCCTGTTCTCTTACCAGGGATCTTTTCCTGTGTCACTGATGGCCTCTTCCCTTCCCCACTGTGCAGTCTGGAGCCCTGCTCCTTTTCTTTTTGTCACTAAACCCCAGTTCCATGTTTGCAAAGCACAGTCCATGACCATTTCTGTAGCCTCCCCCTCTTCTGCCTGCTCACCTGCTCCTGCTCAGCTCTTTACTGAGGCTCCTCTTGCTCTCACACTTTCCCCCAGCGATCTCCACCACATCTGCAGCTGCCTGTGCCACACTGTATTAGTCAGGGCTCTCTAAGGGAACAGAACTGGCAGACTAAGTACATATATTATAGGATTCATTAGAGTGACTTACAGCCTTAGTAGAGGCTTCTAGAACAATCAAAACAACTGTGATGTTTTGAAGGAGAATGTTCTCCATAAGCTTATGTATTTGAATTTGTGGTTTCCAGTGGGTGGACTTGTTTGGGAAGATTAGGAGCTGTGACCTTATTGAAAGTGTGTCACTGGGGGCAGGTCTTGACATTTCAAAAGACATGCACATTCTCTGACTCCAAGTTGTAGAACAAGATATAAGCTTTGAGTTGTTTTCTGTCAGCATAGCTTTGTGCTGCTAATATGGATTCTAATCCTGAAACCATGAGCTCCCTAATTTTTCTTTTATAAATTTTGTTGGTGTTTGTCATAGCAGTATGAAAATAATTAAGATAAGGACCTAAATGCATATCTTGCA
Organism: Microtus pennsylvanicus; assembly: GCF_037038515.1. Lineage (NCBI taxonomy): Eukaryota > Metazoa > Chordata > Mammalia > Rodentia > Cricetidae > Microtus > Microtus pennsylvanicus. The sequence continues at coordinate 65,905,684 of NC_134587.1, read as the reverse complement.
GTATCAAACAACTTGCTGGAAAGAAAAACTCACCAATCCCAAAATGCTCATTCCACATGGTATGCAGCCCGATTGTTGCTTCAGACAGGTAATTCTTCAATTCATCGAATGAAATGTTTATTTTAAATTCCACATCTTCTTGAACGCCCAAATTCTCAGACAGTTTTCTCAGTTGGTTTACGCGAAGCTCATCATCTTTGTTTCGACACCCCCCAATAAGGATAAGTTTAAGTGAAGGGTGTGACTCAGGTGCCTTCTCATTTAGCAATTTAGCAAAGGCTTTGATCTGCAAAGCGTGATTCTTTTCAGGCCTGAACTGGCCAATGGAAACCAACAAATGTCTTGAGGTCACTTTTTTCTCATGTAAGGGGATGTCCAGAAATGTCTGCACATCACAAGGTGGATAAACAATGTTAGTGCAATGGCCAACTTTCCACAGTGAGAGAATATGATTCAGTGTCCAAGTGGAATTCACCATGACTACATCACTGCAAGAACCAACAAGGCCATAAATAAAAGCAAATAAATAGTAGTAGATGAGCTTTGCTTTGCTGAGAAGAGCATTCCTGCTAATGAAAGCTGCATTATTAAATCCAGTGTTTTGATTTTTCACTACAGAGAGCATGTCAGTGCTGATAGTGGGATAATGAACATAGCTCCCAACTCGGCAGCCCCCCACATATTTAAACAGAGGGAGTGTGAAAGCATATCCCATAGAGTCGATGTAAACATCAGGAACACGCTGCATCAGAGCTTCCCAGCCAAGAAGAATGGATCCAAGACTCTGCCCCAGCAATGTGAAGTGGGGATACCGATGATCTTCCACAAGGTAGCGCTTCCTTAAGAAAACAAACTGTACTGGGTGAACTAGCTTGATGTTAAATCTTCTGAAAGCACCTTCTAGTATCTGTTGACCACTGACATTACTGTCACCAGTATACACTACATAAACCGCTTCAGGATATCTGAAACAAAATATTATTAATTTCAGTTAAAATTCAGGCAAATGTTACAATTTCCTCATATTCACAAGCAAGCTTATTTTTATACTAAAATGCTTTCTACCCCTTTTCATTTATTGCATTTAAACTACTGACTCCACCCTTTCTTAAGGTTTTAACTTAATATTTCAAATGAGACCATGTGCTGTAGTTTGGTTGTTACCTGCACATTCTAAAGCTGAAGCTTAGGAGTGGCAAAAAAGGAAAGGAACTCATAATGGGAATAACAGGAGTTGTGCCTTTCTAAACTTTCTTCTGCTGAAGACTGAACTCAGGCCCCTGTGCATATATAATACACACTTCACCCCTGCACTACAGTCATTCTTTGTGGGACCTTATAAAAGGACTAAAGGAGAACATTCCCTCCATCACAGCACAAAGATGCAGCAAGCAGCGGTTACCTATGAGTGAATCACATTCTTTGGCTCTGGACTGTAGACTTCCCAACCTCTGGAATTACGAGCAGTACATTTCTCTTGTTTATAAACTATGCAGTTTAGCTGAGCAGTGGTGGCGCACGCCTTTAATCCCAGCACTCGGGAGGTAGAGGCAGGCGGATCTCTGTGAGTTTGAGGCCAGCCTGGTCTACAAGAGCTAGTTCCAGGACAGGAACCAAAAGCTATGGAGAAACCCTGTCTCGAAAAGTCCCCCCCCCCACCAAAAGTAAACTATGCAGTTTAAGATATTATGTTATAGTCATCTGATGAGACTAAGATATCATGTCTTCTAATTATTTGACATTCCTTCTACTATGGGTTTTAAATGGAGCAAATTCCAACAGAAATTCCTGATATATCAAGAAAAGGTTTTCACTCTTAAGGAAATATTAAACATTTTATTTTAAGTAGTTTGGCTGCAGAGCACTTGCCCATCATGCATAAGGTCCTGAGTTCAACCTTTAGTATCAGAAAATAAAGAAAAAAGACAAAGTGTGTGTGTGTGTGTGTGTGGACGGGGCATACATCCTTATTTTATATGGTTCTTTGTATAAAGCAGTAATGAGATACTAAGAAAACAAACTTAAGATTCACCAAAGCTGTCTTAAGAAATGATCATAATTCTTTTTTTTTAATACTTATTTATTTGTTTATGCAATATTCTGTCTGTGTGTATGTCTCCAGGCCAGAAGAGGGCACCAGACCTCATTACAGATGGTTGTGAACCACTATGTGGTTGCTGGGAATTGAACCCTTGTTTATGTGTATTGTATGTTACCGAAAGTGTACACTACATGTATGTAGGTACCCCAGGAGGCCAGAAGAAAGTGTTAGACTCCTCAGGGCTAGAGTTATAGGAAGTTATGAAGCACCCGATTTGGATGCTGGGAACTGACCTAAGGTCTTCTGGAAGAGCAGCAGGCACTCTCAATTGCTATGCCATCCTTTCAGCCCTGATAGATGGAATCATAATTCTAAGGCATTACTTAGTATTTCCCCTCATTTGTAATACGGCTCCCACATATGTAAATCTACATAATGAAGTGTAACTGACTGGGGACAGTTAACCACATTCCTTTAAGAAATGAATTCCTGGCTCTGGAGACATGTCTCAGTGGTTAATACTTGTTGCTCTTACAGAGTTCGGTTCCCAGTGCTCACATGGTGGCTCATAAGGATCCAATGCCCTCTTCTGGTCTCTGTGGGCACTGCATGCATATCTTGCACTTTCATACATGCAGGTACACATAAAATAAAAATAACTAAATAAAATATTTAAAAAATTAATTCCCTTGTTTTAAAGTAGTTATAAACATATTGTTTCCTTTTTTGGTACCCCAATTTTCAGACAGATTTCCTCAGCTATTTAACTAATTCTAACATAACAAATTCTCTTAACCACATCCTAAGTAATATACATATATACATATATAATTATATCCTGATTACAATATAATATCAAAACTATAGACTTGGGCCAAGGAGATGGCTCAGTGGATAAAGCACATGCCACACAAGTGTAAGGGCCAGTGTTTGCAGCCCCTGAACCCACATAAAAGTGGCAGCCATGGGTCAGGCGGTGGTGGCGCATGCTTTTAATCCCAGCACTCAGTAGGCAGAGGCAGGTGGTTCTCTGTGAGTTTGAGGTCAGCCTGGTCTAATAAGCGAGTTTCTGAACAGCCAGAGTTGTTACACAGAGAAGCCTTGTCTTGAAAAACTAAAAAAAAAAAAAAAAAAAACTAAAAAAAAAATCTTTGAGGCGGGAGAGATGGCTTGGTAGTCACACCACCTGATCTTCAGAGGTCCTGAGTTCAATTCCCAGCAACCACATGGTGGCTCACAATCATCTGTAATGAGATCTGGTGCCCTCTTCTGGCCTGCAGGTATATACACAGACAGAACACCATGCATATATAATAAATAAATCTTTCTTTTAAAAAAGCAGAGAGTAACTGAATATGACACCCAACATTAGCTCTGGGACTCTGCATGCATGAGCACACATGCATACACAAATGCTCGCCCAAAGTATATGTTTAATTATTTTGTTTTTTGTAAAGACTGTAAACCTTTCTCAGTTAAAAAGCATGCCAACAAAGGAAAAAGTTAAGACATTTAAGATAATTTGGGGTTGTTTTCCTAAGGGAATCTGGGAATATGTTCTTACCTGGATAAGTTTCATACAAACCCCACACAAAGTCTCATACAAAAATATTTATATATTTTTAGACACTTTATAAAAATTATTTTCAGCCAGACATATTGGTGCATGTCCTTAAATCCCTGCACTTGGGAGGCAAAGGTAGGCTGGTCTCTGTGGGTCTGAAGTCAGCCTGGTCTACATAGTGCATTCCAGGACAGCCTGAGATACACAGTGAGACCCTGCCTTGATAAAACCAAATATAAACAAATATAATTATTTTCTACAAAGTTATTATATATACACAATAAGATCATATCCCTTGCCCCCATATCATCTTCCCCATCCCAACCAATTTCTTTCTTCCTACCTTCATGTCTTTTCCTGGTATGTGGGCATTTAATTAGGGGCAGTTATTTAAACATGGGCAACCTACTCACTAGCGGCTGCAGCACAAAGGACTATAACTCCCCCACCTCCAGTAAACGCTAACCACCTTTAGCTTCTCATTAATGGGCGGGGCCTTAGAAGCCCCTCTCCATCTATGACAGGATGTTGACGGGTCTAGTCTCACGTAGGTTTTGTTCACATAGCTTAGTGTTTTTATCTGAGAAATAAGAGCATGTTTTACAAGCTAGCTTTTTCTTTTCCCTTTTGAGAGGTGGTTCTCCTTATGTTGCCCAGGCTGGCTCAACTGATCTTCCAGGTTAGTCACTGGAGGAGGTGGGATGACAGCTGTGGAACACTGGGCTGAACCTAAAATTCAGTATGACCTTAGGAGGCAAGCAGCCACGTTGTGTATTAGCTAAGAAAGATGCATACCTACTTTTTCTGCAGGGCTTTCAAAGCGCACCATAGAACTCTCTCTCCACCGCCGCCCGCATTGCAGTAAGGATGGAAAAAGGCAACTACCGTTTGATCTTTTCCATTTTTGCTGGTTGAGACTGACTTTTTTCTCCTCTGTAGATGTCGCCTCATTATCCAAAGGACAATTACCAAGCATACACAGAGAACTCCACATATTATTAGTCCAGGAAAGAACAGTGAATAAAAAAATCTGAAATAATAAAGAGGTGAAAATCAATTTGTTGTCATTTAAAAATAAGGCTACAAATTAAAGTTTACTTTTATATATTTGTTTAATATCTTAGTATCAGAGAGAATTTCTGTAGCTTATAAGTCTGATAATAAAATATTCAATTATTTAATACTCCCCCCTCCACCTCACTGGTGGTGATTAAATTCAGGGCCTTATACATGCCAAGCAAACATTTAATTCCTAGCCAATATTTACCCATATTTAAGCAAATGGCTTTAAAAAAAGGTAACTATCATGCAAAGTTATGGACTACTCATCAAATCACGACTATAATGCAGAAAGTTAGCCACTACACGTACACAGTACAGAGCTGGAGGCATTCCATACAGCAGGAAGAAACAAGAATGTGCTAGAACTAGCCTAGTCATATTTTTAACAATCACTTTAGAACTAGAAGCAGAAAGTACAATTCGAACCGCCGTTATACTAACTCTAAATTCTCTCTCTCTCTTCTTCTTTTTTTTTTTTATACTTTTTTTGGTTTTTTGAGCCAGGGTTTCAGTCCTGGCTGTCCTGGAACTCACGCTGTAGACCAGGCTGGCCGCGAACTCAGAGATCCGCCTACCTCTGCCTCCTGAGTACTGGGATTATGGGTGTGTGACACCCCCCAACCCCCAGCTGCTAGCTCTAAAATTTCAACCTGCACAAAAGTACAGATGTTGAAAGAACTCAGGTAGGCCTTCATAGGTTAGGAAGATCTTGAAATATACAACTATCAAGACAGTGGTAATTACTATTTATTATTATTATTTCTATTTCCTAATATTTACAAAGGAAACGATATTTAGCCTAAAAACAAAACCAACATATTTATAATTTAAACATCAGGCAGGAAAAAAAATAAACCAACAGAGGGTCAAGAAGCAGAGAAGGAATCAATCGGTTTACGGAGCTGAGAGAGAAGCGGCAATGACAGGTAAGGAAACAGTTGCTCGGCCAGTAGCGTGGCACGCTTAACGGCTGCGGTAAGCTGAGGCAGGACGAAGAAAGCCCTTCGGCGGAGCTCGGCTGGGTGGCCTCAGGGATCTCCACCAAGGAGGGGACACTTGCGAGCTCAGGGTACCACGCTCCTCACCTCAGCAGCGTGTAAAGCCGCCAGCTCCCCACGTCCGCCGCCATCTTGCCCACCCCCAGCCTCGCCGCCCGGAAGTGCTTGGCTGTGCTTCTCCTCTATTGGCTCCTGAGGAAGCGTGCGCTCTAGCCACGCCCCTCCGGCCTACACGCCTTCCTACTGGCTGCCGCAGCGCCACTTCCCACGGGCGGGGCGCACATGGGCCCGCCCACTTGGGCCGCACCACGGCGGTCATGGGCGTGGGGGGCCGGGGGGCGTGGCCTGTGATGGACAGCGGCTTCTCTGACCTCGCCCCCCCCTCCAGTCCTAAAGCCCCCTTCGCGGGCGCCCCGCCCCGCCCCCACCGCGGTACGGGCTCCAGGTCGGGACCCAATGGGAGGTGCGGGCGGGCGGCGCGGTGCTCTTCCCGTCCAGAGTCCACTCTCTCAGAGGTGGTGGCGGGTCCCCGGCGGTCGCGGGAACGGGGCTGGAGAGGGGGCTGCGCGGGAGCGGGCGTCCTGCGGCTGTGGTCCCGGGCTGCAGCTCCTCCCCGGCGCATCGCCGACCTCAATGCCCGGAGTCCGCAGCGCCGGGTGTTCCCCAGGCACCGCGGATGCGCGTCTTCGCGCCTCCTCTCCCTGGCTTGTAAAGTCGCTCTTCCGTCCCCTGACCAGGTGACCTTTGGGCTCCGGGATGGATCCCAGGAAGAAGTTGGCGTTTGTGGGGACGGTGCCTGAGCAAGAGAGACAGGTCACAGCCAAAGAGACCAGTCGGAAAGTAAGTTAACTTCCTCGGACCGCGCGCTCTGCGCACCTGCCCGAAGCGCTTTCCTCGGTTCCTCCAGGACTCGTGACTGAGGACACGTTCCCCTCCGGACCCCAACTCAAGGGGTGGTCTGGGGGAAAAGCACTAGAGATCGAGTGTGCCCTGAACTTTTTTTGGTGTTCAACCATTTAGAGCCCGGCACTTTGCTGGGCTCTGAGCGTGGGGTTACTGTGCAAAAGCTCTAGTTGCTCAAAACTTCTTACCTGGGGGTGGATTAGTCGCGATCTGGAGCCTGGCTTCTCATATAGTCTACATCCAAGTCTTGTAGCTTCAAGGCACTCATTTTAATAATACAAGTAGTCAATTAATGCAATCTCTTAAAAATACAAACAGTACAGAAAAAAATACAAACAGTACAGAAATATTTAACAAGAAAAGCAGATCTGTTTTCCAGTTATTTTCTTCACGTATGTTTCCTGTCAGCAAATATTACCGAAACTTGTAGGTTTCAGGCATATGAATAATTCTTGAAGATTTGTTGTTGGTGTGTTGTTTTAAAATATTTCGTCTTGCCTAATAGAAATCACTTTTTATATTCTCTGACTTTTTTCAGGTAACTATGTTTTGCAGATTGTTTCACAAGTGACATAGGTGTCCCCTATAGTCTGTTGATGATTCCCTTGTGGGTGGGTGGTCCTGTTGGTTGCTTTCTTTCCTTTCCTATTTCAAAGTTGACATGATCTTTGCACTTGAATCATTTAAATGTGTGTGTGTGTGTGCACCCATTTGTTTTGGAGGTCGGGGCAGCTTGCTGGAGTTATTTCTCTTTTTCCACTGTGTGTGTCCTGCAGACTGAACTCAGGTCATCAGGCTTAAAGGCAGGTGTCTCATCTTGCCTTATTTGTACTTGAATTAAAAAAATACATTTATTTACTTATTTATTTATTTATTGTATGGGAGAGGGAAGGGAGGAGATCAGGCTTGGTGCCTTCACCCACAGAGCCATTCAGCTGGTCCTATACTTGATTTTTATATTCTTTTTTTGTTATTGTTTTGTTTTTGTTATTTTGTTTTTCGAGACAGGGTTTCTCTGTAGCTTTGGAGCCTCTCCTGGAAACTAGGTCTTATAGACCAGGCTGGCCTTGAACTCGTGGAGATCCACCTGCCTCTGCCTTCTGAGTGCTGGAATTAAAGGCGTGTGCCACCACCACCCAGCTTTAGTATATATTCTTGAGTATTTCTTTAGGTCTGGAAGTCTGGATTAGGGAGTAGCTTCCTCCTTTTGTACAGGTCTCTGAAATGAATTAATCCAGCAGTTTTATTGAGTGTGCCTTTAGTGAAATTCATTTAGGCTCAGGTGTGGAGAAATGAGAGAAGAGTGGGCTGATGGATGGGTGGGCCGAGAGAGGGTGGTGAATGGGTAATTCTTACAGTGTAAAAACTGCATTTGATCCGTGGTGTGAAGACAGCACACACTGGGTAGTGGTGGCCAGAGCAGAGGAGGAGACGTGGCCTATCTTTTGCACTGTCCCTGTGAGAGAGCAAAGTCTCTATCTGACCAGATGAAATTCAAGACCTGCGCCTCTCTTTGGAGCGATTGGTTAACTGCCCTGGCCGGTGTCGACCTCACCCTCCTGTGAATTACACTGATAATGGCTTTAGCCAAAGTCACAGGGCTTCCTATGTACTAGATGTATTATTTTTATACTTCTCTGTATTCACTCTCATTTAATTCTCATAACCCATGTCCCTGTCTGTCTTTATTCTGTTTTTACCGTGCTGAAAATCAAATCCACTGTCTTGTGCTCATGAGTCCTTTGATAGAGGTTTTTGTTTTAATTTTGTGCTGAAGATCGATGCCCTAGCATCCCACCAGTGACTGCGTCCCGTGCGCCAGCCCTGACATTAGCTGTGATCGTTCTATTACCTTTTTGGTGCTGTTGTTCAACAAATGCTTTCTTTTTTTTTTTTTTTTTTTGGTTTTTCGAGACAGGGTTTCTCTGTGGCTTTGGAGCCTGTCCTGGAACTAACTCTGTAGACCAGGCTGGTCTCGAACTCACAGAGATCCACCTACCTCTGCCTCCCGAGTGCTGGGATTAAAGGCGTGCGCCACCATCGCCCGACCAACAAATGCTTTCTTGAGGATTGTGTCAGAAATACTGAGTCTGAGGTTCCAGCTGTGACTTAGGGAAGTTAAATTCTTGAAGAATAGGAGTAGGAGGGCCATGATAACTACAGGGTAGGTGCTGGGGACCCAGAGGTCCTTGTACTTACTGAGAAGCACAAAGGTAACTAGGAATGTTAATGAAGCAGGGGTGTCTCTCCAGGGGAGATGAAATAGAATATCTGGACAAGAACACATCTACATTCCATCCAGAAGCTGAGAGTGGATACTGCTTAGGACCTGGTGACCGTTTGCTGTCTGGAGGCAGACCTCACCCACTTTTTGCCTTAGAGGCAGACCTCTCCCAAATTCCTCAGAATGATTATCCTCAGCTCTCAGTAGAACCAACCCACCCTTGGGGGAAGCGAGGGACTGAAGATGAGTTAGTTGCAAATAACTCCGAAATGACGAGTTTGGGGAACTTCCAGGAAGTAAAGCTTGTGAAGATGCTGGGTGTGTGGGTGGCCTGTGGGCAGAAGGCTTGGGACCTCTAGGAACCCATCCTCTCCCCAGGCTCTGAGCATCTCTTCCACTTGATTGTCCTTTCACTGCGCCCTCTGTTACCTGTTACGTACGTCCTGAACTGCTGTAGTGAACTGGCTATCCTAAAGTTGGGCAGGACCCCCACTAATAGCCGCTCACTCAGATGTTCAGGCGCCCCACATACAGTAACACTTCCTAGAATTAGAGACTCATACGTAAGCAGCCCTTCTCCCATGGGATCTGTGCCCTTGCCCCAGGAGATCTGTGCTAACTTCAGGCACTATTAGAACTTCAAAGAGCACCCAGGCCTTGTTGGTGGGGAAACTGAGGCAGCAGTTAAAGAACTTGCTCAAGGAAGCTTGCTAATAAGAGCAAATTTAGTATTCGGTCCTAGGTCAGCCTGACCAGCTTTCTCAAAAGCACACTGTTGTTGGGACTTCATTCTACTTGGTCATGCCATCTGGTATTATTGAACTAATGATCTTAACTTTGCAACTCAGAGATGCTTGAACAAGGGGGTTAGACTTAAACATTTCAGGCATATCCTCATCTGGGAGGTGGTGGTGCACACCTTTAATCCTAGCACTAGAGAGGCTGAGCCAGGCGAATCTCCCCGTGAGTTCAAGGCCAGCCTGGTTTACAGAGCAAATTCCAAGACAAAATCAGGGCTGTTACACAGAAAAACCTTGTCTCAAGTTCCCCCATAAATAGATAGATAGATAGATAGATAGATAGATAGATAGATAGATAGATAGATAGATAGATATCAAGCATATCCTCCACAGTATGCTTCTCAGTACAGAGTAGGCCATTCAGCCGCTACTCCAGAGCCCAGGGAAGTACTAACAGCAATATAGGTTGGAGTTAGCTCTTAAGGTGTATGGGTAGCATTGAAGGGAATGAGAATATTTCATAATATAGTTTTCTTCCTGAGGTGGGGATCTTGCTAGGTAGTACAGGTTGGTCTAAGACTTACACCCTCCTACCCAGTCCTGGAATTACAGGCGTGATTTTCCCCATAGTTTGTAAAGGTTCCCTTCAGTTGTTCAAGAGTGAATGAATCATTACTTCACCCATTGTGTTTTTCTTCAGGGGCCTCTCTGTGGGGCAGCAATTACCAGGCAGTTTAGGGCCTTCAATGCCTGATTTACAGGAATGCACTGTACCAAGCCTGACTTTTAATTTGTGTTTATTGTTTCCTTTATAATTTCAGTTTCTTTCCTTTTTTTTTTTACAGCTTTCTTTTCTCTTACTTATTTGTAGGTGTATGAGTGTTTTTAACCTGCATATATATCTGTGCACCACGTTAGTGCCTGGTGTCCAGAAGAGAGAGGTGGATCCCCTGGAATTGGAGTTACAGACAGTTGTGAGCTGCTGGGTATCAAATCTGGGTCCTCTGGAAGAGCAGCCAAAGCACCTAACCGCTGAGCCCACTCCACAGCCCTGTAGCTGGGTTTTAAATGCTTTACTGGCAGTCATTTCAGTTTGAATCAGAGGGTGGCCACGGTGGTGACGTGGTTGCTGGTAACCACAGCCCAGGTATCAAGGAAGTGTCATTGGTCAAGTGGCTCTATATTGTTCCCAACTAAATGAGGGAAAAAAAACCCCACAAAAATCAAAACCATTACCAGGTGAAATTCTGAAAATGCCCGTTAATGTTTAGTTTGTTTCTTTCTTTCTCATGATGTTGGGGACTTGCCACACCCCTAACCCTTTGTTTTTTAAACTAAGTTACAGAAGAAAATAGCAGTTTAAAGGTGGACGCAACAGAGCAGAACAGAATAGCTTTATTTTCCTTTGTGTGGCTAGGGCTGTGTCTAGTGTTGTGATAAACACCAGGACCAAAAGCAGCTGGGGGAGGAAGGGTTTGTTTGTTTGCACTGTCCACCACTGAGGGGAGTCAGGACAGGGACTCAAACAGGCCAGGCGCATGGAGGCAGGAACTGATGCAGAAGCCACGGAGGAGTGCTGCTTACCGACTCACTCATCATGGCTTGTTTGCTTATGTCATCCAGGGTGGCACCCACTCCGTATGGGATGGGCCCAACCATATCAATCATTAATTCAGAAAATTCCCCACTGGCTTGCCATAATTGAGATTTCCTCTTCTAGAATGACTCTAGCCTGTGTCAAGTTGACATGAAAACAGAGCAAGCTGGAACCCAGAGCTTTGTGCCTGTACACAGAGCTAACCCCCTAGCCAAATAATGGCCAGAAATTGTGAAATCCGCCCTCTTAGAATGTAAGTTTTGCTGGTGCCAAAAAAGCCAGGCAACTGTGTAGCTGACTCTGCTAGCAGTTTGTTCCTTATCTCGGTCCTGCCTTTGACTTGGCCTTTATCTATCTGGTTATGACCTTAAACACTGTTACCATTTGTAGGAGGGACAGTGACTCAGTCTTGTTCCTTACTCTCAACAAGTATCCTTCCTTCTTACAAGGAGCATGGTACCCCTGAGTGTCCTTTTTTTTTTTAAAGCTTTTCTTCCTGGCTTGACAAGCCCCCTTCCCCAATTTTTATTGAAATCTACAACTTGCCCCTTCCTCCTCCTTTTCCTTTTTCTTTGTTTTTTGAGGCCAGGACATGTAGCCTAGACTGACCTTAAACCTCTGCCTTATTCCCCTGCATGTCACTATGCTGTACAAACTGTGTTTTCTCCTCTTCTGTAGAATCAGAGGGCAGTTCAGTCTTCTTTTCAAGGTCGTGCTCGGCCTTTGACCTTCCCCTCTACCTGCCTGGACTCTGGGGGACCGATCCTCCCTTCACTCCCACCTCACTGCCCGTGAAGCCGGCTACTGGCTTTTATTCTGAAGTCTCTCTGGGACTCTATGCCCTCCCCTCTCTGTTGGACTTGCTTCCCTCCAGAGAAAGAGTTCTGCATTTCCCCGTTTTCATTCTTTGATCACTTAACATTTTTCTCATTGTCAGTTTATTGGCTGTGGAAGAATTACACACAAACATCTATATCCAGTTCTAAAATGTAATACTATAGGTTATGCCTCTATACCTCACCCGACCTAAGAATAAGAATATTGGGACTGAGGAGATGGCTTAGTGACCCTCGTGCAAGCATGAGGACCTGAATTTGAGTTTCAGCACCCATGCAGGAGCTGCCTATGGCGGAGGTTTCCTGTTAACCCAGCATTGTGGGAAGTAGGGACAGAAACAGGCTGATAGGAACTGTCCGGCCGGCCAGGCTAGCTTCCATTTCAGGGAGAGAGCCTGTCTTCACGGAGGAGGTGCAGAGTGACCGTGGACAACATCCCGTGTCCTCTTCTGCATGATGTACACATTCATGACACATGCATGCTTATCCCATGTGTTAGTGAGGCTTCTCTGGAGGAAGAGAACTGATAGACCAGCCCCCCCCCCCCCATTTATTAGAGTGGGTTACTATTCCAGTACTGGCTGCCTCCCCACAGAAAGTTCAGAACCCAATAGTTGTCCCGTCTACAAGGCTGGATTTCTTAGGTCTTCAGTATGCACCAGATCCTGAAGAAGTAGGCCCTAATGGTAGCGAAGGAACGGACTTGCCATCAGAAGTGAGGGCAAGCAGGCAAAGAACAGGTACTTCCTTTTTCCATGTCCTTTATATAGGCCACCACCAGAAGGTGTGGCCCAGATTTAGGGTGGGTCTTCCCACCTCAAATGATCAATCAAGAAAATCCATCACAGGTGTGCCCATCGGTGTGGGTTTTCATTAGTCTGGCTGCAGTTGATGACCTGTGATACCCACCCAACCCACTACAAAAAAGAGCAAGAATATTATCTCGTAGTATCATGTCTATCCAACTTCCCTTTCTTTCCTCTTCTACTTTTTTTTGTTTCTTCCACTGACTTGTATCTCTAGCCTGCTGTCCTCATTTTTTCCCTACCATCTACAGAAGTATCAACTGTAGTGGTCAACTGCCTTTCTTTGTTCTGTGTTTGCTATAGCCCAGGTTGTATTGCTTTGGATTTGAACATGGAGCCGTGGGTATACCAAGCACATTGAGCTATATCTGCAGCCTCTGTAATTCACCTTTTGTGTTTTAAAATGTTTCACGTGTGCCTGAATAGATGAACAAGATGTTATCTGGTTTTGCTAACATCTAAGATTTATTTAAAAAATACCAGTGTGTTTAGTGTTTTTCACTAGACATGGCAACTCTAAGATTTCTCCCTGGGAAGTATGCCTTTAAAGGGAACTGGCAGGTAGACGTGGTCTGTGGGTTTTTACAGGCATGAGCCGTTTGTCATGACTGTTTGCTGTCCCTCCTGACACGCACAGGCCACCGTCCTAGCCCTGCTTTTCTGAGTACTTTCTGATTTTGCCTTCGTCACGGTCCTGAAACCTCTCCTCTATCTTCCATGAATGCCAGGGTCAATCTGTCCCGATGTTTATTTTAATGTCCTTTCTCTGACTTAAATGTGTTTGTCCTTAAATTCATGTTGAAACGTAATCCTGATGCAACAGTATGAAGGGCTGTGCCCTTTAGGAGGTGACTGAGCAGGAGGGTCAAGTCCTCGTGAAATTGGGATTAGGTGTCCTTGTGAAAAGTCTTCATGGAAAGTGTTTGCTTCCTACCTCCTGCCCCTTTCTGTCTCATCTACCAGTGAGGACACTGGTCCCTCTCTCAGGACAGTGCAGCAACAAGACACCATCCTGAATAAAACGTAACCCCGACTAGACACTGACCTAGTGGCTTTGATCTACAATGGTGAGACACACAATTCTGTTCTTTATAAATTACTGTGTTGTTACAGTGGCCCAGATAGACTAAGAGACGGCTGTAGAGAAGGAGCCCTGTAGCAGGCACCTGGGATTGGGAAGTAGGTTGAAGCTGGAAGAGTTTGGATCAGGCCAGAAAAACCGTGGCTTGTTGTAAACAAAGTGTTGAGGGCGATTCTGGTGAGGGCTCAGAAGGGAGCGGTTGTAGATAAAGCTCAGATCCCCTTAGAGATAGTTCAGTGGTTGATCAGAGTGTTGGTGGAAATAGAGCAGTAAAAGCCATTGTCATGAGACCTCAGAAATGATAGGAGTCTTACTGGGAGCTGGAGGGAAGGCCATCTCTATTACAGTGTGGCAAAGAACTTGGATAAACCGTGGCCACAGCCTGGTACTTGTGGAAAGTAGATCCAGAGAGCCATGAGCTAAGATATTTGATGGAAACAAAACAAAGCCTAACAAACGAAGACACCAAGCAGGGTGTGTGGAGTGCTGCGGGGTTTCTCTCGGTCTCTAGAGTAGAACACAAGATCCAGAATGGAAACTGTCATAACAAGGGAAGGAGACTGAGATGGAAAAGTCTCAGCCAACCTGCTCTGTCAAGAGTAATGGGGTACTTGGGCGAAGACACTGGGGGTGCAGCCGAGCAAGCACTTGATGGGGAGATTAACATAGACAGACATTGTTTCAGACAATGGAAGAATGATCTTGAAGGCATTCCAGAGATCTACTTAAATTTGATCCTAAAATTGGCTGTATATGGAACCAAAACCCAATTCCCTACCCTTGTTTAAATGTCTTCATCTAAGTCATCAGGACTTTTTCTAAAGACCTGACTTTGATTTTTTTTTTTAAATTATTATTTACCAGCTGAGGCAAAACTCAGCTATCACTTCAAAGGAGTACAGGATGGTTTATTCTGGAGCCAAGTATGAATGACAATGGTCTGGAAACACAGATACCCTAAATACCGTGCTCTAATGTGGTTATGGTTTTATAATGCTTGTATAGAGACAGAACAATGAAAATTACAAATACATCATGGGAACATCAGGGAGGTGGGATACAGTAAAGGAGGGGAAACATTTGCTCTATGCCCTAGGTGCTGTCTGATGAAATTCTTAGCTTTTGGTTGGGAGAATTTAGAGGGTTGTACATCCCAAAAGGATTTACCTAGTAGGCACAAGGATGGATGTTAGATCAAGCAATTGTTCTTAAGAAGGCTTAAGATAACCCAAGATAATAAAGTTGGCTCAGAACCAGCAACATTTCAATTCTCTACAGTCACAGGAGTTCATTCATATATTCAGCAAATGTTGAGAAACTAAGTCCAGCAGTGTTTCAGCACTGGGAGTACAGCAGGCATGAGCACCAACTGACAAAGGATTCCTGCCTCGTGGAATTTAATTCCTGCCTATCTGCATTTGCCGACAGCCCACATGTCAGTATCACTGTAGCATGTGCTGGCTGACTGCTCTGGGGAGGAAAATAAGGCGGAGAAGGTTGCTAGGGAGTTGGGAATATTTGTAATTTAAACGAAATAGTTTTGGGGGAACTGATTTATGAGGTTCCTAAGTGAGTGAGGATCCCTAAGAGCTGATGGAAGGAGGATCTGTCTATGGGATGCTGGTGGGAAGAGTCTCCACACTGAGGGAACAGGTAGTTCTAAGTCCCTTTATTTAAGGAACAGGAAGGTGAGAACGGTCATCAGAGTATGAGATCCCCAGACCAGGGAGAGTGCGTGTGCTCTCTTACAGCGTTCTGACAGGTCGTTGTAAGGATTTTAGGTTCTGCTCTTGAGTGTGGGGGACACCCTGAAATCCTCTCTGGGGAGTAACAATTTCCTATTTTATCTATTATTCAGTCTTCCTGTTTATTCTGTGTTGAGAAGTCAAAGGTCACTAAGGAATTTTTTTTTTTCTGCTCTTTAAGACAGGGCCCAGTTAGTTGCCTTTGCTGGTCCAGTAGTTGCTAGGCAACCCAGGCTGTCCTTGAACCGGTGGCAGTCTTCCTGCTGAAGTCTCCTGAGTGCTGGGATGCAGGCACACTCTTCCAAAACCACTTTAGAAGTTTTTAAAAGATGCTATATTTGAGAGGAGACACTTCCTATTAGTAGTGAGTCCTGGGCCATAGCTGGGAGGAACGTCATGAATTAGCGAAGATTAATGAACGGACAGGGAAGGGGAGAGTATTGGGAGCTGCTCAGTTGTAGGAAAGCTTACTTTGTGGTGCGTATTGACATCCAAGGGAGATGGTGACAGAGCATTTGGGTCCCTAAGTGTGGTGCCAGGGAATGAATGCCTGTCTTCTCCAGATTCCTGTGTCTGGAGTCAGGTCTTTAGAAGCACTTAACTCAGGAGGGCAGACCTAATGGATTGGTGATTTTATAGAAGAGGCTTGAAAAGGGGAGGAGGGAATAATGTAATTATGTCTAAAAATAAAGGGAGTTGTTCATTTAGAAAAGAGGCTTGAAGGTGTGACTCCCTTAGCTTTTCTGCCATGTGAGGATGTTACTGGGATGCCTCATCATGTGGGGAGCGGTGCCCAACACACACTAAATCTGCTTGCCTTGATCTTAGGCTCCTGACCTAAGCTATGAGAAGTCCATTGTTGTCATTTACAAAAGACCCAGCCTGGGGAGCGTTGTTACCCAGCCTGATCAGACTAGGTGTATTTCCATAGGACTGAATAAGACCACCAGAGAATGTATGCATTTGAAGAAGAGACCTAGAGGATCTGCTGGGAGAGTGGGAGGGGTCAGGGAGTGGGAGGGGACTCCACAGAAAGTGGGCAGCACTCCAGCACTTAGCACTTTGGTGCCTACAGTAGAGTGGAATAGAATAGGAGAAATCCCGGGAATATGGGCTTACCTGGAGGCTGATCATGGCAGCCAAAATGGGTTGCTCCAAGCTATTAGAAGAAAGGGATCTGGAAGATGGTGGAGTCCAAGAAAGATCATGTTTGCTTGCTTGTTTGTTTGTTTATTTTTTGTTTCCATGTTTTAGTATTTCAGGAAGAGGAGCCTTAGGCTGGAAATGGGACAAGGAATCTTAACAAAGAAGAGCTAAAACATGGGTGTGCAGTGGTTACTGGGAGGCGTTGGGCCTCCAGGTGGCGCCAGAGCCCTCTCCAGGCCTTAGGCAGCACCTGGAGGGGGCGTTTATCTCACCATTTTTCAGCAGCCTTGTGTGCACCCTTTGGAATTTACAGCTGAGCCGGAGTTATTTAGGCAGGTCCAGGGAGGAGAGTAGCCAGGGAGGGGACTGTCCACGCAATAACATGTGAAACCGAAGCTTGCCTTTTGGTATTCCAGGTTTTTCTCATTCTGGCCCCAACTGGTCTTCCTATGATTTAACTACTGTTAGTTTCCCACTCCAGGCTGTGTGGCCCAATAGAACTTTAAGAACACTCTCCAATGAGCTTGCCTGTGGTTGGTCGGCTTGTTTCCATTTCCTATTCATGCCCTAGAGTTAAAGTCCTCCTGAGCTAGCTGTTTCATCTTGGGAAGCATTAGCTTCTGTACTCAGTAGTGTGGACCATGGGGAACTTTAACCAGCAACTGCTTTGCTCCACCCAGGTGCCTGAAGATTAAAAGAATCTTTTCACATCTGAATGCTGCCCTCTACTGTTCTAAGGGCAAATGCCTCTTGTGCTCCTGTAGAGGTTATTTTTAGAAAGTGCCCTTTATTTATTTTTTTTTAGATTTTAATGTAATTACATCATTTCCCCCTTGCTGTCTCAGTTAGGGTTTCTATTGCTGTGATAAACACCACGACCAAAAGCGACTGGGGGAGGAAAGGGTTATTTGGCTTACATTTTCACGTCATTGTTTATGATCAAGGAAAGTCAGGGCAGGAACTGAGTCAGGCCAGGAATCTGGAGGCAGGAGCTAATGGAGAGGCCGTGGAGAAGTGCTGCTGCTGCTGGGCTTGCTCTGCTACTTTTTTATGTGACTCACGATCACTAGCCCAGTGGTAATCCCACCCACGAGGGGTTTGGCCCTCCCACATCAATCACAATCTAAAGTATGTCCTACAGGCTTGCCTTAGGCCTACCTTCAGCATAATCTGATGGAGGCTTCTTTTTTTTTTTCCAACTGGGATTTCTTCATCTCACATGACTATAGATTAAGCCAAGATGTCATAAAAACCATCCAGCATACTTTTGTGTCTCTAGACACTCCCATGTCCCCTTCCTTGAGCTCTTTCAAATTTGTAGCGTCTTTTTTCATTAATTATCATGACCCACATACATGTTTATATGTATATTCCTAGATATATAAATGCACTCTGCTCAGTCTGTATAATATTGCTTGTATATGTGTTTTTCTCTTTCTTTCTTTCTTTCTTTCTTTCTTTCTTTCTTTCTTTCTTCTTTCTTTCTTTGTTTCTCTCTCTCTCTCTCTTTCTTTCTTTCTTTCTTTCTTTCTTTCTTTCTTTCTTTCTTTCTTTCTTTCTTTCTTTCTTTCTTTCAACAAGTTCTCAGCCCTGGCTGTCCTGAAACTTACTTTGTAGGCCAGGCTAGCCTTGAATTCAAAGAGACCTTTCCACCTCTGCCTCTGAGTGCTGGGAGGTGCACCACCACGCCTGGCTGCTGTTGTCTGTTTGTTGATCATCATTCAGGAGTTCATTCTTTTTTTGTTTTTGTTTGTTTGTTTTGTTTATTCTTAAGCTCTTTTTCCTTAATTCCCCTGAGCTGTTTCTTTGTGTCTTCTTTAAACTCTTTGAATTCTTCAATGATGTCTATCTATGATTGTTCTTTTCAATTCTGTGCCTTGGGGTTCATGTGGTTAATTCTCATCAGCAACATTCCTACAAGACAGGTGGATTTAGAATGGGAGATACTGACTTGATCTTTCATATCGTTTGCATTTTGCCATGAGATCTGGACATGTGAACTTCTCTTTTTCTGTGTCTGATATGGACAGAGCAGCTGGGGACAGAAGAGAGCACACATGCAAGCGTGTTGGCCGAGAGGTTGGAAATGGTCAGGTGGGAT